>NC_077229.1:303550240-304163990 GCF_027887165.1 Monodelphis domestica | reverse complement strand
GGAAAGCTACCCATGCTCTTGCTTGATAACTTTTCCTTGTTTCTCCTATCTTAGTTAAGAGAGACTAAGTAGAGAAAGAAAGGGGAATATGGTATGTGATTAGAGTCATATCTTTCTTCCTTTATTCTTCTATATTTTACATATTTCCCACCTCTTTCTAATATCTTTGATGGCTCTGTAATAGCATAGCAATTTATAATATGAGGCTTCTTTAAGCCAGAATAGATAGGAGGCAAAGAGATTCACTTTTCCATTTCTTTAATAATATTATTTTTAATGCCTTAAGCATTGTTAAGCCTCCGATACTAAATCTGGTCATCTATATCACTATAATTTCAGACCTACACCAATTTCCACCAATTGTGGAAAATATTTCTTTTTTATTTTTAAATTAATTATTTAAATATTTAATATTTATATGTTAATAAATATTAAATATAAATATTTAAATTAGTAATGTTCCTTCTTATGTATAAGCTAATCCATAGTTTCATAAGAGCTTTTTTCCAGTATAAAAAAGATAAGGCACTCCTGAAAGAGTAATACTTTGAAGGTGATATATTTGACCCTGCATGCATGATTCCCGACCAAGTTTGTGTATTTCCCTCCTACCTCTCTGCTAATCCATTATACACAATCCTAGAAAATGGATGAAGAGAGTTAACATAAAATATAAAAAATAATGTATTAACAAAGCTTCAAGTATGACTATTTATTTATAATATAAGCAACATGGGGAATAAAGATGAAATGTTCTCATTTAAACACCATCAGAAGATTCCTCTTAAAATATTTTTTCTAAATTCTGTGATTTTAAGTTGCATTCTTGTCGATATGCTGCCCCATTATTTTAGCTTTGACACTTCATGAATTATGAGAAAAAAAATTAACTGTGATAACAGCTGAAAATGAATCTCTTCTGATTAATAAGCCTGTTGATCTTTCAAATTGAAAGATATGATCCTGCTATCTTTATCAAAAAGAATAGCATGGGAAATACTGAGCTTTAAAAAAAATAATGATAAACCCAGTTGGTTTGGAATTTACCCAATATTTAATAATAGTATCCAAGGGAAAAAAGAAAGAAAAGGTATTTTGTCTATTTCAGAATGCACTTATATTGTTTGACGTCTTCTCTAACGCTATCTTTTTCCATTACAGCATTACCTATCTGTAGAGTAGCTGGGTAGTGCAATGGAAAGAATGGGCTGAAGTGCCAGGCCTGGAATGAGGAAAAGTCATCTTTCTGAGTTCAAAGCTGACCTCAGACACTTAGTAGTTATGTGATCCTGGGCACATAACTTAATCATGTTTGGCCTCTTCAGTGTCTCACCAAGCTTTAAGATTTCCACAGCACCTGTTCCAGCACTAGCACTGGGTTCAAATCTAGCCTCAGACACTAGCTGTGTGACCTTGGACAAATCACTTAACTATGTTTGCCTCAGTTTCCTTGTCTGTAAAATAAGCTGGAGAAGGAAACAGCAAATCATTCTGGTATCTTTGCCAAGAAAATTGCAAATGATGTAAAAAAGAATCAAACATGATTGAACAACATAGATAGAAATACATAAAGATAGGTATAGAATTAGAGATCCAATTGTGTGTATGTGTGTCTATAGATCATATAATATGTATATACATATATAGATTTATAGAATATAATATAATATTGCAGAGATCTCCTAGATTGTTCCTCAATAGAACCAAACTAGATAATCACTAAAGACCTCATATCTAAGCAGTGGTAACTTATCAAAGTTCAAGAACATAAGAAAGAGTAATAACAGCCAGACCCAAGATCTAGATCCATACCTTTAATTTCCAGAAACTAGATCCAAGAGCCAAATGTTGGACTTTATTGGGAAAGGAAATGAAGTCAGCCCTCCTTACTTCCTAACTCCTCTTAGGGCAAGACCCTTTCCTCTTCTCCCCACAGAGAGTCTCTCTCCCCAAACTAGCAAAATTGACCAGCCCTTCCTAAGTAATTGAATTCCTAGGAGAAAATGGAGTTAATTGAGTTTCATTTTACCAGTATTAATCCATGCAGCCAACAATAAGACAAGAAATATTCAAGGAGGGAAGTGTTCAAGGAAATTGACAAAATTATAGCCTAATGTAGGAACATGTTCTTGGTCCATTGAAAATCTCTTCTGATTTCCTTAACAATGTTTTTGTCTAATGCAAATGTCACTCATCTAGCTGGTTCATTTTACCTTGGTTTATAAGAGACCATGTGATCAATCCTTCCCAGGAGATTTCATTCTCCCACATAAATGTAACCTACATTTACAAACAGAATCCATTAATGTAAATGCTTAACATATGCTATTAGAGATCCTGCAGGGATTGAAAAACTAGATTCTCTGTTCCTCAGAGAGGTGTTATTAGTCATTTTTATCACTATGTCCATCTAGATTCGGTAATGCCTATAGCACCTAGTGTCATTACTTCCCTGGGGTTATACTAAAATTTTCTCAAGTTTCCAAAAGGAAGGATAAGGAATTATTTAAACAAAACCTTGGACAATGAAGTAAATATGAGTGTTTCTTCCCTCTCCTTCTTGAAGGAATTATGTTTTCCAAAAGCAATATAGAAAAGGTAGCACTGCATTGCTCTATTCCAACTTGGAAAAATAACATGAAGATGAAACTCAGTTGTTCACAAAAGTTCTGAGTTTCAAGAGGAAAGCTAAAAATTATCATTGGCTAATTCATTCATTCAAGAACTATTTCTAAGCCCACATATTAATAGTGTGACTACCAATACTGTTAATACAATGTTAGTTAAATTAAAGTTTAGTAAAATAAATAAAGGAGCCAGACCATTTCTGTATCTTGGAACTATAGGATTGTTGCCAACTTATCAGATGAGAGCTCATTTCTTATCCTATAGGCAATAATAATATTCATTTTTAAGGATATTCATTGTTTGTTGGTTTCTGGGGGATGGTCTATCTTGGTAAGTATTTTATGTTTAGTAAGGAAATAAAGAGGCTGGGATGTGGTTACCATGGTACTGAGGAGTTATATTGTCCAACTAAGAAATCAATAACAATAAAAAGTTATCTTCTATTGCTTTCAGGTTTTGTTTCAGTTTTTGAGCAACAATCGTTTTCAACAACATAGTACAAACTGTAGATAAGGTGCCAGTAGCGCGTTATTAAAATACAAGCTATTTGTGAAATCTTTGCATTAACTCTTGCCATGAATAGTGATAATAAGGAACTGTTGACTGAAGAGAGGAATGGAAAGGCATAATAGCAATACTGGGAGGAATTGAAAATTGCAAACTATAAAGCTAATAAATTGCTTCAGCAATTGTCACCCTTTGAATGAACATCATTCTAATAAAGATGTTCCTATCTAGCCATTTATGGATATGTCTGCAACTGAGTTAAGCATAAAATCATCTGTGAGATTTGGGATTAAAATGCTGCTCTACCTCAGTGAGATGGAGTCAGGGAAGAGGAATAAACTTAGAAGTGAGGAACACAAAAATAAACTTAAAATTCATCCCATAGAATCTTAAATATGATATGCTTAGATATGCCAAGAAATGAGAGGTACCTCTGAGGTCAGTGATTCTGATGTTGACAACATTTTAAACCCCTCCCCCCACCCAAAAAGTGATGTAGCTTCTGTCTAATTATCACCAGTGTTGAGAGAATTTATTACCTCCCAGGACTAGGAGGGAGGAGAGTGGGGGACAAAAAAAAAAGGAGGGAGTGACAGTGGTGGTAGTAGAACTAGGGCTACACCTCAAGCCTATCAATATCTGATAGACAAGGAAGCCCAAGGTGGAGCAATACTTCCTCTTCCTCTTCAGCAACTTAGCAGAGTGTCTGGCACATAGTAGGGGCTAAATAAATGTTTGTTGATTGATGCACTTCCTGATAGGCAGCCTTGCCATCCACCATGTTGATTCACCCTCCAGATTCCTGGGCATTGCCACCTACCCTTCAGCCTAACAGATATTGCCATCTACACTTATATTTCACTCTCCAGATTCACAGGTCTTTCCTTCTGCCCTGTTTCTGAATCCTAGGGATCACCACACCTTGTGTGCTAAATTCTCCTATCTATGTTGACCTCACCTATTAGAATGTAAGCCATGTTACAGCAGAAAAAGTCTTACTTTTCTATGTCACCCTTTAGCATGTAGCAAAGTGCTTGGCACGTAATAAACACTAATACGGGTTTATTTCATTTATTCCTTCCTGAGGCAAACTATTCTACTTTTGGGGAGCTCAGTTTTAGGCAGTTCTTTTTATTGAGCCAAAATCAGCTTCCCTATAAATTTTACCAATTGGTCCTAGTTTTGCCTTTCACAGCCATATAAAATAAATCTAATTCCACTTCTATAAGACAGCTCAACTCATATATAGAAATATACAATATGTAAAATTAGCTGTCACCTCCCCTTTATGTGTTCATTCAGGTCTGTGGCCAGGAATCTGGGGTTCCTTAGACCCTGGGGTTATGTGAGGATACCTTCAAAATACAAGCTACAAAACTAGGTGGCCTACCTGGGCTGGTCTGGGCAATCTGTAACTAGACCATTTCTGTTAGTGTAGATCTAAAAACAAGTCATTCAGAATAAGAGTCCATCATCATGAAATTCTAAGCAAGAAGAAAATGGAAACAGGAAATATTTCCAGGAATGAGAACAAATTGACAGCACATTCACAATAAAATAAAACCCAGGAAATTCAGTCATGTTCAACACAACTTAACACACACTTAAGGGTCTCCTGTGAGCTAGGCATTCTGATAAATGTTAGGCATATAACTACTTTTTAAAAATCCCTCAAAGATGCCCTCAAGGAACTCACAGTTGCATTGGATAGGGAGAGAAAAACACATGCACAGACAATTATGATATAAAGTTGGTTGTGATAGGAGTAAATTGGAGGTCCAGACAAAGAGCTTCAGGAAAACTTAAGGAGGAAGAAATCACTTTCAGCTGGAGAGGTCATGGAAAGCTTCATGAGAAAATGGCACCTAAGTTAGATCTTGAAAAGGGGGAAGAAGATGGGGCAGCTGGGTGGCTCTGTGGATTGGGAGTCAGGCACAGAGATGAGAAATCCTGGGTTCAAATTTGTCTTCAGACACTTCCTAGCTGTGTGACCCTGGGCAAGTCACTTAACTCCTTCTTACTCACTTAACAGAAGGAAGGAAGGAAGGAAGGAAGGAAGGAAGGAAGGAAGGAAGGAAGGAAGGAAGGAAGGAAGGAAGGAAGGAAGGAACGAACGAACGAACGAACGAACGAACGAAGGAACGAAGGAACGAAGGAACGAAGGAACGAAGGAAGGAATGAAGGAACGAAGGAACGAAGGAACGAAGGAACGAAGGAACGAAGGAAGAAAAGGGAGAAGACTTTCGCCAGACAAAAATGAGAAGGGACCATATTCCAAATATGGAGACTGGTTGGTGCAAATGCTCAGACACAAAGCAGTGAAAGATGAGATTGAAGGATGAGCAGGGAAGTAATGCTTCAGAGTTGAGGATCAAGTCAAAACTAGTGGAACTGCTTGGCAAATACATGAAGGGCATCATGCATAGGAATATTAAGTAAGGCTGAAATGATAGTTTAGAGTTACCTTTTCAGTAACATTAAATTCCATGCTAAAAGTTTTGCACTTTCTTCAATAATCAGTAAAAAATGCTTGAGGGCTTTTGAGCAAAAGGATGACATTTTCCTCTGGTTGCCTTCTTTTCGTTTCTCTCACCTCTAACCCACTCTTCACAAAACAGGCTCTAAAACACTGGAGGTGAGGACCCAGTTTATATTAGATAACTCAGCTTTATAGTTTTGTGTATAGGAGTAGAACAAAGAATATCTTAGGTTAAGATGATAAGGAATTACCAGGATAGAAAGAGCAAAATGACACAGGAGCAAAAATAATAGGAGCAGCATGGTCCAGTGAGCTCTAAACTTGGAATCCCAAGATACAAGCTTGAATCCCAACTTTGCCATTTACTCCTGGAATGATCTTGAGCAAGTCACTTAACTAAACTCAAATGGCCTCAGTTTTTTAATCTGTAAAATAAGGGGTTTGGACTATATAACATCTAATGTCCCTTCTTCTGGCAGATTTGTAATTCTAACTATGGTGCCTTTGAAATGGTTACGGATGAGGTCAAGAATGAGAAGGGAAGGAAATTATTAGAGCTAGGGTGATGACCTGGAAAAAGATAAAGACATCCAGTAATTAAGAGCTTAGATAAAGGCAAAAGTGAATTTTAAAAGAGCAAGTCTGTGGAAGAAGAAGGAGAAAAGGAAATACAGTACAAGGTTGGGCATAAGATAAGAAAGCAAGTATCCAGACAAGTGAAAAAGTATAAGGCCATACATGTTTAGAGGAGCTTAATATGGAATTGTATTCATTTCATGAGGTAAGAATGTGCCAATCTTGTTTTTAGCCCTATAACATAGTACTAAACCTGCCTATCTTGTTGTTCAGAAGGATCTTTGCCCATGGCCCCCTCCCACCCATCATATTTATTCATGGAAGCCAACTTTGTCTGAACAGCAGAAACTGTTCTCTCTTCCAACTAAATATCCCCATTTCCTTCCATCAGACTTCGCAGTTCCTAGTCCCTTCACCATTCTGGTTGACTTCTCTGTACCAAAATCAAATTTGTCAATCTCTCATAAAATGTGACATACACAGTCTATGTGCTATCCATGCCAAACATGTCACAATCATGCCAAAAGAAATCCAGTTAGCATGATTCATATGTGGAGAATGTGCTTAGACTCTATTAAGATAGGAAACATTATTCATTTTCAAAACTGAAAAAAAATTCTTCTTTCTGTTATTGGGAGTGTATAGATTATTTATTAGTTAATTAAGTTAATTAACTAACAAATTACAGTAGTTCTGAATATTAGATAGATAGATAGATACATGTATAATATTTATTTTAGCATAGTATCCATCAAAGTGGATCTCCCTAGCAAATGGGTTTTACTTCTTGAAAATTAAGGGCACCATGCTATCTATTCCTAAGTTCACTGTAAAATCTGGCAATAGTCAAGGAACTTAGAGTGTAATACACTATGGAAATTTTTCAAGTTATAGAATTAAAAGATAAAGCTTTTTTCTTTAAAGTGAATTTACTTATTATAATTAAGTAAAATTTTAGGTATTTGGGATAATATGATTCTAAAGATATGAAAAGGCATTGATCTAATATGTATCAGAGAGAATAAATAATAAAACATCCTTCTGTCTTTAAAGTCTTTATAGCTGTAGAATGTTATATATCAAGTCAGATATAATCACTAAGTCGGGTGGTCTTACTTAATAATTTTTCTTTATTACAAGGGAAATGGGGTGAGGAATTATTGGAAAATGACTGGTATATTTTTTTAAAAACAACTAACAAAATTTAAATAAAGAAAATTGAAGATATCTGCTTCTCACATAAGATTCCAGGGTGCTCAGGAGTTCTAACTCTTAGGAGACAATGGGTTGTTATTGTTGGGTTATTGTTATTGTTGTTTCTGCTCAATTAAAAATATAAGGAGAATTTTTAGGTCATAATATTAATTGAAATCCAAAGGATAAGATATACAGTACAAAATAAGGGATTGAATAATCCCTTTATGTATATGCTTTATGTATTTTCAATAGACTATTAGGAGGGATTTTTATCCCTTGAAGGAAAGGTCTTCAGTGAAACACATTAATAACAATACAGGAAAGTGGTGATAATAAAAAAGGCCCCTGTCTAAAGATCAGAAGAAGAAATTGGGAATGTTTACCTCGGAGAAGATTCCAGAAAACATGATCCTTGTCCTTGTGTACATGGGTATTTTTTTAATGTGGAAGAAGGGATTTCATTTATTTTGTTTGGTCCCAGAGGAAAGGTCAAGGAGCAAAAAGAAGTTGGAAATGGGAAGGAAAGGGAAAGAGAGGAGAGGAGGAGATGGGATGGAAGAGAAGGCAACAGGACAGAAGAGAGGACAGGACAGGACAGGACAGGACAGGACAGGAGAGTAGAGCACAGGACAGGACAGGAGAGGACAGGAGAGGAGAGGACAGGACAGGACAGGAGAGGACAGGACAGGAGAGGAGAGGACAGGAGAGGACAGGAGAGGACAGGAGAGGAGAGGACAGGAGAAGAGAGGACAGGAGAGGACAGGAGAGGACAGGAGAGGAGAGGGCAGGAGAGGGCAGGAGAGGACAGGACAGGACAGGACAGGACAGGAGAGGACAGGACAGTAGAGGACAGGAGAGGACAGGAGAGGAGAGGACAGGAGAAGAGAGGACAGGACAGGACAGGAGAGGAGAGGACAGGAGAGGACAGGAGAGGACAGGAGAGGACAGGAGAGGACAGGAGAAGAGAGGACAGGAGAGGAGAGGACAGGAGAGGACAGGAGAGGACAGGACAGGACAGGACAGGAGGGAAGGAAAGATGACACATAGTAGACTGTGCTGAGAAAACTTAATAACAATTAGATCTGTCAAAAAGTAAAATGAGTTGTCTCTGGAGTTAAAGGGGCCTTCCTTAAATGCAGCAGCTAGATGACATTTCTGGGATGTGGAAAGCATCCTTTGCAAGTCTGGGGTAGAACTTCATGGCTGCTGAGATTCCTTCCAACCCTAAAATTTCGTAGTTCTGTTGTTTGATTAATCAACTTCTGGTCTTCACATTTTACAAAGATTATGCTCTGGTGAAGCTAACTGAAAAGGAGCACGCAATGGTTTGACTACTCAGTTGATGATTGATTGGTGAAATGAACAATCCACTGACAGAGTGAAAGCCACCTCAAAGCACCATTTGGCACAGTTTACCAAAATACTTTGTTTAAACAGAGCATGTGGGATATAAACTGCCAAGAGGAAAGGAAGTCATTTCACTGTTCGACAAGGTATCCTGGGAACTGTTAGTCCTCTCTAGTATTTTTCTCTTTCCCTTGTTAATTATTCTCCCAAGTATCTGGTTCAACATGACCCTTCTGAGGAAGTGTAACAGATGGACAGCAGCCATCGCCTCAGACATCTATGCACAAATGCACAAAGGATGAGTAATGAATAGAGTGAACTACAGATGCAGATAAAAGGAAGTAAATTTGTCCTCACTGATTTCATTGGGATTTGAGACTCATACCTAGAATAAAGTTTTAGAATTCAGGGTTTGATCCACCCTACTATGTTGACTCACAAATGCACCAAGGTACCAAAGGATTTGCCACAATTTTTAAAAGAAAGTTTCATTGAAGGAGACCCGGAAAATAGATGTAAGAGAAGAATGCTAGAAAAACACAAAAGTCTTTTCAGAGTCAAAGTAAGAGTATGTCAGGGAAAAGAGGGAAGGACTAGAGAAGTCTAAGACAGGAAAGATAGAGAGGGTTAGATTATAAATGGGACCTGATTTTAAATTCAACTCTGACACTGAGCAAGTCACTGAACTTCCCTCGGTTTCTTCATCCTTAAAATTAAGAGGTTTGATATCCCCTTCTAATTTCATGATCTTGTGAACTCTACCCTTCTTTGTCCATTAAATTCCTACCAATATTTTAGGGCCAGTTCAAGGTCCACCTCTTCCTGGAGACTGTCCTTCATCTCATTTCATAAAACTCTTACCACCCAACATTTTGTTTTGTTCCCCTCCAAAACAATTGTCATGTATTATTATATATTACAGTACCTTTATTTGTCTTATTCCTTGGTGAGAATACAAAGCTCATAAAGAGGTTTCTTATTTCCCCAAGTCTCTACTATAGTGTTCTACACAGTGAGTGTTTAATAAATGTTTGTATAATTGAATTCATTTAGCAAACATTTATTCAACACAGTTTACAAAGTACTATTAATCAATTAGAGAGATGTAATACTTGTATGATTCAATTTGAACTCTTATAATGTACTAAGTAGGTAAGAAACCATTGTAAATCCATCTAGTACATAATATTACATAATATGTGAATTGTAGAGGTGTAAAACCAAATACAGGATTAATAGTAGTGGGTAAAAGTTGCAAAGAGGCAGATTTAAACAGATTTAAAGCAGTCCCTAAAGGGGATGGCCCCCAACTGACAAACAGTCAAAAATATGAAAAGGCAATTTTCAGATAAAAAGCTAAAACTATCTTTAGTCATGAAAAATGCTCTAAATAACTTTTAATTAGAAAATTATAAATTAAAACAACTCTAAGGTAACACTTCACACCTGTCAGATTGGCTAACATGACCAAAAAAAAGGAAAATAAATGTTGGAGGGAATGTGGGAAAATTGGGACACTAATACACTGTTAGTGAAGCTGTGAACTGATGCAACCATACTGAAGAACAATCTGGAACCATGCTCAAAAGGCTGTACAACTATGCATACCTTTTGACCCAGCAATACCATTGTACAAAATATTTCCTATACAAAAATATTTATAACAGCCTTTTTATGGTGACAAAGAACTGGAAATTGAGGGGCTATCCATCAATTGGAGAATGGCTGGACAAGTTATAGTTATAGTATATGCTTGCAATGGAATACCATAATAAATGGCAAAATGATCTAAAAAAAACCTGGAAAGACTCATATAAAGTGATGCAAAGTGAAGTGAGCAGAATCAGAAGAACAGTGTACACAATAACAGCAAGAAAGTGTGATCAACTGTGAATGACAGCTATTATCAGCAATGCAAAGATCCAGGACAACTCCAAGGGACTAATGATGAAAAAGGATATTCACTGCTATAGAAAGAATAAATGAAGTTTGAATACAGATTGAAATGTTCCATTCTTTGTTATATTTCCTCCATGAATGTTTCTCTAGTATAAATAACATTTTATATGTCTTGTTTCACAACATGACAAACATAAAAATATATTAAGTAATAATAAATTATAACTTATATCATATAACCTGCCTTCTTGGAAAGGAGAGGAAGGGGGATAACATGGATTAGGAAATATCAGAAAATGAATATTTTAAATTGTATCAAAGGTAATCTGGAAAAAATTGAAATTGCAAATTTAATTTTTTTTAAAAGAGTAGCTTTTCCTGAGAATTAGTGGGTTCTCCATCAATGAAGAACTTCAGCTTCTAAGGATTTGTAGAAAAATCCCTGCTTTGGACAGCTTGGAAAGATGATTTCTAAGGTACTATATAGCTTTAAGCTTCAGTGATTGTAGTGTCATTTCAATATAGAGAAAAATTGACTAGATTTTGTGGCAGAAGACCTGGCTTCAAACTTTGCCTCTAATAATTTCCTCTTTATCTGACATAAGGAAAGTTATTTAACTTTCGTAGGTCCTCTAAGGGATCTTCTAGCTTTCAATCTTTGATTTTGTCTCCAAAATATAAAATATCTTATTAGGCAAGCATATATATTGATATATTTTATTAAAGCAAATTAGAACCTTTTCATTGTGTGTGTGTGTTTATAACCACTGAATGATCAAATTCTAATAAATTCTCCTAAGCTCTTACGCCTAATTTTGGGGCTTCATAATTAAAATCAAATCAAAACATATTCTGTCAGTGAGTTAATTAAATCATATTTGAAATGGATTAAGTTAGTAATTGCAGGTGGGGGAAATGATGCTTTGAATTCATTTAGTGATTTAATAAAAGCTAGTGTTATTGAATTTTTTCTAAAGTTTAATAGTTCCTAATTGGAGATTAAATAAATTGAATGAATTCATCTCTTCAATGACCCTGCTATCTCATTAAGAATTATAATTGACAATATCATTTAACTCTTTCAAAGAACTGGTTTTCATGGAAAACCCTTAAAGAACAACATCTCAAGAAGGAGGCTTCAGAAGTTTCCTATTGCCTACCAGTTGAGGTTCAAACTTCTTTTCTTGGCTTTCAAGATTCTCTACTATATGGTCCCACCTTACATTTTGTTTTTACCACATGTCTTACCATATAGTCTACAAACCAGTTCATCTAAACCAGTTAATCTTTCCTGCCAACTGGAAAAAATACAAAAAGCATTCCCACTAGTACGCCTTATCCATGCCTTTGCTAATGATGTCTCTTTTGACTGGAATGTTCTCTCTATATATATATAAATCATATACTTCTGCCTCATGCATAGACCTGGAAACTCTCTTCTCTGCTCCTTTACCCAAATTTCAGTGCTCCAATACTTTCCAGGTCTAGGTCACCCTTGTGCTCCCAGAAAGAAAAAGACAATTCTCCACTCAGTGCCTGGCACAGAGTGAATAGGAGAGTTGACTAGTTGTTCAGGCATTTTTTCAATTGTATATGACTCTTCATGACCCCATTTGAAGTGGTTTGCCATTTCCTTCTCCATTTCATTTTATGGATGAAGAAACTGAGGCAAACAGGGTTAAGTGACTTCCTCAGGGTCTGTGGAAAGGAAAACTGAGACTGGGCAACCATCCTTTAAAATGTTGCCAGGAGGGGCAGCAGCAGTTGGAGCAGGAAAAGAGGCTTGTGGGAGAAAAAGCAGAGAAAGGGGCCTTTGCCCTAGGAGCTAGGACCCAATCTCAAGATCCCAGCCTGTAGTGACAGAGCCTTGCCTCCATTTCCCTTGCCCTGAAGATAGAAGATTCCCGACCTCTTCGGATAACTGCTGCTAGAGAGTGAACTTCACAGGGTCACCCTGAAGACCCTTCCCATCCCTTGACCTTCCAAAAAAGGAACACTTGACACCTGTTTAGTTTAGGATAGTGACAGTGATTAAAGAGAAGCTGAAGCCTGAGCCATTTGGCTCAGCTGAAGTTTGACAAAGACAACCTGTAGGGTCTCCTATTCCCACAAACCTATTACCCCCTTTCTGTTACTTGAATTAATAAACAACCTTGTATTTAAGAAACTTGTAGTTAGATTCAAATCATAGAAGAACAAAGAAAGAGAGGGTGTTGACTAGGCTGGCCATTTAGCATAGGCTAAACAAGACAGAGTCAACAGGGACAGTCAGCCTGCCAGACAAGTGGGACTTTTGGGGCTTCAAATACCATCCAAGCCTTGAGAGAAGTAAACTCCATTATTCCCCAGAAGTCTACTGATTGAGACACTACCCCTGGTCATCCTTGCCTTAACATCAGCTCAGGGGTACCTCTCTTGTGGGTTGAAGTATGAAGGGAAAGGGAGAATTACAAAGATCATCTCTCAGAATCAGTGGTTCTCTCTCCTCTACCCCTCCAGCCCTCCTTATTCCTTCTGTCCTTTTACCTCCTCCATTCCCTGTTACAACCCTTCCTTATTCCCTTTTACCCAATCCTTACAGGTGACACAACTAGTAAGTGTCAAAGGCCAGACTTGAACTCAAAAAGAAGATTCTTCCTGACTCCAGTTTCAGCACTCTAACCACTCTGCCACCTAACTGCCCTAGTTGGGGCTTAATAAATATTTGTTGATTTAGTGATTACCACCTTCTCTTCATTCATATCTCTTCCTTGAAGTACCTCCTATCCCTATTGAAAGCACCAATCAAATGCCATCTTCTCCTTGAAGTCTTTTCTGATCTCTGAGGAGAAACCATATTTCCCCCAAATTTCATATAGTCATGTGTTTTGCAAATTCCTTGATGGAGTTCTCTTATAATATTCATCATTTGTGGTTATCTATGCTTGTGTCTCAGCACCGTACTAGACCATAAACTCCATGAAGTCAAGAACTATGTATTACTGAAACATCTTTTTTTTTTCCCCTGGGTCTATCATAGCATTCTGTAAATAATAGGTGCTTAATCAATGTTTGAGAAAGGGATGAACGCATGTTTTGAAATTTTTTTCTGAGGTTACTTCCACTCCATGATTTTACTGCATTTTTACCACAAGTTCAGACAGAAATATTTTGAGCAATTCCTCGGCATTCATTCCATGCCAAGGGTACAGTTTACTAGAGGCCATGTTTGGTTTGGCCTAAGAAAGAGCAGACTAGGAAAAGTAGTTGGTGGTGGGGTTGGGAGTAGTTTTAAGATGAGTCACAAGAAGAGGACTCATCTACACTCCTTCCTCTGAAAAAGTGAGAAGAGACAGATTGCTAGATATCAGGATTGGGGCTGGGAAGAAAATCTGTACCTTGAGACATTAGTAAATATGTGACTTGGGAAACCAATAAAAAAGTTTAAAAGTCCATCTTTGGAAACAGATATACATGGATTTCACTTTTTTTAAGGAACTCACATGAGAGAATAAGATACAAAGGTTGGAATATTGATTGCAGATTAGGGAGAGGTGGCTCTAGTTAGCATCCTCATCGAACTGAGGGAAGAGTAAATCCTTTGGGCCACCAAATCCAGAGAAGTCACAAAAAGATGTAGAACCAAAAGAAATGCCTGGGTTATTAAAGATTACATGGCAGGAATATGTTTTAATATTATATTGGGTATGGTAAGGTAGGAGAAGTTAATTTTGTTCTCTTCAAATCTGTTTCCTCATCTGTATATTAGTGGGATGAGTTGGACCCTAAAATTACTTGTTCTAAATCTCATTATTCTATAATCTACATAATTCCAGTAGATTTTCTGTTTAAAAATGCATGACCAGTGACTCAAAATGGTGGATTTCCATGTGGTTGTCTGAGTTCCTAATTGTTCTAGAATAGAAGATCCCTTAGTACTGAGTTAATAAACATACAACTATTGGTAAGAAAAGTGTTGCTTTAGAAGTTTGCGTTTTTCTTTTATTTATTATCATCATTAATTTCCCAGATTGTGTCTGAAGAGAGATTTATGGAGGGAAATAGAGAGTTTGGACAGGTCATGTGACCAATAAGATGGAAGACTAGCCATTTTCTCCATTCCTCATGAACTCTCAAAACTCCCCCAAATAAGAATTATGTGCAAGAAGCAAAGTAATTGCAGCTGTCTCCACAGGACAAGATGCAAATAAGTCAAGCAAGGTAACAACTTGATGAATTAACACCAGATAAGACTAATCACTGATCCCCAACATGCACACTTAGCATTCTGTCTCCCACCAACACCTACAGTCTGGCCAGATAGTCCAAGCTACTTGCAAGCTTTAGCTCTGGGATCCACACAGCAATTCCTTCCTGCTATATAGTCTCTGCCAGAATACCCTGACCCTGTCCTCATCTCATCATTCTGTGAAAACAAGCAGCAGAGAGGAGGGGACATGGAGAAAAACAGAAGCATACAGCATTGTTCTACAGCAGAGTTCATTCTGAATGGGGAATGGGAAGGAATGGGGATAAGATGCCAATGTATGGGGGGAACAGAGATTGATGCTGTATCAGGATAGAAAGAGGACTTGCAGGATACTAATAATAGTAATAAAAAATATTTGCAGATTCCTTTAAGGTTTGCAAAGTGCTTCATAAATATTTTCTTATTTGATTCTCATAACAGCACAAATGGGTGGTGTGACAGGACTGGGTACTATTTGTATGCATATTTTATGAAATTAGAAACTGAAGTTTAGGGACTTACCTAATAATAATAATACCTAGCTACTAAATATCTAAAGCCAAATTTGAACTTCGGACTGTTGCTCCATCCACTGTACCATCTACCTTCCACTAACCAAAGGAAACTGAACTAAGAATTAGTAAGGTAGAGGGGAACTTAGAGATTTTTTCATTTTTGAATTTTCTTTATTCATTTTATATTAATTATTATTTGTCTCACCTTCCCTCAACTCTTTCATAGAACAATAAAGAATAAAAATAAACCTCTCATTACAAATATGCCTAGCCCAGCAAAACAAACCTCTACATTGGTCATGTCTGTAAATGTTTTTCTCTTTCTGAATTTTAATTTCGAATTTTTGAGAAAGAAATAAAAACTGTGAAAGTAGAATTTATGACCCATCTAGAAGCAATAATTGGCAAGATAGAAAAATTTGAATCCATGTAGTTGTCTTCCAAAGAAGCAAAAGAAATGTGTAGAAGTAGAGAACAATCTGAAGAAAGAATCTTAAAAAAAACAACAACAACATTAAAAGGACATATGATCTCTACATAAATAAACATATTTTTTATCTTAAAGACAAAATGTGAAGAACAGTTTAAAAATAATAGAATTCCAAAAGAGCATGTCAAAAAAAAAAGAAAACTAAATGTCATAATTAAAGAAATAATACAACTAAACTACTCAGAGTTTTAGAATATAGAAAGCACAGCACCAACCAAATCAATCCATAAATAATCACTAGAAATGGAAAATAAAAATAAAAACTATGCTTCAGAGTCCAAGATGCATAATAGTTAAATGTAATAATCCCAAATAAAAAAATAAATTCTGCAAGAAACCAGGAGCAGGACCTTCAAAAATAAAGGAAAAATATGAATAACATAAAACTATTCTGCACCCTTTAGAAACTAAAGAAAGCAAGTAAATAATTAATTCCAAAAATAAAATGAACTCAAAATGCAAAACAAAATGATATGCTCTGGAAACCTGTGATTAATCATCCAGGAAATAAAATGGCTATTCAATTCATAGCATTCCTACAATTAAAACAAAAAAGCATGAACCAAGTATTCTGTTTACAAACATGTTAGTCATCAGAAATGTAAGAATAGTAAATAAATACAGGTACATCTATTAAGGAAAGCATAATCAATGAAATAAATTACCCTATATCAAGAGACTACAATAGGGAAAAAAAGAAAACTAAAAAAGAGAATGAAACCAATAAATTTTATTTTAAAAAAAGCAAAGGAATCATAAACAGATTTATTTCTGAAAGTACACAAGAGGATAAAGAAGAAAAAACATTAAGTGGGAAAAGTGACAATGGAAGAACAAGCCTGGAATATCATGGAATAAATCCCACTACCTATTCACATAAGTCAATGTTTTGGTTTGTTTCCGTGTGTGTGTGTGTGTGTGTGTGTGTGTGTGTGTGTGTGTGTGTGTGTGTGTGTGTGTGTGTGTGTAACTAATCTGAAAAAGAGAAGGGGGTATAAAGGAGGAGGGGAGACACAAAATAGAAGAGAATATTTGATACATGTTAATCATGTCAACAGTAGACATTAAAGGGAAATGAGCTCCTGAATATGAGGCTATGGGAGAATGGGGAAGTAGCAAAGAGAGTCTGAAGTAAGGAAAACAAAGGACAGAGGAATCACAATTTGATGGTGAAGGAATCCTACCAAAGAACACTGTTCTGGGGAAAGACATGGTCTATAATTGAAGATGACATTATAATGGATTTAATCTGTAAGGAATTAGTGCTTAGAGAGAACATGCCTACCTAAACTACCTCTTGTCTCAGGAGAAAGGGAAATAGAATGCCTGGAGATAACTAGCACTGGGGGAAGTGTGAAGGCATTGAATCTGGCAAGTGGGAAAGAAAGTATTCATGGCAAAGTACATGAGGTAGTTATGGATCACATCATCAAGGACACTGGAAAATTTCTAACATAGAGCAATATCTTCTCTATCACCTGAAGGAATGAATACTTCTTAGAATGAGGCCAAACAGAATTAAATAAAGAGGGAACAAGTTTTACAAGGAAATAACAGAAATCATTTAGAAAAGAGCACTTAAAATAGGTACTTCAGAAGTTTTAATTCCATCAGGAATACAGAGACTAAAGAAGGAATAAACAACTATAAAACCCACTAACCAAATAATTAAAGTTTATAACAGATATAAAGGGGGAAGAATTAATGAAGAGAATGAGATAAAGATTATTTTTTAAAGAAAAGGCTATAGATGGTTAAAAGGGAGGAAGAAAAAAGGAATATTAATTAACTACTTAGCTGAGAGAAAAAAGAAGAGGAGAATAAGATAACGATAAAAATGAAAGAAGACAAAAAATTATAATAGATTAAGTAAAACTACAAAATTAGGAAAATGGGTGACAAATTAGACAGGTTTGAGAGTGAAGGGAAAAGAACATGCTGGAATAAAGTTGCTACAAGGAAAAATAATTGAAAAAAATATCATTTCTTCCATAGTAAGAGGAACAAAAATTAAATTCAGAAGAACTTCTAAATCTATCTCTCATAGCTTAAAATACAAATGTATTAATCAATTTGATAAAAGAAAAAGCAGTGACAGATTTGATAAGAAAATACAACCCCACAATCTATTGCTTATAAGAAATACATCAAAAAAAGCAAAGATATATACAGAATCAAAACAAAGGCCTTGAACAAAATGTATTACACAACAAGTAAATCCAACACATAGTTTCAATGATGTTATAATTTTCCTCAAAGTTCAAGTCCAACTATGTCATCCCTCCAGTAAGTAAACTCCAGAGGTTCCTTATTATCTCTAGAATCAAACATAAAAACTTGTCTGGCTTTCAAAGCCCTTCATAACCTAATTTCTTCCTATACTTTTAGTTTTCTTACACTTTAGTCACATACTCTTTGGTCACAGTGACATTGGCTTCTTTGCTATTCCAAAACAAGATGCTATGTCTCTTGGCTCTGGGCATGTATTCCACCTATTTCTAATACCTTGAATATTCTCACTCCTCATCTTTGCCCACTGGCTTCCCTGACTCCCAGTTCCAATAAAACACTTTTCTGGCTCCTCTTAATCCTATTGCCTTCCCTCATTTATTTCCTTTTTGTCCTGTATATACTTGGTTTATACATATCTATATCTACTTAATAAATATTTATTAACATACTAATTATATTAGTCAAATCAAAAACATATATTCACAATAAAAATAGAAATAAGTAAATTATATTATGCTGAAAAGAGCCATATACAATAAACCAACATAATGCTGTAAATATATTAGCATGTAACTTCATAAACAAAATTTTGACTGATTTATAAGAATTTAGCAATGCAATATGAACAAGTGATGTTACTATTCCTCTCTGTTTTAGACAAGTCTAAAAAAAGATAAACTAAGGGGAAATTATAGAAATCAACAAATTGCTGGAGAAAATAGAGTTAAAAGAATCATGCCATCTTCTAAATGGGAACATTAAAGAATACATATATTTATCACCACCACATGGAATTTTTTAAATTGACCATGAATTAGGGAGATATCACAAACAAATATAAAAAAGTAGAAATAATAAATATATCCTTTATAGACCATAGCATAATAAAAATGTTATTAATTCAGAAAGTCCAAACAAAAGACAGAGAACAGCATAAATACGTAACAATGAATCTTAATGAATGGGCCAAACAATAAATCTTTTAGAAAATAAAAGAAAATTATAATAATGAAATAACATACCAAAATGCCTGGGGTGGTGCTAAAGCAGTCCTCAGGGGGAAAAAATTGGAGCCAGCAAAAAATGTAAAGAAATAACTATTATATCCTGAGAAATATGTATTAAATGGAAAAGGATTAATAAATATATTATTTTTAATTAGAGAGCCAAGTAAACAAACCTAAAATGAGCATGATGAGATATTAAGCAATCACAATACTACATAAATTATTCTCAAAATTTAAGAAAGAAGGTTTTCTATCAGATTCTTTATATGAGAAAAATTAACCTTATCTAAATCAGGGAAACGTAAAGCAAAGGAGAACTATGGTTGAATGTCATTAATTAATATAAACTCCAAAGAATTAGATAAAATCTTGTCAGATTATAACAATTCATAAAATAAGTCATTCATTGTTACCAAAATGTACTTATATCATTATTATTAGGAAAACAATCAACACAATCATAGAAGAAGAGAAATATCCAATATTGCATTTTAATCTCAATAAATGCAGAAAAAAACTGTTTGCAAAGTAATACACTTATTTAAACTAAAAATTCTACAAAGCATAGACATAGAGGGACTTTTTCAATATAAGAAAGTATATAAAATCAAAAGCAAGTATCATAGGAAATGGGACTACACTAGAAGCTTTCCCATTAAATAAAAATGTGAGGCAAGGATACTTATTCTCCGTGCTATTATTTTATATATTGTGACAAGGAAATCACTTTAAAAGACTGATATATATTAATTTAAGGTCGCCAAGGAATTCAGCTATGTAATTCCTAAATGAAAACTCAAGTCAGCAGTCAACCTTTTATGGAGTTTAATTACAACAGGAGGAAGAAAGGAATTAGAGATAGAGAGAGAGAAAAGGGAGAGAAGGGAATAGGGCTTAAATACCCCTTCTGTTTAGGCTGGGCCAAAAGGCCCAAGCCCTTAGATAGCTGGGGCAAAGAAAGGAGATCAGTCCCTAGTACTCACGTGACCAAAATGGAGAAACAGTCTCAGGGGCCCCCACCTCCAGCTTCCTTCAGAGCAAGCTTCTCAGAGCACCTCTCCAACCACTCAGAGCCAAAACTCTCCAACCCACCACCCCTCAGTCCTCAGACCTCGCTATCTTTAAGGAAACCATCCAAGTTCCCTCCCCTCAGTTCTCACATCTACCAATCACTGTCCATGTCTTTCCTGTGCCACTGGTGGCTCTAGCTTAACCCAGGACCGCCCAGAGGTCTGTGGCTTTGCACATGTCTGTTGAAGGTCATATTCTCAAATAATTAAATCTTGATCTTTTTCTACAGCCCTTCCTAAATCCTGTTACCCTGAGTAGGGTAGAGATTGGAATAATTAAATTTTGATCTATGCTGCAGCCCTTCCTAAATCCTGTTAGGACTGAGTGGGGTGGAAATTGTATTTTCCAAGACCTGGTTCTGTCATTCCAAGTATCTCCATTGTATCAATTCTAAAATAAATCATGACTCAAAGAAATTCCTGTTCTGTGCTTAAGCATAGGTCAAAGCCCTTTCCATTTTTCAGCAAAAGGTTTCTGTCCTAAAGTAATCTTAAGAAGGGAGGAGGAGGAACCTCCCATGCCAATGGGGTTCCCATTCCAATAGACTATCACTAAGAAATTTTCCAAGTATGAAATTTCCCAATGGTGAAATTTCCAACATTTATAAGTCTAAGAAATTTTAAGGTTTACAATATAGTTCTAGAAATGCCAGCACTATCAACAATACGAAATAAAGAAATTAAATGTGTAAAAATAGGCAAAAAGGGCATGAAGCTATTCTTATTTCCTAATAATATAAATTACCTAGAATATCCCAGGGAATCAGCAAAGACACTAAATGAGACAATTGGATAGCTTCAGTAAAGTTACAAAATAAATCCATAAAAATCAACAGTATTTCTATGTGTAGAATAACAAAAAATAAAAAACAAGAGGAAGTATCCTTCTCTAACTTCTCTTCTGACTTAGTCTCACATCTCCTACAACCTTTTAGAAGGCTTAAACTTCACGTCTCATTGACATCTTAAATGCATTATGTTCCAAACCCTAATGTTTCCAAACCTTTTATCTTCCCTATTATTGTAAAGAGCAACACAATCCTCCCAATCTTTTAAATTGGCAAACCAAATGTCATCCTCAATTCTTCACTGTCTTTCACCTCCAGTCATACTCAACCCATTATGGAGACTTGATTTCATTTTCATAACATCTTTCAAATAGGTTCCCTTTTCTCCTGTGGTAGCACCACCGCTGTGGTGCAGATGTTTATGACCTCATGACTGGGAAGTTGCTGGTGGGTTGCCTGTCTCAACTTTTTTCTTACTCCAATCTATCACCCATTCAGATACCAGTGATTTTTTCTAAAGCACCAGTCAAACCACATCACCTCTGTACTCAGTAAACTCCAGTGGCTCTCTATGATCTCCAGAATGAAACTAAATCTTTTGTTTGGCATTTTAAATCCTTCATAACCTATCCTTCTACCTTTCTAGTCTCAAACTTTTATTCCTGTCTGGAACTCTTCATTCCACTGGCAATGGCCTCCTTGCTGTTTCTCAAACAAAGCACTCCATCTTTAAACTCTGTGGATTTTCTCTACTAGACTCATTCCTCAAATGTTCTTGTCTCTGACTACTGGCTTCTTTGACTCCCTCTGAGTCCCAACTAAAATTTCAGCTTCTACAGATAGTCTTTCCCAATCCTTCTTAATTCTAGTTCCCTCCCTTATTTATTTCCTATTTATCCTGTATATATTTTGTTTATATGTATCTGTGTATGTTGTCTCCCCCATTAGATTGTGAGCTCCTTGAAGGCAGGAGATATCCTTTGTTTCATTTTGTGACCTTAGCACATAGAAGGTATTTAATAAATATTTATTGACTGAAAATAATAAAAAGATTCAATTTCAAAATATACAAAAAGCATAAAATATTTGGGGATCAATCTACCAAAGACACAGCATACTTTTATAGATACAATTACAAATTACACTAAAGTATACTTTACATTAAAGAAGTAAAGGAAAATTTAAATAGCTAAAGAGTATAAGGTTCAATAGTGCTTATATAATAAAAAAGAACAATACAACTTGTTAATTTTTAGGTTTAATGCTATCCCAGTGCAATTATCAAAGGAATATTTTATAGAAGTTGATAAAATAATAACAAAATTCCACTGGAAAAACAAAATCTGGAATATTAAAAGAAATATTACCAAAAAAGGCAGGAATTAAGTATGAATAGCATTTTGACAATTCAAGTTATACTCTAAAGTAAGTCATCAAAATCATCTGGCAGTGATTAAAAGATAAACAAACATTTAGAAAAGAGTAGAAAATGGAGAATGAAAGACAATCAAACTCAATAACTGCATTCATTAGCCCTGAAACAAAAATTACTTAGAAAAGCAAACTGGTAGAAATTAGGCCTCAACCAAAATCTTTTACAATATGCCACAATCAATTCAATATGGATGTACAACTTTAATATTTTTATCTGTTTAATTTCTTCTTAAATATTTTAATAGTTTTTTTCATGAGAAGAGGAGTAATAAACCATATATCTTTCACAGCTATAGAGAAGAAGATTAGGTAATTATGAAAGGTAAAATAGATAATTTTGTTTTGATTGAAAAGCTAATGCTCAAATAAAAGTACTTTATCTAGGTTAAGAAGGCAATTGGCTGATTAGGAAAAAATTTTGTATCAAATTTCTCAGATAAAAATTTGATATGTAAGATATAGAGTTACCTAACAGATATGTGTTTGTGTGTGTGTTGGTATGTGTGTGAATAAGCCATCAAAATCCAGTCCCTAACAGATTAGTTGTCAAAG
The DNA here is from genome assembly GCF_027887165.1 of Monodelphis domestica. NCBI lineage: Eukaryota > Metazoa > Chordata > Mammalia > Didelphimorphia > Didelphidae > Monodelphis > Monodelphis domestica. The sequence goes on along the minus strand of NC_077229.1, from coordinate 304,141,041 downwards.
GATGTAGACAATATAATGATAATATTGGAAATTAAGTCTTGTTATATTAGTTTAGAGACAATAAGTAAAAAAGTTGGCTTGAGAAAGATTTAGAGTTTCAAACAGAGCTGAAACAGAATGTCAATTTCAAGTCTAATGGTTTTTCTATGACAGTTGATCTATGGCAGTTGGCAGAGTTAGACTCTCTTTCTGAGGGCTTGGAGGAGGTAGTATCTTTTCCTCTCTCTCTCTCTCTCTCTCTCTCTCTCTCTCTCTCTCTCTCTCTCTCTCTCTCTCTCTCTCTCTCTCTCTCTTCTCTCTCTCTCACACACACACACACACACACACACACACACACACACACACACACTCATTGTCTGAAATAGAAGGAAAGGAGGGAAAGACCTAAAGGAGGTAAGTGTTTTCCTTTCCCAACTTTGGAAATCTTATTGACTGTGAATTGCTGTTTATATAGATTGTTTTAACACTGAGAAGACCAAAGAAACACCTGGTCTTTGGGTTAGACTCTGAGTCACCTAAGGCTCAGTGTCCCTAACTTGGTTCTTGCTGAGGCTCAGCCAGCTATCCTTTGTTATTTTTATAGCTTGGAGACTAAGTTAAGAATTATAAGGATAATGGTTTTAGTTTATTTTAGAATAGTAAAAATTTGGGTTAGTTAGATCAGGAAGGATCAGTGTAGCCTGTGGAAACAGGAAAAGTGGTTCCTTGAAGAACCAGGGAGTTTTATTTGAGTGGAGTTAGAATTCTTTAGAGTTATAAATCCTTTTTTAGTTAGAAATCCTTTTTTATCTGTATATTTCAATAAATAGTTTATTTTGTATGACAAGAGTCACCTTAGCATCCTTGCACCTGGCTCTGAGGTGAAATTCACTTAAGAAATTAATTTCACTGACATAAACTGAAAATACTTTGTAAGCAGAGTATCTAAATAAATTTATAATCAATAATAATCAATTCATTGCCTTATTAGTTTTATAGTTCACCATTTATTTTTACAACAAACAATTCTTGGAAGAATTGTAAAATATTAATAACCATATAAAAGAATACTCCATATTACCAATAATAAGAGAATGTAAATCAAAACAACCCTGAGGTTTTACCTCACATCTAGAAAACTGGCAAAGCTGACAAAAGATGGGAATGATAAAACTGACCTCAGACACTTCCCAGCTGTGTGACCCTGGGCAAGTCACTTGACTCCCATTGCCTAGCCCTTACCACTCTTCTGCCTTGGAGCCAATACATTGTATTGACTCCAAGATGGAAGGTAAGGGTTTAAAATTAAAAAAAAAAGATGGGAATGATTAATGATAGAAGTGTTGTAGGAAGAAGGGCTCATTGTTACATTTTTTGGTGGAACTGAGAATTAGTCTAATCCTAGAAATTTTGGGATTTATCTCTCTGCTAGATGGTGCAATAGGTAGAGTGCGGGGTCTAATCAGAAAGACTCATCTACCTGAGTTCAAATCTGGCTACAGATACTTGCACTTATCCCAGGGATGGCCTCTCCAAATTAAATGAAGTTGCTTCTCAGACAGCAGATGCCCAGATCAGGTGCCTCCCCAAAGTACCTCCAGCATGGTAGGATATGCCAAGGTCTATGTTTCATTTGGCCATCCTATGGAAAAGCAAGTTTACTTTGATGTCATCTGTAAGATGTGAAATAAAGAGCCCTTAATGATATTATTTGTTAACTAGGCTGGATGGTGCTTGAAGACTAACAGGGTTGTCCTCCTTCTTAACCAGAGGGTCTCAAGGGATTTGTCCCTGTGATGAAAACTGAGTACAGGGAGAAACAGAATCCTGTATGCAGATAAGAGACATCAATGGGGCAATTTGCCAGGGCTTAGCAAAATGCCTGGCTCCCCTAGATGTCCTTTCTGATACAGATCCTGTCAGAGAGGCAGTAATGTCAGCCAGCTTCTGGTTTGACTTAACTAAAGCCTCTTAGAAATGCCTCCCTAATTGAACCCTTTCGCCCTCTACCTCTTTTACTATCTTCCAAAGATTTACCTGACTGTGTTAGAATATAAATTAATGGTGGTTTATTAAAATAACTAGCAAGAAAAAAGGTTTAGGAAAGTGGGATTCAGGAGATCCTTAAACTAATCTATTCAGATTGTTCTTGAGTCCCCAACTGTAGCCACTAGCCGGGACCAGTCTAGAAAGCAATTCTTCCTTTTCCTAAGCTATACTAATGAACAAAATTTCTAAGTATCAGCTTGAGTATTGAGGTTAAGAGGTTATAGAGACAGATGGTTTCTTCTGGTCAGACACACAGACTGCCCTCCTAGGATTAATCCTTCTTGGACTAATCTGAATTGTCCTGTCTGCTCACCAAAGTTAGACAAGATGAGCTTCAATATAGTTAATGAACACCAGAGTCACAGCAGTCAATTTGGGATACTCCTGGGAATTAGATGAGATTTCCAAATCAGAGCTCAGGAAAACGCCTCACTCTCCCAGGCTCAGGATTCAAAACTCCTATCTTTGGTCAGTTGAAAACCTTCCCAGCATCCTTCTGCAATATTCCGCCTCTGTTTGTCAATCATGTCTTCTCCTGCATTCCATCTTTACTCTGTATTAACATCTATTCCTGCACATCACAATAGGAGTCTGGTTGGAAGGCTAAAGTAAAGACAAAAGCAAAAGCAAAAAAAATAAATAAATAAGTTCTTTTGTGGTTATTTCAATGCTTTCTGCCTCCTCACAACTGACATTGTTACTGTTAACTGGTTTTCTTTAAATTTACAGACAGATATTTAGATATGTGGGGTTTGTGTCTAATGTCAATGCTATGGAAGCCCTTTTAATAAAAATGGTCGGCCATTTGGAAAGGGAAAGATTTTTTAAAATGTCCATGCCCTTTGATCACACATGACTTAGCGGCTAACACACTAAGAGACCGCAAAGCATGGAACACAATATTTAGAAAGGCAAGAGAGCTGGGTCTCCAACCAAGAATCAACTACCCAACAAAACTGACTATATACTTCCAGGGGAAAGTATGGGCATTCAACAAAATAGATTTCCAAGCATTTGCTAAGAAAAGACCAGAACTTAGTGGAAAATTTGAAATCCAAGCACAGAAAGCAAGAGAAACATGAAAAGGTAAATATGAAAGAAAGGAAAAAGGAGATGAATCTTATCTTTTTCTTTAAGTCAAACTCTCTTTTATAAGAACTACATTTACATCAAATTATATATATATATACATATATATATTAATATGTGGGGGAAATGTATTGTGTAACTCTCAAAAATTGTATGCATCACAAGAGTAGTTAGAAGAATCATGCATAGGGAAAGAATGGGGCATTAAGAAGATTTGGTGAAGGGGGGGCAAAGTAAGAAAAAGAGAGGGGGAAATCGTCGATAATACTAAGATTTACTTCAAGAAATAGGGGGGGACTAAATAGAATAATCTTTCCCATACAAAGATACACATAAGAAGGGAAGGGGAAGAACTCTCATATGAGAAGGAGAGGAAGAGAGCGTGAAGTGGTATTACTGAAACCTTACTCTCAGTGAAATCAACTCTGAGAGGGAAGAACATCTAGATCCAGTAGGATCCTGAATTCTATCTTATCCATTAGGGCAAGAAAGAAAGGAAAATTAAGGAGGGGGAGGGGGGAGGGAGTATAAAAAAGGAGGGAAGGAGAGGAGGAGGGGAAGGGAGCATAAAAAGGGAAGGGCTAGAAAGGGAAGCATATCAAGGGAGGATACTAGGGGGGATGACCTAAAGTAAATCACTGGTTCAAAAGGATATAGCTAAAGAAGAAAGGTCAGAACTAGGGTAAGATATCAAAATGCCAGGGAATCCACAAGTGTCAATCATAACTTTGAACAAGAATGGGATGAACTCACCCATAAAACGTAGACAAATAGCAGATTGGATTAGAAGCCAAAACCCTACCATATGTTGTCTTCAAGAAACACATATGAGGTGGGTAGACACACGCAAGGTCAGAATTAAAGGATGGAGTAAGACCTTCTGGGCCTCAACTGACAGAAAGAAGGCAGGAGTTGCAATCATGATATCTGACAAAACCAAAGCAAAAATAGACCTGATCAAAAGGGATAAGGAAGGTAAATATATTCTGTTAAAAGGGAGTATAGACAATGAGGAAATATCACTAATCAACATGTATGTACCAAATGATACAGCATCCAAATTTCTAATGGAGAAATTAGGAGAATTGAAGGAGGAAATAGACAGTAAAACTATATTAGTGGGAGACTTGAACCAACCACTATCAAATTTAGATAAATCAAACCAAAAAATAAATAAGAAAGAGGTAAAAGAGGTGAATGAAATCTTAGAAAAATTAGAGTCAATAGACATATGGAGAAAAATAAATAGGGACAAAAAGGAATACACCTTCTTCTCAGCACCACATGGCACATTCACAAAGATTGGCCATACACTAGGTCACAGAAACATGGCACTCAAATGCAGAAAAGCAGAAATAATAAATGCAACCTTTTCAGATCACAAGGCAATAAAAATAATGATCAGTAATGGTACATGGAGAGCCAAATCAAAAATTAATTGGAAATTAAATAATATGATAGTCCAAAATTGGTTAGTTAGAGAAGAAATCATAGAAACAATTAATAATTTCATTGAGGAAAATGACAATGGTGAGACATCCTTTATAAACCTTATGGGATGTAGCCAAAGCAGTACTTAGAGGAAAATTCATATCCATGAGTGCATATATTAACAAATTAGGGAGGGCAGAGATCAATGAATTGGAAATGCAAATCAAAAAGCCTGAGAACAAACAAATTAAAAACCCCTAGAAGAAAACCAAACTAGAGATCCTAAAAATTAAGGGAGAAATTAATAAAAATCGAAATGATAGAACTATTGCACTAATAAACAAGACCAAAAGCTGGTTCTTTGAAAAAACAGACAAAATAGACAAAGTACTGGTCAATCTAATTTTAAAAAAAGGAAAGAAGAAAGGCAAATTAACAGCATAAAGGATGAAAAGGGGGACCTCACCTCCAATGAAGAGGAAATTAAGGCAATCATAAAAAACTACTTTGCCCAACTATATGGCAATAAATATACCAACCTAGGTGATATGGATGAATATATACAAAAATAGAAATTGCTTAGACTAACAGAAGAAGAAATAGATTTCTTAAATAAACCCATATCAGAAAAAGAAATCCAACAGGCCATCAAAGAACTTCCTAAGAAAAAATCCCCAGGTCCTGATGGATTCACCAGTGAATTCTATCAAACATTCAAAGAATAGCTAATCCCAATACTATACAAACTATTTGACATAATAAGCAAAGAGGGAGTTCTACCAAATTCCTTTTATGACACAAACATGGTACTGATCCCAAAGCCAGGAAGGCCAAAAGCAGAGAAAGAAAATTATAGACCAATCTCCCTAATGAATATAGATGCAAAAATCTTAAATAGGATACTAGCAAAAAGACTCCAGCAAGAGATCAGAAGAGTCATTCACCATGATCAAATAGGATTTATACCAGGGATGCAGGGCTGGTTCAATGTTAGGAAAACCATCCACATAATTGACCACATTAACAAGCAAACCAACAAGAGCCACATGATTCTCTCAATAGATGCAGAAAAAACCTTTGATAAAATACAACACCCATTCCTATTAAAAACACTAGAAAGCATAGGAATAGAAGAGTCGTTCCTAAAAATAATAAACAGTATATATCTAAAACCATCAACTAATATCATCTGCAATGGGGATAAACTAGAAGCATTCTCAATAAGATCAGGAGTGAAACAAGGATGCCCATTATCACCTCTACTATTTGACATTGTACTAGAAACACTAGCAGTAGCAATTAGAGAAGAAAAAGAAATTGAAGTCATTAAAATAGGCAAGGAGGAGACCAAGTTATCACTCTTTGCAGATGACATGATGGTCTACTTAAAGAATCCTAGAGATTCAACCAAAAAGCTAATCTAAATAATCAACAACTTTAGCAAAGTTGCAAGATACAAAATAAACCCACATAAGTCATCAGCATTTCTATATATTTCCAACACAGCTCAGCAGCAAGAACTAGAAAGAGAAATCCCATTCAAAATCACCTTAGACAAAATAAAATAGTTAGGAATCTATCTCCCGAGACAAACACAGGAACTATATGAACACAACTACAAAACACTCTCCACACAACTAAAACTAGACTTGAACAGTTGGAAAAACATTAACTGCTCATGGGTAGGATGAGCCAATATAATAAAAATGACCATCCTACCCAAACTCATTTATCTATTTAGTGCCATACCCATTGAACTTCCAAAAAATTTTTTTACTGATTTAGAAAAAACTATAACAAAGTTCATTTGGAAGAACAAAGGATCGAGGATATCCAGGGAAACAATGAAAAAAAAATACAAAGGAAGGGGGCCTTGCAGACCTAAATCTCAGACTATATTGTAAAGTAGCAGTCATCAAAACAATTTGGTACTGGCGAAGAGACAGAAAGGAGGATCAGTAAAATAGACTCGGGGTAAGTGACCTCAGCAGGACAGTATACAACAAACCCAGAGAACCCAGCTTTTGGGACAAAAATAAACTATTTCATAAAAACTGCTGGGAAAATTGGAGGACAGTGTGGGAAAGATTAGGTTTAGATCAACACCTCATACCCTACACCTAGATTAATTCAAAATGGGTGAATGACTTGAACATAAAGAAGGAAACTATAAGAAAATTAGGCAAACACAGAATAGTATACATGTCAGACCTTTGGGAAGGGAAAGATTTTAAAACCAAGCAAGACTTAGAAAGAGTCACAAAATGCAAAATAAATAATTTGGAATACATCAAATTAAGAAGTTTTTGTACAAACAAAACCAATGTGACTAAAATTAGAAGGAAAGCAACAAATTGGGAAGCAATCTTCATAAAAACCTCTGACAAAGGTTTAATCACTCAATTTTACAAAGAGCTAAATCAATTGTACAACAAATCAAGCCATTCTCCAATTAATAAATGGGCAAGGGACATGAACAGGCAGTTCTCAGCCAAAGAAATCAAAACTATTAATAAGCACATGAAAAAGTGCTCTACATCCCTTATAATCAGAGAGATGCAAATCAAAACAACTCTGAGGTATCACCTCACACCTAGCAGATTGGCTAACATGACAGCTATGGAAAGTAATGAATGCTGGAGGGGATGTGGCAAAGTAGGGACACTAATTCATTGCTGGTGGAGTTGTGAATTGATCCAACCAATCTGGAGGCCAATTTGGAACTATGCCCAAAGGGCGATAAAAGACTGTCTGCCCTTTGATCCAGCCATAGCACTGCTGGGTTTGTACCCCAAAGAGATAATAAGGAAAAAGACCTGTACAAGAATATTCATAGCTGCACTCTTTGTGGTGGCAAAAAATTGGAAAATGAGGGGATGCCCTTCAATTGGAGAATGGCTGAACAAATTGTGGTATATGTTGGTGATGGAATACTATTGTGCTAAAAGGAATAATAAAGTGGAGGAATTCCTTGGAGACTAGAACAACCTCCAGGAAGTGATGCAGAGCAAAAGGAGCAGAACCAGGAAAACATTGTACACAGAGACTGATACACTGTGGTACAATCAAAGGTAATGTACTTCTCCATTAGGATCAATGCAATGTCCCTGAACAATCTGCAGGGATCTAAAAAACACTATCTACAAACAGAGGATAAACTGTGGGAGTAAAAACACTGATGAAAAGCAACTGCTTGACTACAGGGGTTGAGGGAATATGACTGAGGAGAGACTCTAAATGAACACTCTAATGCAAATACCAACAACACGGAAATGGTTTCGAATCAAGAACACATGTGATACCCAGTAGAATCATGCGTCGGCTATGAGAGAGGTGGGGGGGGGGGGAAGGGAAGGTAAAGAAAATTATCTTTGTTTCCAATGAATAATGTTTGGAAATGACCAAATAAAATAATATTTTAAAAAATAAAATAAAAGTACTGCCTAACAGAAAAAAAAATGAAATGGATAATTTTGATTAAAGTAAACTTAAAAGATGTTGTGCAAACAAAATCAATGCAACAAAGATCAGAAGGAAACCACAAATTTGGGAAGAAATTGATAGTGTCTCTGACAAAGATCTAATCTCTAAAACATAAAGAGAACTGAGTCAAATTTATAAAAATACAAAACATTTCTCAACTGATATATGGTCAAATGATAAGAACAGGCAGTTCTCAAATGAATCTATAAGCATATAAAAATGTTTCAAATTACAATTGATTAGAAAAGTGAAAATTAAAACAACTCTGAGATACCACCTCATACCTATCAGATTGACTAAAAGGATAAAAAAGGAAATTGATAAATGCTAGAGGGGATGTTGGAAAATCAGGACACTAATGCACAGGTGATGAAACTGTGAACTGAGACAACCATTCTGGAAAGCAACATGGAACCATGCTCAAAGTACATAAAACTGTATGGATACCATTTGACCCAGCAATATCACTACTGGGTTTGTATCCCAAAGAGATTAGAGCCTTATCTACCTATCTACTTATCTACCTATACCAAAATAATTTAGCAGCTCTTTTGGTAGTGGCAAAGAATTGGAAACCAAGGGATTGCCCATCACTTGGGGTACAAGTTGTGGTATATGGTTGTAATGGAATACTATTGTGCCACAAGAAATGGCAAATAAAATGAGTTCAGAAAAACCTAGAAAGACTTATATGAACTGATGCAAAATGAGGTAAGTAGAACCAGGAAAAGAATGTGTACAGTAAAGTAAATATTATACAATGATCAAATATAAAGGACTAAAATATTATTAACAAAGCAAGTTCCTAAGATAAGAGACTCAAAATGAAAACTACTATCCACAGCTAAAGAAAGAACTCTTGAGTTTGATTGTAGATCAAATTACATCATCTTCTATTTTCTTTCTTTCTGATTTTTTATTGTATGTATAATATGTGACTTCTGTCGCAGAATGAGCAATATGGAAATATGCATCCTATGAAAGCACTCGTATAACATATATCAGATTATTTGCCATGTTCTAGGAGAGAGAGGGAGAGAGAAAATCTGAATCCTAAAATATCAGAAAACATTTTAATTGTTTCCAAATGTAACTGAAAAAATAATAAATTAATTTTAAATAGGGAAAAATTTGTAAATGCTTGATATTTTTCCACATATATTCTCGAATTAGATCTTCCCTTATCAAGCAATTCAGAGATTATGACACATCATCCAAAAAACAATTAGAAGTGCTTTTTTCAAGGTCAAATAACTAATCAGTGACAGGGATCAGTACAGAAGTCAATTTTATCAGCTCAAAATACTCTTTCTAATATATTATATAGGATTGTGTAGAAAGTAACATAGTACCCACAAATTAGATATAAGATGGTTTTGAATTTTTTTAACAGGATGAGTAATTCTCCATTATGGGAAGGTCTTGGTAAGAAACCTTCCTCTTCCAATATAGTTGAGCCCATGTCCTAAAACTTAGAACATTTTCTGGGACATTGCAAAGTTAAGTCAATCCAAAAAAAAAATATTAAGTGTTTACTCTGAGCCAGGGAAATAATTTCTAGATGAGATATGTACAAAATAGATGGAAGAGTTATGAGTTGCAAAGTGGAGGATTTGAAGAAAGGCTTCCTGCAAGAGATAAAATTTGAGTTGTCTTAAAGGGGAAATCAGCCCAGGGAGCAAAACTGCCAATACATTGCAGAATGGGCTTGGCTCCCTCTTTCTGACCCTGGAGCTAATTCTATTCATTATACCACGCTGAATTAATGACAATAAAGATTAACCTCTGGAAAAGAAAACTTTTTTTGTTGTGTTTTTTTTTTGAGCTACAATATTAAATGAACAACAGAATGAACAGCCTGTCTGGGTGATCTGGCTAAACTGTTTCTCCATCAAGATATTTGCTTTTGCTTTCTTTTCACTTGTAATATTTTAGAGAAAGTAAGATGTTTTTACCTACTATTGCTCCTTTCCCCAATTCAAACCACAGATGATATATTTTATTGTGAGCTTAATTTTCTAATGTTAGAGAAAATGTAACATTGTTTTTTAAAGTCTATTTAAATTAAAAGGGAAAAAAAACACCACAAAGTCACTATAAGTCATTCTGAGGAGTTGAAGGCTAGATTCTCTGGAGCAGAGGATGTCATGTGAGAAAGGGCACTAAACAAAAACAAAATATAGTTATGAAAAAGGGAACAAAATTAAATAATCTGCTTCATGGAATTACTGATTTAATGACCAGATTGAAGAAATACCAAGAAAGCTATCCTAACTTAATTAAACCTGGGAAGTATGAGAGGTACAAGAAAAGCTCAAAAGATCCAAAATTTAATAAAGATGGAATAAAGCACCTTATATACCTTTAACCTGAAGATTAATTACTGTCTGTGACTTACTGTGATATCATAATTCCAGTTTGATTTTAATAAAATACAAAAGCAATGCCTACAGGGGAAACTTTACTCAGGGGTTTTATGATTCTTAACAAGTCCAATATATTTAGTCCTTACTCCCTGGCCAAAAGATAAGCCTTCGTGATGTGTATTTTAAAAAGGATCCGAACCCGGGGAGACTACATCTCCTAGGACTCTCTACCCCAACTTACTCCGACACACCCCACTTCCTTTGTGGGAAGTGTCTGAGAAAGTATAAAAGAGGGGGGGGAGTTCTGCGCCTTTCCTGGAGAAGACCCTTTCCCGGGAGAGAGCCTTTGGTCCCTGCAGAGCTGTTGGAGATAAATTTTCTTTAGCCTTTCCTAAACCTTTCTTTTCTGGCCTAAATAAACCTATCTAACTCTCCCCAGAGTCTGCCTTGATTTAATTTAATTCCCTAGCATAATTATACTAGAAAAAAGAAAAGTCTGGTCAATTTCCCTCCGGGAGCAAGGAGGGACCTCTGGCTACCTTCCTTTCCCTTCTTTTCCCTCCATTTTCACCACTGACACTGACAACTGAAGATTGTGATGGGTTTCAATGAAATTCTGCCTGGGTTCTCCTTCATAAACTATTGTTTCTCATCACAGAATTAAGCTATAGTGTACTTTGTGTGCTGAAGGTATTTTAGCCTTTCAGAAAGGCAATACCTCTTCAAGAGATATAATCAAAATATTGGAATGTAGGTTTCTCACCTAAAAACTATGCCCAGCACTGAATCAGTAGATGTCATTATGATGTGGGATAAAGATTGGTTCCATTGCATATATCTCATGCAATGCCTTATTAAATATATACATTATATGTATGTGTATATACATATATATTATTTTAATTTGGTGTATGTGGTTTTTTGAGCAAATATGGCAAAGTGGTGGGCTAATAATAATTAATGAAAAAATATGAAGGAAGAAGGTCTAACCCTATCCAATCTCAAACTGTACTTTAAAGTAGTAATCATCAAAATAATCTGATATTGGTTGAGAAATAGAATAGTGGATCAATAGAATAGGTTAAGTAATCAATACATGGTAGCTAAAGACCATGATAACAGTGTTCAATAAACACAAGTTTGGAGGGAGAGGGGAATACACTGTTTGCCAAAATTTGCTAGGAAAACTAGAAAATAGCATGACAGAAACTAGGCATAGACCAACACCTCACACCATATTTCCAGATAGAGTCAAAATGGATATTTCATCTAAGAATAAAGGGTAAGGGGACAGCTAGGTGGCTTAGTATATGGAGAACCATGTCTGGAGATAGAGATATTGGGTTCTAATCTGGCTTCAGATACCTCCTAGCTGTGTGATGCTAGTTAAGTCTCTTGACTATTGCCTAGCCCTTACTACTCTTCTGTCTTGGAACCAATACTTAGTTTGATTCCATGACAGTAGCTAAGGGTTTTTAAAAAAGGAAATAAAGGGTGATTCCATTGCCAAATTAGGGAAATATAGAAAAGCTTACCTGTCGGTCTTAAAGATAAGGGAAGAATTTATGATCAAATAAGTCTCAGAGAATGTTACAAAAGATAAAATGGATAATTTTGATTACATTAAATTTTAAAAGTTTTGTACAAACACATCCAATGCAACCCTGATTAGAAAAGAACAAATTGGAAGGAAAATTTTTATAGCAAGTATCTCTGACAAAGGCCTTATTTCTCAAATATTTACAGAACTGAGTCAAATTTATTAAAATGTAAAACATTCCACAATTGAAAAATGGTCAAAGAATATGAACAGGCAGTTCTTAGATGGAGAAATTAAAACCATCTATAATTATAAGAAAAAAATGTTCCAAATTATTATTAATTAGAAAAAAATGAAAATTAAACCAGCTATCAGATACTGCCTTACACTTATCAGATTGGATAATGTGACAAAAATAGAAAATGACAAATGTTGGAGGGGATGCAGCAAAATTGGGACACTAACACACTATTGGTAGAACTTGGAACTGATACAACCATTCTGGAAAGGAATATGGAACCATTCCCAATGGGCCATAAAACTTTTTATACCATTTGACCCAGCAATACCACTACTGGGTCTATATCCCAAAGATATCAGAGAAAGGAGATAATGACCTATCTGTACAAAAATATTTTTGTACATTTTGTACAATATTTTAGCAGATTTTTTGTAGTGGCAAGGAACTGGAAACTGAAGGGTTGACCATCACTTGGGGAATGGATAATCAAATTGGGGTATGCAGTTGTAATGGAAAACTAGTATGCCATAAGAAATGACAAACTGAAGACGTTCAGAAAAACCTGAAAAGACATATGTGAATTGATGCAAGATGAAATGAGGAGAACCGAGAGAACAATGTATTTAGTAACTGAAATATTGCCTGATGATCAGCTATGAAGGACTAAACTATTATCAGCAAAGCAAGGTTTGAGGATAACTCCAAGGGAACCTATGTAAAAAATGCTATTCATAGCCAAAGGAAGAACTGTTGCAGTTGGATTACAGATCAAAGCATGCCATTTTTCACTTTCCTTCAGTTTTGGAGATAGCAGTCTGAACCAAATAGTCCAGAAATACTGGAGCAGTAATATAATACTAGGCGCATCTTAGAGAATCATGTAAAAGCTCCAAAAGTGACTATATAGCACCATAAAGGAGTACATTGATAATGTTCTTCCAAAACTCCAGCCTTCTTTAAAAAGGAGGGAGAAATTACCTAGGCAGCTTGATCCCAGAATGTAACCAGAGAAGGGGAATTATTTGACCAATACTAACCTTAGAGGTTACTCTGAGAATAATCTCAAATTTATAAGTTTAGAGAAATAAGAAGAATTACTAAGAAGCATACCTCTGGGGGAAAGAAGATTGATGGAGTGGCTTGCCCCCAACACTGGAGAGTAATAAATATCTGCAAGATGTGAGAATCAAAGATCTGTACTTTACCATGAGGGATTTGGATATGGAAAGGTTCAGTAGAAAAAGTGGCACTCCAAATATGTTTACCTTCCTAGGGCAGACTAAATGGCATTGTATCTGTGAAGGACCTTGTGGGAGAGAACCCAAGTATGTCAGATTGTTGCTCCAATGGCTATCCAATTTAACTTCCACCTGCAGGAAGATTATGAGCCAAAATAAGTGCTTTGTGAGTTTTCAGTATTTGTGGGGTGGAGTAAAGACTGTCCTCTACCAAATATGTATGTTTTGCCTTTCGTGTTTATATGTGATATTAAAACCCTTTTAGCAATGGAGGCAAGGTAAGTTCAAATCCAATTTTTGGCATTCTCTGAACCTCAGTTTCTGTATCTACAAAAATAAGGAAGTTGGATGAGATAATCTCTAAGGTCCTTTTCATCTCTAAATCTAGATTCCATTCATAATGGAAAACGCATTCAGTTAGCACCTATTATGCACAAAGTACTAGAATTCTATTTTTTAGTCATGAGCATAAATTTCTGTAGATTTCTCAGGGTAAATAATGAGTAGAAGTGCATGATTCAAAACAGAAAATTACCCTTTGGAATAAGCCACGATGATGAAAGCTTAGAGCTTGGGCCATGAGGTCTAATATGGTAAGCACTGTTTAAGTAACAATGAGTATTTTCTTCCTACAATGTGGAGATTACTATGCTAAGTGAGGCACAACAACTGGATGGGACACAATTATTTAACCTTGTGAAGCTGGTGGTGATTAAGGGAGGAAATCAAATGCAAAATAAAATAACAGTGACTGAGCATATGCCTGAGTTGGCCAATGGACAACTTACTGAATTCTAGAAAGAAGAGAGCAAGGGAGACTAAGAAATTCTGTCTAACAGTCTGGCATTAAGAGGAATTTTCTGACATGCTATGTGGTGGAAACCAGACTGTCACAGTTTGGGGAACATCCCACATAACTGCACAAGTGGGAGGAAAAGGAATTGCATAACAGAACTTTTTACCTGGCCCCCAATAGTTGATACACAAGTAATCCTGGAGTCAGTGTATATATGTGTGTGCATTAACAACCCTATTCTGGGACACCTCCCCTCCTGCCTTTAATCACAGACACTGCCTTGGAGAAGGAGAGACCAGGTGGAACTTCACTATAGAAGAGGGTCTGCAGGGCATCCCAGGGACAGTCTTGATTTAAGCAAATATAAAAGATTCTGAATCTCTCTTATACTCTTAAAATGCATGAGCAGGAGTTGGGGGGAAGGAGAATGACAGTTTTTCTCTCTGAACAATGAAACTCTGAAAGCTGAGTAGGAGGAATTAGTGACAACAACGTGATGTCTTTCAACTTTTACAAAATTGGTATTGGCAAACCCAGAAGGAAAGTTGAAATAAGATAAATTGAGAATAGCAGGATTTGACACATCACTGAATATCAACTAATGAGAAAAATAATTTTACTCCAACTTTTTCTTGTTTTTAATGCATAATACTGTTAACTTAGAAAATACTTTAACAAAATTCCAAAGCTATTTTAAAAAAACATTTTAATCATTTTCTCCCTGCACTGAAAAAGGATCTGACAGGTGTAGAATGCTCAAATTCTAAAAAAAGACAACATTTCATTCTCAGCACTGATTTGCTCAAGTTTTAAGGAACTTTCTTCATAATCATTTATATTGGAGCAGAGAAGGAAGCCTCAGTATTTGCCAAGAGGGAGAGCCGCTATAGCTCTGCCAAAAATTTAAGAAATCAGATGCACTAGAAACAAATGCACAGCATGAGGGTAACAGGGTCAGCAATGTGTTTATTTGAATATCTTCCTCAAGGGACTAAAATGCAATTTGTCAGAGCAATAGAACGACATGATTTGCTTGTGGTTGAAGATCTGCTTTTGAACTAGACTAACAGTTCGTAAAAACCTGGTCTTGGGTCACACAAATCACACTTTTTTCTTAGAAAAACTGACCCAATATGCCAATACTCTGGAAATATCTCCCCTGTAGAAGTTCTTCATCATTTAAAGAATTTCCATAGCCAATACAGAAGTTAGCCCATTTTGTAAAAACCATTTTCTAATTCCCCACTATTCAAACTTGGGTGCTGTGGGTGGCTTCCCTGAACACCAAAAAGTCATATCTATTTGGTGGTCAAGCCAATAAACATTTTGTCAGTGATGGAGAGGGCATTGTAGGACTTCCAAGATCATAAGTTCCAAAACTTTTCTATGTCATGGATCTCTTTGGCAGTCTGGCTAAGCTTGTCTATCCCTTTTCAGAATAATTTTTAAATACATAGAATTATAGAGGAAACCAATTATATTGAAATATGGTTGTCAAATATTAAACAAATAAGTGTATGAACTCCAGGTTAAGAACCCCAGGTCTTAATTTAAAATTACCTGCATATTACCTGTATTCAAACTATTTCTTCATCTTTGACATATTCCTGATAATTGAAATGAATGAGATCACATCAGTGAAAACATACCTGTTCCAATTCGTTCAATTAAGTATAAATGTGTCAGGCATTTTAGGGACCTTGAAAAAGTGAGGCATTCCCTGTTCTATGATTTTAAAAGATATTAGGTGTCCTCAGTTCTCCTGTCATAACATCTCCCAACATTCTTGAGATTTAGGTGAGAAATCTCCATGAATAGTATACATAGAATCAGAAAGCCCTGAGAGCTACTGCCTGCCACACATATTTCTAAGGTTAGTTTCCCAGCTTGTAGATTATCAGGATTCTTTGCTGTTCCTTTCATTCCTTTCTTCTAGCCTATAATTGGATTATTTAACTAATCACCAGAAAGTACTTCCATTGAAAGTGGGTAACAGAAGAAGGAAAAGATGAAATTCTAACCCACTGATCACACTTTTTGTAAATAGCTCTGATAATGCTTTGGATTATCCAAAGTTGACAATAGTAGAGTAAATTAAAGAAATATTTGATCCCTGCCTCCTAGAGTAGACAAAGAAATTCATTTAAAGAGACATTCACTATAGTATATTCCAGATTTAGGAGTAGATGAGATTATTAATGTATATTTTTGTAGGTTCCTTTCAATATTTCAAACATTGATAATCCTATAGGTGTAGATATCCATCTCTCAATGCAGATCATAGTGCATCTATGGCTCTTATTTTATTTCCATATCTTTCCATAAATCCACAATATTGAATCTATTCAAGATACTAAAATTCCTCCTATGATTATTCTTTACAACTCCTGCAATTTTGATCCTTCTAAAGTGGTGTTAATCCGTTATTTATATTCACATACCATCATTGGAAAAAAAATGAGCTTAGAAATATGGACATTCTTGGCAAGCTACAGTTTAAGTATAATGAAAGCCATTCACAGTTTTCCAAGTGTCATCTAACCTAACCTTTTCCTATTTAATTTTGAGACACTGTGCAATTCTCTGGTCAGTTTTATTTACCCACTGACTCAGCAGGTAGCATATCCAATAGAGTCTCAGACTAGAGAATGAATTGTTCATCCTTTTAAATTTTCAGTATGGATGACTAGCCTGATGATTTTGAAGGACCAAAGATCTCATTGAAAAGATTATTTTTTCTTTGATGAAGTTAGCACAATGTTGGCCATGATCAGAAATATCTAGAAGGGTCAAAATCTGTAGTGAACTCTTCAAGTTTAGGTTTGCAGTGGAAAGTCTCCATGACATTGACAGTATCTTTGGGGAATATAAATATAAATATATATATATATATATGTGTATTTATATTACAATTAATGTTCATACTCAGCAATTGATTCATGGGATGTAAATTCTTAGATTTAAAGCTAGAAAGGACCTTAAAGTTATCTTATCCAACGTCCTCATTTGAATAATGGGGAAACTGAGGTCCGGAGATGATAAGTCACTTTCCCAAGGTCACAGGAGGCAAGTGACAGAGATGAGATGTGAACCCAAGTTTTCTGATGTTCAATTAAATTATGATATCACTTGTGCTAGGATCCTGAACTTGGTTGCACCAAAAGTACTTGAAAATTTTGATTTGCATATGCAGGGTACCTTCTTAGACAAAGTTACATGTTATAGTAGGTTATATATATATATATATATATATATATGTATATATATATATAATAAGTGGCAAACCCCCAAAATACCTAGTCTCTGGGTCTTGTATTTGAAGCCCTTTCAAATTGACTGAACTCACCAGAGCTAAAGTTCTATATTCACAGCCTGCAAGAACCCAAGTTCATGTTCACACCAAGTGAAGCATTTTTGTAGACAATGATATATAGTATTAACCTTTTGTGGGACCTTTAAACGTACAAAGAAGGATATATATTGTCTTATGTGAACTTTAAGTCACTATGAAACAAGCAGAACACTATTATTCTCACTTTATAAGTGAAGAAAATGTATAATAAATTACTTTCCCAATGGCATACAAGACCAAAGCAGAGAACCAGACATTGAGCCAAAGTCTTCTGTCTGATACAGTTCAATAAACATTTAAGCATAAACTTCCTTGAGAGTAGAGATTGTTTTATTCTTCTTTTTATCTTCATGGCCTAGCAGAATATCTGGAACATAATTAAGTGATTAACAAATGCATATTGACTTACTGACAAAAATAATAATAGTTAACATTTATAGAATGCTTTAAATTTTTCAAAGGACTTTACATGTATTATTTCATTTGATCTTTACAACAATTCTGTAAAGGAAATGCCCTCTTATTATCTCCATTTTACAGATGAAGAACCTGAGACTTAGAGAGCCTAAATGACTTACCCAGAGTCACACACTTATTAGGTCACTAAGGCAGTTTTCAAATTTAGGATTATCTGACTCAAAGATCAGTCCTTTCTACCTCACTACCTATCTGATTCCTGTGATGGGTTTCTTTTAGATAAGGAGAGGGGAACAGAGAGGAAAGATCTGGTAGCAACTGTGATGGTGTGCTCTCATATATTTTAATCTAGTTTTTGACCTGCATTAGAAATTGTTTTTATATGGAATATTAATAGGAGAAGTAAAAAGAAAGACAGAGTAGAAATGGGCTCCTTCATCCTTTCTTGATAACTCCATAAAGTTTTAATTGACCTGATGTTCAGCTGTTCTCCCTTCATTCTTGCACCCTTAACTACTTGCTTTGACTTCAATCCATACAAGTAAACCAATCTTGATCATTTTCAGAAGCTTTTAAAATTTCAAGAGGGTTATCTGCAAATGAAATAATAATGCTCACAATGCCAAGGTGATAAGGAAACAAATGATATGGATAATTGAAATATGCAAAAAAATCATTTTATTCAATAACTAGAACTATCTCTCAGGGGAAACATTTTTTTTCAGAATGTAAGAAGGAATAAAACTGACCAGAGAAAATTTCTCCTTCTGGGTAGCTCTCAAATTTACTTGTACAATTTAACTGTGCTTAATTGTTAAATTACACTTCATGTTAAGGTTTTTTTTTTTTAATATGGGGTTTAGGTTAAATTGCTCCATTTTTTATTATCCCTGTTTTATAAAAACAAAAAATACCATCAATGAAAATATTTGCATATATATTTGTTCATCATTTATATTAATTTATACTTACATATCAGAATCTGCTACAACATAAAGAAGAGTTTAAAAGGCAGAGAAATTCTACTTCTAAGTAAGAACACAGCAAGAACCTCCAAATGAAATCAATGTACACTTTGATACTTGGTAACTGCACTGTAAAGGTGCATATGTATGAAAAAATGGAAAATATATTGGAAAATATGATTCAGGAGAATTAAATAGGAGGAAACAAACTCTTGTAGTCTGTCATGCCTTTATTCATTTGAATTGATCAGGTTAGAGTTGTTTTAATTGCAAGCTATTGTTTTATTCTCCTTTTTAGCTTTTAATTTTATATCAATTTATTAAAAACCTTTACTGTCAGTCTTAAAATTGATAATGAGCATCCCAGACAGAAGAAAGATAAAGGCAATGCAACTGGAGTTAAGAGATTCGACCAGGGTCCCATAGCTAGGAAGTATCCAAGGCCATATTTGAACCTGGGATATCTTGTCTCCCAGCCAGGCTCTTTATCCTCTGAGTCACCTAGAAGCCCTAGTTTTATATCAATTTTTGTCTTTCCTTTAAGGCAGGGCTAAAAACTATATGCCATGAATACTTTCTTTAAGAAAATAACTGAGAGTTGCTGAATAAGGCAACTATCAAATAACATCCCCCGAAACACAGAACCACATTTTTAATAGGTAGGAAGAATTTGTTACCAAATGAGAGTCATTTTGGAATTATCTCTCTGTACAGTTAGAACAGGTAGCTAGATGGTGCAATGGATAGAGTGCTGGGTCTAATCAGAAAGACTCATCTTCCTGAGTTCAAATCTGACTACAGATACTTGCACTCATCCCAGGGATAGCTTCTCCAAATGAAATGAAGCTGCTTCTCAGACAGTGGGTGCCCAGACCAGGTCCATCCCCAAAGCTTCTCCAGCATGGTGGGATATGCCAAAGCCTATGTTTCACTTGGCCATCTTATGGAAAAGCAAGCTTACTTTGATGTCATCACAACAGGACTCTAGTTGGAAGACTGAAATAAAGACAAAAACAAAAGCAAAGGAAAAACTTAAGTTCTTTTGTGTTGATTTCAATGCTTTCTGCCTCCTCATAACTGAGATTATTGCTTTTCACTGGTTTTCTTTGAATTTACAGACAGATCTGTATGCATGTAGGCTTTGTGTCTGATGTCAATGCTTTGGAAGCCCTTTTAATAAAAATGGTCTGCCATTTGGAAAAGGAAAGATTTTTACATTATTTCTTAGCAACATGTCATTGAAATTGTATAATTCTAAACTGAGGAGCAATGTAACATTTGACTATCCCTTTTTTTGGAACTAAATGCCAAGGGCCCTTCTCATCACTGCCCAGTACCTTCTTCAGAATCTCTCATGCTAGGGTAGCAATGTTGCTCAATGGTTAGAGAGCTACTTCCCAGTGGTGTGACCCTGGACAAGCCACTTAACCCCAATTCCCTAGCCTTTACTTTCCTGCCTTGGAACCAATGCTTAGTATCAATTCTAAGGTAGAAGGTAAGACTTAAAAATTAAAAAAAAAATTTCTCATGCTTGCACATGAACAATTAAGATCTGTTTCCTGCAATGTCTAAAGTTTTAGGTTAATATTTTAAAATCTATTAGAGGAAATATTTTTACACAAACACCTCCTTCAGTAGACTTGGAGTTGGGATGTTTAGGGCAATTTCTCAAAAGATGTCTGGCTTTAAAAAAAATGGCTGATGTTCTTTAAAATAATTTTTGAAAATTGGAGATTTAAAATTCAAACAAATAAAACAAAGGAGTCAACTCCATTAGAGGATGATCAGGTGTTGGGCATTAGAGACATTATTCACAGTCATCCTGAAGGACAAGGTGATACACATTAGCTTGGGCTGCATGATTAAAATGACAGGCATCCCTAGATCTCTTATCACCTGGCATTGGGCCTATGTCTAGTACCATATTGAGGGTCTCACTGGGCCTCTCTAGTTTGCTCCAATGTCCCTACTTAGACTTCATTCTTGTGACTAGGAGAAGGAAAGGGAAAAACAGGGAGTTTATACAGGATGAAGGAGAACCTTCAAAAAATCCTTCAAAAAAAAAAAACCCTAATGGTTCCCAGCTAGCTGTGCTCAGAATTTTTATATTCCTTCATCTTTTATGAAAGGAGTCCTTCAGCAGCATTGCTCCCTCAGGCTATTAGGTGTACTTGGACTAACGTAAGGGTGAAATAAAAGAATAGCATTGCTGGCTGGTCATCATTCTTGACAACCTAAAGTGTAAAGGTTTTATGTCCTCTACTTTTGTGATCCAAGTTTTGCCTTTGATACATATATATCCTGTCATAGTTTAGTAAATTCTCCTAATAGAAATTATGCTTGTCTTATTCCTTGTATTATCATTATTAAGCTCCCATGATCATAATCAGCAGTGAATCTATGATTAGGATTGCAGGTGTGTTACAGACTGTGATGGAAGATATTAGTAGAAAGATATGTGTCCATTTTCTTGAAAAGGGCAGCAAAAAAGGATTATAGAATGGAGAATTTAATTGTATTTATAATGAGGTTAGAAAACCAAATTATATAAGGGCATGAGCACTTAAGAATAATCCTCTTAAAATTCATCCAACTAAAATATATTTTAATGTCTAGTTAAATATTATTTCAAAAACTTTTCTCATTTCATTCAATTGAAACTCTTAGTTCATTCTCAACATGGGGGGAGAGGGGAGATAAAAATGTGATTTTTATTGGACTTGTGATTTTGATAGTTTAGAGTAACTACCTCTATCAGTGCAGATGACACCTTTGATGCAATTTATTGACTTATAGAGTTTCCCGAAATTCCGAAAGGTTAAAGTTACCCAGAATCATTCAGGCAGTCCTTGTTAGAGGTAGAATTTGAGCCTAGTTCTTCCCATTTCCAAGGCAAGAAATTATGCCAATATATCCCCCTCCTTAGACAAAAACAAAAACAAACAAAAATACTATTTACATTAAAAATTGTGGGGAAAAGGAATAAAAGACCTACTTATGTCATCATAAAAGAATTTTGTATGGCATGGTCTTAGACTTCTTTATTACATATTTCTTTCATTGATGAAAGCTACAATTAGATGTCATTTCTTTTTAGCCACCTCTGTTCAACTGAACTAAAACAACATGTAGTATGTATGATAAATCCTTCCTTTGTGACCCATTATCATAAATACTCTAGTAATTGATTGCAATAGCTCTAGCTATAAGGAGCTTGCTTAGTTTTCACATACATAGTAGAATCAGTTGATTCTTTTCATTTAAGTTGCTAAGAAGTATAAATTTTATGTCCCATTTTTATTTTACTTGAACAATTTCTGAGTGAATAATTGCTAAGATTCAATCCAATTCAATAAATTCCTTTGAAAGAAAATAGGGGTTCTATGAAACTGAAGTGAGGAAGGGGAATATTCTAGAGCTTTTAAACCATTTTATACAAAAGTAAGAAGAGAGATGGCATATAGTGTTAACAGGACTATCTTAGGAATGAAGACAGCAGGAAAGAGGATCATATGAAAAGATAGAAGGGAGCTACATTGTAGACAACTCCAAATGGCAGGCTTGAGTAGTCTGTGTCTTTCTGTAGAAAAAAAAAAGGAAGTCACTAAAGATTTGGGGGGGGATGAAAGATGTCATACTTAGAACTTTGTTCTAGAAATATGAAATTGATAAGTATTTGAAGAATAGAATGGAGAGGGGAGAGACTAGAAACAAAGGAAATCAATCCAAATGGTATAATAATAGATCTTGTGAAAAACTCTACAAGAGTAGAGGTTGTGTGAATGGAGACAAAGATGGATGCCAGAGGTGTTGCAAAGGCCCTATTAATATAAAGTTAATTGGAAATGTGGAGACAAAAAAAGAAGAGGAAAAAATTAAAGCTCATTCTAAAGTTGTAGGACTAGATAATTGGAAAATGGTGGTTATTGTTGTCCTTCATTTTCAAAGAAGATCAGTGACATTGTAGAGTGATTTCTTGACTTGTTTGTGAATTGGATTTAAGTGAGGCAAAACTACAGAACTACAATCATCAGTCTCACTCTTTCTTCCATAGTCAAAGTCCATGGCAAGACAAAAGTCAGGATACCTGGTGATGATGGCTTAGCATGCAATGGATAGACTTCGGTGTTTTTGATGTCTGACCAGAATCTAAGTATTCCATGATGCCTTTTTTAGCCGCTTTCATAGCCATTTGAACAAACTGAGTTCTAGGGTTTTGAGGTCTTCTGGTTACCCTGGACCTAGTTTAGTCCATTTTCTAAGTTTTACTGGGATATGGCTACTGCATTTCTTGGAGCCACAGGTGAGAGTTAGGTGAAAGATGGACAAAAAGAGTGTATAAGTAACCCTAAAAAGGGGTGCTAGTCTTCCCTGAATGCCTCATACACCCCAGGAAGGTGGCATCAGCAACAAAAAATGGGCAAATGGGAGAACAATGGGTTGGAAAGAAATACATTGTCACATTTTTGACATGTTGATTTTGAAATGCCTGGAAGAGATTTCCAGGTGGAGATTTTAAGAATTTGAGAATTGGGTTTTACAGCCTAAGAGTAAAGGAGAAAGCACCATTATATTCCATGTAATACTGGCATAGGAAAGAACATAGCAACTTAGTGGCAAAAATAATAGCTTTATGGTTGTAAGTTCTTAATTCAAATTCCTGCATTAGCACTTACTAGCTGTATCATTATGGACTAGATATTTTACCTCTTTGCACCTCAACTTTCTCATATTTAAAATGGGGGTGGTGAACTAGATACAGCATAGAGCTATGGAAGGGGGAAAAATCCATTGGATTAGAAGTTGGAAGACCTGGGTTCAAATTCTGACTCCACCAACTACCTTGGTCAAATCATTTATCCTTTCTGGACCTCATTTTTCTCATCTATGAAAAGAAGGGATTGGACTAAATGATTTTTGAAGTCCTTTATCTTTAAATCTAATTTTGTGTCCTTCAAGATCTCTCCTAGTTCTAAATCAGTGGAGTATGGTATGGGGGCAGAACACTGGACTCAGAGCCAGTAAACCTGAATTCAAGCTCAACAATTAATGACTGTCTAGATGAGGACATGTCCCTTCATCTGAATAAATTTCAGTTTCCTCAACTGTAAGAAAAGGATAAAGATAATAATTGTGTTACCTACAATAAGATGATTCAAGGATAATGCTTTGTTAATGTGAGCTCTTATATCACTATTAGGAATACTTCCCAGATAATACTAATGGAGGGAGAATAAATACACATCTCCAAATCCTCAGTCACTACTCCATTTTGTGCAATCTGATTTTTTTTATCTAGTGAGTCAAGAAAAACAAACTGTCTCAAAGCAGTAAACAATTGCAGGCACTGTACCAATAAAGCAGTAGATTACCCTTTACTCGTCTGTGTGCGTCTCCATACCCAGTTTCCCTCAGCATCTCTACTAGAAAGAGAATGTCTGCTTCATAATATTCAAGCAGACATCACCTTTCTCTCCAGCTCCTTAGGACCAGGAGTTCTGGCGCTTCCAAATAGAAAAGATTTACCATTCTGGCAAAAACTTCACAGTCAGTCAGCCAATGAAAATGTATTAAATGCCTGCTTTGTGGAAGGAAAACATTGTACTGTCTTAAAGACATAAAGGCAAAAGTCAGTTCCTGACCTGAAGGAGATCAAAATCTTTTTTTTTCATTTTTTTAAACCTTACCATCTCTCTCACTATAAGTTCTAAGAAAGAAGAGCAGCAAGGACTAGGCAATTGGTGTTAAATGACTTGCCCAGGGTCACACAGCTAGGATGTGTCTGATGTCAGATTTGAATTTAGGAAAAAATCTCTGTTATCAGGAGCTTGTTTTTGATTAGGAAGATGCAAAATACTCATAGATTAGTAAATGAAGAATATGTTCAAAATAAGCTCACAGTAATGGGTAGGGAGGGGAAGAGGGAATACAATTTGTTGGCATTTTCAAAAAGACCACCACAAAGACAATTTTATTTATATACCATCTTTTTCAGAAGATAAAGTCTGTGAAGAACTGTTTTGGTTTGCAGGGGTTTCTTTTGTTTTGTTTAGGGGTGGAGTTGTTTGGGTTTGCTTTTTACTAGACCTGTGATTTCAACAAAGTATGGAGCTCCCAGTGAAATATTTCCTCTACTAATGCAAATCAGCACTGGTTTTATGGACTTAAAAAACTGCTCAAGTCATCAAGACATTAAGTGACTTTCCATGGTTCCCACAAACAATATGGAGAAGCCAGCATTCCAGTCCAGATCTTCTTGGCACAAAGCCAACTCCAGCTTCCTATCTATTTGCCATGCTGGTGAAGGACTCACTAGAACACTCCAAATTAAATGAGCATATATATATGTGTATATATATATATGCTTAGCCACTTCAGTGGGGAGAATGATGAAAGTATGATGGAAAGCATGGTTTGAGGGTAAAAAATAAGAGATCCCAAAGGCCTATAGACTGTATAGAAGCTTCAGAGACAAAAACAAAAAACAAAACAAAGACAGACAGACACAGAGACAGACAGACAGACAGACAGGCAGGCAGACAGACAGAGACAGACAGACAGACAGATAGAGAGAGACAGACAGACAGACAGACAGAGAGAGAGAGATTGATAGATAGACAGATGGATGGATGGATATAGATACATAGATAGATAGTACTAAGTGCTAGAAATACAAATACAATGGGCCCCACTGTATCTAAAGGGATATATTCCAAGACCTACCACAGATATCTGAAACCACAGACATAAGTGAATATATGTATAGTTAAACTTAATTGAGAAATTAAACACCTGATGAAAAATTGCCAACATTAAATATAATAATAATGAAGCCTATTATATGTTATTAAAAAGTCCTATTGTCTCTCCCTCCCTCTGTCTGTTTGTCTGTCTGTCTGTCTGTCTCTCTGTCTCTGTCTCTTAGAGATGAGTTATAGATTGGACTGGCAGACTTCACTGTTACAGCCTGTAACAGTTGTGGGTAGCTTGAAAGTTATGAACTATTTGTTTTATTATTTTCTGGAATTTTCCAGATTGTCCAATTTTTCATATATTTCCCTGTGGTTAATTGTGGGTAACTGAATCAGCAGATACTGAATCAGTGAATACAGGAGCCCTTGTTTTTATGTAAAGAGTATAGTTGGAGCTTACATTCTAAGGATGGAAGATAACACATAAACAAAAAAAAAAAAACAGGTAGAAAGGCTGGCAGGAGTAGAGAGGGGAAATAGAAAATTCCAGAGTCAAGAACAGAGCCAGAAATAATGATCATGAATGGCTGGGACACTTCCTGAAATGGTGGGCCTAGGAAGTATCAGCTTATTTTATATACTACATTCATTTTCTTTAAGAAGAGACTCAGTGAGCACTGAAAAGGGTAAAGTTCTAAATAACATCACAAACAATTAAGCTGGTTATATTTTAACACACAGGAAATAACTAGTTACCAATGTGGGAAACATTTCTGAATTAATTGTATATGAATAGCCAAACCATTAACTTCTAAGAACAAATATTTTTTAAAAACCAATGCCAAATGAGAAGAAAGAACAAAAATAAGAATTATGGCATGCAACCAAAGAAACTCTAACCTGACTTATTTTTAAAAGCTATCAATGACCAGAAAAGGAGGAGGGAGGGAGATGGGTTTGGTGCTTTTAAAAAGACATTAACACTAGCTATCACCATTTCAATGTGGCCATTTAACCAATGCAAATCACCACAAGGAAATCGAAATATCCTAGAAATGACCACAGCCACCAGATAC
Organism: Monodelphis domestica; assembly: GCF_027887165.1. NCBI lineage: Eukaryota > Metazoa > Chordata > Mammalia > Didelphimorphia > Didelphidae > Monodelphis > Monodelphis domestica. The sequence goes on along the minus strand of NC_077229.1, from coordinate 304,114,327 downwards.
TTGATATCCTTGCCAAGTAAAAAGACAAAGCAGCCAAGATTAAAACTCGCTGAAAATATGAACTGGTCTACAGAGGAAAAAGGTGAAAGAATGTAGTAAACAATATCACCTCATAAAACAATAAATGAATAGAAAAAGTTTACAGAAACTTATCAAGAGACTAAATTAACCAAGTTAATTTGGGGCATCAAAGGAGGGCAACAGTCAAAAATGGAAGACTCACAAAATATATTCTTATTTTCAATTAATGACAATGGAGCCACCATATTTGGATGATAATTTCCCAGTCATTTGTGCTATGTAATGGAGAAGAAATAGTGCAAAAAAAAATGAGGAAAACCATTAGACTGAACAAATTATAGAGAAGTTATAATGGAGGCAACACACTTTGGAAGATATTGAAAGACATTTTAAAGATACCTAGAAAAAGTGAGATAGCAAGTTCTTAGCAAAATTACCTTATTATACTTTTTTAAAGGCAACTGACAAATTCCTTCTGGTATATTTATTTTTTCTAGTTCTAGAAAATCCTTAAGAGAATAATCTAAGAACATACTAAGGTCATCTTTGATGAAAATTAGAGAATGGACCAGTCAAGCCTTCATAAATGACCATTTATGGTGGACCATATATTTATAGTCATTCAATTTATTGAAAGATATAAAGAACAAAAGATTCATCATACAAAAAAATTGTTTTACAGGGTAGAGAAAAATCCTACCTTAAAGATTCTCTTCCAACAAGATATTTTCCATGCATATACCAAAATCATACAAGGTTCCTTAAAAAAATTAAACAGACATAATTTTGTTCAACACTCCTCTGGTTATTAATAAAAGGAGAGATAAAACTGGGACAAAGAAATCTCACCAAAAGTATTTGCCACTACCATGGAATATATTCAGTGCAAACTACAACCAGAAAAGGGATTTTTCATATGCAGGGTATACCCAAAAGAATCAATGCAGTTTGTTTATTAAAAGTTAATGAGGAAAAAGATTATATCCCTATATGTCATAAATCATAGGTTCATGGAAGTATTGACCCATGGGGCCAGTATTTTCCTCCCCCTAACATTTTAGTCCATATTTACAGATGGGAAATTGAGACCTTAAAAGTGAGTTCTACAATGCTTCATGTTGGTAAATTATTAGAATTCAGATTCCATGCATACCTACAGTAAATGTCTTACCAGTTGATCTTGTATTTGGAATAGACATTGAAGAAGTGATTATGATGTGTGACTAAATATTATGATATTTTGGAGTCTTACCAAATTCTTTTTATATGCAAATATGGTACTGATTCCTAAACCAGGAAGACCAAAAACAAAGAAGGAAAACTATAGACCAATCTCTTTAATAGATGCAAAAAATATTAAATAAAATACTAGCTATTAGGCTACAACAAGTTATCACAAGGATTATTCACTATTACCAGGTGGAATTTATACCAAGAAAGCAAGGTGGTTTAGTATTAGGAAAACCATCCATATAATTGACCATAACAACAATCAAACTAATAGAAATCATGTGATTATCACAATAGATGCAGAAAAAAACCTTTGACAAAATACAACACCGATACCTCTGGAAAACACTAAAAAATATAGGAATAAAAGGGCCTTTCCTCAAAATAATAAACAGTATTTGTTTAAAACCATCAACAAGCATCATCTTCAATGGAGATAAATTAGGAGACGTCCTAATAAGATCAGGAGTGAAGCAGAATGCCCATTATCACCACTACTATTTAATATTGTACTAGAAATGCTAGCAGTAGAAATTAAAGAAAAAGAAATTGAAGGGATAAAAGAAGGCAATAAGGAAACTAAGCTATCACTCTGCAGATGACATGATGGTATGCCTAGAGAATTCGGGAAAATCAACTAAAAAGCTAGAAGAAATAATGAGTTTAGTAAAGTTGCAGGGTACAAAATAAACCTACATAAATCATCGGCATTCCTATATGTTCCCAACAAAACCCAGCAGCAAGAGTTAGAAAAAGAAATTCTAGGGGAAAAAAATACCTTGTTAAGACAAGACAAATTCAGGAATTATCTGAACATAACTGCAAAACACATCACACAAATAAAACTAGACCTAAACAATTGGAAAAATATCAATTGTTCTTGGGAAGGATGAGCTAATAAAACAAAATAATTAAAATGACAATCCTACCTAAACTAATTTATTTATTTAGTGCTATACCTATCAAAATACCAAAAACTTTATAGAATTAGAAAAAAGTATTACAAAGTTCATCTGGAAGAGCAAAAGATTAAGAATATCAAGGGGATTAATGGGAAAAATGGGAAGGATTGAGGCCTACTGTTACCAGATCAGATCTCAAACTATACTATAAAGCAATGATCATCAAAACAATATGGTACTAACTTAGAAAGGTATATCAATGGAATAGACTTAGAGTAAATGCCCTTAGCAAGATAGTGTTCAATAAACCCAAAGATCCCAGCTTATGGGCCAAGAACCCACTATTTGACAAAAACTGCTGGGAGAACTGGAAAACAATATGGGAGAAATTAAGTTTAGATAAACATCTTATGCCTACAGGATTAATACAGAATGGGTAAATGACTTAAATATAAAGAGGGAAATCATAGACAAATTAGGTGAACATAAATAAGTGTACTTGTCATTTTGGGGAAAGGAAGGAATTTAAGACCAAGGAGGTGTAAGGATTAAATGTAGAAGTTTGACAAAGTGAGGAGAGGAGTTTTAATAAAAACTCTGTTTAATTTGGAAAGAAGTACAGATGGAAAGATAGAAGAGAAAAAGAAAGATTATTAATTTTATACCCTATAAATCTATCTAAATTAAGTCTCACTAGTAAATAATTCCTAATAACTAGCTAAATTTTCCCAATACTATCTCTGTCTTCTCACATAGGAAAAAAGACATCAAAGGACTGAGAAAATCCTGCCCCTTTCATGAATTACTGTCATTACAAAAGAATATGGATATTAATGGTACAATGGCAAGAAAACTGGATTGAAGTCAGAGGACCTTGGCTGAAATCATGCTTCTCACTATTTCAGTGATCTTGGACAAATCATTTCATCATTCATGTACCTCTTATGTAAAAGTATACTATCTTTGAGCAGTTAGATTGGTCAGCAGATAGATAGCCAGGCCTGAAGATGGGTTCAAATCTGGTATCAGATACTTCATAGCTGTGTCATCCTGGGCAAGTCACTTAACCCCAATTGCTGAGCCTTTATTACTTTTCTGCCATGGAACGAATACTAAGCATTTGTTCCAAGACAGAAGGTAAGAGTGATTTTAAAGTATATATCCTATGAAATGTTATTAATTATTTATATCCAGCTCTTAGTAAAGAGCATCAGCAGATTCTCAGCTGGACAAAGAAAATGCCTTATTGCATAAGCTCCAAGTGTAGTTATTTTTTACTGGTGTCCATGTTCTCAGAATTGACCTGGTCTTTAGACCTAAATAGAAACGTAATTTGAAAAAAAAATCTATAGCCTTTTCCTAGCCTCTCAGGTCTTAGATGAGAAAGAGTCTCCCTTTTGCCAATTGTTTTGGATTTAAGAATTCTAATGTTGAAATTTGAGAAAGTAAAATTGTGGTTTCTTATGATTTATGATTTAGAATTCCCTCACTCCTGCTTTCCAGAAGAGTGTGTAGCAAATGAGTCAGTATATAGATGATCCTGGATGATCTTTCCAATAATCAGCTATAGAACAAGAGAGATAAAATAATGAAGGGGAAAAAAATCCTGGTTTTAAAATAGCTTTTGGCGAAGAGCATGAAATAGATTTACTTAGTTTCTAATACAGAGCATAATGAAGAACAGCTGTGGAATAGTTCATGGGTGAGAATAATTAAGCAGAAGAGTTTGGGAGGAAAGGAAGATGATTTTCAATTTTATAGCAAAGTTGATGTGTTAAGTTAGCAAGCTTGTTAGTGATGAGAGCCCAGAACAGTGGTATTCCTTATTTATGGGAATGGCACTAATTTCAGTATCCTGGTTACTATTTACCTCATTAAAATCCCAGAAAGACTTTTGAAGACTAGTTATCCCAATTACTTATCCTACAATTCTACTTTATAATCTTATTCTTCTCCCAGGAATCAGTGTAGTCATCACCTATCATTCTTTCTGGGATATAATGTTGTTTAAAGAAGTGGCACTAGAGGTGGGTGCTGAGATACCTTTGGGAGATAGCATAATCCCTAGCTGGCCTGTGCAATGACCCAAAGGGTATTAGTTCAGAATAAGTTAAAACACACATTTTTCTCAAAAACTAATCATAGGGTTTTGTTTCAAGCAACTCCTACTCTTATTTCCCAAACTTCTCCAACTTCACCGTATCCTTCCAAAGTACAAGCTACCAACTTTCCACTTCTGAGCCTATGGTCAGCACCTCAGGTGAATAATAATCTAACTGTAAGAACATCCACAGCAACAGGTCCTTTAATGCTCTTGGAGGGGGAAATGCTACATCTCCCCTAGCAGTATAATCATTCCCTGGCCCCCATATAAATTTAAGACTATGGCAAGATACTCATTGGTATTCTGAAGCCAGTTTAAGCTGGGGGAAACCCATAGTTAAATTCAATATGAACATTCACACCTTAGAAATTGCCTAACAGCTACAAAACAGGGCTTGTATTTTATTTTATTGATTGCCTGGACTTGAGAAAGTAATAGAGAAAATGTTGTTAATGCAGATTAAATTTTAAAATGTCTTACAGTTCTGAAACATTTACCTTACACCCTTACAGAAATCTCTAAGAGAGTGGGCTCCATTTTCCAGGAAAATGACCAGTGAGTCAGAGCCCTCTCTTTGCCCTTTTCATTTTGGATGGAACTGAGTAAATCAGAAGGTGACTCTGAGACAGTGCACAAGTATATATGAGTCAGTTGTGACAAAATAATGATATCATATTATCTTTTTTTTCAAAACCTCTGTGTCATCTTTGACTCTTCATTCTCCTTGACCTTGCATATAATCAGTTGTCAGACCTTGTAACTTCTACTTCCACATCTCTCCCAACTCTCCCCTACTCTATGCACTCATCAACCACCCAAATTCAATATCTCATCCTCTCTCATATGGGCTATTGCAATAGTGGGTTTTCTGCTTCATCTCTAGCCTCTCCAATCTGTAGTCCACATTTCTTCCAAAGTGATTTTCCTAAAGAACAGCTCAAAGCATGTCTCTCCTCATTCAATAAACCCTAGTCTTCCATTTTGACACTAATATCAGATACTTAATCCTTATCTTATCATTTTTATTTCTATGTTTATGTAAGTTGCATAATTTATATAGTTATTAGTGTAGTAATAGGTTTCTGTAACTTATGGATAACAATATTTATATAAATATTAAATATAATTATAGCTAAAAATATTAACTCTGTGATTGGTGGATTGCTTTGTTGTATTTTGTTGCTGATAAGACATATGACCAAAAACATCTTATAGATAATAGCACCATATCATAAGAATAAGAAAAAATTAAGAAGCCACCAACTTCTTCTCCTACGTACAGGGGAATATAGCAAGAACAGTAAGGAGAATGAAAACAGAGATTGCCATGTCTAGTTTACAACTAGGATCATATTTAATTCATAATTTAGCCTATGATCTAGCCCTATTTTGGGATGATAAAATTAATCAGTTTTAAATATTCACCTACTCCTGAATATTGACGTTGAATACAATATCTCTAAGTTTTACTCTCAAGAAAGTCGTCCTCAGTATTAGCATCCTCACCCTCCCTATCATCATCATTGCCATTATCATCATCACCACTTGTACCATACCATGAAGCTTACAGAGCTCATTCACATCAGTTATCTCATCTGATCATCATAATAAACCTTTGAAATAGGTAGGGTCGATAGCAGAGAGAAGAGGAGCAATTCTAGGAACTTGGGCAAAGACAGCAAAATGCACACCTGAGGCAAATAAGTTGCCCTCAAATCAACTTTTTAAGATAAATTCTGGGGGACATGAGAGCTAATATTGGAATGGAGATTGTATTTTCTATTTAAAGTAATTATTCTTACTAGCACTAAATCCAGTTATTTATACCTGCTGAAAGTGCTATCAATGCTATCAATGCACCCTAACATTAAGATCCTCTGGACAATGCTTTGTTTGCTCTGTCCTAGTTACAGCTCTAGTAGATAATATCATTTTCAACTTATAGATAAGGAAGGTGAGTCTCTGGGAAGTAAAATGAATTGACTGAGATAGCAGAACTAAGTTGCAAAGACAACAGTCAAACACAGGGCTTCTAATTATAAGCATAGTGCTCTTTCCAAATGTGCCACACAAATGTATACAAAGTTTGCTAATTAAACCCATTTCTAGACATAACAGGGAAAGATGCTAATATCATAGAATCACAGAATCTTAGAGTTGGAAGCAGCCTCATGGGTCATCTAGTCCAATTAGTACCAAAGAAAACCATCCTACCTGTCCTTAATTCCAATTGGAGACTCTTTCCAAGCTACCTAAAAATCAATAATATGAGACCCTAAAAAGGCCATGTATGGAAGGAACACACAGTCCATGGAACAATCTTCTTTTACTCAACATCAACTCAGCTTCCTACAAACAGGATTAAACAACATTTGGTTGGCAATTGGAAACACATATCAAAGGAAGGCAACTTAACTCGAACCAGATCTTTCTAACCATCCTTAACATATATGTGTAGGAAGAATGCATCCTTCAACTGGAGTAATGCAAATATTGGTAACTGCAAACATGTGTGAGAGGGTCTGCCAGACATTTGTTCTTGCCCTCAAATAATGAGGGCCATACATAGCCCTAAATGCATCAGTGTAATTTCCACTGACTTTAGTGTGAAGTAAAAGGCTACAAATGGATATTTAAAAGGGAATGCTATAAAGACCCAATGAAAACTGCCCCTCATTAAAGGAATTCATTTGTTTCTTTATCTGAAGTATTTGCTGGCTCCAGTCTACCTTTCCAATCTTATTTCATATTACTTCCATTCATATACCTGCACTCCCTCCCAATTCAGCCAATACATTCCAGAACATATCTTGCACTCTTCTGCCTTTGTGTATTTTCTGTTAGTCACCTAAGCCTGGAATAGATAGCCAGTTCCTTCCCCCACATTTACTTGTTCCCTTCCTTCCATTACCAGTTTAGAGAATGAAGTTTTTTTTTCCTGATTCCTGGAGCTTGAAAGAATCTCTCCCTCCATGATCCTTTGTATCTCTCCAATGCATCTAGAACAATCTATTCCACATTGTAGTTATTTGTGTTCCTGCTTATTTCTTTATCTCTCCTCCTAGAATTTCAGCTCACTGAGGCCAAGGTTGATGCTTTATTTCATCTTTCTATCTCCCAGAACCTGGCACAGTGCTTTGCATTCATAAGGCCATTATTGTATGCTTTAAAAATTGTTCAAAACACTAAATGTGTTTTATTTCCTTGCTATGAAACTCTTTAAATGCAAATTTGACCAAGTGTAACTGCTAGAATAAAATATTGATGGTACCAAAAAAAATAGTGAGGAGTTATTAGGAAGGAAGCAGATAGAAAATAGGTGCTATTGGACAGCACCAACACTCAAAGGACTGGTAACATTCCTATTTATCAACCTCAGTGTATTTCAGACTTCTTCTACTTAGCCAAATCATAGATTTCAGACCATAAGGGCACTGTTTTTTTCCCTTTATTATGCTCTCTGAAATCCTTTGTGGAGAGAAAAATCCATTTCATCATGTCTTAGAATAAGTAAATAAAAATGAAAAATGTTTGTGGTTGAAGATGTTTCTGAGTTAAGATCAGTAAATACAGTGTTCTCCTGTTGGTTTCTGTTTTTCCAAACAAGATGTAGCTGCCAATTAGTTCATGTGAAAAAAAAATAGTCCTCATCTGTCTCACAAGAGAGAGGAATTACTGAGTTATACTATTTGCAAAGTTGTTTGCTAGGAATTGCCCAGTTTTCTTGGTTTATAAGAAGAAAATCCCTTAAAGCCCTCCACAAACACCCTGCTCATTCACATTTCCTTGCCATTGCTCAATGCACCTCCCCTGCCTAGAATACCCTCTCTTGGTATATTTCTTGGTAGATACAAAAGTATCTACCAAGTAAATCTATCTATCATGGTTTTTACCTTCCATAAAAGCCAAGTTTAAACCTTACAGAGTCTTGGAATTTTATAGCTATAAAAGATCTTGGAGGTAATAATAATGATGATAATAGACAACATTTATATAGTGCTTTGAGATTTGCAAAATGTTTTTGTATACTAATTCATTTGATCTTCACAACAATCCTTAGGGGTGCATGCTATTATTCCCATTTTGCAGAAGAGGAAACTGAGGGTTAGAAAGGTTAAGTGACTTACCTAGGACACACAGCTTGTAAGTGACTGAGATAAAATTCTAACTTAGTGCCTTATTCCAAATCCTGTACTTTACCAACTATGCCACCCAGAGGTCCATGTAAATTACAGTTTAGATTACATAGCCTATTTCCTATATAAATCATAAATCTTATCTATAATATTCCCAAATGATCATCTTAGCTCTACATAAAGACTTCTAGTTATAAGAAACTCATTTTAAGCCAAATCTTTCCCATGGAACCAATTAGGTGATTTGATTTTCTCTGAGTCAGAATATGATCCCCTTCCATTTCCCCCATCGCTCCTTATTCTTGCTTCAGAAATTAAATGGAACAAGTCTAATCTTTCTGATATATGGCAGATTTTTATTTATTGAAGCCTGCTTATCATGTCCTGAATCTTTTCTTTTAAAGGTTAAATAATTTCAGTTCCTTCAACTTATAGTAGTATTAGTAGTCTCTCGGTAACGGAGGATGACAATTGTCTTTGTGCATTTTCATCTATGGTGTATAGATGAGTGTGCACAAAGACACTTGTGCGTGAAGGAGATTTAAGTGGAAAAGTCGATGCACAGAGACAGTCCCACTCTCTCGGTGTTGGAAGCCTGGGTCCAGTGGCACGAAAGCCAGTGACACCTGTCCAGTGACACCTGGAGACTTCCTCAGCTGCATTGGATGGCCGTGTTGTCCTTTGTGCTCCAACACGCCCTAAGCACTCCACCATGCTTTGCTGTGTCGCCATCTCAGCAGTTGAACCTTCTTATTGGTTTCTTCTGTCTGTTCAGCCAAAGCAGTCTTCATATGCTGGGTGAGCATATGTGTATGTGTGTGTGTGTGTGTGTGTGTGTGTATGTATCATGGTTTCCAGTCCTCTCACCATCTCAGTCACCCTTCCCTAATAAATGATCCAGTTTGTCAGTGTTCTTTCTAAAGGAACTATGCTAATATTTGGGGAGTAAAATAATGTACATAATGAATACCTATATCCAGCAGTATGATGGTTCTCCAATTTGCCATAATTCCTCAAAGATAATCACATCTATTCACTTATCCAATGCTCTGGAAGTTCATTGGTTCCAGATAACCTGAATTCATTAAGAACAACTAGATGTTCTCTTTTGATCTAGTTACTAGAAGGAGGAGGAGGAAGAGGAGGAGGAGGAGGGAGAAGAGGAGGAGGAAGAGGAGGAGGAGAAGAAGTAGTAGTAGTAATAACATCATTCTCCAACTTGAGGCCAACTCTCTACCTACTACACCATTTTTTAATCCTATTCATATAGAATAATGATCATGAGCAAGACATTATTGATAGTGTAATCTAATTTTCTCAGACACACCATGTGTCCTTCCATTCTTCTTGGGGATATTTATGTTTTTGATTCTTCCAATATTGGGGTTAAAGAAAAAACAACTTTGTAGCAGCTAGAAGTTAGAAGCTATCTAAAACACTTTTCAGTTTCCCAAATGTAATTTAACTTAACTTCCTCTTTATTCATGCTTGAGCCCAATCCCCTATTGGACTGTATCATCTGTCTAAGGGACAGAAAAAGAAATAATCAGGAAGTTAATATCCTATACCTGACACATAGACCATTAGCTGTATGAACTTAGTCTACTTACTTGAGTTTTTTAGTATTGCAGGAAATTATCTGACTATGTTATTAAAAAGTTGCCCATCTGTACCAGTGGAAGGCATTTTTTAATCAGTGAAATTTTAAGAGAAAGAGGGAGGGAAGGAGGAAGAAGGGGAGGGGTGGCTGGGGGGTGGGGGTGGGAAGAGAGAGAGAGAGAGAGAGAGAGAGAGAGAGAGAGAGAGAGAGAGAGAGAGAGAGAGAGAGGAGAGAGAGAGAGAGAGAGAGAGAGAGAGAGAGAGATGTAATATTTATTGGGAAAATGGGGGGATTGTGTGAAGATTGGATTTGGCTATTTCCTGATTGTAACAATGAAGATGCTTAGTTTAACAAAATCAGGAATGTCTTGGGAACTTTAAATTACTCCACCCTACTTAGACGTACTTTAGGGGAAGATAAAGTTGTAATCTCCTGATTGAACAAAGAAGGTACTTAACTCTTACCTTATAGTGAAGCTAGAACCTTAAGCTAGGTCTATTTTTAGATCTAATACAAAAAGGTGTTAAGTAACTATAGAGGTTAAATTAATCACAAAAAGGTTAAGTAACTCGCAAAAGGTGAACTTAACAAAGAAGTGTTAAGTAACTCTAAAGATATAATCTAATGAAAAGAAGATGAGAACTAAATTTATGGGCAGTCCCAGAGAAAAGCCTTTGATGTGATTGGTAAACTTGATATTTTAGAGGAGGAGACACAAGGGTGAAAGATCTCTATATTTGGGTCACTTCCTCTCTCCAGCACTTTTTGGTGATGGAGAGTTGGGTGATAGCAGTGTCCTGGGCCTTTCAGCATCTTATTGTGGCTACAAGCTATTGGTCCAGTTCAGTGGTGAGTTTCTGGCTGAATTTTCCTCCTTTACTTTCCAACTTTATCCTCTTAGAAGCCCCTAATCTTCTTCAGAGACTTAGAGGTGGGGATTTTAAACTCCCCCTGGCACAGGCCAGGCAGGAGAAATCCTATATCCTCTTCTCTCCTTCTTAAATTCCTTCCCTCTATATTAATTAAATTACCATAAATTTCCAGACTGACTTGGGTATTTTATTTGAGATTTCCCTTGGCAACCAATTAAATCTAGATTTAAGTCACAACCCTAAAATTATCTTTACAATTGAAGAACAGGGGATACTGAAGGTTTTGTGACAGGGAATGAAAGAGTTGAAGGGAGAGAGGACTATGGCTGCCATTGAGGTAAAAGGGGAGAGATGCCCCCTGCCAAGAGGCTATTTTTTTAAACCCTTACCTTCTGTCTTGGAGTCAATACTGTGTATTGGCTCTAAGGCAGAAGAGTGGTAAGGGCTAGGCAATGGGGGTCAAGTGACTTGCCCAGGGTCACACAGCTAGGAAGTGTCTGAGGCCAGGTTTGAACCTAGGACCTCCCATCTCTAGGCCTGGCTCTCAATCCACTGAGCCACCCAGATGCCCCAAGGCTATTTTTTAAATAGGGTTCCTGAGAAATGGGCCATTTATGATAGCCTGAGGGGATGTCTTCTCTATGGATTGATGTTGCAGATACTGTGGTAGATGCATGGAGAGAGAGAGGACTTGTAAGTCAAGAACTAATCTGCCTGTCAATCAAGAGGAAGCTTCCAAACGGAATGTTCCCATGAGTGGCAGTTAGGGGGTTTCTGGCCACACAGAGGATAAGAAGGAAAAACTTGACTTTGTCTCTGTCTCTCTAGCTCTGGGAATCTGACCAGGGAGAAACTTGGCTTTTGAGTTGATAGTCTATTTGAGAGTAGAGCTGGCCAGGAGAAACTGAGAGACTTTGAATTTTGTTTTCTCTCTTGGGGAGTTGTCTCAGACTGAAGGACCCTGGGGGGGGGGCACTTCAGAAATTAAGCTGAGAGACCTTGCTTATTTTGAGAAGAAGAAGAAGAAGAAGAAGAAGAAGAAGAAGAAGAAGAAGAAGAAGAAGAAGAAGAAGAAGAAGAAGAAGAAGAAGAAGAAGAAGAAGAAGAAGAAGAAGAAGAAGAAGAAGAAGAAGAAGAAGAAGAAGAAGAAGAAGAAGAAGAAGAAGAAGAAGAAGAAGAAGAAGAAGAAGAAGAAGAAGAAGAAGAAGAAGAAGAAGAAGAAGAAGAAGAAGAAGAAGAAGAAGAAGAAGAAGAAGAAGAAGAAGAAGAAGAAGAAGAAGAAGAAGAAGAAGAAGAAGAAGAAGAAGAAGAAGAAGAAGAAGAAGAAGAAGAAGAAGAAGAAGAAGAAGAAGAAGAAGAAGAAGAAGAAGAAGAAGAAGAAGAAGAAGAAGAAGAAGAAGAAGAAGAAGAAGAAGAAGAAGAAGAAGAAGAAGAAGAAGAAGGAAGATTTTGAACAGCTATTGTTCTGCATCTCCCTAAATGTCTTAGTCAGAGTTTGTGACTGAACTACTTTCTCAAACCCTCAAATTCTTCCTCATTTTAGATTAGGGACATCCTCATCCCTCTCACCTCAGTTTCCCATCCTGTTATCCCAATAAACTCCTTGACTTGAAAAAGGAAAGGAAAGGAGTATCTTTATAGTTTACTCTGGGGGGAGAGGGGGGAGAGCCAAAGGCTTCAAGAAGAATTGGGAGGTGAGGGAGGCAAGGGAGAAGAATAGGGAGGTGAGGGAGGCAAGGGAGGAGAGGGTTGGAGAAGGGAGAGAGTAAAGGGGGGAGGAGGTTAGAAAGATAAACTGATCCATCAGTTATCAGTGGGGATCAGTAGGCAAACCCCAGAGCATTCCCCAGAGCAGTTTCCCTATGTGGCAGCATCTGTGTGCCAGCATCTCTGTGTATCAGCATCCCTTAGTATTTCTCATTCCTACTTAGATTACAACCAAGCAGTCTCGGGTTCCCTGTAGCAGCTCTATAGTCACAGCCAGATAGTAGAGCAGTCATTACAAAAAGAAACAGTTTCCTCAGTTTACATTACTCTATTTCAATACCCCAGAGCAGGTAAGCAAGAACCCTCCTGAGAGCCAAGCCTCCCCCCATACCAAGGTTGGCCAGCAGAGGTCTAATAAGGACTGTTTATAGTTGAATGGCTGTCCTGAGGTTCAGCTCCCTCTACATCCCCTGAAATGTTAGTCCTCTTATCTGACTGTGATATTCAAATAAAGATAACTGTTAATAACAAGTTTGTATTGGAGAGGAATCAGGGAAGAGTGAAGAGAGGTTTCCTTAGATGAGGTTTGATTCTCTCTCAGCCTTTGAGCTAAGGCCAGGCCTCACAGGCTGGTGGAGGGTTTCTCTTATTCCTGTCTATGCTATATCTGTGATAGATTTCTTAATTTCAACAGTCTTAGCAGTAGACAGAGAGAGGAAGAAAATCCTGACCTTCCGAGCTGGTGGATCTGTATCTTCAGGCTGACACCCTAAAGACTGGCCTTACAGTTCAAACTTCTCTTAAGTCCTTTTGTTGAAGACATGATCACAAGAATCCAGGTAGAGCACACAGTTGGTAAAATCAGGAAAATAGAGGCACTTCTATCCAGAGATGGGGAGAGATACCTCTTTCCACTTCCAGGGCCAGTAAGGAAGTGCTTATCACAAGACCAAATGACACTCCCAGTTGCCCCTTCCCTTACCAACTGTAAGTCTTGTTAAACACTCCACTGCTGTTTGTTCCAACTCAGTGACAGAAAGTCCATAATTTGATTTAGTTTTCCTTTCCACCGAGAGAGAGAAAGAGAGAGAGAGAGAGAGAGAGAGAGAGAGAGAGAGAGAGAGAGAGAGAGAGAAATGTTTGAACTAGCTCAATTGGCTAACCATCAAGCTGTACTTTATAATGTGGAAAATATGTTCTTTTCATCCATTTTGTTTTTAATTGGGGATGGTTATATCAATCTCTTTTGAAATGCTATGCATTTTACTGAGAAGACAGTACAATGATCGTGACCTCTGCATATTATACAGTATATGTGAATACATGCGTTTGGAAAACACTAAATATTTTTCCTCGTTATTATCATGGACAGCTAGATGGCACAGGGCCAGGTCTGGAATTAGGAAGACCTAAATTCAAATTTGGCCTCAGACATTTGCTGTGTGACTCTGAGAAAATTATTTAACTGCTGATTGCCTTAATCCATTGTAGAAGTAAATTGCAAACCACTCCAGTATCTTTGCTAAGAAAACCCCAAAAGGAGTCATGAAGAGTGGGACACAACTGAAAAAAGACTGCCAACAACATCATTATATATACTCCATCCCTTGTCAAAGTTCCATCTATCTAATAGTATAAACCATAATTCAAAAATCTCAACTCTTTGATACCAATTTCTAAAAAAACTGTTCTCTGAATTTAGAATTTAAAATCTTAGAGCTTCAAATAATAGGGTGATAAAAGCACTAACAATGAAAACCTAAAGGACAGGTACAGACAATTCTCAGAAGAAAGACAAGTTGTAAACATCCATATAGAATGATCAAAATTATTAATGATAAGAGAAAAGCAAATTGAAATAAATCTACTTTACACTCATAATATTGACAAGTATAATTAAAAATCAAAATGACAATTGCTAAAAAGGTTATATATTGACAAGCACACTAACTTACTATTGCAGAAAGAAATCTTAAATTATACAAAAAAGTAATTAATGACTAAAATGATGAAAATGGAAAGAACAATAAAGCAAATGAAAATCAAATTAGGTATAACTATAATGATAAAGCTTTGCCCCAAAGAAGAGATATGAATAAGCATAAAGACCCAGTCTTTGCCAGAGTGGGAGACTTTAAATATAGAACACTACATGTGTCAGAGTCTTAATTAATCTCATTGATAGTATTTTTTATTTCCTGTTCTTTATAAGAAGGGACTCAGAGGTAGGGAGGAAAGTGGAATTTGGGAAATTCAGGTAACATAAAAACAAAAAATAGCAATAAAAATCATAATAGTTCACTTGTATTACCTCTAGGAAGGATTTCTACTGATCATCTTAAGTGTCCTTGTCACTTCCTTACATAGTACAGCACAACTTTAATGGTATCATGCAGATGAGATATTTCACTATTATTACAACAGAAACCCAACAAATATATTCTATTTACATCTATGTTAACCTTCAGATTGCATCTGTAAATATTTTGTAGTTAACCTATTTTAGTTTTATCTTATATTAAGTTCTCTTCAAGATGATTTGCTTTTTGGGGGTTTTTGTGAAGCAATATACTTATAATCTTCCATACTTTTCCTCTTTAATATTTTACAAATTAGTTCATAATCTGTTGCTTTTTGCTACCTTGTCTATCTATTTAGCAAGGAGACTAAGTCACTAAGGTCTAAGGATATTTCTGGAGTTTGGGGGCTTCTTAAAAAGACACTGGTTATGTATCAATTAAATTTCTTTGTTTTTGAACTTTGTTTTGTTAAAAAATGTGATATGTATTGAAAAAAATTTAGTAAACTTAAAAACTACAAATAAAACTCTAAAGTATTCGCTGTTGTTTTTAAGTGAACATAGGGTTATATAATGGAGATGACCTCTGAATTTTGTTTCTCTTTTTTTTAAATCCTTTCATATTAGAATCAATGTTGTATGTTGGTTCCAAGACTGAAGGGCTAGATAAGGACTAGACAACTAGGGTTAAGTGACTTGCCCAGAGTCACACAGCTGGGAAGTGTCTGAGGACACATTTGAAACCAGGACCTCCCATCTCTAGGTCTGGCTCTCAATCCACTGAGCTGCCCCTTCCCTCTGAGTTTTTTTAAGATTATGGCACCAAAAAGCAAACTCAGAAAAGTCCTACTAATTTAGAACAAAATCTTTTTTTTCAGAGTTTAAAAAATATGTTATATTCTCACTCTACTGTACTCAGAGTATAGTAAAATAAGATTAAAATGGAAATGGAAAATGTTGAACAAAATAAATAAAAATACAATGCAACATAGTGTTAATTTTGTCATTTTCTAGGTTAAAACATGGACAATAAGGATCCCTTTCTACTTGTTTTAGAACAATCTAAAAACCAGATATATTTGATAGATATATTTGCAGTCACTTTTAAGGTCATTCCTTGCCCTTTCAAAGCCAGTCCCCCAAGCATTGCTGAACTCCTAAAATCTACACACACTTCAATGCATTGACTTTCTCTCTTCCTAATCTCAATGAAATATACATCCAGAACACTTACAACAACTGCTCACACACTCACAGCCTCCAAACAGGTCTCCCAAATTCCCAGTTATCATGTACCAAAATTGGGATCATTTCCTGATTCTCCTAAATAACTCCTCTGAGCTATAAAGAACTACTTCTTCTGGAAACCACCCTCCTCTGAAGAGGAGAGATGCTTCAAAGGATATCTCTTGTGGCTTCTTTTTTTCCTCTTTTCCCTTCTCATTCCTGACTTTCCAAGTTCCTGACATCCTGGTATTAGGATGATTGAGTCCAACAGTACTATCCATTTTATAATTTTTTGTTGAATACCTATGGATTACTTTCCAAAAAGATTATGAGTTGACAATCACACAAAAGACATCTCCCAAGAGCTATATGACATTGCATAACTTGTTTTTTTTAACAATTTATATTTCTCTGTTAAGGAATTTAAATAGTTCTGTTTCTTCCTTTGAGAACTGTTCATATCCTTATATTACATACCTCCTGGGGAATGGCCATTACTCTTGTAAATTTGAGTCAGATCTTTACAGTTTCTGGGTTTCAAATTGTCATCAGTTATGTTTACATCAAAGATATTTCCACAATCTATTTCTCTTGTTTTTGTTTTAAATTTTTTATTGTATAAAACATTTCTTTTTATAGAATCAAACTCAACTAACTTATCTCACAAATTTTCTTCTATTTGTCCAATAGATAATTTCTCCCTCTCCATTTATATTTCACTCAAGGATCCATCATTTTGTCAGAATGGATACTCCTCCTGCCAATACAGATAATAACCTAAGTAGGTGGCTTTAAGTGTTTTTTACATAGTCAAAAAATTCATCCCCTAAATTCAATCTAGGGATAACTCTCTCTTCAGTCAACAATGCTGATTCTCAAACAAAAGGCATGTACATTTACACCTGTGCTATGACCTATGAAGATTGGATTTAGCTCTCCCATGGAGACTTATTTGAAATGGTCTGAAATTCTACCTCTGGGCCTATTTTATCTCAGAAGCCTACCCAGAGGTGATTTACACATCTCACCATTTGAGATGCTATTGGGACATCCACCTATTCAGGCAAAACCATTTACCCCTGCCTATACCTCATTGTTAGGAGGGGATACAACCATTGCTATATATATATATATATCAGACAATTACAAACAAAATCGCAAGAACTCCATAACTCTGGAGCTGCTGTTCAAGCAGACCCCATAGACTTCTTGCTTCATGATTTAAACCCTGATGATAGTGTGTATATAAAGAATTTCAAACGTACTGGATCGACTGAACCTGCTTATGATGGACCATTCCAAATCTTATTAACTACACTGACAGCTATTAAAATTAGGGAGAGGGACTCATGGATTCATTGTAGTCATGTAAAACGAATACCTTCTGTTGGTAATGAATAATTGACTGTATTGATTGTATTTAGCTATAGATTATGACAAGACTTCCCTATTGATAGATATGTACTATTTTTATTACACTTTATTTGTGTCATACAGTATTTTTTCTTTCTCTCATTTTTTGCATTTGAAGCACATGTAATTGTATCGAAAATTTCTTTTTAACTATTTTTAATTTTTGCAATAAGCTCAGATATCCATTTGTTTAGCATATAAATGCATACCCAAAACTTTAGTCTATGGAAACCTGCCATTTATTGATAAATGTTATGGGACTGTGATTTATGATTGTGATTGTGTCTGATTCTAGGAAAAGGGATCAAAAAAGGAGCACAGATTTTATCTACATAGTGCCATAGAAGCACAGATTTAACCTGAAAAGTGCCAAAAGGGCACACAGGTCAAAAGAAACCAATCCATGAGGGATTGATGAACTTCTATGCCAATATGAAAGGATTTGAACCTAGTGTGAGACTCAAGGTTACGGACTTGACATATGTTAAGATGCAGGACTCCTTGAACCACACTCTTTGTAAAATACTGTCTATGAAAGTACCTAACAATTGGCTAGTCTGGCTCTCCTATCCCTGAGAAATGATGAAAAATCAGAACAGGGAATGACACTTCCCAAATACACAAAAATCTAGTCTTTTTTTCTCTCTTAAGATATGGCAACTTCCTATAGTCCTGACTTATTATGGTTAAATAAAATATTACTGTATTTTTTCCTGTACAGATTTGTAGGACAGAAAAATTTACTTTAACTGGACTCTAATAACAAAGGCCTGTTATGAATTTATTGATTTTTTAATTCAGATATTTTCTTCTTCAAATATCTTCTCTCTATTGTAAATAAAATACCCTAAATTCCATTTACTTTAGTAATTCATTTTGGGATTTAGAAATTAAATCCCTGGTGACCAGAAATTAATTATTAAGTCCAACCACAATATAAATTTAACAGACCTCTCCAGTTTGGTAGAACTTGCTAGAATTCTATTGTCCTTGACCTAAAAGATTCTAAAGTCGTCTCTTTGCCCTAAAGAGATATAAGAATCAGAATAGGGAGCATTTTTATAGCACTTTAAGTTTTGCAAAGTGTTTTATAATTGCCTCATTTTATCCTTGTTATAATCCTGGGAAATAGATGCTTACATTATTCTGTAATGATGGGGAGTAGAAAAAAGAACCATTTGGGGGGGATGGAAGTTGAGAGCTCTATAGTGCATGAAGCAAGAATGGCAATTGGGAACTGAACAAGGATCTCTAGGAAGTTCTCCTGAGGAGCAGGGTCTTGAGTGCTGAGATGCAGAAGGGAGTGGAAGGAAGGGTTGTTTCCCGGGGCTATTCAAGATACCTTTGGGAATTTCTGACACTGAGAGAAATCTTAACCTGAGTTCCTGTTTAAAACATTGCTGGTTCCTGTCAAGAAACCTAATTTCTTCAAAAACTTTCATTTCCACGAACTATTAAGCTACTGGACTCAAATTGGTGAGCAGTGCTCTCTCCTTTCCTACCTACCCCCTGCCTATGAGAAAACCTTGTACATCAGTAATTAGATTTATTTAGAAGGAGATTTAGGGAGATACACAATCCTTCTAACCTCTACCCTTTGCCCCAATCAACAATTAAGTCAAATAAGCAGTCAGATAGTGAATTCAATCTTGTTTATTTTTATCTAGAGAGTAAGCCCATGGCAGACTCCATCTTGTTGCCAGTTTTGAAGAAGACACAAGGGGAAGGCTTGTGAGTGCCTCAAAGCAGTACATATTCCAATTATTGTCCCACATACATCTCCTTGTATAGAAGACTTTCCCATCACCCTTGAGGGCCAGCATGGCCATCAAGGAGCAAGCCCACACTGAGGGCAGATCTCCATTTAGCTCCCTCAAGTAATTCAGGGATTCAGGGAGGGAGTTGTGAGGGAAGCCATTTTTATCAACCCTTTCCTCACTGCCTTCAACCCTTATTCCTCCATCTAAGGAATGAGAGTCCCCCATAATTATAATTCATATTTTACAAATGAAGTGCTGTTATATTTATTGGGAAAGATGGGGAATTGGAAAAACAGGGAATCAGGAAGGTTTGCAGCAGGGTATAGAGGAGCTGAGGGGAGAGAGGGAATATTACTCAGTAAGGCAAAAGAGAGATGACCCCTACCAAGAGAAAGCAGCAGGGGTCCAATAAGGAATGTTTGTCTTTGAATGACTGAACTGATGTTCAGCTCCCTCTATGCCCCAGAAAAGATAGTCCATTTATCTGATTGCAAATTCAAATAAGATACAGTTTAATAACCAGTTTGGACTGGAGAGGTATCAGGAAAGAGGGACGAGGGATGTCCCTAAATAAGGTTGGAGCCTTCCTCAGCTTGGAGCTGAGGTCCAGTCTCACAGGCTAGTGGAGGGTTTCTCCCATGCCCATCTACTCTATATCTGTGTTAGCTTTGTCAAATTCAGAAACTTAGCAGTAGACAGCAAGCAACCAAGGAAAATTCTAACTTTCAGAGTTGATTAGGCCTGTGTCTTCAGGCTGAACTCAGAAGAGGCACTCCAAATCCAGACTGGGAAGCCAAAACTCCTCCCACCTCCAACACCAGGAAGAAAGGAAGGAAGGAAAGCCACCAGGAAGGAAGTGCTAGTCACAAGATCCAACTGCTATTCCCAGTTGCCCCTTCCCCCACCAACTGTCATTCTTGACAATTTCTTCTCTCTAGATGTTCCCACTGTTGCTTGTTCCAATACAGTGGCAGAAACTTCAGAACTTATTTCTAGTTTCCTTTCCACAGTGGACAGAGGCTAAGTGACTTACCCAATGTCATACAACTAATAAGTATCTGGATTTGTATTAAGATCTTCTTTAGTCCAAATCTAGTAGTTTATAGGTCTACAACTATAAATGAATCTCAGAAAAAAGTATTTAAAATTACTATTATAAATATATATAATATATACTAAAGGTTTTATAAGATTATTCACTTAGAAATTGATAACATGAAAATCTACTTTGCATGATAATACATATATAACTCAGACTGAATTGCTTGTCAGCTCTGGGAGGTGGTGGGAAGTAGTGAGGGAAACAATTTAGATCATATAACTTTGAAAAACTTATGTGGAAATTTGTTCTTACACGTAATTTGTAATAAATAAATATTAAAATGACTATATTACTTTGCATAAGACAGTTCTTGTTGCATGCCCAAATCACCTAACATGAACCTGTCTTCCTGTCTTCCCTGAGATCTCTACTTAATGAATCACCATAGCCCACTTTGATAGTCTACAGAGCCAGAAAGAGACTGTGTCTTTAAGACTGACCACATGGGGACAGTTTCCCTCTGTCTTGCACACTTTTTTCCTGAGTCCAGAGAGTAAAGATCACAATTCACCCACAGCACAGGTACCAGGAACTGAAGGGGGAAAGGGAAAATTCGTCTTACCTCTCTTCTTTTAGTCTATGTGGCTGAGGTATTCTGTGTTGTTCATTCTTACTTTGAGGTGCAGTTCGGGGCCATATCAACCTTAAAATCAGTTTTGCTAGAACATAGAATGGACAGAAGGAATATGATATAAATCAACCTTGAAAAATAGTCTGGCTCCAGATAGTGAAGGATTTTAAATGGCAAACAAAAAAAATTCAAAATTAGTTCTCGAAAGGGAGTCACTGGGAGCAAATAGGAGTCACTGAATCTCTTTAAGAGCCAACTAGACTGCTTAAAGAGGGAAGTAAAAGTCCTAATTCTATGATTTAGAAATATCGATGTGGAAGCTCCATGTATGATGAATTGGAGAGAGGCAATTACTAGCATCAAAGAGACTAATTCTGAGGATATAAACAAGAGTGAGAGTAAAGAGGAGACAGATGCAAGAGAGCAAGAAAAGTTTAAGTTGAGAAAACTCTAAAAGAAAAAGAAAAAAAACTTTAAAAGAAAACCTAAAAATTGAGAGCATTAGAAACTGACTAGATGTAAAGATGTGAGTAAGAATAAAGACTAGAAGGTATCTCCCAGGTTCTGCACCTAGCTTACTAGGAAAATGGTGATGACTTTGATTTAGACAGGAAAGTTCAGAGGAAGAATGAGTTTTAAGGGGAAGATAATGGACTTTATTTGGGGGCATTTCAGATTTGAAATGTCTATAAGATATGCTGGTAGAAATGTCTAGTAACAATTTAGAGATAGAGAAATAGAGATCAAGAGAGATGAGAGGACTCAATAGGAATTCTATAGAAATTCTATAGAAATGATCTTTGAATCTGTGGGAACTAATGAGATTACTGAGAGCATATAAAAAAGGCTCAGCAAGAAGCATATTGCCATAGGGGAGGGTTTGGAGAGTACTTTGTCAGGGATGCACTGGAGCCATTGGGGCAAAATTCCTTTCCTTAAGCAAAGTCTTATCCTGCAGTAAAGCACAGATTCCCCTGCCCTTGTCCATCTCATGAAAACTTTGGCATTTCTTTATCAGTGTGCATATTATCTGTTTCTAATTATCCCTGAGACAGGGGATAGTTGTTTCTTAACTATATATGTGTTTATATACATTTATATGTGAATACATATATGTATGTATATAAATATGTGTAAAAATATATGTACATGTTCCCTAGTATCTAACACCTAGCCTTTCAATGGAGTAATTATCTAATATTTGCAGAATTAAATGGAAAACTGAGAACCTCAAATAGGAAGATAAAGAATTCAACTCCATTCTGCTTTTAACATCCTGTAAATTAATTAATTCTTATGTGGAATGGAAACAAAGTTTAAGACAAGAATAAACATTTGAAGGCTGCAATTAGAATACTGCTTTTAAATATGAATAAGGGATCTTGAAAGATCAGGAAAGAGATTGATAAATTATTTTACATGGGCCCCTGAACATGAGTCATTGAAAGAGGGCATCTAATTCAGCTGCAACTAACTCAGGCTAATTGGTGCTAGTGTTTGAAAAGAAAGGTTTCATATCTCTGTACCATGGGCCCAGAATGGCCTAGTCCTCTCACAGGAAGATGAGTAACCAATATTTGAATAGTCAATTACTTTCCTTTTACAAGTATTTCCATTGACATTTGTAGGTTTTAAATTTATCACCTATACCAAAAAAAAAAAAAGAAAAGAAAAGAAAATTAAGTACCATCTTTACAATTTACTGTTAATCTCACTTAAATGTCAGTTCAAAGCTGAGATCACCAGAGACAATATTTCTGTCTTTTTTCTCTCTTTGTAGTATCTCAGTTAAGTAGAAAGAATGCTCTTCTTTTCCCTCACCATTATTGAATCACATTCCATTGAGTGAACACCATGAAACACTTGCCATTTTGAAGAGATACATCTTTCTTCCAGAGGGTTGAAATATCATGCTAGCTCTTTGAGCCCTTACTGCTCTTCTGCCTTGGAACCAATACACAGAATTAATTTTACGACAGAAGGTAAGGGAGAGAGAGAGAGAGAGAGAGAGAGAGAGAGAGAGAGAGAGAGAGAGAGAGAGAGAGAGAGAGAGAGAGGGAGGGAGGGAGGGAGGGAGGGAGAAAGAAAGAAAGAAAGAAAGAAAGAAAGAAAGAAAGAAAGAAAGAAAGAAAGAAAGAAAGAAAGAAAGAAAGAAAGAAAGAAAGAAAGAAAGAAAGAAAGAAAGAAAGAAAGAAAGAAAGAAAGAAAGAAAGAAAGAAAGAAAGAAAGAAAGAAAGAAAGAAAGAAAGAAAGAAAGAAAGAAAGAAAGAAAGAAAGAAAGAAAGAAAGAAATGGCATGCTAGCCATTGCTCTCTGATGTGCAGTACCCCTTCTCAACAAAAATCTTTTCAAATAACAGAGCATAAGGAATTGTTTTTTGACTACTGTAGATAAAACTGGCCAAGAAATTCATGCAACTGGCAAACAAACCCCTGAAAAAAAAAGTTTCTTGAATTTATTAGTCCCTCAAAGAAGTGAGAATGTACTGTTCTGAGGGAAATGTTTACAAGGGTACAAGGGAATTAAGTTTCAAATGCTGAACTAGAAGTAACCAAAGCTGATAATGTAGCTTGTTTTTCAAGGGAAATAGAAATATTGCAGTGGTATAGAAACAGAAGAAATAGGTGTTCTGGGATACAGAGAAGGATATTTTGAATTCAAATAAATTTTATCCCCTTGAACAGTAGCTGGCAAACCAAATTTGTCATCCACAATCAGTCCTCAAAATGTATCTTGCTCTTTTTCCTTGGGGGATGTAAGACAAGGTCTATAGATTATTGTATAGACTATCAGACAGCTACTGTGCTAGGTAATTTCATTCAATTATTTTCCTTCATTAAAATGTTAGGGATCATTGAGTGACAGTATATAACCAGAAATAACTAGGATGTAAAAACAAAGTCATCAATAAAAGTATTCTTTTAACGTCTTTTCCAGTTGGGCTCTCCTTTAGAATGAATAGATACTCTGATCAAATCTACACAAGCCTTTGATCATTTTGACAAAAACCTTTTTCACTAACTTGACCAGTTTCATTTAGCTGAATTCATCAAGCTTTTGGATGTCACATCCATTCAGTCTACATACTTTGGTAATTCTGTAGTTGAAAAATAGTCTACACTTTTAAAATTCAATCCAACAAGTATTCGTTAAACACCTGTTGTTCTGAGCCCTGGAGATGCCAAAACAAAACAAAACAAAACTTCTGGACCCAATATCCCAGCTGGAGGAAGGTGAAAAAAATGTAAGGTAGGGAATGTAGCATGTAAACATATAAGTAAATAGATAGTAATTTAAGGAATAGGGAGAAAACACTTAAAATGAAATGTATCTGGCAAGGATTGCCATGGAACATAGAAAATGAGCTATGTCTTAAATGAAGTCAGGAATTCTAAGAGATAAAAAAAGAGGAAGAAATGCAGGCCAAACATGGGAAAGCATTCTGTGACTATGAAAATAGACAGAGGCAAGAATTGGAATTGTAAGTTCAGGGAATAGAAAGAAAACAACTGATTAACACTTAGATCGTATGATTCCCCTATCTCCTCCAACTAATAACTCTGTCAGTCCAAATACAAAGATTGAGGATCAAGAAAATATGGAAAGAACCGAAGAGCAAGCAAAGACAAGTTTGGAATAGTGGGAAATAATATGGATACAAGCTAGGCAAGGGGTGAGATTTTTAAATAGGAAAAAAGCCAGAGATAGGAAAATGAAGTAGTAGTAATACGTGTCACAGTGGACAGAGTGCCTGCCCTGGAGTCAGGAAGACCTGAGTTCAAATTTGACCACAGAAACTTAGCTATGTGAGCATGGGCAAGTCACTTAACCTCTGCCTTAATCCGCTGGAGAAGAAAATGACAAAGCACTCCAGTTTATTTACCAGGAAAGCTTCATCAATAGTATTAGGGTACCATGGTCCAGGAGGTCACAAAGAGTCAGACCCAATTGAATGACAATCAATAATAATAATAATAATAATAATAATAATGTTTATAGAGCATCTAAAAATGTACCAGGTGCTGTGCTAAGTGACAAGTAATGCTAAGTATGCTAAGAGATAAGTAATATCTCATTTGATCATCACAATAACCCTAGGAGGTAGGTGCTCTTATTATCCCCATTTTACCATTGGGGAACCTAAGACAAACAAAAGTTAAGCAACTTGCCCAAGAACATACATCTAGGAAGTACTTGAAGTAGGACTTGAACTCAAGGGTCAAAGAGCCATTGTCAATCATCTTGGCAATGGACTCCAGTGACTGAAGGAGAAGCTGATGATTTTATGCAACCCTGCCTCCCTTAAATCCAATTCACAAGCAGGTCAAGACATCACTCTATGATGCCATTGATCCTCTTTAAAATGAAGGAAGAACAAGCTTGCAGTACTGCTGAAGTAAGTCTGTGACAATCAATTTTGAATAGGGTAAGGCATTTGATAAGCAACAGCCCTTCATGGTGCCATTAATAGGGAAAATAAGAGTCCAGCTATCCTCACGGTACATGAATGGGATAAAGGGACAAGAGTAAAAGTTATCAACTCCAATTACCCCAGCCTCACTTTAGGCTTTATTAATAAAAAAGAAGCCATTAGCACCAGAACTTAGAAGACAGGCCAGACTGGCAGTGGCTAAGATGAAAAGGCTATTCAGATACATACAGCAGTGGTCACCAAAGAAGGGTACCAGGGGGCACCCCAGGAAGCAGAGTCTGTAGCAAGTGATAAGTAGGGAGGTTAAGCCATAGAGGTGGTCAGTGTCAGGAGAGCCCAGCTCTTACTTGATCTCAGGCATGAACAAGGGTAGGAGAAAGTAGAACCACTAAAGAGGAATTGTCCTAATATTCTTTCCAGAGTCCTTGCTGTAAGAGACAATGAACTGAGAATGAAGAAATATTCAAAGAGACATCTCTCCTCTGTTCTTATAAATAGGCAGAGCCAACAACCTCTTGCTCACCAAGCCAACAATTGAGCATCTAGTTAAATGTTTAATAGTTTTTGTGATCAAATGCATTGCATACACAATGCCCAACATCTGGAGGAAAACTAGAAAACCTAGTTAATTATCCAAACACCTCCAAATGTCCACCAGCTGTCTGAGTAATAAAGATAAAATATGCCTTTTTTTCATTTTTTATCAAGATGTCACAGAGATGTGATATTCACATGCTTGCCTGTTTCTTTGTGAAGATGATACAGTGGAAGTTAATCACAAAACTAAAGTACATAAGTCAGAATCCAGAACACTGACGAAGCATCCAATCTAAAATGGATTGAAGTGGGTCTGTAGACAGTGGGGGCAACATAGGTGGTCACTAGTTAGTCTCAGAACTAAAAGAACAAGATTAATTGCATTATAGATTTGGAGTTGGAAGGGACCTTAGAGGTCATATGGTCCTTTCCCCTTAATTTATAGATGAAGTAACTAGAGAACATAGAAGTTGATTTGCCCAAAGTCAGGGACAGAAGAAGGATTTGAATTCAGGTGCTCTAACTCAAAATCCATTGCATTTTCCACTGACTCAAATTAATGACAGTCAGTCAGGACTGCAGTCAAGCAAAAAATAAGTTTGAGAAACACACAGTTAACAGAGAACAGAAAGACAGCTAAGTCAAGTAGTGGATAGAGTGTTGGGCCTGAAGTCAGAAAGATTCACCTTAATGAACTCAAAACTGGCTGCAGTCAATTATCAATTGTGTGACTTTGGGGAAGTCACTTAAACCCTGATTGCTTCAGTTTCCTCATCTGTAAAATGAGCTAAAGGAGATGGCAAACCATTCCAGTATCTCTGCCAAGAAAAGCCCATACAGGATCACAATGAGGCAGAAAGAACTGAAAATGCATGAACAACAAAAGAACAAACAGAAAATCTACAGTACAGGACTACTGAACAAAAGAGACAGTATAAGCACCAGCAAATCAGAATTAATCTTTATGCATATGTTGGCCATGTCATTCTCATCTTTTAAAATCTTTCAATGACTTCTTACTTCCTATGAAATAAAGCTAAAACAACTTTGCCTGGAATTCATAATTTTCCAAAATTTAGTAGTAACCCACTTTTTTTTAAATATAGATTTACCTTATATTTATCCCCATTTGTCAAGGATAATACCACCCTCCCAATCCCTCACAATCTCAATGTAGGAATCATCCTCAATTTTTCCACCTTTTTTCACCATCCTTACCCAATCTATTGCCAATGCTGTGATTTTACAGTTGTGATTTTTAGTTAATTAGACTTGTAGGGAAGAAGATTACACAACCTGTGTAGACTTTTAATTGTTTTTTGTTCCCCTTGCCTTTTTTAAAATTTTTTTATCCAGATTACATACACATCAGTACAATTTCCAATAATCATTTTCTGACATTTTACAATCCATGTTCTCTTCCTCTTCCCCCAATCCCTCCACTCCCCAAATGGAAAGTAATATTATATAAGTTGTACATGTGTTATTACACAGTACATATATCCATGTTCATCATGTTATGAAAGAAGACACATAGTGCTTATAGAAAACTGTAATGACTAGAGAAACCAGGAAAAATTCATGGAGGAAATAAAGTGAAGAAGGGTATACTTTGATCTGCATTCAGATTTTGTCCATTCCTTCTATGGCAATGGATAGTTTTTTTCATCATGAGTCCCTTAGAGTTGTCCCAGATCCTTGCATTGCTGATAATAGTTGTCATTCATAACTGATCATCATATAATATTACTATTGCTGTGTACAACATTCTCCTGATTCTGTTCACTTCACATTTCATCACTTCCAATAAATCTTCCCAGGATTTTTGGTGATCTTCTTGTTTGTCATTTCTTATGGCACAATAGTATGCAACCTGCCATTCCTTAATAGCTTCTCCAAATCCCAGGATAATCTCTTTTTCTATTCTCTTCTTTTTTCCTAACTATCCTTTCTTAGTCCATCAATGAACCAGCATTTATTCAGCTCTACCATATGTCAGGCATTGTGCTAGACTGACTTGAACTGCCAAATGCTATTGATTCAGAGACAAAAATGAAATAGTTCCTGCTCTCAGGGATATTACATTCTAATGGGGAAGACAGTATATACATTTCTAGGCATGCATAAAATACATTCAAAGTAGGTTGATGGAGTTTTAAATTGATTCAACCTCTGGATAGCAATTTGGAGTTCCACTCCACAGAGTTATAAAACTATATATACCTTTAGACCCTGTTTCCCAAAGAGGTCAAGGAAAGAGGAAAGGAACCAACATATTCCAAAATATTTATAGTAGCTCTCTTTGTGGTAGCAAAGAATTTGAAACTGAGGAAATGCCTATCATCTGGGTGATGGGTGAACAAATTGTGGCATATGGTAGTGATGGAATACTACTGTTCCATAAAAATGATGAACAGACTGGTTTTTTAAACACTTGGAATGAACTACATGAGATAATGAACAATGAAATGAGTAGAAAAATAGGAGAATAGAATACCAGACACAGAATTAATGCTGTAAAGATAAACTGTGAATGTTATCTCCAGAAAATTAACAGGAAGATGATACGTGAAAACCTTAATTTTTAAGTACCTGTTAGTCTCCCTGACAATATCTTCCATAAAGAGAGTAGGGTGGGGAGTGGCTGGGGTACTTGTATATGGGACAGGGTTTATCATGTATCTATGAAGAAAAGTAATCTAAACATATAAAATATTTGTGATTTCATTTGTGTACTATCTTCTTTTTCTTTGTATATAGAAATGCTTGTTTGGTTTGATTTTATAAAATTTGGAATAATAAAAAAAAAGATTTAAGGTAACCTTAGAGGGGGAAGCTCTGAATGCATAAAAAGTACAGGAAAGATTTTAGGCAGAAGATGATTCGAGTTAAATCTTGTGGGAAGCCAGGAGTTTAGTGGGGAGAATAAGTATTCCAATGAAGGGAACAGCTAGTTCAAGAGAACTTCCAATTCAAAAGAACAGAGATAGGAGATGGAGCATCATGTATGAGGAAATGCAAGTTATTCTGTCTGGATGGACCACAGAGATTGTGCAAGGAAAAGATGTGTAAGATGGAGATAAAATGAGATTGTGAAGAACTTAGAATGCCAGAAAAGTTTATATTTTACCCTAGAGATAAAGGGAATTTTAACTGGAGGGTCAGGGATGAAACAGATGGTAGAAATGATTTGGTGAGTTACAATTTAGGAAAATCATTCTGATGCCTAATTAGGAGATTGATTGGAGTGGAAAGAGACTTGAAGCAGAGAAATCAACTAGGAGACTATTGCCTTAGTCCATAAGAGAACCTGAATTAGAATGACAATTTTGTGAGTGAAGAGGAGGGAACACATAAGAAATGTGGAGATAAAAACAAGTTATGGTAACTGATTTCATGCATGGGATGAAAGAGAGAAATTGAGAATGACATTGAGGTTTCAATCCTGGGTAACTGGATGGTTAGTGCTGCCTATGTCTGATCATGACTAAAAACAAAGAGATAATTTCTGAAGGGCATGGGTTTAGGGCAGTGATGGTGAACATTTTAGAGATAGAGTGTCGGGCTCCACTCCCAATCCCCCTGACTGAGTGCCTTGCCTGCCCCACCCACAGAGACTTTGTTCCATGCCCCTCACCCTACCAAGTGCTGGTCATGCCCCCCATTTAACCCACTCAGGGAGAAGTGCTCCCATTGGGCAGAGGGGCAGGTGATATGAAAAAATATCATCAAGCACAGTGGAGAGGAGGAAGGGAGCAATTCTACCTGAGTCCCTCTGTCTTTCTAGTAATGAACTCTTTGGGGGGTCACATGCCCACATAAAGGGCTCTGTTTGCCATCTTTTGGCATCTGTGCCATAGGTTCAAAATCACTGGTTTGGGGGGGGGGGAATAATGAGTTCTCTTTTGGACATGTTAAGTTTTAGACTTATTCAGGACATCCAGTTGGAGATATCTAATAGATTACATATGATGCAGGACTAGAATTAGGACCAAATACTATAGACTTGGAAGTCCTCTCCATAAATATCATAATTAAAAACATTGGCAGAGCGAGGCTGGATCTAGGCTCAGTGGATTGAGAGTCTGGTCCTAGGTTCAAAACTATCCTCAGTCACTTCCTAGCTGTGTGATCCTGGACTTAATCCCCACTGCCTAGCCCTCATTGTTCTTCTGTCTTGGAACCAATACACGGTATTGATTTGAAGGACAGAAAGGGTTTTTTTTATTTAAGATGACAAAATTATCTATGAAAATGTAGAAAGAAAAAATAGGAAGACCTAGGACAATCCTTTGGGGTATATTCACACCTAGGTTGATAATATCCATGAAAATCCAGCAAACAAAAGTGAGAAGAAAACCAGAAAAATCATAGGAGATGCAAAGATATCTATATCATAAATATTCAGATTATCCAAGAGGAAAGAATAATCAATAGTGCCAAAGGTTGCAGAGAAGTCAAAAAGAATAAGGACTCATAGAAAGTCGTTAGATTTGATAATGAAGAGATAAAAGGTAACTTTGGAAAGAGCAACCTTAGTTGGATGATGAGATCAAAAGCAAGACTACAGGAGGTTTAGAATAGAGTGAGAGGAATGTCTTTTCCAAGACTAGCTTTTTTCCTATTCTTTCTCTCCAGTAGGCCAGTGATCAAACATGCAGGTGTTGGGAAATATTTAGGGAAAGCTGGAGATGACCAACAGTCTCAACCTGGATGAAGATAACCAATTAATTCTAATTTCCTTGCTCTGCTCTATTAGAAAACACTATTTTATAGTTACATGTAGATTTTAGCTAAAGAGTCTGTGGACATAGATTATAAATAAAATACTACATAAGGTAAATAACATTTTAAAACTTTTTTAATGGAGACTAATGCTGTCCTCTGATAACTTCAGTGGATTTTATTCTGCAGTAACTATTCATAGAATACAATCTTTGAGAAAGGCAACTAAAGACTTAGACAATCACATATACTCTTCTTCCAGCGGTCTCAATCAGCCAGTCTGTCAGTGAACCAAATAGTATTTAAGTCCTTACAATCAGTTAAGGTAACTCAGAGGATACAAGAAAAGCAAAAATAGCCCCTTCCCTTATCAACTCATATTCTAATGTAATCTCACTGTGTTTGGTCAACATGCTATTGTTTTTATAATTCCTTAGCTCTCCTGTGGGTAAGCATTATTTTTCTCCATTTCCAAAAATTGAAGAAGCTCTGAAAAGATTTTATGTCTATGAGATATTCCACCCATGCCTTTGAACAAATACAAAAATGAACTTTTTTGCTTGAATATGGCCTGGGATATTTTTCTTTTAATAATACCAGAAGGATATGTGATTTTCCATATGGGGGATTTCTAATTTGGGGACTCTCTTCACCCCCAAAAGGCATCTACTGTGACATAGTAGGTAACTGCCAAAGAGTTGCCTGAAGCACGTACAGGTTCAATAGCTCACCCATGGTCAAACAGCTAGTACATATCAGAGGTAAGATTTGAACCTACATCTTTCTGGACTTCAGACCCAGGACTATATCTATTATGCCATGCTGCCTTGCATATTAAAATAAAGTGGAAAAATAATCCACCCTACCACCACCTCCAAACAGACACTCATACAAACATACACTTTCTCTGTCTTAGTGTTCTTAACTTCTGAATTTGTTCTGAACTTGACAAGTATGAAAAGCTAAACCTGATGTGGTTTTGATTCTTTCACTGATATCTGTAATCAGGTGCATCACATTATCCCTGGGATACACATGTGGGGCTCCGTGCTGCCTGGTAAGTGCTGATGGGCTTTGTATTTCTGCCAGTCAAAGACAAACAGTCTTTCCTTCAAAATATGTGGAAACTAAATGTTAATACACTTGAGAGAGTTTTCATTTAATTAACAGGACATCTCAGCTCATTCCCCCCATGTGAAATTATTGTCCTTGATGCAAATGATGGCTTTCTGGATATGGATCTTTTGTTAACAGAGACTGGGGCTTTGGCAGGTGGTAGTTACATGTCTCAGTTGGAGAAGACTGACCTACATCTGTCCAACACGTTTATATAATTGATTTGGTAAGTTAAAAAATGAATTGAAAACTTTTCTATGACAAACATCAGGCATATTAAGAAGGATAGAATTTAGAACAGCTACAGAATTGGAAGCCCTGGGAAAAGATAAAGTTGAAGTTTAGAAGCCACTTAAGACTGCTATTTTCTTTTTTCTGGATTATACATGTATTATAATGTGAAACATACTTCCACATTGGTCATTATTGTAAGAAGATACTCATATATAGCCAAAACCCTAAAATAAAACCATAAATAAACTAATGTAAATGGGTAATATGCTTTGATCTGCATCTGACCCCAACAGTTCTTTCTCTGGTGGTGGATAGAATTTTTTATCATAAGTCCTTTGGAATTGTTCTGGCTCATGGTATTGCTGATAGCAACTGAAGGACATCAATATTTCCCAATAGGGCGATATGACTAAAGCCCAAAGACATCCTTACTACTTCTTTCTAGCCCCACAAATGTGACCTCTCTCATCTCTCCTCCATATCCCATCCTTAAAAAAATTACCTGATCCTATCTCTTCCCTTTACTGTCAGTCATCATTAAAAACCATTTGGTTTCAATTTTTTAAATTGTTGAATACAATATTTTATAAATATGATTGCAATAAAAGTAACATCAACATTTATACTACCCAAAACATATCTTTGCTTTCCAAAGGATAAACTATATTTGTAGGGTTTATAGAATAGTTTGATACAAATTGACCATATCCTTCAGCATTATGTAGACATATAGTCACTAGTATTTCTTTGAAATCTGAAATAAAACTAAAAATGTTGCTTAGTATTGTTGTTTGATAACATTATAGAGCAAATTTCAATACTTGGTAGATGATGGTGATGATGATGATGATGATGATGATGATATGACAAAATCCAAAATCCAAAATAATATAGGGTAAAATTAGAAAAATTAACCTAGTCTTAAGATGCTATAAAATAAGGCATATGTTCTGAAAATGGGAGGAAATTATTTTTTCTCACCTTATGATCTTATTCTCTTAAGAGGATTATTGTTACACTTTGGGATTTCAAAAGGCACAGCCTTCCATTAACATCCTAAACTGATGCACCAGAAGAACTTGGGATTGAATCCTGGTTCTGCCATTTATCCTCAGTGTGATTTTGGACAAATAACTTAATCCCTCTGATCTTCAGTTTCATCTATTCTACATTGAGGGTATCTGAACTAAATAACCTTGGGCAATCTCTGCCAGCTCCAAATCCCTTGCATAGAAGTAACTCAGAACTGAGGTTATGTCAAAAGAACGTTGACTATACTAAGTCCTACCAATCAAGAAAGATTTCATTTACAACTCTCTATGACAATCAATCTATAAATCAAAATCAACTCCAAAGAGCCAAGTCCAGAAAGTTTCATTAATAAAAGTCTGTCTACTGGAATATTTTTGTCATTGACAGCAACTCTCTTTTTGAATAATAGTTTATTTTTTCCCAATTACATGTAAAAAATGTTTAATATTCTTTTTTTTAATTTTGAGTCCCAAATTCTCCCTCCCTCCCTTCCTTCCCCCCCTTCCCTGAAATGAAGCAATATGATATGGATTTCACATGATCCAGAGCAGCTATTAAAGACTATTTTATAAGATGCAGACAGGTTTTAATTTTTGACAGTGAACACAGTAACCCTCCCCATTTGTGAGGAAATCATAAATCATTTGAAAATGAAAACAAATCACATTCACTTAACCTCCAGGTTGCACTGATAACCACTAATCTTATTTTATTTTAACAGGAAAGATCAGAAATTGGGCAGATGAACACTGTGCCCCCCCAAAAGGGGAAAGTGCTGAAGAGTGCTAAGTTTTCTCTATTCCTCAAAGGAAAGTCAGTGTTCCATTTTCTAGCTCCACCTCTCTCTGGATGACCACACTGATTTACTAAGTGTGATGAATATGGAATGATCCAATCAGGCAAGTTCAAGCCTCAATATGTTGCCAAAGTTCTTAACAAGTGATATTTCACTGAGCCCTAGACATATAACTTCACTTAATGATTTCAGATGTACTCTCAACTATATATAACACCTTATTCATATAAGGGTTAGGTCAGAGGAGTTTCCTCAACAAATTGAAGAACTTACTAGAATACAAGCCTATACATGGAATTGTCCATTGGGATTGTCCATACTTTTCCCCAAAAAGAGTATTTACATGTCTCCTAAGACTTTCTTAAGATGGGGAAAAAAGAATAGCTCTTGATTTCTGAAATAAGTCTCAGTGATTGGAACTAATCAAAGATAAACTGGTTGGATCAGATTTATGAAAAGATAGACTTTAATGGGGGAGCTTGCCACTTGTACTAGCTAATATATGTGTCAAAAAATCTATGCATTGATTTTTTCCCTTTTTTTTCTTTTCTATTCTACTTTTCTTCCAGAGATCTAACATGAGCACAATAAGAACAGGAGCATGTTCTCACTCTTGTCCATGCAACCAAGAGTTTTTGACTACTTTTTTAAACCCCTTGTGCCAAAAAAGTGGAATGACCCCTAAAGGCTTCTTGAAATGAATGCATCTATCAATCATTTTTATAGGTTAAGAAATACCCAAAATGTAGTTAGACCCTCCATGAAATATATAATATCTTTGGGCCCTTATCCATTCTGGTGAGACAATCCTGAAATGTAAAGATATTATATATTGGATGATTCATTGGGGAAACAAACTGTTAATCTCCCAAAGAATCAGAGTGGGGAGATTAACATATTAATCTCCCAAAAAGTCAGTGGAGATTGTGTGAATTTAATATGAATTATACCTCTCTTTCCTTTTAAAAAAGGAAAGTTTTAATTGTATGTCAGAAATGGGAAGGGGGTAGGTGGAGGGGAGGGAATGAACATGAGTCTTGTAACCATGGAAAAATATTATAAGTCATTTAATTAAATAAAATTGGGGAAAAAAAGAAGAAAAAAGGAAAGTTTTGAAAACCTATTTTGGTCAGTATCAAGCCTACTCTTTGCATGGATACTTATGGGAGGATGCCATGACTACTGGCCTCCAGAAAACTAGCCTCTGACCAAGACTGAGGTCAAGTCTGTCCAACCAGAGAGATCCAGGAGAAGTGACATCACCAAGGGTTTTAAGGGAAGGGCTTGGGGAAGGAGAACTCTCTCTTGGCCTAGAGACTTTTCCCAGTAAGGCAACTTGTGTGGGCTTTGACTAAGAAGCAGGAACAGCCAGGTGAATATGTGACTACCTCTCTCTAACACCAATCTTTGACTATCTAATAAACAATTATAAATT
The DNA here is from genome assembly GCF_027887165.1 of Monodelphis domestica. Lineage (NCBI taxonomy): Eukaryota > Metazoa > Chordata > Mammalia > Didelphimorphia > Didelphidae > Monodelphis > Monodelphis domestica. The sequence continues at coordinate 304,079,076 of NC_077229.1, read as the reverse complement.
AATATACAGTCATCCCAGAGTTTTAATCATAGCAAAAAGAAGTCATGGACAACATCGCTCCTGAACCCCTGCCTCCTGTTCAATGGAGGAATTTGTCCGCCTAACCAGAATAGGAAGATTTCTTGGGTGTATCAGTCTTGGAGGTGATCTCACAAAAACCCACAAGTTCAAAGATCCAGCCTTTTCTCCACAGGATAATTTCTTGAGTACTTTCCATGTCAGTTGCTAAAAAGTATCCTCTATATGCCCTCTCCAGGCTAGAAAATCAAGGTAATAATGCCAGGACATGAAGGAGGGGATAAAATACATTGACATTTCTCTCCAAAATTATAGTTATTTCAGACAATACAGGTACCATTGGGAAAGTGGTTGCTAGTCCAGAAGTCTAAAGAGTGTTTCACTTCTGAGAAGGAGTTCAAACTATAAGGTAGCATTACATGACAAGTGGGCATGTATGAATCGAACACTTTAAGAGAAAGAGGTTTGATGCTAAGTAGGTAGACTACCATTCCTGCTGACTAATCTGGGTTCCTTTGAGTCCTTTGCATTTTTAATGCAGGTAAAATAAGAACTGTCCTGTACTCAATGCCTTATGTTACCTTAAATGATTGTACTGGAGTTAGACATGTTATGCACATTTGTTAAAATCTAAAAATAAACTGAATTAAGTGGTTTTTTCTAACACAAACTCTTTGTGGGGGTTATAGTAGAAGCCTAGTCATAACCACATAGCTCTCACCTGATGCAAATTAAACTAGTGTTTCCTTGAAAACTATTTGAGGTGTCCTTGAAGTTTGTTTGGCTCAGGGGACTAGGTTCAGAACACTAACACATATTCTTGGTCATCGGAATACAAAAATCCTGAAACAGAACATGAGGGATCAACCCCTCTCTGAGGGCCAGAGAGCAGACCAGCAGCACGAACAAACCTGAGAAGTTCTACTCCACTGAATCAATGTGTTATCTTAAGTGACTATCCCTTCCCAACGTAGAATATCCTTTCCCTACTGCGGTAAACAAGCCTCCTCTGGTTAACTATTAGTGGATTAAAAGTGCCTCATTTCCTTTGGATTTTGAACCTAAAGTGCCAAAGAACCAATCTGAGTTAGGCCCAGCAGGAGTACAGTAAACTACCTGAGTAATATTATATGTCAGTCTCCAAGACCAAATGCAGTCCATCAGAACACAAAGAGAGCCTGGGGGTGCTTGGTTAGATAGGGTGCACATCAAATCAACAAAAATAACATGCAATGGAGCATCTATTGCATAGCAATCACCAATGGATTCTCCCAAGTTGTCCACAAAACAGTACATAGGCTTCTCCAAAAAAAAAAAGGAGTTCTAGGGAAAATATGAATGGCTTTTCTAATCCCTCCATTGTTCTACAAGAAGAAAAGAATCCCAAAGTTTAACTCATGTCATTAAATAGGGCCAGTCATTAAATGAAGGTTCAATAACTTCTTGCTGGGACTTTTCTATTCACTGCCTGTCCATGGCAGGCATTTTGACTGTTCCTTTCTCTAAGACCTTGACCTGGTCCATAGTACCTGCCTCATTGGCTGCTATGTCATTTTTTCCATTTGAAAACACACCTTTCTTATTCTAACAACCAGATAGCTAATGTCCAGAAAGTGACATGAATAAAACAGTTAGAGGCATGTTATATTAATAGAAGTTTTAGTTTTATGACTATAAATGCTAGACTAATAAATTAGCAATATATAGTATGTTGTAACATACAGAACACTGACCTGGAGATTTACAGACCTGAGTTCAACTATTAGTTCTGCTACTGATTTGGGCAAGACACTTTGTGTATAATTCTTGGCTTTGGCAATTGTCCCCTGAGGGACAAAACACAAGTTGCATCAATCTTTTTTTCCAGATTATATGTTAATATAATATTTAAAACTCATTTTCTGAGGTTTTTCTATCCATGTTCTCTCTCTCTCCTTCTCTCCCTCTCTCTCTCCCTCTCTCTCTCTCTCTCTGTCTGTCTCTCTTTCTCTCTCTCTGTCTCTCTTTCTCTCTCTATCTCTCATTCAACTCTTTCCCCAAGAAGGCAGGTAATATGATATAGTTGTTTATATGTTATCATCCAAAACATATTTCCATGTCCATCATGTCATGAAACAAGACATATATTGCTTGCACCATAGAAGTATACTTCAATCTGCATTCCTTCCATGTTGGTAAGTATCCTTTTTCATCATGAGAATCTTGGAGTCATCCTGGATCCTTGCCTTGTTGATAACTATTATTAAGTCATTCACAGTTGATCCTCATACACTATTGTTACTGTGTACATTCTTCTCCAGGTTCTGCTCACTTAATTTTTCATTACTTCATATATCTTCTGGGATTTTTGTGATCACCTTGTTAGACATTTTTTAATGACACAATATTATACCATTATAAGCATGTACCACAACTTGTTTAGCCATTCATTCCCTAACTGATGGGCATTCCTTCAATTTACAATCCTTTGCCACTATACACACAAAAAAATTGCTATAAATATTCTTGAACATCCAAGCTCTTTTCCCCTATTTCTTATTCTCTTTGGAATAAAAAATCCATGGAATAGTATTGCTGGGCCAAAGAGCATGTACAGTTTTATGGACCTTAAGACATGGTTCCAGATTACTCTCCATAATGATCATATTAGTTTACACCTCACCAATAGTATTATTAGTATCGTGATTTTTCCACATCTGCTCCAACATTTTAATTTTTTGTCATGTTAGCTAGTTATATAGGTATCAGGTGGTACTAAAGGGGAGTTTTAATTTACAGTTCTCTAATTAATGGTGATTTGTAGCATTTTTCATATTATTAAAAAAGTTTTAATTTCTTCATATAAAAATTGTCTGCTCATATCCTTTGACAATTTGTCAATTGGAAAATACTTTGTATTCTTATAAATTGTATATATTTGAGAAACTAAGCCTTTATCAGAGATAGTTGTTATAAAGATTTTTCCAAATCTGTTGGTTGTCCTTTAATCTTGGTTGCATTGATTTTGTTTGTACAAAAGCTTTATAATTCAATGTAGTTAAAGTTATCTATTTATATCTCATAATGATCATTATGTCTTCTTTGGATCTAAATTTTTCTCTTATCCATAGGTCTAATAGGTACACTATTTTTGTGCTCACCTAATTTGTTTATGGTATCCCTCTTTATTTCTAAATTATGCATCCTTTTGACTTTATTTTGGTATATTATATATATCTAGTTTCTGCCATACTATTCTAGTTTTCTCAGCAGTTATTGTCAGATACTAAGTTCTTCTTCAAAAAAGTTTTGTTAAACACTTGGTTGCTTTGGTCATTTACCACTGCCTGTTGAGTGCCTGATCTATTCCACTAGAATTTCTTGGTCAATTTTGATGACTGCCACTTTATAATATAGTCTGAGATCCAATACAGCTAAACCACCTTCCTTGATATTTTTTTCATTAATTCCCCTAATATTCTAGATCTTTTCTTCTACCATATGAACTTTATCATTATTTTTTCTAACTTTATGAAATAATATTGGGGGTAGTTCAATTCCTGGGGCCCTGAATAAGTCAATTAAAATTTAAGTAGAAGTATAATTATTACATGGGCTTAACCTACCCATGAGAAATTAATGTTAAGTTGTTTAGATCTGGCTTTGTTTCTGTGTAAAGTGTGCCTAGGTTTGTCTTAGCAAGTAGAATCCCAGGTGTTTTTTATTATCTACAGTTGTCTTAAATGGAATTTCTTTATATCTCTTGCTGTTAGTCTTTTTTTTGGTAGTATAGTGAAATACTGATAATTTATATGGGTTTATTTAATGTCCTGCAATTCTGCTAAAGTTGTTAATTGTTTTGATTAGGGTTTTTTTGGTTGATCCTCTAGGATTATTTAAATATATCATCATATCATCATTATAGCTTTATTACCTCACTACCTATTCTAATTCCTAGAATTTCTTCTTCCCATTACAAATAATGCTTGATGATGGTTTTTCATAGATGCCATTTGTAATTTTGAGGAATGTTCTATTAATTTCAATGTTCTATATACCTTTTTTATGCTTCTTTTGAAGGTGAAATTTTCTCAACAAATGTTCTTTTATAATCTCTGCTTATATAGACAGGAATATCTGAAAGTCTTCTGTTTCATTAATTATTCATTTCTTCCCCTGGAGTTTTATATTAAATTTTGCTAGGTAGGTAAATTTTTATTGTAGGCCTAGATTCTTTGCTTTGCAGAATATCATAGTCCACAGCTTCAAATCTTTTACTGTAGAAGCTGCTAAGTACTATGTAATCATGATTGTGGTTCCATAACATCTGAATAGTTTTGTTTTGTTTTGTTTTTCCTGGCCACTTGTAATATGTTCTCCATGGCTTGAGAGTTCTGGTATCTGGCTATAATATTTCTGGAATTTCTTTCAGGAGATGATCAGTAGATTCTTTCAATTTCTATTTTCCCCTCTTGTTCAAGAACATTTAAGCAAGTTTCCTGATAATTTCTTGCAATCTGATATCCAGGCTCTTTTTTTTTTATCATGGCTTTCATGCAATTCAGAGATTCTTTGATTATCCCTCCTGGATCTACTTTCCAGGTTAGTTGTTTTTTCCAGGGGATATTTTAGATTTTCTTCCTTTTTTTTCATTCTTTTGAATTTGTTTTATTGTTTTCTGGTTTCTCATAGAGTCATTAACTTCCATTTGTCATACTCTAATTTTTAAGGAGCTATTTTCCTTCTTTGAGGCTTTGTATTTCTTTTTTTAATTTTTAAAAATTAATATTTGTTTTTTGTGACATTTAAAACAGTAAGACAGTTTACTCCCTCTATACTCTTCTCCCATTAAAGAAGTTATCATTTGATAAAAAAGATATGTGTACATAAGACACAGCTAGGTGGCTAAGTAGATTGAGAGCCAGGTCTAGAGATGGGAGGTCCTAAATTTTAATTTGGAATCAGATATTTTGTAGCTATTTGACTTTGGGCAAGTCACTTAATCCCCCTTACCTAGCCCTTGCCACTCCTCTGCTTTGGAACCAATACACCCTATTGATTATAAAATGGTAATTTTTTAAAAGATAGATATATAAAAAATTATGTCACTTATATCTATCAGTTGTTTTTCTGAAGGTAGACATACACAAGTCATTCTTCAAAGAGTATTTCTGTTACTATATTCAATGTTCTCTTCATTCTGTTTGTTTCAGTCTTTATAATTTCATGTAGTTCTTTCCATGTTTTTCCAACATTAACTTGTCATTTCTCACAATGAAGTAGTACTCCATCACAATCATAAGCCACAACTCGTTTAGCCATTGAACAATTGATGGGCACCCCCTTGAATTTCCAGTTCTTTACCACCACAAAGAACGCTGCTATAAACATTTCAGAACATATAGTTTCTTATCCTTTTTCCTCAATCATCATATAAAATAAATCTAATAGTGGTGTAGGGAGTTATTTTACTGTTTGAGGTAGTGTATTTCCTTTATTAGGAAGCTGTTTGCTTCAGTAAATTTCTGTTCTACATTGTTGATTTTTTTCTATCATTTTATTTCCTAATTTTTCTTCTAAATCACTTATTTGTTTTTTATTCTTTTTTTTAGCTTGACATCTTTTTTTCATTTTCCTTTGAGACTTCACACATTTTCATTTTTGTATTGTTGTCCTCTACCAAGCTTGTATTTTGGTCATCTTTGTTGTTGAAATATTTTTCTAGTACCAGACTTTTTCTCTGATTTTTACTCATTTGGGGGATATTTTTTCCCTTGATTTTGCCTATATGCTGAAGCAATTCTGGGGTGGAAGGAATATTGCCCTATACTGATACTATGATCTATTTCAGGGCCTCAGATTAGATAGGCTGTCTTGGTGCCAGATTTAGCACTCCACAGAGGTGACCTGATTGGTCTGCTGTGAGAAGATTTGTATTTGTTCAGTTCAGGTGCCATTCATTGTGTTGAGTTGGATTTTGCCCATTCCCACCAAGGCAGACATCATTGGCCTGAATTTCTCCCACTGTTGCCCATGCTGGGTCAAATCCAACTTCTCTACAGTTTGACTATGCAGGACCCTGCTTTTCTCCTGCTGAAGATGGACCTATCCTGTGATTCTTTCTCCTGCTGCTTGTGCTATGTTGCATTCTAGTTCTTCTGAGGCTACCTGAACATTTTCTTCTCCTATCCCAGTGAGATGAATAAACCTTGCTGTCTCTTTGGGGTTTCTTTCATAGGTGATTGGTATATTATTTCAATTTCTATTTTCCCAAGGACTGAAGCACTGCTTCACTCCTTCTTCTATTGTTTCTGCCACTCCAGGATTAATTTTGAGGTGTTTTTGTTCTTCTGTGGTCTTTTGGAGAGTAGTTGGTGGTCTCCAAGTTTTTCTTACTTTGCTGTCTTGGCGCCTGCAAGTCAACTCCCCTTATCTCTCTTGATGTAGCTTTCTGATAGCCTCTGGCCATATTTGTGTAACTTAGAGGGGGAAAAGATCCATTTTCATGTATTTAAGACACTTTAGACTTGTCAGTGACTGGAACCCATGAAAGTCATTGCATTCCCACATAAAGAGAGAAAGGGAGTGATTTCAACAGTTAAGTGCTACTTTTTATACCCTTGTTGAATATCCTCTCTATGTTAAGGCTAAGTAAACCTCATTTTCATAACTGTTGAGTAACTATTAGTATCTCTATTTTCTAAGCCAAATGTAATCAAACAGAATGAAGGCATATGATATGCCTGCTCCTAACTACAAGAGTGGCAAAATCAGCAAGGAGCTATGAGTCATTCTTAGGATTAACCACATGAAGCATCAGGGGTGAGTTCAATCAGGGCACTTTAGCCTCAAAATTAAAATACCTTTGTTCCACAACAAAATGTGTGTGCAGCCAAAGCACCAAATCTTTGGCACTTTCTTCATTTATGCTTCCTAAACTTTGGCAAAAAAAAAAAAAAAATCTTGGCTTTGGACCTCTGATGTCTGGCAACAGACTTGGCTTAAATTGCAGAGTATGTCTGTCAAACTTGCTAGCCAGGTAGGGATTATTTTCCTGCTTCCTGGAAATTTCTATATTGATATACAGCAGGTCTGCTCCCCTGACTTATCTGTTGCCCATTTGCCTCATCTGTAAGATAAGGGTGTTACACTAAATGACTTCTAAGATCCCTTCCAGTTCCAGACTTCTAAGACTAAAATATACATATGACAAATACTAATATAGAAAGTCATTTTGAGTTTTTTTAAAGACTTAAAACAAAAATTCACTTTACTAGTAGAAATATCCTTGAGCGCCAATCCCATAGTGAAACCTATAATATTTTTCTGGAGAACACTTAGATAGCTTTAGATTAGTCATCATTTCTCCTTACTTCCTGACCCTTAAAAGATTCAACTCAATTCTATTTAACAAGTGTTGATTCAACACCTACTATGTTCCAGGTACTGTGTTAAGTGATGGGGTTATAAAGACAAAAAACTAAAACAGTACCCTCAAATAGCTTACATTCTCCTGGGAGAAATTAGATACACATGAAGAAATCAATATCAAATATAGTCAATGTTATTGTTGGGGGTAAGAGGAGAATCACCACCTGGAAAGATCAGGAAAGGCCTTTTGAAGATGTGGTACTTGAATAAATTAAGAAATACCAGAAAGGAAGGAATAGGAAAGAGAGAGCATTCCAAACATGGTAGATAGTATGCAAAGACTTGGATGTGGGAAATGATGTGCTATGTATATGAGGAATAGAAAGTAAGACAGTTTGCCTAGAAAGTAAAGTACATGAAGGAAAATATTGTGAAGTCAGTAAAATGATGTCACATTATGTTGGGTTTTAAGTGCCAAACTAATGAGTTTGCATTTTAGAGATTCTTAACCTTTTTGGTTTCAGAGACCCCTTTTAAAATATGGTGAAGTCTTATCAAAGTAATGTGTTTAAATGCACAAAATGAAACATATAAGGCTAAAAAGGAAATAATTATACTGAAATATGGTTATTAAAATATCTTTAAAATCAATTTCACAGATGCCTGGTTAAGAACCCCTGTATAGATACAATAAGAAGTCATTGAAACTTTTAGAACAAGTGTGAACTGTGCTTTAGGAAAATGACTGGAGCCAGAAAAATCAAAGAGAAGGACTTGTCTAGGTGAACAGGAAAGAACTAAGATAGTAGCCAGATGACTGGATAAAAGGAAAGAGGTATAAGCTATGCTGAAGAGATAGAATCAATAAATATTCAGTGTGTGTTGGCTGTGAGTGTTGAGAAAAGGAAGGCTAGAGAATGCCTCCTACATTGTGAATCTGATGCACTGGAGGAATTGTGGTAACCTTCCACAGAGATGGCAGTTAAGTCAAATGTAGAAACTCAGACACATGATCACACATGAAGATCTAGGAGTTAGCCGTACAGAGATGGTCATAGAAACCCTGGTTAGATACTATGAAAGAGAATTCTTTACTCTGTTGTCTATCCTGAGTTAACACTAACTTAAGTACCTCACTAGATTGTGAAGACAGGATTAATTCTCCTTTATCTACCTTTTGATTGAATCAACACAAACTTGAAGTAGGTGGAGCTCTGCAAACCAATTAGTGAATTCACACCCTCAGAAACTCAAGCAGCCAGGATGAGTGTTCACCCCTCCAGAAGGTAAGAACTTAACCTTCAGAAGGTAAGAAGTTGATCCCACAGACACTGCCCCTTGGGCAGTGCTAGACAACTTGGAAACTGTGATTGGCCCCTGTGAAGAGGGGAAAGAACAAGAAGCCACCATAAATGGCCCTGAATTTCTGGGGCTAAAAAAGTGGACTCCAAGAAAGAAGTCTGCTTCAAGAAGGAATTGAACTAGAAGTCAGCTTCAAGAAGAAGGTTGGCTCAAGGAAGAAAGTAGGCCTCAGGAATCACCGTCAGCTTGAGTCATTGTTTTGGTCTGCCTCTTAGAGGGAACTTGGGTGAGTGAATAGCTGGCTTTCCCTTCCTGTCTTCTAGAGAGAGTTTCATTCTGGTTGAAGTTCAACAAGTCCTGGCTGAGTAGAGCACCAGAGCAATATTTAGTTAGAAAGGCTAATGTCTTCACTACCCTTTTGTGTTTTTCTACTCTCACTCTTTCCACCTCTTTTGTAAATACAAGCTATTAAGGGACATTTTGACTTTGAGCAATGATACTTTGAATTGGAGACTACCATATTATTTATAATTTTCATATATTTTAGTCAACCATTCAAGTTTAATTCTTACAATACTCAAGAGAAAGAATGTACATAGGGAAAAGTAGAGGGCTCAGGAAAGACTTCAGAGATGCCCATAGTGAGTGCCTACAATTCATGGATGATGTTTCAACAAAAGAAATTGAAAAAGAGCTGCCATAAAGGAAAAGACTAGCCTAGAGAAAGTAGTCATGAAAACCCAAGGAAGAGATGGATCCAGGAGCAGTTTGTGATTGACAATGTCATATGCTCCAAAGAGGAAAAAGGATGATAGCACAAAGATATTTAAATTCTGAGTTTGGGTACTAATTAGTCTGCTCAAAACTGACCTTTAAAATGATTATAGCAATATTCTTAGTTTACTCAAACCCAAATTCATTTACCAATACTAATATAGAAAGTACAACAACCACCCCAAGAAGAAAATTTAAGACTATTTTTATTTTTACAATGGAACTCAGGGTCATTTTTTAACTAACAGTGACACTTTTCCAAATCACATGAGTCCAAAGTGGGTCGGCTAGCTCTTGTCTGACCCTGGTCCATGCCCCAGTATTTAGTCTGCTCAATGCTGCTAATCCGATGAATGAAATTCTTTTTCTTTCCTTTGGAAACTACAATCAAACCAGCCTTACCCTAAAACCAGCAGATCCCATTTGGGCAATCCTAATGCTTTAGGCACTGAGGCATCTCTGGTCACTTCTCTTTTACTATAACATATTCAATAAAAAGTTTCACTCCCTATCATTAGTGTTCTGATTAGACTGAGGTAATATATCCAACTAGATCCTCTAGTCAGTGGGTTCAAGCTCCCACAATCCCACATGTGGAAAGAAATCTCTTGTGGATTAGCCTAGCAGGTGGCAAAATTTGCCTCACTCCCTATAGAAATGTTTCCGTACTTTATCTCTGGCACAGGCAATGGAGTGGGCAGGAAAACTCAAGGAGGAGACACAATACCCTGCAGATGCATGAGGGGAAAATTAGACTGAGTATTACATATTGTCATTGTACCATACCATTTTTGACAAAAGAGTCTATATATATATGAGAGCTACAGCAGCACTTTTCACTCCCACAAAATATAGCATTGCTACTAAACACTTAAGAGTCTCTTGTTCTTGTGTAAGCTTCCAGCACTGCCTTAATTATTCTAAGAAGGAAAAAAAATGCACTTTTCATTCTTTTCCATTCTGCAGCATACTTAAAGAGAATTACCACAAGCAAAATAGACACAATCTTAAGCCAGTAGAGCAATGGGAAATATAGCCACCTAATCAATCAATCAAGAAGTATTAAGTACCTAGTTGTGGAAGGTACTGTGCTAGGCACTAAGGATATAAAAAGAAAAGTGAGACAATCACTCCACTCAAATATTCTGTTATGTAATATGGCATGTCCACAGATGGGACATCTAGGTAGTGAGATTGATAGAACTCCGAAGGCAGGAAGAATTCAATATAAATTCAGTCCCAGACAAATTCAATTCCAAGTTCTGTGGCCCTGGGCAAGACATTTAATTCTGTCAGCCTCAGTTTACTTATCTTTAAAATGGGGATAAATATAGCACCTATTCCAAAGTTGTTGTAAATATAAAATGAAAAAACAATTATAAAGTGTTCTGCAAGCATTATAAGTACAAACTATTTTTATTATTATAGATCAGTAAATATGGGATATATTCAAAATAAACACACAGATATTTGAGCAGAAGACTATAACAACTAGAGGAACCCTTTCAGACCTTGGCTTTGTTATATATAAAAGAAAGCGATTGGATTAAAAGATCTCCGAGTTCTCTCCCTTCTCTAAATTTTATGATTCTGGGATAAAAATCTCAAGGTAGACCAAGTCAAAAAAACACCTCAGTTGGGCTTTACAAGTGTCAAATGTGTGATCTGTGGGCTATATCCAGCCTACAACATAACCCTAACTAAATTAAAATGTAACTAGGAAACATTTAACAAAATTTATTTAAAAATATAATAAAACATAGCTAATATCACATTTTAAAACTAAGTCAATAAGCAATCTTCAGGGATCCTTATGCATGGATAAATGACCCTTATATCTTTTTGAGTGTGACACCACAGCTCTACATGGCCAAACAAATTAATTAAATTAATGAACTGCACATTCAGCTGAACAATCAATCTGAAGCAACCAGATCTTCCTTCAAGTGTCTCATATGCCCACATACTCCCAGTGTATCACCCTTCTGAGGTAAAACCATTATGATGATTTTGCTAGTAAATCTCAAGTAAAATGACATAAGTGGTAAGGTTGCACAGTTATACCAAAGAAGGCTTTTGCCCAAATAACATAATAGATAAGGAATTATAAAGCAGCTTCTTGCTTCTATTCATGGCTTGCTTTATCATTTTTAATTCATGTGGCATTGAACATAAGATCAGCATAGAAACATAGTTTACTTCCTTTAAGCAAACTCAAAATAAATAATACTAACTCAAACTTCATTTTCTTTTATCAGAAGAGCTCATTTTAATTCAAACACCTGTGTAAACCAACAGAACAACAATATCAAATATTAGAAACCAAGAACATGAGAAATTGGGGACTGACAAAAAGTCATTTGGCCTCAGGAGCTCAATTTTTCATAGCACATTTCATGGAGTATTGCTAAAGCACCTAGAATCAACATCTGAGTTGCTTATTTGCAATATCAATTTTTTAAAAAAAAATCTTACATTTGATTGATCTCTAGAGTGCCTATTAAGGAACTTTCTTCTATTATGTTCTTCTAGTAGTCTCATGTTATGGATGAATTTTAAGGTGAGAAAAAGGTACCACACATACACTGTTATTCTTCCCTCTCCCTTTCATGTTAGCCAAGATCATGTTACGTTGCTCCCACACCAAATGAGGAAGAAATCTGAGGACAGGAAGCAATATTTATCATGATCACAGGATTGGTTTAGAGATTGTGTACCTTGGTTCAAATGTCAGCCAACTGCTTATTACCTGTTTTACCTTGGAGAAGTCAGATAATACCCTAAGCCTCAGTTTTCTTGTTTATCAAATGAGTGGGCTAGACTAGATCATCTCTAAGGTTCCTGTCAGTTCTAAATCCTTAAATTCTAAAATAGGGATGGATAGATAGATAGATAGATAGATAGATAGATAGATAGATAGATAGATAGATAGATAGATAGATAGAAGAGATAGATATATATACATATACATACACACAAACACATATCTGTGTGTATGTATATGTGTATTGCTTATACATTGTAGGAGTAAAAATGAATAAATACTCCTAGTATTAAAAATATGTAGGATTTTTAATACTAAATCAAAAGAGAGGGAAAAGAAAAAAAGGTTCTTTCAGTCAAGTGAACAGAGCAAAGAGAGCCAGAGACTCAAACCTGCAGCACTTTACCAAAAGCAAAAGCTCCAAAAAAAGAGCTTTGCAGTATGGGTCTCAGCCAGATTTATCTCCTAAGCATCCTTATGTAAAATGAGGACGTAACTTAAAAGGATGCTGGGAATGTAGCTCAGGTATTGCAAATTTTCCATCTGCACAACATGTATTGTACACGTGTCTATTGTGTGTATGCTGTTTAAAAAAAAAAGAAAAGAAAAGAAGGGAATGTACTCATCGAGGAGAGGCTTGTACACCAAGGTATGGAGAGGGGGAAAGAGAGGAGAATCCTCTTTCTTTCCACAAAGCCGGGTTCAGGGCAGACAGCAGATGTAACAGATCAACTCAGAGAGAGGAGAGGGGGCTTGAAGATTCCCCCCCTTCTGTCTTCCCTCCTTAGCTAAAGCTGCTCTCCCCAATACACTCTTGTCCCTCTTATCTCTTTTCTACTACCCGAGACCCAAAGGTCTCCCCTAGATCCATTCACTCACACTCAGCTTGGGGAACAGATAACTTTTAATGTTAACTCAATCAGATAATACAAAAGGAATAATGGACAGGGAAGAATGGGAGAAGGGGCCCCTGTCTCTAAACCCTTTTCCTCCCTCCTCGAGTTTGGGGGGAACTCAGGCCTTGGCAGCCTGAGCCCCCGGAGAGAACATCAGGTTGACTCACCCCTGGGCAACAGAAGTTGAGGTAAAGTCTGCTCAGGTTTCTCCTCAGAAAGTCTCTTCAATTGGGAAGGGTTGGGGGGAAAGATTTCCAGTCACCAGCAGGAAAAATGGGTAACCCTCAGGAGAAAGTCTTTATCCACCTTCTCTCTTCGGAGTCTCAAGCCGGAGAGCCCCTCACTGCTCTCCTCACCAGTCTTCTCCCCTCTGGATTCCACTCCTGGGGCCCCTCCCCTGTCGAGGTGATCAATTTCATATACTCTTCAGTCTGGCACTTTTTCTCTAGTGCCAGCCTCTATCACAATGCCTATAAGAAATATACATTATATAAACTCTGTATAATACATGCATTTGTATTTTCCCCTATTCAGCATCTCTGATTGCTTTTCCTACACTAAATCTGAGCTCTTATGGAATGTACATATGTATGTTTGTATGTATATAACATGTATATGCATAAATATGCACATGTATATATTTTATATTATATAATAAACATAGAAGCTGAAATGGAAAACTATGTATACTGCATACATAGTATACATTTACAAGGTTTATGTGTTTGTATATATATATGTATTTATATGTACACATATATTCATAAAACTTAGAAGTCCAGGGTAAGTAAAAAGTATAGTAGAATATTCATTAGTTAATTAAGAGTTAAGTAAAAAATAGGGTTAATCGACAAAATTTATTGATAGACAAATAGGAGAGAGTTGAGTGGGTTGGATTTCTTTAAGTTCGCGTCACAGAGGATGAATTCTCCAAAGTAGCTTTGGGAAAGATAGTTGGACCAATGGACTCACTCTTTGGGGGGTCCTGAATAATGAAGGTTGTCCAAAGAGCCTGCTCTGTGAGTTGGGAGAACGGGTGAATTTCTCTTGAAAACCCATCTTATCAAACAAGGTGAGAGTACTGAGTGTAGTATTTGTGCTTGGCCTAGTAGGTGGCAGGAAAGAATGAACTGTTTGAGTGAAGAAAGTTTTGTAAGAATTTTACAAGCTGTTTTTTTTTTTCATCTGAGCAGCAGGAAAGAAATCTGACTTATTCCTCTCTGGTTATTAAGTTTATATTTAGTGTAGGATATAAAGGCAGTTAGAATTTGGGGATTAGATAGTTAGATAGTAGATAAGTTAGCCTTGGCTTTGGTCAAGTGAGAAGAAAGTCCCTCGTGAGGACAGATTTGGGGGTTGGTTTAGTTAAGATAAATTTAGAGTTAGGCAATTATAATTCCTAAACTTCTTATTTCAATAGCTCCAGTTTCCTTTGCCTATCACTGTTCCAATAGAAGTAGATACGATCAATAGGTTTTATAGAAGATATATCTTCAGTCAAGTCTGTTCAGCTACTGGTCCACCATACTCTCAACCACCAACTCCCAACAACTACGTCTGTTTATAGCTTAGTAATAGGCTGTTATATTTATAATCTACAACTAATCTATACTTATATATGTAAATGCAAGCATATACACACATGCTCAAATATTTATATTTAAATTGTTAAAAATAATTGTATCATATAAGTAGCCAGATCAGAAAGTTGAATGTCTTAGTAGTGCTTCAGTTACTCAAAACATTCTGAAGTTCTTTTATAAATATCCACAATAATCATGAAGGTTAACACTTTGAAAGTCAATTTTTATGCCACTCTAAAGGAACAGTTGGGGTAAACAAGCTAGGGAAATCCTTTGGGATTCAAAATCAAGGTATGACTATGAATGAATGATGCTTCTGCTCTTTGGTGACTTGTCAACTAGTTCTGAAGACTATTCCAAAGGAGGAGTTCCAGAAGTGTTTTGATCAATGGCTAGATCCCTGAAATGAAAATAGAGTATCTCAAGTGCATTGTGCTCCTATACACACTCATTTGAATTTATCAGTCAACAATCACTCATAAAACTCACTTTTCCCATTGGCTGATTCTCCCTTTTCCTCCTCCTGTCTTACAAAATGTTTTTTTTTTTCCCTTATCTAACCTAAATTACCACAGAGTGCTACTGATTGGCTGTGTTCTCCAACTAAGCTGAAAGGTTACAAAACCAAATCTGTTCTCTAGGAAGAAGTTACTATCAGCAAGTAAGTCTTCCTTAGTTTGTTAATAAATCCAGCCTTGAAAAAACACTCTCATTTGTAAATACCATTACATTGCAAATCTAAAATAAAAAATTTCACAAATATTATTTACTGTAAACAAGATTAGAAGGTAAGCAACATACTGGGGGAAATTTTTATAATAAATTTCTCTGATAAAGGTCTAGTTGCTCAAATTTATAGAGAATTTAGTCAAATTTATAAGAATACAAGCCATTCCCCAATTGACAAATTGTCAAAGGATATGAACAAGCAATTTTCAGATAAAAAAATCAAAATCATCAACAATAATATGAAAAAAAAATGTTCTAAACTATTCTTGATTACAGAAATGCACATTAAAATAATGCTGAGATACCACCTCATATCTATCATATTGGCCAATATGACTGTAAGAGAAAATGATAAATGTTGGAGAGGGTATGGCAAAATTGAGACTTTCATCCATTGTTGGTGGAGTTGTGAATTGATTTAACCATTCTGGAGAACAATTTGGAGCTATTCTCAAAAAGGCTATAAAATTGTGCATACTCTTAGATCCTATAATACCACTACTAGGTCTGTATCTCCAAAAGATAATAAATAAGAGGAAAGGACCTACATGTACAAAAAATATTTATAGCTCCTCTTTGTGGTGGCAAATAATTAGAAACCGAGGGAATGTTCATCAATTGGGAAATAGCTGAACAAATTGTGGCACATGTTGGTGATAAAATATTATTATGCTATAAGAAATAATAATCAAGGTATCAGAAAAAACTGAAAAGATCTGCATAAACATATGCAGAGAGAAATAAGCAGAACCAGAACTATACACAATAACAGCAATATTATACTAAGATTACCTGCAAAAACTTAGCTACTCTCAGCAAAGCAATGATCTGGGACAATCCTGAAAGACTTATGAGGGGGTAATACTATCCACCTGAAGAGAAATATCTGTTGAAATTGAATGGATGCATATCAAAGCATAACATCTTTTATTTGGGGTTTGGGGTTTTTCATTAATGTGCTCTTCCAACAATGACCAATATGCAAGGGTGTTTTTCATGATAATAAAAATATTACTTCCTTTGATCTTCACAACAACCTTTCAAGATCAGTGCTATTAGTATCCTCATTTTACAACTGAGGAAGCTATAGTAGAAGCTAAGTGACTTGTCCATGGTCACACAGCTTGTAAATTTCTGAGTCTGGATTTGAATTTTCATCTTCTTGATTTCAAGCTCAGTGCTCTATTCACTGTGCCAAACTGTCTCTAATGGAGGGGTACTTTTCATGCAAAACAGTAGTTTTGCACTGCTTTATCCTTACTGGAGTCATAGTAGAAACTTTTAAGCCCATGTATTTTATAAAAAAGATACGGGGAGAAGAGATTGGATGGAAAGCAGGGAGATTTCAGTTTATTTAATCCATGATCTGTACCCATGGAACATGGAATACTATTCCAATATTCTTTCCAAAAAGCTTTTTAAATCAAGGGTCTGAGGAAAACCCCAATTGATTACTCAGTTGGGACATGTGTTGACTTCCAAAATTTCTTTAATTTCAGAGACAGAACAAAGGGTAACAGTAAGGTCCCTGATTCTGACCATGAGTAGTATTTCTCTGTATTAAATGGGCCAGAGCAAATAAGTTTAGATCTTCAGTTAGATCTAATGGAGTTGAGCAGCTTAATCCAAGAATAAAACCAGAGATCTGAGGAAACTACATGAAAGGAATTAGGAAATGCCTTGTTACACCATTAAATCATTAGTTTCCATAATTTCTGCCTCCATTCAGAGAAAAAAAGTACTAGGGGATATTAGTCTCTGTACTTCAGTGAACTTTATATCTGTAGGAAGACTGAATGGTGATTATCATGGTGGGCACAAAAATAGATGTTCCTATACTCTCTCTTCCCCCTCCTTTCTCCTTGCCTGAGTTTCTCCCTTTTTCCTTCCCTCTCTCCCTCTATAGAGAAAACCAAGTATCCCAGGAAATAGGATAACAGGCTTGGAGTAAGGAAAACATGAGTTCAAATCCTCCTGCAGACATTTGGTATCTTTGGGAAACTAGACAAGTAGTTTAATTCCTCTTAACCTCTGTTTCCTTATCTATAAGAGGAAGATAGGTTAAATGCCTCTGAGATCTATTCCAATTCCAAATCATGATCTTTTCATTCCTAGCAAGCTTTCCAAAGTGGGTGGGGGAAAGAAACAAGCATGTATTAAGTGCCTACTATGTGTCAAACACTGTGCTAAAAGATGAGGGCATAAAAAAGGCAAAATACTACCCTTACCTTCAAGTAGCTCATAATCAAGGGGGGAGGGGGAGAGACATATAAACAACTATGTACAAACTACAGATAAGAGAAATCTCCCTGTATCTCACTGAATTCAAAGGTCCCTTCCAGTTCCAACATTCTGTAATTCTACTCTTCTCTAAGATGGACTCTATATTCAATTCCAACTAAGAACTTTTATGATTTCATGTTTCTCTGATTTCTTTTGGTCTCTAGTGGACAATTTAGGACATTATTGCTTACACTGTTACTAAGAAATAACCTAGTGAATAAGATCTTCCCCCTCCATTTTCACACCCCCAGTTATTATTACTCCCTGGCCATGAATAAGTGAAGTGCTGAGACAGACATGTGTACTGTAACTCTATATTGTATTCTTGCTATACTACTTCTTGGCATAAACAACTGGGGAGAAATGTGGCTTAAAGAAAGCATTTGTTTCTATTTTCAAGGTTGCACAGGCATGGAGAGTAGAGTAGCTGGGGACAATATAATAATTTCCATCTGTAAAGAGCACAAAAAGTCCCACTGGAATTGTGCTTTTTCTTGCATGAAATACAGAAGGCTAAGAGGCTCCTAGGAAGATAAATCTATAATTTTCCCTAATTCTCTTATGCCAGAGAGAAGTTCTGCCTTTAGCTGAGTCCTGGTAGAGAAGAGAACGGTGGAGAGAGCCGTTATTTGACCTGTATTCTTCCACTCAAACTCCTAAGCCAGCACCCGCAGTCCCTGACTGACATCCACTCCTTGGCTAGCAAGACCCTGCCACCTGGCTCTCTGAAACCTGCGCAGGAGCGCGCTGCCCTCTAGTGACCGAAAATAGGAGATGCCAAACTACAGCTAGCGGTCCAAAGAATTGGGACTTCCAAATCCAATAGAGGAGCTTCAGATAAAGAGCCCTCACCTTTTCCCTGCCTTCTTCCCCTCTGCTTGTCCGTCCTAGATCCCTCTTGCATGAAAGCAATAACAACGTTCAGAAGCAATTAATATAGCTAGGGTATGAGTAGAGTTTATTAAGTATCAAAGTCTTTCACATCTTTTGTCTCCTCTGCCCAAATATTGAGATTTCCTTAACAAGGCTTTTTAAATTTTTCTTGTTGCTGTTAAGAGTAAAAACGAAGGAATTATTTTTTCTTCATCAAACTTCCCAGGGTGTAATCATGTTTAGGTGGCCCCTTCTGTCTCCCCATTGAATTAAAACTACTATTTCTGCAAGGCTGATCTGGATATGAAGTCCCTGGTGATTATGCTTATCTTGGACCCCTGCTGGGGTTACAAGCATTTGTCATATAGTTATTTACAAGCCAGATCTACAAAATACTTGAGTATCAACTTCAGACCACCTGTTTAGGGATTTAGCAGTGTAATCTATTGGTATTTGCTTTCTGCTAAGACAAGTCTTAATTTTGGGGAAAATACCCTGTCCTCATCTATTAATGAAAAATGGTTCAGGATTGGTATGAGTGTCTGAAATATCCTTTGAAACTATGGTCCTGGGAGAATGCCTTAGAAAGAGAGGGGCAAGATTGGCACAGCCCTGCTGTTTACACATACCTTTTTCAAGAAACCTAGGGAATTCCCCTAAAGAAATTCTTCTCCATTTTACTCCCATATGCCCTAATCAAACTTTTAAATCTCAGATTGGAAGATGCCTAAATAAAACCCCCCTTTGCCCCAATAAAAATGGTTTGAGAGGAAATTTCCCCAAAGGGCCTAGGGTTAATGTGCAGAAAATACCCAGATAATTTCTAGGTGTGAGTAATAAGCCCACCCAATCCTGTTGGAAAAAATAAAGAATGAATCCTATCCAATCCTACACCGTCTGGCTCAGCTCCTTCTTAGTGATGACAGTTAATAAGATAGCAAGTGCGTAGAGGTGGGATTTCGTAGGTCTTGCGTCAGCTGAAGCCTGTAGGTGATTGGGGGATGCTTGAGTTTTTCCTTTTTTTTGACTAATTATAAAGTGGCTCCATCTACTCTTTAGCACACTGACTTTGGTGGAGAGCTCCCCAGCTCTTCACCTCCATCTACATCAACAACCCACTCAAGACGGTAAGGAAAAGCATTATGGCTCTTGTGATAATGCTTTACTTTCTAACCTAGGAACTGCATTAAGTTGGCCAAGGAGCAGTGACAAGTCGAAATGCAGGCTATTGCTTTTCTCATGTGTTGCTCTCCCCCTCTCCCCTCAATCCTTTCACCCTCCCCCACCTTCTTCTTTCTAGAGATTCTCCTGGGACGCAAATTGCTCTGCTCCGCAATAAATACTTGGTGAGCAAACCAAGACACTTCAGTCAGTCCACACTCGATCCAAGGAAGCATCTCTGTAAGTAAACTTTGCTAAAAATAATGTATTTTCCTGGTAGGTTTGGAGTACCTACTTGCTACTTTTTTCCCTCTCGTTTTTTATTCCTTTAATTTTCCTGCTTTCTCTATTTTTCCTTTTGCAACTGAACTTGTATTAAATGTTTGTCTGTGTGTTCAGTCTTCCTTGATACTAAGCCTGGCCACTCATTTTCATACTTTAGTGAACTCTCAGTGTTCACAGCGTTCTAGGGAGGAAATATCTTCCCCGAGGAAGATAAGGTTTCTTGGGACGGCAGGTAAAAGAAAGAACAAAACCCAGAATATCTTGGTAGTCTCTAGAAAGATCCAACCATGATTTTTCACACTCTAGTCGGTTCTGGGAGGCAAGTAAAGAGGGTTACGTTTTCTCCTTACCTTGGGGCTAGTTAGATTTTTTTTTAATTGTAGCAAACGAGAGAGAGAGAGAGAGAGAGAGAGAGAGAGAGAGAGAGAGAGAGAGAGAGAGAGAGAGAGAGAGAGAGAGAGAGAGAGAGAGAGAGAGAGAGAGGGAGAGGGAGATCAAATCGTTTGTTTATAGGGATTGGCTTGTCCAGAAAGACAGAGGTCTAAGAGAAAGGCAAATGCTTGTTTATAGTTAGAATTTGTGATATCTGTTGCTCCCGCTCCCTTGTGTAGATCCTTCGGGAAGTAGGGAATGTAACCTGAGGATGAATTCGTAAAAAAAGCGGTTTTTCCTTAACGTTAGCAAAGGATGGCTAGACAGTGGCTGAGCTACGCATCCCACTCTCTCTTTGCAGCCCATGGCGCTGTTCCTGAGGCTCTGCAGTTTGCTTCTGGCTCTCAGCCCTGGTCTCTTCCTGACCATCAGGGCGGAATGCAGCAAGGACTGCACCTCTTGCACCTACCGC
Organism: Monodelphis domestica; assembly: GCF_027887165.1. Lineage (NCBI taxonomy): Eukaryota > Metazoa > Chordata > Mammalia > Didelphimorphia > Didelphidae > Monodelphis > Monodelphis domestica. The sequence goes on along the minus strand of NC_077229.1, from coordinate 304,058,214 downwards.
CTGGGACAACATGCGGACATTAACCCTTTGGTGAGTGTGGATTGGGGTAGAAAGAGAGAAGGTGCGGAAGGGGTGGGGGTGAGAAATCTTTGCTATTACATCTTGTTTCTGTTTTACCTAAAATACGGCATAAGTACTGAATCACCTCTTCATCTCAAAATCTAGACTCTTCTTGTTACACCTGAAGGAACTGAAGAGTAAAACTGATTTCAGAGCTAAGCTTCCTGTGTCCCGCGGGAAAGCTGGCTCCCGAATCCTGGCTTAGAGAAAAGAGAGGTGGGGGGGGGAGGGGACTGCCGGGGACTATTATGGATTGTTAGGTTTTTTTTAAAATGCGTAGTGGGTGTGTTTCCTTAGATTATCTAGATCAGTCCACTTTAAACAAAAAGATCCTCTGGCAGTTTTTTCAGGACCTCGGAGAGCAGCAGACGCACTGCTGTCCCAAGAGCACTGTCCCACAATGCCAATTCCTTGCTCCCTCTATCTCACCCTCCTCATTCCACTAGACACTAATATCAGAGTCAGTCTCCAAAAACTTTCACCTAAGTAAGGAATAAATAAGGATACTGACTTGTTGACAATGTAATGGTAGTAGAAAGACCATTAGATTTTGAGTCAGACTGGATCAGGTTCCTGTGCTGCTCTTCAATGTATGGTCTTGGGCAAGTCATTTCCCTCTATAGGCCTCATTTTCACCATTTTTAAAATGACATGGTTTGCCTAGATGATTTTAAAGATTCCTTCTACTTCTAAATTGAGTTTCACTGAAAGACTTAACAGTATCACCCTTTGCTGAAATGAGAAACAGAAGAGTAGGAGGAAGGGCAAGAAATTGATAGAGCAATAGAAATGAGAGAATGTAAGAAAGACAATGGGGATTTCATTTTTGCATTTTGTAATAAATAATAGACTATAATTTATCACACTCTGTAGAAGGTATTGGGTTGTACCAAAGAGAATATTAAAAAACAATGAGAAACGAGGTGGGAGTGGGTGGGGAAAAAAACTGATCTAGAACAAGTGACTTAAAACCAAAATAAAGTTCCCCAGAAAATTTATTTTGAGATATATTCTACATGAGGTACTCAAAAAATTTTAAAAACATTTTTAATCCTTTCCCTAAAGCAATGTGTTATATTTTAATTTCTGTGTGGGAGTATGGACCCTTGCTCAAATATGGTCCCAAAAACTTACTATATTTAACATACTTAACAAAATTTTCCAAAGTAGAGACAGTTTTTCTTGGGCAAAATAATGTAGTTCTAATTCACCTGTTCTGTGTAGATCCTGAATTATTATAAAATGCTAGTGTGTTGTTGAATAGTTATATGTGTACTGTATCCTCTCAATTAGATTATACCTTATTTATCTTGGTATTTCTCCCAGTATGTAGCTCAGTTCATATTCAGGTTGTTAAATGATAAAAGAATGAATGAATGAGTCTATATTGTGAAGGCTTTGTATAATCACAAAAGAGTATTCTTCCCTTCATCCTTCCTTCTTCATTCTCTTCTAAGCTTTAGGTTGACTGTGTTTAGAAACTAAATATAGAAAAGATTCATTTCTGCATATATAGTTTGTGTATACAAGAACTACAAACAGAGGCAAAGAGGAGTCAGGTATTAACTCTACAGACATGTACTCTGTATTTCTGACCATAAAGCTCTTCCATCTTAGTCATAGTCTGGTAACAAACTTTCACATTTGCACATTGGGACAATATGCACATGTTAACATAACATGTGTTATCCCATCCCCAGATATGTTAGCCAAATGAAAATGGAATTCCAAATTTTCTTGCTTTATGTGTTAAAATTAAGATAATCTGTTCACTGTATTTAAAGTGACTTTGAAAATCAACATTGCTCAATTGTTTTTCTTCTTTAATCTTTCTCTTCACCCAATTCCCAATATACTACTATTCTTGTCCTTTTCTCTTATAGAAGAGCTAAATTCTCCCCCAAATCATGTGTTGTTATGAACTTTTCTCCCTTTCTACTCTAAATCATTCCAGAACTAATTTGAAAATAAGCAGCATTTTTCAAAATATTCCTTAATACTTTGAGTGAATTGATAACATTTTTGCCTAGATGATGGTCAGAACCCTTTACTATGAGCCCTTTGACACAAATGGTCTCCTCAACAGATAAAATGTTCTCTAAAGAAGGCATTTTAATGGCTAACTAATAATGAATTTTGAATCAAAATAAGATTTATCCTCATCTAGTTAAAAGTCCAGCTAAGTGTCATAGTAGATAGAATGCCAGTCCTGGAGTCAAGAATACTCATCTTCCTCACTTTAAATCTGGCTTCAGACACTTATTAGCTATGTGACACTGGGCAAGTCATTTAACCCTCTTTGCTTCAGTTTCCTTATCTATAAATTGAGATGGAGAAGGAAATGGCAAACAAATCTAGTGTCTTTTGTCAAAAAAAACTCCAAATGGGATCACAGAGAGTCAGACATGGCCAGAATGAACAACAAAAATTAGTACAGAGATAAGCTGCTATGAAAAAAAAAATACAGTGGAAATTCTAACCAAAACCAAGTATTTGTGAAGAAATCCTCAAGAGAGTGGGTAGAAATTGCAAGATAGTTAAAAAAGAATACCCTCATCCCCACACTGTTTTCTATGAGAAAAGGCAGGGATCTAACTAGGCAAAAGTTGTTTGTTTTTTATCTAAAAGAAAAATATTAATTCATAACTTTATACTTTAACAGTAATTAACTTTAATGATTATTTTAAAGTGGATAGCCTTTTTCTAACAATAACAGGTATTGTAGATATATTTTGAAAAAGTTATTTATAAATGTGGCAAAATAATCTGTCTATATTTAAATAGTTTTCACTATCTGCATCACTTTTCGCCTTCTAACTTGTTTTTCTCCAAGTAACATTAAAAAATTAGAATATAAATTTTTAAATAACATAATTAGGGGGAAAAACAATATCAGAGTCCTAGAATTTCAAGGCAGAAGTGTTTTAGAGGTTATCTTCTTTGGCCTTCTTATTTTGCAGATAATGAAACTATTGCCCAGAGAAAATTTATTTGCACAAAGTTAAAATCAAGATTTTAATGCAGATCCTCTGACTCCAAATTCTTCTTTCAAATCAATTCATTTCACAGAACTCAATCTCAAGGTCATGCCCTTTGAAGGCAGCATGGTATTTTATAAAGAGCATTAGCTCTTGGCTCAAGAGATGGGAGTTCAAATCATATCTCCAATATTTATTATATGTGACTTCAGGCAAGTCACTTAGCATCCCTTGACCTATCCTAATTTTAAAAATAAGACTAGTTGTCCTTTGGTGTCCCTTCTGGCTCCAATTCAATGATTCTGTGCTTTATAAGACCCTAATTCAGAAGATATTAATTAACACCCACTCTTGATAGTTGATAAGTAAATAGAAATAAAGGTATAGAAGGTATTCAATTTATTATTTTTTTAATCCTTACCTTCTCTCTTAGAGTAAAAAAACAAGTCAGTTCCAAGATAGAAGAGAGGTAAGGGGTTAAGTTACTTGCCCAGAGTCACACAGCCAGGAAGTATTTGATACCAGATTTGAATCCAGAGCCTCCCATCTTCAGACCTGACTATTCACTGAGTCACCCAGCTTCCCCAAAAGGCATTCGGTTTATTAGGGTATATTTATAACAGTAGAAAAATGGGAATAATTTCCTTATTAAAACATATATATTCTTAATGCTGGTGATTTGGAATTATACTAAAAATATATATCACCGAGAATATTTCTTAGAAGTGTTTACACATTTTGAGCAGTAGACCTCTTGAGTAGAAGAGAATCTTAATAGTATCATTGGGAATAATACATCCAAAGTCTTACATTGTATAGAATTTCATTACTGTATGATAAATAAATGGATTAATGATATGAAGATTCATTTCTTTTTATAAATAAAAATTTATTTTTATTGAGAAACATGATATTCATTGAAAAGGACTTTCAATTTTGCAGTGACAAAGTGTTTATGAGAGGAATGGTCCTCAAATTTCCATACTTATAATATTTTAATTAAGTCAGACCTCTGAGTCAAAATTTTAGGACAAAAATGAAAAAGAAACATTTGTGAGATAAAAATGAAAATTTCCTACTTCAGTTTAATATAAAATTACCCTATAGCATTATTGGGCTTAATTTTTAATTTAGAACTTTTTTCTAATACTACTTTTGAATTCTTGTTGTCTATAATAAGAACAGTAAGATAAAGAGGAACAGGAATTTTGGGAGCTACTTAGAATAAAATTACAACATAGATAGTACATGTGTATGTCTACTTCAAATAATTAATTTTAAGCCAAATATATTTTAATGTAACATTTCTCTGATTACCTCCTGGTTTCAGTCACATAGGTAAAGTTGAATCAGCAATTAGCTATCATACAGTAAATTTGGGTCATCAGGATAATCAACCCAATTCAATATAATAACTCCCATGAGTGAAAAACATTTTAATTTAAAATTCAAATTTTAAATAACAATTATACAAGTTTAATTTAAAATTCAAAATTTAAATAACAATTATACTATAGTAGTTTAAATTCCATAATATTTGTAATTGCTCAGTGCTCAGAAGAGGATACAGGTAGTTCGAAGAACATCTGATTTTAAATCTTATCTCTGGCATATAATAAAAGCATGATCCTAATCAATTAATCCCTCAGCATAATGGACAACTATGAAAGACCATGCAGAGAAAATATCTTTCTTCACTGATAAAAGAGAGCAATATCCTATACCAGTAAAATCACAGATTCAGTCTCTGTCCCTATCCCTAAATATCCAGTCAGGTTAATAAAAGTTTATAGGAAAAAAATGGAGGTTATTTTATTATGTGAACATTCTCCTGCAATGAGAGCTAATTTCAATAAGTACAAATATTTCAACCTGATCTGAGTAACCTTTCTAAGAATTAGAGCTGGTGTGAATAGAAGATGGTGGTGTTTATAATATGTAGAATCAAGGACACAACATCTTACTAATGGATAATTTATTTTTCACAGGCTTGCACACTAGAATGTGAAGGGAAATTGCCATCTGCCAAAGCCTGGGACACCTGCAAAGAGCTTCTGCAACTGACCAAGATGGATCTTTCTCAGGAAGGAACCAACAATCAAGAAGAAAGCAAGCAAGATGATAGTCATCTTCTAGCCAAAAAGTATGGGGGCTTCATGAAAAGGTATGGAGGTTTCATGAAGAAAATGGATGAGCTATATAGAGTGGAGCCAGAAGATGAGATGAATGGAGGGGAGGTCCTTGCCAAGAGATATGGAGGCTTCATGAAGAAAGATTCTGATGATGATGCATTGGCCAATTCATCGGACCTGTTGCTGAAAGAACTTCTGGGAACAGGAGACAACTCTGAGGCAGGACGTTACCAAGCAGGTAATGAGAATGAGGAGGAAGTGAGCAAGAGGTATGGAGGCTTCATGAGAAGCTACAAAAGAAGTCCAGAACTGGAAGATGAAGCAAAAGAGCTACAGAAAAGATATGGGGGCTTTATGAGAAGAGTTGGAAGACCTGAATGGTGGCTAGACTACCAGAAAAGGTATGGTGGATTTCTTAAGCGCTTTGCTGATTCACTGCCTTCGGATGAAGAGGGAGAAAGTTATTCCAAAGAAGTTCCAGAAATGGAGAAAAGATATGGAGGATTTATGAGATTTTAATCTTTTCCCATCAGTCCCCAAATGCCCTGCCCAACTTTCCTTTGGAAAGACTGCTTCATTGATCTTATTTTATTGTAAGGTGTTGCTTGCACTGTACAGTTTTTTTTACTGTCCTAGTTAACAATACAACCTTAAATCTGTAATTTCAGTTCTTGTGTTCTTTTGAAGGTCTGCAACTTCTGTTCTAGTCCAATTTAAGCCACCCTAGTAGTTTTCATGCTAATACTGTTTTTGTTTGTTCTTTACTTTAAACAAAACATATAAGTGCTTACTTGTACATAGATGGAATAAATTCCTCATACCAACTGCATAATGTGCTTTGAAAGTGTCTGTTTTCCACATAATGTTTAATCACTCTAAAGTTTTCATTATCCTACAGTGAAACCCACAATCGAGCAGTAAACAGATAAGCACTGGGCAGCCTCAGACCACTGATCTACATCTCTCCAGTGATCAAAAGATTTTTTAAAAAGATTTTCCATTTAATTTGCTACAATTAACATCTTAGATCAGTAAAAAAAATATGGAAATGAAAATGATCCTATTGTTGCTCTCATGTCTGCAAATGACTTGCATTAAAAGAATCCAAAGGACTACCAACTTCAGGTCTGACCTTGCATACAACAAGAACCTACACTTTCTGCATTTAAAATCAGTTGTTAACATTTTCTCTCTAATGCATACTGTTAAGACAAGAAGGAACCTTTGAGGTTTTTTAACATCTTTCTCATTTTACAGTTGAAGAAAAGGGGGCCTAGAAAGGTGTAAGTGATTCATCTAAGATTATACAACTTAATAGTGACAGAGAAGACAACTTAGAACACAGGTCTCATGTCCCGAATCCAGTACTATTTCCCAAACTCAAACATCTGCCCTTCCATCAACCCTACTTTCAGACCCAGGTACTTTACCTTCAGTAATTGGGGCTTAATCAATAAACAATTAAGTATGCTTCGTGCTAGATCCTTTGAGGGTTAAAAATAAAAGGAAGATATGGTCCCCAACTTCTAGCAGCATGCTAATAAATGGTATTATTAAGAATAGCTTCAACACTGAAGACAAGTACCTATACATCTATGCAAGAACCAACTATTTTAGACAGACATGGAGAGAAATATACATGTGTGTCCTGGGAAAGTTTAGAAAAATGAATTTTCTCTGTGGCTTCTAATAGGTTTGAAACTTCCCTCTAAGACTTGCAATTTGACTTTTACACAATAAATATATGCCCCCCCAATGGAATTTCCTATCATTTCAATTACATGGATTTTTAAAAGTTAGAAATTTTAAGTTTTATTTTCTGAGAGTGATGGATGATTCAAACACTTGATTTTAACTGCTCATCTGGGACTTACCTTCTTGGAGAGTTGTCTGGAATACTAATAATATATGTCATTTGCCCAGGGTCACACAGTGAGTATGTGTCAAGAGGCAGGACCTAAACCCAGGTCTTCCTAACTGAGAGGCTAGTCTTCTATTCACTATTAGACTACCTCCCATTAAAAAAGGAATATAGATAATAGGGGTTGGTATTTTTTATGGAATCTTAAGGTCTTCATCTCTTGATCTTCACAATATCCCTGTGAGTTAAAGTGTTATAGTTATCATCATCTTCATTTTTAAGAATAAGGAAACTGAGGCTCAGTGGTGCTTACACACCAAATAAGTATTAGAGGTGGGATTTAAAATTTGGGGTTAAAATTCTAATCCAAGTTCCAATATTCTTTCAATGTCTTTAATTTTTATTGCATATCCTATGCACTTCCTCCTCCCCCCCCCCCTTTTTTTTTTGGTGCTCCAGACAGCTTCTTTAACTGCCTAACTCTTCCCATTTAAAATTAAAGAATCATAGAATTTCCCAAGGGAGGAACAGCCTATTGGGACATTTAGTTCAACCTGCACCTAAGCTGGAGTCTCCTCCATAATATCCCTAATAAGAATTCATTTAGCCTCCAGACAAAGCCCTCCTACTATGAGCAACTTACTTTTTTGGAGACAACCCATTCCTCTTTTGTACAGGTCCAATATTGGAAAAGTTTATGTTTTGTTTTGTTTTGTCTAAGACAAAGATGAAATTTCCTTCTCTTTATCTTCCACCAAATACTCCTCGTTCTATTGTCTAAAGCTAAGCCAATAATTTATTCTAATAGCTTTTCCATATGACAGTCCTTCAAACATACAGAAGTAATTATCATATTAGGCAAGGAGTCAGAAGATCAAGATGCTAGTCACACTGAAGTTATGAGCAATCTACTCATTTACAAATATGGAACCTGAGGTCTGGAAAGTGGATCTGATTTGCAATGTCAAATTTTTATAATGTCATGTCCCCCAACAACAAAAAGAATAAAAATGATTTCTCTTCTATATGATAAATATTCCCAGTGCCTTCACACAGTCCTCCTAAGGCAAGGTTTAAATCTCCTTGAATGAATATATCATGTGGGACATTTTCCTCCAGAGTACCCCAACTTGTCAATTCCCCTTCTAAAATGTAGTATTTATAACTCATTGAAATACACCAAATATGGGCTAAGCAAAAAGAGACAATAAGACTACAAACTTCCTTCTTCTGGATAACATGCTTCTAATTAATGTAGTTCAAAATCATATTCATTTGTTGTCCTGTTTTTGTTTGTTTGGAATTTTTTTTTACCCCTATTGCTGCAGTGATGAAAATGAAGTTTGTAGGCCACTAAAGCCAGGAGAGCTTTTTTCCCCAGACACTATTCTTTAGTTATGGCTCCCCTATCCTGCACTTATGCAACTGATTTTCTGAAAATAAGTGTTAAATTTGAAAAGGAATGAATATAATCGTTTTTGCATTATTGTTTTAATCTGCCAAGCATTTTCTAGCTCTCAGCTCTGCCATGCAATTCCTTTCATTTTGGTGTCATCCATCAACTTGCCATCTCTGATTTTTTCTAAGTCAGAGTATCATTGCCTGAGGGTTAATTGATTTGTATCCACCATTTTTATAATTAAATTGATTCCTTTTGCAATCCAAGTACATATTTATTACATATGTGTATAATTTATCCACTTAAAAACATTATTCTAAGAAGGAATTCATAAACTTTACTTGACAGGTTAAGGGGTTCATGACACAAAAAGGTTAAGAACTTCTGACCTAAGTAATCAATAACAATTTGAACAAAGAACCATAGCTCTCCATTAAAGCCCTCTCTTCAGGTTTATATTGATTCCATAAGGATTGCTTTTGGGATTTAATCATTCTACCAATTCTGATTCATAAAAGCATACTAACATAGAGCACACATCTCTCCATCTTCTCCAGAAGGGTACTATGATAAACCTTGTCAAATGGCTTGTGGAGAGGAAACAAACCATCATTCTTTGCAGATGATATAATAATATACTTAGAGAAAAGTCATTAAAACAATAACTTCATAAAACTTGCAGAATATAAACTAGATTGACATAAGTCCTCAGTATTTCCGAAATTTGCCAACAAATTCTAGCAACAGGAGATAGAAAGAGAAATTCCATTTAAAATAACTACAGATAACATAAAATACTTGGTAGTTTGCCTGCCTAGAGAAACCTAGGAATTATATAAACACAACTGCAAACATTTTTCATACAAATAAAGTCATATCTAAACAATTGGAGAAATAGTAATTGCTCATAGCAAATAAAAGTGGCATTTCTAAGTTAATTTACTTATTCCGAGCCATACTGATCAAACTACAAAAAAATATTTTGAAGATGTAGAAAAAATAACAAAGTTCATCTGGAAGGACAAAAGTTCAAGAATATCAGCGTAATCAATGAAAAATATGAAAGAAGATAGACTGCCAGTCTACAGTTTCAATTCATATTACAAACAGTAATCATCAAAACCATCTTGTACTAACTAAGAACTAAAATGGTGGATCAATGGAGTACATAAGATACACAAGGCACAGTAATAAATGACCATAATAATCTAGTGTTTGATAAACCCAAGCTTTGGTGGGGGGGAGTAAGAATTCACTATTTAACAAAAATTGCTGGGAAAACTAAAAAACAGTTCAACAGAAATTAGCCACAGAACATCTCATATCATATACCAAGATAAAATCAAAATGGGGACATGGTTTGGAAATAAAAAGGAGACATAAACAAATGAGAGGAAAACAGAATACTTTGCCTGTCAAATCTATGGGCAAGGAAAGAATTTATGACCAAATAAGAGATAGAAAGCATTCTGAGATTACGAAATGGATAACTTTTTTTACATTCAATTAAAAGGGATTTACACAAGTGAAAGCAATGCAGTCAAGATTAGAAAGAAAGTAGGAAACTGGTGGGTTTAGGATTTACAGTAAGTTTCTCTAACATAAGCCTCATTTCTGAAATATATCTAGAGAAATGAATCAGATTTATAAGAATGAGCCATTCTCCAATTGATAATTGGTCAAAACATATGAACAGTGTTCAGAAGAATTCTAAACTCCTAATTCTCATATTAAAAGAATGCTTTAAATCACTATTGAGAAATAACAAATTAAAACAACTCTGAGTTACTGCCTTATAACTATCAGATTGACAACAGGGCAGAAAAGGAAAACAACAAATATTGGAGAGGATGTGGGGAAATTGGGGCATTAATGTACTCTAAGCAGAGTTGTGAACTTATCTAGCCATTCTGAAAACCAATTAGGAGCTATGACCAAAAGGCTATAAAATTATACATACTCTTTGACCCAGCAAGATCACTACTAGCTCTGTATCCCAAAGGGGTAAAAGGAAAAGGACCTATATGTTCAAAATGTTTATAACAGCTCTTTTTGTGGCAGCAAAGAATTAGAAGTTGAGGGGATGACCATCAATTGAGAAATGGCTGAACAAGTTATAGTATATTATTGTAATGGAATATTATTGTACTATAAGAAACAATAAGTAGGATGATTTCAGAAAAACTAGGAATACTGACTATCCTTCCAGAAGTCTACCCCCTTCTCTTATTTGTAAGTTCCTCCTCCGAAGACCTCCATTTTATGGAGGGATTCAGATTGGCCAGTTTCCCCCCCCCTCCTTGTTCTGTTCCTGACTTCCAGACTTCAAAATATGCCCTCATACCATCTCACCCCAAATCTTCCTCCCTGATAGAAATTAAGTTCCTAAGGGACAGAAATCGTCTTTCTTTTTGCTTGTATCTCCAGGGTTTGGCAGGATGCCTGGCACACAATAAACCACAGATATTTCTTTCTGGTCCCCTGATCTCTACTCATATAATAACAACTTAGTCCAGACCTTCACCCCATCTTCTCTTCCCCTATACAAAGTGTTCCAAAAGTCTTAGTACAATGACTTTAAACTCTTAATTGCTTTAAATACCTCTCTTGCCTAGAACTCACCCTCCTCACTTCTACATTGTGTTACTCCATATCCCCACATCGATAGATAGATATTGACATAGAAATATCTATAGATATATAAGTTTAAATGTGTATGTACATATACACATACATATGTATATACACCTAGATAGATATAAATATAGATAATCTGTATGTGTGTTTCCTACTTCCCTCAGTATAATGTAAGCTCACTGAGTGAAGGGACAGAAACTCTCATTTTTGTATATGTATCCTCAGTATGTCACATCATCCCTGGCACATAGTGGGTCTGATTATTGTTTACTGAACAACCAATTTGACAAGCATTCCATCTACACATTCATCCAACTTCACTTTCAATTCTGAGACAATGTTCCTTTTGTCCAAGAACCATCTAAGACCACTGAGGGTAAGTAAACAATCCTACCTTCCAGTTTCACTAATGGTGACAACAATCTGTCAGTTCTTTCAGTATCCAGGATAGAATTCATTCCTTGAGGATAACTAAGTCATCTGTTCCATCTATTTATTTATCTTTATTTTTAATCACCTATTGTTCAACTTTTAAAATATCTTTCCTAGTATAATCCAAAGATCATTCTCAGAAGAGAAAAGCACAATAAAAGTTAAGTAAATCTGCTTCTCTCTCTTTCTCATAACTATTTCCTGCCCATTCTAACTAAATGGTCGGTCCCTTCTTCAATCCTATTCTTGTCCTCTGCAAAGATTTAAACACACACACACACACACACACATACACATATCTCTTTTTGTTCTTATTTAAAATCCTCAGCATTTGAAGCTCATGTTGGGTTTTGGTGTGGTAAAACCATTCTTACAAGGATGTACTTTCTCTTTTATATTAATATCATTTCTTGACCGTTCTTCCATTTTCTACAAATGTGATTTTTTAATTTAAATTCATCTATGAGCTTTCAGAGTTGCATCACTCTCCTTTGACATCTCCACCACCATTGTCCTCATCAAAATAATTTCTTTTTGTATCTTCATAAATGCATTTTTCTTACTTTTTAAACATACTTCAAATGCAGGATTTTATACTGTCAGGTTCTACCTAACTTTTCTCTAAATTCTGAAATTTCATCTCCCAAAATTATATTGTGTATGTTGGGTCTGAATGGCTTCTCTCCTCTATCACAAATTGTAAGAAAGATCAGTCATTTGCTTCCAAGTTTTCTCTCATTTACATTTCAGTAACCCAGTTCTCCCAATGTCCTTAGACATTCAGTTCCAGAACAACAGTATCTTTTCTTGCTTTTTTCTATTTTTCTTTTTATATAATGTTTAGAATATTTTTTCATGATTACATGATTTATGATTTTTCCCACCCTTTTTCCCTTCCTGCTCCTGGAGCCGACAAGCAATTCCACCACATTATACATGTATCATTGTTCAAAACCTATTTCCATGTTATTTATATTTGCAATAGAGTGATCTTTTAATGCCAAAACCTCAGTCCTATCCCCATCAAACCACGTGATCAATCATATACTTTTCTTCTGCATTTCTGCTCCCACAGTTCTTTCTCTGCATGTGGATAGTATTTTTTTCTCATAAGTTCCTCTGGATTGTCCTGGGTCATTGTATTGCTACTAGTAGAAAAGTCTATAACTTTCAATTGTACCACAACGTTTCACTTTTTATTTTTCTCCCTTGCTCTACATTTTAAAGAATGTCATTATTAGTAGGTCAAATCATGAATTTCCAAGCTCTGTTTTTGGCTAAAGCAAACAAATGTTTAAATAGTTGAAGTTCCCCATCACTACCCTAACATTCTTCCTCTGCCAGTTTGTTATATTCCCAAATTCTTTTCCTAATTTCTCTTCCTATCTAGGTGTTATGTTGTTGTTTATACTTCATTTTGAGGTGCCATAGCAGTATGATGTCTTGACTTGCATGTTAATTGGATTTAAATGAGTATGAGTTGTACAAAATCATTAGTCTCACTCTCTCTCCCAGAGTCATCCCAGTCCAGTGACAAGACAAAAGTCAGAACAACTGGAAATGTCCCAGGAAACAGTGGATGATCTTGGCATCTTTGGTGTCTGATCAAGCATTAAGTGCTCCACAGAACATATTTTAACAGCCCTCATGACCATTAGAACAAATTGTTCTCATCCCCCAATACAAGAAGAAAGACTTTATGTGCTTGGTGCAGATATCCCCACAGATCACTAATGGGTTTCTGGGCCTATCAATTATCCTCAGCCTGGTTTAGCCCATCTGCCAAGGTGAGGCCATTATGAATGCTACAGCTTCTTGGAGTTACAAATAAGGGTCTGTTGAAAGGTGAAAACAAAAGGTTGTTGAGTCTCATAAAAAGTTAAAGTTAAAAAGGTCTCATACCAGACCTGTTAGTCCTCCCTGAACACCCCCATACATTCTTCCATAGCATTAAATTCTTTTTCTTGTTCTGTTGAGCTTATTTAATTTTTCCATCATACTTCTTGAACCCAGATTTCTGGATTCTCCAATAAGTATTCTTTTTGGGAATACAAGGTAAAATTGCACCACCTCTTGCTAATCTATGAGACATATTCAAATGGAAAGTTCCATTCTAACAAGTACTGGTATTACTAATAAAGTCAAATTTCTTTCCTTATATTAAGATCTCTAGTAATAACTCTATTGGTTAACATTCTATTTATTTCATGTTCTGTAGGCATTTGTATGAGGACATCTCAGGACACAAGTTTTATTGGTACCTCTCTTCTTTGCTTTTTTCCATAAATTATCAATCTTCTTTTCTTCTCTTCTTCCTAAATTGTACCTGACAGTCTCCATGAGAGCTATTTTGATTTGAACTTATGTCAGCTCTTTCCTCTATCCTCCTGCATTTTTAGTTTAAGGTCTTCCTGGTCAGATTCAGGGAATTCCTAAAATGTATAACATATTTTATATTATAAATATATAATTATTAAAATTAAATTTTATTTTATGTTGAATTTGACAAAATTCATTAAAAGTAATATTTCAGGGGAAGTAGAAAACTGAGAACAATAATACCCTGTTGGTAGAGCTATGAACTGATACAACCATTTTGGAGAACAATTTAGAATTACACCCAGAGAGTTATAAAACTGTATATACCCTTAGACACATTTGTTGAGTCTGTTTCCCAAGGACATCACACAAAAACAAGAAGAGGAAGGAAGGAAGGGAGGAAGGAAGGAGGGGAGGGGGGGAGCGAGCGAGGGAGGGAGGAAGGAAGGAAGGAAGGAAGGAAGGAAGGAAGGAAGGAAGGAAGGAAGGAAGGAAGGAAGGAAGGAAGGAAGGAAAGAAAGAAAGAAAGAAAGAAAGAAAGAAAGAAAGAAAGAAAGAAAGAAAGAAAGAAAGAAAGAAAGAAAGAAAGAAAGAAAGAAAGAAAGAAAGAAAGAAAGAAAGAAAGAAAGAATTAGTGTTTTAGAGGTAGTCTATCTCCTTTCTTTAAAGAAGGATCCTCATATTTATTCCTTAGCTCATGTCCAATGATTCTTTCCTTTTCTTCATTACATTCTTATACCCTACAGCCCCTTGACATTTGTTGAAATCACTATCAGTCTCTTCATCTCTTTCTTCTTCCTTGCAATTCCTTTTTCAATCTTTTAAGGGATTTTCATTCTTCCTCTAGTAAACATGTTTTCCTTCAGTTCTTAACTTTCTCCTCAAGGACAAGGGAAAACATTGTACTTCATACATACACAACCATTCCTTAGTATTGAGAGAAACAAAAATATGGCACACTCTCTGCAAGTTGTTACAAAATTCCCCTCTTCTTCTGTAACTGCTGGCAACAAGATACTTAGGTCTTTATGATTGTTGTTTGTAGTACCAATAGTGGCTAAACTACATGGTTAATTGCTAAAACTAACTGCCTGGTTGCCACATCTGTTTACTACATGGCAGTACTCATTTTCCCGGAGTTCCTGGGAGGGGGTGCAATTTGTTTATGGTAAACTTCTCACCTTTTATTGTAATATGATGCTCAGCTGCCTTGATTTGCAATTAGCACTTTCCTGCTGAGTTCAAATGGAAACAGAAGCTGCTCTAGTCGATTCTCAAGCAGGAACTGAAGAATTCAATTATCAGCAAAGCTCTGTGAATTAAATCTAATCACCTATTTCACTTCTCTTTCCTCTAAAGCTCAGATCTTCTTTGTGTTTCTCAGAGTGAAACTTACTTTATTCTTTAAAAAAAAAAATTTCACAAGTAGTAAATAACCATGCTGGAATTGAAGCACTAGCTTTCTGACTCTAGATCTATTGATCTTGACAATATATGATTCCATGAAGGGGAAGGAAGGAAGATATGGTAATACTTTGATTCAGATAAAAGGGTAAAGAAAAAGCTTTTTTTTTTCAATCATGAAAGCCTCATCACATTTTAAGGCATAATCTGAAAGAGCTAGCACAGAGGATAATATTAAAGCTATATAGAAAAGAGAAATAAGTTAATAAAGTACTGATGATAGCAAAAAGGAAAGGAATCAAGAAACTCTAATAGGGGGATCAAATAATGAAGAGTGGGTCTTATTTCCTTCTCCATCTGTAAACTTGGACTATCTTTCATACTTCCCAAATTAGAAATATATGTAATTTTTATACATTTTCCAAGGCTATATACCATTTATACATATATATTTATAACCAACCACATCTCATTTTTATCATCCCTAAAAAAATATTACTCAGTTTAATCACTCACTTTATTCACTAATATAACCTCCAAGTAACTTTTGGCTTTTTCCAAAAGTGAAATCTACCAAGATTTAGCACAATAGGAAATATCCAGAGTTGTAACTCCATAAATATATGTAGAATGATATAAGCATCAATGCAATGGGAGCCCACCGCTCAGCTACAAATGCTTTTTTAAATTTT
The DNA here is from genome assembly GCF_027887165.1 of Monodelphis domestica. NCBI lineage: Eukaryota > Metazoa > Chordata > Mammalia > Didelphimorphia > Didelphidae > Monodelphis > Monodelphis domestica. The sequence goes on along the minus strand of NC_077229.1, from coordinate 304,042,300 downwards.
TATTTATTTATTTATTTAGAATATTTTCCATAGTTACATGATTCATGTTCTCTCCCACCCCTTTTCCCTTCCCTCACCTGGAGCTGGCAAGCAATTCCACTAGGTTATACATATATTATCACTCAATACTTATTTTCATATTATTCATTTTTAATAGAGTGATCTTTTAAAACCAAAACTCCAAATCACATACTCATATATTTACATCTGTGGGTTCTAGCATATTTATCTCCTAATAAAAAATAACACAAACACTTGTAAAAGAGTTTTCTTCTTTATGATAACTATGAAGCAAATGATATTCCAGTTTTACAGATGAGGAAATTATGGCTCAATTAGGTTAAATGACTTGCCAAGGGTCACACTGGCCAATAAAGGCAGATACGGGCGTCAACCAAGGTCATCTAAGTCCAAGTTTTTCCTGCATTTCTCTATTTGTTGTTCTTTGTTTGTTTGTTTTTAATCAGGAGCAAGATTAGTAATAGAATTTAGCATGATGTCATTCTTTACTGATTCCTGATCTTTTACAAGCCATTATGATTCTTTATTGACTCTTTTTCTACTACCCACGAAAACACCATTCCTTAAAAATTCTCACTTGATTCTTCTTTGCTCTCTCCTCCCATTCTATAGAAAAACTATTTCAAAAAGCCTTCAACCAACAGTAGTGGTGTCCAACAAAATAGATCCCTGTAAAAGTCATGTTGACATGGAAAACCACAAATTAGTATTATACGAATTGTAGTTTTATTAATTTTGTTAAATGTTTACCAATGACATTTTTAAAACTTTTACCTTCTGTCTTAGAATCAATATTGGGTACTTAGTTCCAATGCAGAAGAGCAATAAAGGCTAGGTAACTTGGGTTAAGTGACCTGCCCAAGGTTACACAGCTAGGAAGTATCTAAGGTCAAAATTGAACCCAGGACCTCCCACCTTTAAATCTAACTCTCAATCCACTGAGTCACCAAGCTGCCCCTCCAATGACATTATAATCTGGTTCCCATACTTGGGACATTACCACCAGTTGACCTTGAGTTTGACACTTCTATTCTACCCCCAAAAACTTCTACTTTCATCTCACTCATTTTTAAACCATCTGCAATCTGCTTTCTCACCTAATCCTTCAGGTAAATTTACTCTCTCCAAAGTTACCAATGATCTCCTAATTATCTAACTCAATGGTCTCATCTCAGTTCCCATCCTTTCTCACTTCTCTGAACCCTCTACTATTCTCAATGACCATTTCCTCCTGTGTACTCTCTCCTCAATAGGTTTGAAAGCTACTTCTCTGTCCTGGTTCTCCTAATTCCCTAACTAGTCTCCTCCCTAAGCCCTGACTGATCCTCAGTCTCTTCCTGAGTCTTTGTTTAATCCTGTGAGACTCTGCCCTGAATGGCTTCTCTTTTCCTTCTATACTGTTTTCCTCCATGATATTATATCAATTTCCATGGGTCCAATTATCTTCTTTATTGAGATGATGACCAGACATATGCATGGTCCTAATTTCTCTACTGAACTGGTCTCATATCACCAACTTTGCCTTTTGGACATCTCACATTGGGTCTCTCTTAGGCATCTCAAACTCAGCATGTCTAAAGCAGAATTCATCATTTTCCCCCTAAAAAACTTTCTCTTCCTAACTTTGCTCTTGCTATGGAAGGTACCACCAGGCTCTAAACCTTGATATCATCATGAACTCTTCACATGCACTCACACCATGTTTCTAGGATATTGCCAATGTCTCTTGTATGTGTTGCCTTTTCTCCATTGGCACATCCTCCATTCTAGGACAGGCCCTCATCAATGTACACCTGGTCTATTGCAACAGCCAACTCATCTCCATTCTTCCTATCTCAATTTTCTCCCCTCTCCAATCTATCCTCAGCTCATCTACCAAAATGGTTTTCCTAAAACTCATGTCTAATTATATCAAAGCCCCCACCCCCATTCAGTAAACTGCAGCTATTTCTTTTGCAATTACAATTAAATATAAAATCTTTTTTTAATTTACTTCATGACCTGGCCACTTCTAACTTCTCCAGTCTTCTTTATTTTTAAACCCTTACCCAGAATCAATATTGTGTTGGTTCCAAGGATTGATTCCAAGGAAAGAGAACAGTAAAGGTGAAGGCAAATGGGGGCTAAGTGACTTGCCAAAAGTCACAAATCTTGGAAATATCTGAGGACAAATTTGAACCTAGGACCTACAATCTCTAGACTTGTCTCTCTATCCACTGAACCACCTAGTTGTTCCTCCAGTATTCTTACATTTTACTTGCTTCCATACATTCTATGAATCATCTACCCTGTCTTACTTTTTTCACACACACACCATACTCCGTTTCCAAAATCTATGACTTTGATGATCATCTCCCAAGCCTGGAACATTCTGCCTACTCAATATTCAACCCTTTCTTCCTTGTCCTCCTTCAGATCCCAGATTATATCTCACCTTCTGCAAGAGGTCTTTCTTGGTCCTCCTGCTAGTGCCTTACCCTCTGAGATTATCTTCCACCAACTCTGAATATATGTAAATTATACATAATTGTTTGTATGTTGCCTCCCCCATGAGAATGTGAATTCCTTGAGAATAGAGTCCATGTTTTTGCTTTTTTTTTTAGATCCCTAGCACAATGTCACCTGGCACATAATAATGGTTTAATAAATGCTTATTAGTTTAATAATATCAATAACAAAAAGAAACTGAAGAATATATATATCTTTATAATGATGAGGTTTGCTCCCAAAAGTAAGATTTTTTTTAAGTATGTACCTTCATAGAGATAGAGGACCAAGAGTAGGAGATATTGCATTCATTGTCAGACAATTAATGTATTGGTTAATTTTGTTGAATAACTTATTTCCCTTACTATTTTTGTTATATTAAATTACTCTCTGGGTAGGGAAAGAGAAAAGGATATAATTGGAAATGAAAATAATTTAAATAGCTATTTAAACAATATATACAATAATAAAATATGAAAACATCCCAGCATCTAGTATAAATTAATCACACATCAAGTAACAAAATCTTCCATTAGCCAAAGAATATAACCTTCATTAAGTCTTCAGCAATGTGATAGTAAAACACCAAAAGAGACTCAAAACATATGGTAACTGAGGGTTAAAAAAGAGTGGAAATCCTTTGAGAATAAGCAATCTCATAACATTAGATGTAAACCACTAATCCATGCACTCCATTACTAACCCAATCAGTTTCCAAACACTGTTGCATAGTCAATTAATGGTTGCCATAGGAAATTAAAGTACATAAAGACTTCTGACAGGAAAGTGTATGCCATTAAAAATGGTATCTGGTAGCTGTATATTAGATTAGGTATCTCTGAAATGAAACCTGGAATGTTCATTCAAATAATAAGTATAGATGGATGATAGATAGATACATGCATAAATACATTCATACATAAACATATAATTTGTTAAGCATCTATTATATCAGAGTTTTTATATGAAGGAAAAAATTTCAAATGAATCTCACATGACAATTCTTTCTGTCCTCAGGCTCCAATATTCACTCTTTCAAGGTCAAAACATCTTTAATCTTAATTTTTACAGACTTACAAAACACTCAAGAGATTATTTAGCTTCCCCTGGGAAGAAAATTCTACAAACTTTAAAGACAACCTTTCCAAGAGTGAATCATCATTGCAGACAAGAAGTTCCTTCCTCCTGTTTAACTGCATTCACTCAATGTGATTTAAGTACATTTTGTCTTTTTCAGTTCTCTATGGAGATGGGAACTAATGTTTCATAATAATAATCATTCATACACCTGAAAATAGTTGCCACAACCCTTTATCCTTAGTGCATCTGGTATAAACACTCCTAATCTTTCTTCATAAGACATGTATATCTTTTTAGTCATTTTTTCATCTCCAGACTATTGAAAGTTTCCATGAAAACCTAATTTTTAGGATCACAAAGTGAAACTGGTCATAACATTGTGATAAGTTCTTCCCCAAGAGAATATTACAACACTAAATATTCACTGATTTTTAAAGAACCCAAAAGGATCTATTCATATTCAAGAGATTCACTAGGTGTTTTTCCATCAATTGACCCAGCTACCAAAATGACTCCATCCTGACCTTTTTTATTTTATTTACAGATTTTATTGCCAAACATTTGTCTCAGAGAAATCTTATTCTATTTCCAGTAGGCCTTCTAATTCTTTATCAATGTCATTTTTTCAATCCAGGCTCAATCATTGGCAAAATTCTTTGTATTTGCAAAAAATATTCATAGACAACAAGAATTTTTAAGAGCAATTCTAAGAAGCCAGACTCAGGAGTAAATATATTATAAGAAACAAATTGGCCATTTTCAATCCAAACTCCAGAGACCATAGGAATAAAGAGTATTTTCCTTATAATGAATAGTATCTCTCTAAAACCATCAGCAAGCATTATCTGTAAGACTGTGAGTTAAGTGAGGATGTTTATTATTACCACCATTATTCAATATTACATTAGAAATGCAATCCATGCTAATGAGAGAAGAAAAAATTGAAGGAATGTAAATAGACAGTGAGGAGACAAAACTATCACTCTTTGTAGATGATAGTATACCTTGAAAATCATAGAAAATCAACTAAAAAACTAGCTGAAGTAACCACAGCAAAGTTACAGGATGTCAAAGATGTATGTAAATCATCAACATATTTGTAGATTACCAACAAAGTCCAGCAGGAAGAAATGGAAGAGAAATTCCATTATAAATAATTGTAGACAATATAAAATATTTGGAAGTATTTCTACCAAGACAAACTCAAAAATTATGTGAACACAATTACAATACACTTTTCACATAAAGCTATATCTAAACAAATAGAAAAAAATTAATTAATTGTGTGTAGGCCAAGTCAATAAAATAAGAATGACAATTCTAACTAAATTAATTTGTTTATTCAGTGCCATATGAATCAAATTACCAAATAAATTCATAGATCTAGAAAAAATAATGACAAAATTCATCTGGAAGAACAAAAGGTTAAGAATATCAAGGAGGAAGATGGTGAAGTAATCCTCAGCAGCTCTATATCACCATGAGAATCCTCTCTGTCCAAGATTAAAATATAGCCACAAAACAAATACAAGAGTGAAAGAATCAACAAGGAGATAAGTAAAACAACTTTCAGGAAAAGAAAAAAACCCAAAAGGTAGGCAACAAACATCTGGGGCACTGAGGTGAGAGGAAAGCAGACCCAGAAAGAAGCTATAGTACGGAGGGAAGAACAAGCCAAGAGTGAGCCACACCCCCATACCCTACATCTGCTGTCCAAGGTTCAGTAACCTATGCCAGGCCAACATCCAGACCCTGAGACCCTGTCTGAGCAAATAGAGGTAGAAGTCAATCCATACCCCTTGAAATTTAAAATCTGTGGAGAAGTCTGGAGCCCAAGCCCAGAGAATTCTAGGCTTGGTACAAGAACTTAATTCATACTTTGAGGTGAATGATAGTACTAAGTACTAATCTTTTTTTTCTAAGGCACAGGGCAGAACTCTAAGACAGGAAAATCAAGGATGTAACTTATTGGATCAAGTGCACAGTGAGACCAAAAACTTGAGACTAGGCCTGAGGCTAGATTGATCAGTCCCTGACCTGATCAAGATTAGAGAGAGATCAAAAGCTTACACTTAAGTCTGAAGCAAGTATTTGAGCTATCAACATCACAAGGGTCAATATGCAGGGGTAAAAAACTCTCAGAGCTCTCAGCCCTCAAACCATCACATCATCTCCCCCAAGTATACCTATAATTAGACAAAAAAAATGAGCAAACAAGAAAATAAAACATAAACCTAAGAATATTTATAGAGACAAAGAGCAAGGTACTGACATAGAAGGGGACAATGAAAGCAAAGGAAACACACCCAAAGTCCAAAATAAAAAATATGGATTGGACAATTTGAATGTTTCAGAATGATCTCCAGCTCTTCTCTGAGCTGTTATTTTTAAGGGCAAAATCTCCTATGTCACCTCCCCTAAGTTCTTCCATCACTGTAGATGTTTTCCAAAAGAAGCCCATTTTGAATTCACAGCTGAGTAGATTAATCTCTTTAGTAAGTCAGAAAAAAATGCTGCTGTGTCATTTTCAAACTACAAAAAAACTTTTTTATTGATTGAATTAGAAAAAAAACATAACAAAGTTCATCTGGAAGAAGAAGAGATCAAGAATATCAAGGGAAATAATAAAAAAATGTGAAGGATGGGGGCCTAGCAATACCAGATCTTAAACTGTACTATAAAGCAGTCATCATCAAAACAATACGATACTGGCTAAGAGACAGAAATGTGGATCAATGGAATAGATAGGGATAAATGGAAGCTAGTGTTCAATTAAACCCAAAGATCCCAGCTTTGGGGATAAGAATTCACTATTTGGAAAAAACTGCTAGGAAAATTGGAAAACAGTATGGGAAAAATTAGGTTTAGATAAACATCTTACACCCTATACCAAGATAAATTCAAAATGGGTAAATGACTTAAATATAAAGAATGAAATAATAAATAAATTAGTTGAATATAGAATAGTATACCTGTCAGATATGTGGGAAAGGAAGGAATTTAAGAGTAAGCAAGAGAGAGAATATTGTAAAATGTAAAATGAATGACTTTGATTATATAAAATAAAAAAGGTTTTATGCAAGCAAAACCAATTAAACCAAAATTAGAAGAAAAGCAACAAACTGAGAAAACATTTTATAACAAAGCTCTAAAAAAACTCTAAAAAAACAAAACTCTTAATTTCCCAAATATATAAAGAACTAAGTCAATTTTACAAAAAATAATCAAGCAATCCCCAATCAACAAATGGTCAAGGAACATGAATAGGCAGTTTTCACATGATGAAATGAAAACTAATCAATAATCACATGAAAAAGTGTTCTAAATCCCACCTTAATAGAGAAATACAAATTAAAACAAATCTGAAGTACCACTTTACACCTAGCTGACTGGCTAATATGGCAGCAAAGGAAAGTGATAAATGTTGGAGGCCCTGTGGCAAAACTGGAACACTAATAAACTGTTGGTGGAGTTGTGAATTGGTCCAACCATTCTGGAAGGCAATTTAGAACTATGTGCAAAGAACTTTAAAAGAATGCCTGCCCTTTGATCCAGCCATATCACTACTGGGTTTGTATCCCAAAGAGATAATAAGGAAAAATACTTGTACAAAAATATTTATAGTCACACTCTTTGTGGAGGCAAACAATTGGAAAATGAGGAGGTGTCAACTGATTAGGGAATGGCTGAACAAATTTTGTGATGGAATATTATAGTACTGAAAGGAATAATGAAATGGAGGAATTCCATGTGAACTGGAAAGACCTCCAGGAATTGATACAGAGCAAAAGGAACAGAATCAGGAGAACATTGTACACAGAGACTGATACATTATGGCACAATCAAATGTAACAGACTTTTCTAATAGAAGCAATGCAATGACTCAGGCAATCCAGAGGAATTTAGGAGAAAGGACACTATCCACATCCAGAGAAAGAACTGTGAAAGCAGAAGCACAAAAGAAAAACATATGATCGATCATATAGTTCAATAGGGATATGATTAGGTATTTTTATAAGATGACTATATTGCAAATATGAATAACATGGTGTAAAAATAAAAAAATGATAATGGCATGCTACATAAATATAGACGGAAAAATTGCCAAAATAGGTTCAAAACTGTCCAGATATTTTTGATAGATGTAATCAAAAGTATCTTCAGTGATGAAGTGAAGCTCAAATGTGAACTTCCCTTCAGGACCAGGCACAAGGATGATAAAGAGACTCTTATTATAAACAGAAAATATTTATTGAAATATATAAGGATAAATAAAGGATTTCTAATTCTAAGGGATTCTAAATCCACCCAAATAAACTCCCAGGTTCTACAAGTTACCACTTCTCCTGTGTTTCACAGGCTATACTAATCCTCCCTGATCTGACTAACCCAAATTTATACTAACTAAATAAAAACTATCACTATTATCCTTATAAATCTTAACTTTGCCTTCAAATTATAAAATAGCAAAGGCTAGCTGGTTGAGTCTCAACAAGAATCAACAAAAACAAAAGACCAGGTTTGTTTTTGGTCTTCTCAGAGTTAAACAATCTATAAAAACCACAATAAGTATTCAATAATGTTTCCCAAGTTGGGAAAGGAAAACACTAAGTTCCTTCAGATCTTTCCCTCAGGCAGAGAGAGAGGAAAAGATGTTACCTCCTCCAGCCCTGAGTGAGAGTCTCTGAGAGTGTGTCTGCCAACTGCCAGAGACCAACTCCCAACTGCCAGAGAGAGTAATTGACATAGAAAAATGGTTATAACTGTCACATCTGACATTAACACCCTTTCTCAGCTCTGCTTCAAACTCCAGTTCTTTTCTCAAGCCAGCCACTCTACTTCTTATCCCTAAACTAATAAAACAATACTTATTTTCTAATATCATCCTTACAATGGAAATAGGTTTTGAACAATGATACATGTATATAACCCAGTGGAACTGCTTGTCAGCTCTGGGGTGGAGGGGTCGGGGGTGGGAGAGGAAAGAGAGGAGGGAAAGAACATGAATCATGTAACCATGGAAAAGTATTCTAAATAAAGAATATCAAGGGAATTAATGAAAAAAATTGTGAAGATAAATGGCCTTGCTCTACCAGATCTCAAATTCTGTTACACAGCGATAATCAAAACAATATGGCACAGGCTAAGAAATAGAGTGGTAGATGAGTGGAATAAATTAGGAACATAATACACAGTAGTAAATGACCATAGTAATCTAGTATCTAATAAACCCAAAGATCCAAGTTTTTAGGACAGACACTCACTATTTGACAAAAACTGCAAGAAAAACTAGAAAACCGTTTGGCAGAAACTAGGTATAGACCAAAATCTCACACCATATTCCGAGATAAAGTCAAAATGGATTCATCATTTAAACATAAAGGGTAATACTATAAGCGAATTAGGGGAGCATAAAATAATTTACCTGTCATATCTATGGATAAAGGAAGATTTATGATCAAGGATTTGAAAATATAAAATGAACAATTTTAATCACATTAATTTCATTGATTTTTTATTACAAATACAGCCAAGATTAAATGGAAAGCAGAATATTGTGGAAGGGAAGCAGGACATTATACCAAGTATCTCTCACAAAGATTTCATTTCTCAAAAAATATAGAGAATTATAAGAGTACAAGTCATCCTCCAGTTAATAAATGGTCAAAGGTGGTGACATGCAGATTTAAACAACTCTGGGGTACCACATCACACCTATTAGATTGACAAATATAACAAAAAAGGAAAATGATAAATGCTTTAGAAGATATAGAAAAATGAGTACGCTAGTGCTATGTTGTTGAAGTTGTGAAATAGTCTAACAACTGTATTGGGGGTCCCTTTTACCGGGTTGTTTAAGGTAACTGAAAGTGCTGGGCAAACACACTGAGAAATAAGGTAATAGGAAAGACAGAATTCTTTCCTCTCCTCCCCCCACCCAGGTCTGCTATCTTTTTAGTTGGAGTCAAGCAGGGATTCAGAATTGATAAGTTGACTAAAGTTTTTAACAGATAAATCACTCTATAATACTGGAAACAGATTTATTTTTAAAGGAAGGAAGAGTAAGGGAATTTAGCTGGGAGAGAGGGAATTTAGGATTTCCCTAATCTAATATAACTCTCAATTAAATAATTCTTTAAGAAGGATATTATTAGCAACATTCAAAGGTCTTCAAAGCCAAGCCCTAAATCTTTTAGGGAGAAACCCAATAGCCAGAAAGACAGAGATGTCTTTCTATGGTGCCTTCTCCAAGATCCAAGGAAAAAGAGTGAGTAAGAAACAGTTTGTGTCAGCTTGTTCAAACTGCCTTCCCCTGGTCATATTCTCCTTTGGAATTTTCCTTGATGGACAGATCTTCAAGCTTCCATTCATTGCATATGCTTTGCAAGGTTTTCTTTAGCCTTAATCAATCCTTCACACAACTTAGGAGAACAATTTAGAACTGTGACTAAAGGGATATATAACAGTAATAACCTTTGACCCAGCAATACCTTTACTAGTTCTGTATCCCAAAGATATCAAAGAAAAATGGAAAGAACCTAGCTGAACAAAATTATTTATGGCAGCTTTTTTTTGGTGGCAAAGAATTAAAAATTAAGGAAATGCCTATCAGTTTGGGAATAACTGAGCAAACTGTGGTATGTGGTTATAATGAAATACTATAGTGCTTCAAGAATTAAGCAGGATGATTTCAGGAAAAACTGTTAAGACTTACATGAACTGATTCAAGTGAAGTGAGTAGAACCAGGAGAAAATTATATACAGTTATCAGCAATATTATATGATGATCAGGTATAAGTGATTGAGCTATTCTCAGGAATGCAGTGATCCAAGACAATTCCAAAGGATCCATGATGGAAAATGCCATTCACTTCCAGAGAAGAAATTGATGGTGTCTGAATGCAGATCAAAACATAACATACTATTTTTTCACTTTGTTTTTTATGGGTTTATTTGGGGTTATTTTGGTCTGTTTTCTTCTACAACATGACTGCTATGGAAATATGTTTTGCATGATTGACATTGTATAACCTTATCAAATTGCTTATGATCTCAGGGAGTGGGGAGAGAATTCAGAATTCAACATTTTAAAAAACAAATGATAAAAATTGTTTTTACATGCAGTTGATGAAAAATAAAATATTATTTAAAAAAAACAAATAGACGGAAGAAAAATGTTCTAGAAATAAATCCAAATATGCTGATGACTCAGGATCCAGGTTTCCAGTTTCTTACCTATATCTGTTTAATGTTTGCCACAATTTAGTCAGGTTCTTGTCATATCTTTTGATGCTATCACACAAAATCAATCTCTGATCACTTCTTACTTAAAATTCCCTTAGTTTCAGCCTGGTTTTAGGAACATAATTTTAGGGCCTCAGGAGTCTTATTGGTCATCTAATCTAATCCTACCATTTTCTCTTTTGGCAAGTACAGATAAGTCAGTAGAACAAAGAACATTCCAAATCACTAAATCTTTCATAATCAGTTAGGAGATCAATAATTAAGAGTGCTAGACCTGAAGTCAGGAAGATCTGAATTCAAGTCTTGCCTCAGATACTTGCCAACTGTATGACACTGGACCAGTCTCTTTCAAAGGAAAAGGTGGGTGTAGCTAGTAGTTATCTACCAGCTTTAGTAACCATGCTTTTTCCTCCTAAAATATCCTATCTACAGCCAATCTTCATACCAGTATAAATGAACAGGTAGAGCTCAGTTGTTGTTAGCTCCATTACTTCCCCAGCAGTGAATCTGACAATGTTGATAAGGTAGATTCATTTTCTTTAGATTAAAATTCAAAATGACTACCTCCTGGAACTACCAATATTTCCCCAATGATGTTTCTATTCATCATTTCTATTCTATTGAGAAACAAAGTAAAATAGTAGAGTGCTGAACCCAGATTCAGACAAGGCTCATTCCAATTTCTGCCTCTGATATTTAATAGCATTGTAATTATAAGGAAGTCACTTATCTCTTTGACCCTCTGTTTCTTCATCTACAAATTGGGGATAGTTTAATAATAAATAATAATAACAATACTCTCTTTACAAGGTTATCATGAGACCAAACAAGATTATTTTTGCAAAACTTAGAAGGTTATGCAACAATGAAATTATTCCCTTCAAAGATGCAAGTTACAAACATACGTATTTACCCATCCTGTGAGAATCTTATTTTTGTGCTCCTATAAGTTCATTACAGAGGATCCACCCTTAATTTTGGAGGCCTTCCTTTATTTTCATTGGCATGATAAGAAAATCAATGGTGTAAAAGGAAGTCTATTGTCATCCTTCACCTTTGCTATATATCAACCAATGTTTTTCACACCCACACTCACCTTGGTAATGTAAATCATAAGGATAACCTTAATTATTCATTGTTTGCAATGTATTGCAATTTTCTGATATTCACAATACACCTGTCCATTGCCCTCTGAACAATATTTTATCAGCAAAAGTTTTCTATTGCTTGAAGCCATATGACTGTTTATAGACTATTAATAAAGATGGGTCTTCATTTCTTGCTGAAGTTTGGATAATTACAAAGAACTTTGAGAATTCCTAAAGACATCTTAGCTTACTCTCTCCTCTTATTCAACAATGAATCCAAAGCTCTGTTAATTTGCACCCTCTCTCCAAGATGCACCCAAGATTTTTCTACAACTTTGGTATCTTCTTCTCCTCTTTCATTAAAAATCAATTACTCAGGGCAGGTAGATAGCTCAATGGATTGAGAGTCAAGTCCAGAGATAAGAAGTCTTGGGTTCATATCTGACCCCAGATACTTCCTACCTGTATGACCCTGGACAAGTCACTTAACTCCCATCGTCTTGGAACCAATACACAGTATTGACTCTAAAATGAAAGTGAAGAATTTTTTAAATCTGTTTTATCAGTGCCCTCACATAGTCCTCTTCTATGTTTGCTTGTTCTAGTTTAGCTGTTCATCCCATTTTTGTTCTCATCAGTATTGTTTTGTACCCTTCTGTAGGTGTATCAGAGACTGTGCTATTAGAGTTCAAGCATAAATGTTCCATTGTCTCTAAGGGTGTATTTTTTCTCTAAAAGCTTGGTAAATCAAAAAATAAATAAATAAAAGCTTGGTAAATCTTTTTCAACTTATGTCTTTCTATTATCTTCTTTTCAGTATAAATGGCTCCTGAAACTATTACTTATTGTTGTTAGTATTAATATTTTTCATCTGTGTATTAATTAGAAGTTGGGAGAAAGATGGACACCAAAGGGGGATGAGTTGCCCTGAAAAGGGCTCAGAAAGCCCTCACACCAGAGGTGATAGTCCTCCCTGAACATCTCATACACTCCAACTCTCACCTATAGCTCTAAGAAGCATGCCTAGAGCTCAAGCTTTAATAAAACTATCTCCACAAACTGACTAAGCTAGGTTGAAGGTAAGCAACAAGCCACAAACTAGTCAGTGATTTTGGGGAATGTCTACCCCAAATATGTGAAGACTTCCCCCAATAGAATGAGCAGATGAGAACTATTTGTTCCAATGGCCATGAAGACAGCGAAAGCATTCCCTGTCAAGCACAGAGAGCTTTTCAAACAAGAAGTCAAGGTCATCTACTTACTGCATCCTAAGACATTGTCCTGACTTTTGTCTTGTCACTACTGGTTTCGGATGACTGAAAGAAAAAGTGAAAGGGATGACTCAGTGCAACTCTGCCTCACTTAAATCTAATTCACATGCCAGTCAAGACATTACCCTGAGATATTATTTGTCCTCTTGGAAAACAGAAGGCACAGAGCAACAATTAGAAATGAAGATTTTGAGAGCCAAACATGATTGCTGCATTTAATTACACAACTAACTGAAACTGATCCATAGAGATGCCATGAGGAAGTCAGGGTAGCAAAGTTTGGTATAAACAAAGGTCATTATCCCATGAGCCTGAAGCAATTGAAAATCCCAACGATTATCAGTACAAATGTAGGGGGGAAATCAAGAGTACAAGCTCTTTATCTGAGAACACTTACAATGTCACTAACTCATCTATCAAAAGGGGAATGAAAAAAGCACTGTAGGAGCAGCTAGGTGGCTCAGAATATAGAAAGCCAGGCCTGGAGATAGGAAGTTCTAAGTTGAAATCTGGCCTCAGACACTTCCTGGATGTGTAATTCTGGACAAGTCACTTAACCTCCATTGTCTTCCCTTACAGCTCTTCTGCCTTGGAACCAATACAAAGAATTGATTCTAATATGGAATTTAAGGGTTTAAAAAAATAAGAGAAAAAAAGCACTGAATTTGTAATCAGATGATCTGTGTGACTAAAGTCACTAAAGTTCTCTGTACAGAAGTTTCCTTTCTTATTGCAAGGAATGGATTCTCTCCAAATCCTATGACACTGTTGTACTTAGTGATGGGACCTTGACTATTCTCCTCACAAAATCAATGATGATCTTGCTTGAAGCCATGCCTTGAAATTGGTAGGAACAGAAACTGGTGGAGAGTGGAAAAGAAAAAGAAGAGAGGACTGGAGAGTGGGAAATGGAACAACACAGGGAGAGGAAAGCTAGGAAAGCTTTAACCTCATTTTGTCCTGGGAAGAGGGCACCAACAGTTGGGATACTAACCTCACTTAGTCTGAAAAACAAGTATATTGTGGTCATGTTATGGAGCCTTGAATGTATGAAAACTGGAAGGAAAGGGGGGGGGAGGAAAAGAGGGGATAAGGAAGGACTAAGAGAAATAGACAGACATGGGAAGACAGAGTAAGAGAGAGATGACTCCTGTACCGACCTCAGCACACTTACATAGATTTTGAGACAAAGGATCAACTTTATTACTTTATTATTCATATAAATTGGGCTAGACACAACTTTGGAGTTTCACTTTTTTTCATTTTTAAAATGAGGGGGGTTGAAATTAAAGACCTCTAAATTTCCCTCCACTTCTATATCTATGATCCTATGATGATCCTGAGGAAGTTCTTGGGGACTTCAGTAAGAGAGTGAAGATTTGTATTCTTTTTTAAATGCTGGTTGCTCACTTAAGGCTCTCTATTTTGGTTGCCTCTTTTTCAAAAAGGGTTCTGTGACTTTACAAAATTAAGCTTTCAAGTGGTAGGCACCTCAGTATAGAGAGGGTCTTGGACACTATCCTATGCTACCATGTACCAATTCCACCAACATCAATCTGTCTCTAGGATTCCTATCTCTAGGAATTTTTAGACCCTTCCAAGCATAATATCCATGCTGTAAAGTTGTCAGGTGCAGAGTAATACCTCAGAAGAGACAGAAGTTTTCAATGGGATGAAATTTGAGTATGTGCTTCAGTAACTAAGAGCTTCATGGAAGCTCAAAATTTTAGATGTTTTTCAGTTATGTCCAGCTCTCCATGACCCCATCAGAGGTTCTCTTGCTAGAAATACTGGAGTGGTTTGCTATTTTATTTTCCATTTTGCTTTAGAGATGAGAAAACGGAGGCCAATAGGATTAAGTGGCTTGCCCAGAGTCAATACCCAGATTCAAACTCAGAAGATGACTTCATGACTTCATGACTCCAGGCCTGGCATTCTAACCACTATGCCACCTATCTGCCTAGAAGATAAAGATGATCAAAAACCTTTTTTCCAAAAGTCATCTTGAAGTGAACATTTCTGACTCTTAGACCTTCAGCATAATCATGATGGAATAGCAAGTAAAGAGTAAGGACCAAAACTTTCCCATTCTTTTAAGTAAAAAGCAACACTCTACAGTTGGTGATGTATCTCATTTCAATAATTCTCATAGGATCATAAATGGAGAGCTGAAATGGAGCTCAGAGACTATCTAGCCTAGTCCTTCATTTCACAGATGGGAAAAATGAGGTCCAGGGAGCTTAATTGACTTACTCAAGGTCACATAGGTATTCAAGGTCACAGGCAGGATTTAAACTTAGTATGGGTAAGACCCTGAAGCAAACAAATGCAAAATTGAATGGCCATTGCCTTCAAAGAACTTAGATTCTGGACAGTTCATAATAAACCTATAACAGGATATAGCATATATGTAAACAAAGCAATGACGTGTTAGCTTTTATTTGCAAGTTTTCTCTCTCCCTTTGTGAATGACTGGAAAGGTATAAAGAACATTCCATGAGTGTCAGAAGGTTTAAATGAATAAGAAACATGGCCACACATTTTTCCACTTGGATTTAGGAGGCAACACTCACATTCCCAGAAGAAGAAAAAAGAAAGAAAGAAAGAAACCCATGAGTGTAAAGATTATAATAACATGTTTTGAAATAAATTTACCCCCCATCCCCCACTTCCTTTTATGTCCTATCTTCCCCTTTACAAGCTCCTTGAGGTTAAGAATTGTTTTTTGTTTGTACTTGCAATTCCAGTGTTTAGCATAGGACCTTGCATCTTGTAAGTCTTTAATAAGTGCTTTATCTGTCTGCCTATGAGCTTTTAATGAATATATTTTCTCTCTAGATTCCTTCATGCCAAGGAGAAAGCACAAGCCAAGTATGCCCTCATTCTTGGCAGCATATGAATATAAACAACAAAAAAAAAATGGATCTGTGGTGTCATTCCCATGCCAGTGCTACTCCCTACTCATGTATCTACATGGTAGAAGAAGTGGGAGGAGCAATCCATTGCTAGATTATATGCTTCTCCTGGTACATGCCACAGAAGCCTAATAGCTGCCTAGTGAATTGAGTTTTCCTACAGTTTCCCAAAATTTTTTAAGGAGGGACCAGCTAATAGAGGCCATCGTGCAAAAATCCTGGATTTCACTGAGTGACATTTCATCACACCAAAAAGAGATACAGGTAAGAGAAGTGCTCAAGTCATGGGGAGAATGTATAGTTTGTACCATCCAGATCAGCTTTTCCTGGAATGGATCACTAGAGGGTTCCAACATCATTTACACAAACTTCCAAATCAGGGGACCAGGACAGATTGGTATATTGAAAAGAGGTCCTGGCTATATGATAATCCCCAGAGCTTCCTCATTCTCTGTCACTATCATTTCTTTGTTTTATTTTATTTTTAAGGGGAGGATAGAAATAATGATAATCATAGCAGAGAAAAAAAAAGGCATAAAGGAGTATTGGCTATCATCCATATTTATGTAAAGATGTGTGTACCAGATACCTAGACCTATGGGTGGCTGAAGTAGGATTAACTCTTCAAATTTGTACCCTTTTCTCCACCCTAATGTTTGTCCAAGTTCAGATCACTGCCTGCATAGTACAAGATATTTGTTTCCAGCATGAGCCATGCCTGTTACCCAAATATGAAATGTAAGAAAATTCTTACTTAATCCTGGCACCAATTCTCTAACAGGAACACAACATGGTCACACCTGAGTGGTCTGCTGGCCCACCTTTTCTACACGGGTCTTGGTTTCTATCAGTCAAGAACCCACCAAGACCAAGTCTCAGAGGTCTGTTCTGACTTAAACTAGTTAAACATAAAGCAGGACTCTATTGCAGAAACAATTTCTTATTCACCTACTTAGTGTGCATTTTTCTTTAAGACTAAAATATGATTTACATACATTATATATTTACTATATATTTACACTTGAGTGTATGACTTTAAGGTTTCAAAAGGAGGTTCCCTGAGAAGTAATGAATTTGAATGCTTTCAGCAGCTAAAGTACCTTATTACATTAGCTCAAGGAATAATTTAGCAATGATTCAGCAATGGGATTTCAAATTTTTCTTCTGTGTGTGTATGTGTCCCGAAACATAATTTAGTCTCACTGCAATTAATGAAGTGCATATATAAGGGATATCGGGTTCTTATTCTTTTTTTTATGATAGATTAAATTGTGCTCCTGAAAGCAAACTGTCCTTCATACAATGGAACAAGTGCTGAATTTTCCTGCTATACTTGTAATCATAACACCTGATTTCAAATACCAGCTCTGCAATTTACTATCAGAGTGACTTTGCCCAAATCCCTTAAACTCTCCGGGCTTCAGTTTCTGGTCTGAAAAAAGGGGCAGTTAGGCAATGCAAAGGGCAGAGTGCTGGCCCTGAAGTCAGGAAGACAAGTTCTTATCTGGTCTTATACATTAATTGTATGACCCTGGGCAAGTCACTTCATCTCTGTCAGCCTCTGCTCCCTTAATTGTTACATGGAGACAATGCTAGCACCTACCTCCCAGAGTTCTTATGAAGATCAAATGAAATAGCATTTGTAAAGTATTTCTCTCCATGCCTGGCACATAGTAGATGTTTAATAAATGATTATTATCTTCCTTCTGATATTAAATCTATTATCCTGTGACTGCTTCTTCCAGCTGAAAGCCCTATGATTCAGAACTCCATTCCAAACCATGGTTTCAAAAAGGGGAAGAACAGAAAGGGAGGGTCCTTCTTTTTTGTAATTTCAGTAAAGCTCATAATATTGAAGATTTTTGGAGACTTATTGATAGCACAAACATATATCTAGATTCTCCTAGAACCTGGCACCTACTTACTTATAAGCCTAAAAAGTTTGGAAATTGTATGAATTCTTACATGTCAGTAAGATCCTTTTCCTCTGGAGTCACTGGCACTTGCCAGTGGCATTACCTACCAGGGTATCAATGAGGCATCTTGTAAATGCATTCCATAGCTAACACCCACATAGTACTTTATGGTTTAAAAATGCTTCCCTAGATTATCTCATTTGGTGCTGCCTGACTATATAGATCATCAAAGAAGGTGAGATGTGCCTTTGTTGTCTAACCCAAAGGACTGACTAGTGATTGAACTCTCAAACCAGGTCAGAAGGAAGGGCAGTGCCACAAAAGGCTGGTGTATGAGAAACTTCGGGACAGGTGGGTCTTTTTCCCATCTTTCAAGCACTAGCAATCAATCAACAAGCATTTATTAAATGCTGACAGACTGTGCTAAAGTAATGGGAATACAAATAGAAGTAGAAAAAAAAGGCAGTCCCTGTTCCCAAAATTCTAATAGTGGAAGACAACAAATAAAAGGAAAGTGAAAAAAAAAAGGATGGGGGAGATAGTAGAGAGGCACCCAACAAGAGGCATAGTAGAGAAAGTCCTGAGGCATCCTGGAAAGGAATTAAAGATGATTGCTCCAGTCACTGTCCCTAAAAGAATTTCTGAGAGCAGCCATGCAGTCAGAGGAAGAGGGCTCAGGAGCGGAAGGTACATTCCAGGGCTGGAATAAGGCTTCAATATAAAGAGCTAAAGCATGGAGAGGAAGAGGATTCAATTCAAAAAAATATTTCTTAAGCACTTGCTCTTGGCCAGACACTGAGCTTGACACAAGGCACACAAAAACAAAAACTAAATATTCCCTGCTCTCAAGGAGCATACCTTCTACTTTACTTGAAACAAAGCAAACAGCCTGGAAGGCTAGTATCTGCTGGTAAAAGATAATCACTGAAATAAGTCTTACTCCTCCATTCTCTTTTTCCTGAATTGCATGAAGAATGCATTCATGTAAATTAATTTTATTCATGAACTTGGGATTTATATAGTATGAGTTTGAAAGCTAACTGCCAATTGCTACCTATATAATCTTGAAAAAGTTATTTAACCTCTCTAGACCTCAGTTCCTCATATGTAAAATGAAGGAATTAAGACTAGATAGCCTCTCATCTCTCCTAATTTTTGTTGTTCATCATTTTCAGTTGTGTCCAACTCTTTATGATACTATTTGAGGTTTTCTTGGCAAAGATAGTGGAGTGGTTTGCCATTTCCTTCTCCAGCTCATTTTATAGATGAAGAAACTGAGGTAAACAGGGTTAAGTGATTTGCCCAGGGTCACACAGCTAGTAAGTATTTGAGACCAGATTTGAACTCACAAAGATGAGCTTTCCTGCTTCCAGACCCAGAATTCTATCCATTGTGCCATCTAGCTGCCTTTGCTTCTAATACCCAATTTTTTATCTGATTTACCATTGACTTCATTCCTGGTATTTACAAAAAAAACAAATGTACTTTTTCCCCCCACTGAGTCAATAAAGGCCTATCTCTACAAAATGTGTGTCCCGCCCCCGTTATGTGGGAGTATTCAGATCTAAGAACATCTACTTATCATAAATAATGGAAAATTCCAAAAGGGAAGCCAAAGCCTATCATTTCTTTTTTTTTTAATGGTTCTAAGAATTGGGCTCACTATTTACTAGAAACAACTGAACAATAATAGCAATTGCTAAGCAAACAGTATGGTATAATGGAAAGAACATTTGAACTATAATTTTAAAAAAAACAGAGTTCTAGACTCAGTGTAATTACTTGTGGTCCCTTGGACAAGTTACTCATCTCCCTGTATAATGAGGTCGCTGGATTAGCACTGTAGGATCCTTGGTACAGAGCTGATAGGGATGACTGTAGGCATATGAAGAAACAGTCCCAGAAAGGTGAAGGTCCTAAGTGTCATAAAAGAGAGAATGCTACACTCAGGAAGGCTGCAGTTCACACCTTGTCAACAAATCTTACTAGCTTTGTGACCCTTATCAAGTTACTTCACCTCTCTCAGCCTCGGTTTCCTTATCTTAAAAAGGGGGAAATAATACTGTTTGCTTCACAAGGTTGTTCTAAGGATTCAAGGAGGGGAAATTCTTTTGAAATTTTAAAGCCCTATCCAGGGTGTCCCAAAAGTCTGAGTTTTAAGTTTTAGCTGAAAGTCTGAGTAACTTAAAACTGTTCTAAGACTTTGGGGATACCCTATAAAAGTGTTAGCTATTATTATTATTATTATTATTATTATTAGATTTACCCAAGATTACAAAGGTAACTATGATTTGACTCCCAGGTCCTCTGACTCTAAATCCAGCCCTTCTCCCACAGAATCACACTGTCTCCTAATCAGAGCAATCCAAAAGCAGAATCGGGCTCCTCAGAAGGTAGCATTTCTGGCTCATTAGATGCCTTCAAAGAAAAGCTGTCAAGTATGTTAAAGTAAGGCTGCCTTTTACAAGTGGATGAGGGCTAGCTGACCTATCTATGGTCTCCTCTAACTCCAAACCTATTATCCTACTTCAATAAAAGTAATGCCTGTCACCCACCACACAAGGTCCGGACCAAATGAGATGATAGGCATGAAAGTGCTTTGAAAGACTCTCATGTGTTATAGGAGATAACATGGTCTACTAGATCCAGAAAATAATGTATTGACAAGAATCCTGAGAGCAAGAATGTTTAACTTTTTTGTGTGGTAGAGACTCCTTTGTTAGTCTGGTGAAGCCCTTCTCAGAATAATGCTGTATTGAATAAAACAGATAGATTACAAAGGAATCTAATTATATCAAATTAAAGATTTTTTTCATCTAATTTATGGAAGTCCTGAAAACTGTCCACAAAGAAACTATGGATCTCTGGTTAAAAATTCAGTTCAACTATTTTCACTTGTGTCTGGCTCTGTGACCATATTTGGGGTTATCCCGGCAAAGATATTGCAGTGGTTTGTCATTTTGTCATTTCCTTCTCCAACTCATTTTACAGATGAGGAATTAAAACATACCAGGTAAAGTGACTTGGCCAGGGACACACAGCTAGAAAGTGACTGAGACCAGATTTGAACCCAAGAACCTGATACCAGCCTTAGCACCCTATTCACTGTACCACCTAGGAAGCTAAGAATACCTCCTTTATATCCTCATCACAGGGACTAAAATAATAGGAAAAGCACAGAACTAAGAGTCAAAAGACCCATATTCTAGACCTTGGTTGTGCTACTTACTGTTAATCACATAACCTAAGGCAAGTGACTATGTCCCTGAGCCTCCAATCCTTCATTTATAAAATGGGGTGGTAGTACTTGCCCTGA
Organism: Monodelphis domestica; assembly: GCF_027887165.1. NCBI lineage: Eukaryota > Metazoa > Chordata > Mammalia > Didelphimorphia > Didelphidae > Monodelphis > Monodelphis domestica. Next base: position 304,020,961 of record NC_077229.1, on the reverse strand, counting down.
CTCCCTTTTGGAGTAGTTTTGAGAAATTAAAGAGTTGAAAGCACTTTGTAAATCTTAAAGTCCCATGTCAATTAAAGTATAATATTATTATTTATGCCATTTTAAAACACAGGCAAAATTAATCTTTAGCAGTTCATACTATTCTTAGGAAATAATATTAATAAATTATGTTTTGTTGACAATATTAACAAATGTTTTCATGACATTATTAAGAAGTTGTTTTCTTGGGGACAGCTGGGTAGCTCAGTGGATTAAGAGCCAGACCTAGAGACAGGAGGTTCTAAGTTCAAATCTGGTCTCAGACACTTCTCAGCTGTGTGACCCTGGGCAAGTCACTTAACCCCATTGCCTAGCCTTTACCATTCTTCTGCCTTGGAACCAAAATACAGTATTTATTCCAAGACAGAAGATGAGGGTTAAAAAAAAAGTTATTTTCTTGATGGTACTAAGAAGTTGTTTTCTTGATGATATTAAGAAATTATGTTTTCTTGCACCAACTAAACAAATGATTTAGAGCTTCAAAAATAACCTGACTCATCTCATTTGTCCATTTTGTAATTTCTCTTCATCTGCTACTATACATGGTAACTTTTGCCTTTCTAATTATCAGGAAACACCCTTCTTCAAACAACTGACATGGAAGTCTTCAAAGATACAAGCATATTTTTGGGGAAATTCATCTATTACTTTCTAGAGTCTCTAATCTTCCATATGGTTCCAAGACCTAAAAAGAAAGTTGCTGGTGAAATTGTGCTAATAACAGGAGCTGGAAGTGGCCTGGGAAGGTTACTGACCATAGATTTTGCCCGTCAGGGAGCAATTGTAGTTCTCTGGGACATTAATCAAGAAGGTCTCTCTGAAACATGTAGGCTGGCTAGGAAATACAATCCAAATGGAGTGCATGCCTACACATGTGACTGCAGCAAAAGACTTGAAATCTACAGAGTCGCAGAGCAGGTAAGACCTAGTGTACCTCTTACCCAATATATCACTGAATTTGATAATCTGGTTGTAATCTTAGGAGAGAGAAAGAAGAAGAGTTATCAAAAATACTCCAGGCATATTGGGGGGCAAGGGGGAAATTTGCACCAATCCCCTTAAAATTATTGGGGGAGGTGGTGGGGCATTAAGTTTAAAAAACATACAGGTATCCTTTCCAAACTGTGACTTTCCCCATTGTGGTTTCGATATATCATCATTCAACTTAAGAGGTAATTTTCAGGGAGTTTTCCAAAAGCCACAGCTGACATGAGACAAGCAAAAGACAAAGTTTAGAAACTCAGATGCATTAAATATATATATAATATTGTATAATATCAATATATTTTAATGCCATAAATGGGCACAATTTCTATTTTTAAGGTAAAATAAGTAAAAAGCTAAAGTTGTAAAATTTGGGTTAAAAATCTGGTCATAGGCTGTATGTAGGACATTGTCAATATTTCTAGCCTTTGTGTGTTTTCTGCTGGCTGTCACATTCTTTTTTACTTTTTTAACTTTTTTACTTATTTTAACTTTTTAAAAATTTAACTTTGAAATAGAAATTGTGCCTATTTGTCGCTTATCCATAAATTAAGACTTTAGTCTCTGGAAAATATATTTGTGCTGCAGTCAATCAATAAAAACTGACTAAGGACCTACTACATGCTATACACTGTGCAAAGCAGAGAGGATGCATGAAGAGGCCCTTGAGATAGTTCCTCTCTTCTAGAAGCTTATAGTCTAATGGAGGAGATGACATGCCAACATATATGCAAAGCAAGCTATAAATGGGATCAATAGGAACTAATTAACAGAGTGAAGACACTGGAATTAAGTGAGCTTGGAAAAGGCTTTCTGAGGAAGATGGGACATAAATTGGGACTTAATGGAAGCCAGGAAGACTGGTCTGAGAAGAGGAGAGGCAGCATTCCAAGCATGGGGGAAAGACTGAGAGAATGCCTGGAGTGGAGAGATGGAATTTGGAGAGACCATCTTGTTCATGGAACAGCAGTATCATTGGATCAAAGACTCTGTGTATAGGGAAATAAGGTTTAAGAAAACTGGAAAGATAAGAAGGGATTAAGTTGTAAAGAGCTGTGAATGTCAAACAGAGCAATTTGTATCTGATCCTGGAGGCAAAAGGGAGGCATTGGAGTTTCTTGTGGGGACAGACCTGCACTTTAGGACTATCACTTTGGGGGCTGAATGGAGGATGGATTGGAGTGGGGCAAGGCTTGATGCAGGCAGACCCATAAACAAACTATTGTAATAAATAATCAAGGCATGAGCTGATGCAGGCTTGCACCAAAGTGGTGGCAGTGTCAGAGGAAAAAGGAGGGGGTGTTGAAGAAATGTTGCACCAGAGATATTGTAGAGGTGAAAATGGCAGACTGGCAACTGTTTGGATATGGCAAGTGAAAAAGAATGAAGAATCCAAGATGATTTCTAGGTTATGAACCTGAGAGGAATTATAAGGCTAAATTTTTTGGCCTGTTTTAAAGTGTGTCTTCTCAGAAAGAAAGAACCTAAAGATACGATGCTCCCAGGGCTCTGAGCCATCTAACCACAGATTCCCACAAAATAGGTACTCAAGAACCACTGAAAAGGGCCAAAAAGACACATGGCTGTATTCTCTGATTTCATATTCATCACCACACAAAGGACATATCTCCAATAGATTCCGTGGAAGGAGGGCAATCAAGGAAAAGGAATTTTTAAAATCAAATTCTCAAGTATTCATATTAACCTAATTATATGTGTGAAAGGCAGCATTACTTAGTTAAAAAAAAAGATTGATTTGGAAATCCAAGGCTAAGAGACAGATTTTAGATCTTGGCAATTGACTTTAGGCAAGTCATTTTACCTCTCTAGGCCTTGGTTTATTTAATTATAAAATAATGGAGTTAGATTACAATAAGAGTTCTTAATTTGGGGTACAACCAAAGGGTAGACAGATTTTAGGGGAACTAAAACTTGACTAGAAAAGAAATTATCTTTCTTTTTATCCTTTTATAACCTTTCTTTCATTATCCTTTCTTTATACTCTTGTGCATTTTGTTTTATGTATTTAAAAGCATTGTTCTGAAAAGGATTAATATTACATTAATATAATCTTATATTTTCATATAATATATTAAGTTTAATAAAGTGAAAGGATTCCCTAGGCCAAAGGAGTCTGGGTCACAAAAAAAGCCTCATTTAAGATCATTTCCATTTCTAATTCTCCAGTCTGCTTTATTTTTGTCTAGAATATTCCTTATTTCCTCCATTATTTACCATTCAGTTACCTGATATTTCTCGTTTTAACTTTGTTCTTCCAAACTGACCAGAATCTAGGCAGCTATAATAAATGCTTTTCCCTTAGAAATTATGCCATATGACATTTTATCACAAAGCTTTGTTTCCCTTGCTCTGGCACTTGTAGATCTTTAGTCACCTATCCCCCATTTATGAGTGGAATATAGTAGACACACTGCATGGCTACTACAATCCTTCTCTGTCCATTTCAGTGATGATTCTTGACTCAACTGCCATTTAGAATCATAGACTTTGGAACTGGAAAGGTTTGTAGAGATGAGGTAATTTAATCCTTTGATTAAACAGATGAGGAAAGTGAGATCCAATGAGTGATAGTGACTCACCCAAAGCAACGTAGCCAGTTAATGGTAGAGCTCAAGTTGGGGTCCAAGGAGCTTTGGATTCCTTGATGGCTACCCCTTCCTCTTCACCATCATCAAAAATTAGCATTACCCTTTCACAGAATTACAAATTCAGAATCTATAGGGACTCCAGAGATCATTAAATCCATTGCACTAACACTCTCTGCACCACCTCATTCAGCCTAAATCTGATACCTTTAGGAATAAGGATGTCATTACTTTCCTAAGACAGTGTGATATAACAGAATATATGCTATTTTAGAGATACTAAATCTCGGAGTGGTGACAGACCCCCAAAGTGCATCTAGCCCAAAGAGTATCTGAACAGAATTACCTTCTGCAACATCCCAGAACTGATTATTCAGTTTCTTTGAGGAAGGGGCAAGGAGAGTACTTTCAGATTTGTGTTTTGTTTTTACATTACATACATTTACAGATTACTACCACTTCATGACAGGTCTCTTGCAACAAAGTAAAACAGTTGCTTATTGTGTCTGCCACTTCTAACTCTTCATGACCCCTTTTAGGAATTTTGCAAAGATACTGGAGTGGTTTGCCATGTCCTTCTCCAGCTCATTTGACATAATAAAGAAATTGAGGCAAGCAAGAAACTGACATGATAAAGAAACTGAGGGTTAAGTGACTTGCCCAGGATCATCCAGCTAGTAAATATTTGAAGTCACATTTGAACTAAAGTCTTCTTGACTCCAAGTCTGGCACTCTGTCCACTGAGCCACATAGCTGCCCAAATATAATACAACTTCATCTGAAATGTCATACAACATTTCACATATGATGCACTCAGTCCCCTCTATTTTTCAATTAACAAAAGACTTTTCTTTCCCCCCAATCCCCTAGTACACTGGGAGAAAAAAAGAAAAGAAAAATAAATTTCTTCCAACATATGTATGTCATATATATATATATATATTCATATATATGTATAAAACAAAACAATATCCCTCAATGATTGTTTGATGACCAAAATATGTCTCCTTCTACACCCTAAATATATCAGTTGGTTAAGGAACAGATGCCCCAGGATCAAGGAATGATCACATTCCTCAATATTGCCTGGGAGTATGAGGGGGAGGGTTGACAAAATAGGGAAAAGGATGAATTACAAAGTAATAAATATAATATATTATAAATATAAATAATAAATATAAATATTATATATTACATATTAAAAATTAAAAATTAAATTTTAAAAACAACCTCTATAATGGAGAGCCTGTTTTAGCATCCAATCCTCTGCATAGTTCTTAAAGCTTTTCAAAGTAGTTTGTCCTTAGAGGGTTTTATGGTATTATACAAATTACTCTCCTGGTTCTGCTTATTTCTTTTTTTTTTCAACCTAGTAAAGTCTTCTTGTTTATTTTTAGAATATTGATGTTATTGCATAAATTGCTTTCCTAGTTCTGCTTGCTTCATTCAGCATCAGTTCATATACTTATATATCATTTCCATTTAAAGATTCTCATGATTAAGAACCCATGACCTACTGAAGCATTACGTTGTCAAAATATGACATTTTGCAATCCCCACCATTACTCCTACTTCTGCCTTCTGAGACCAAGCAAAACAAATCTAATCCCTTTTCCACATAACAACACACCTAATATTTGAAGCTGCCAATCACATCTCCCCTTAAGTCTTCTCTTCTCCAGGTTAAATGGCCTTTAGCTAGTCATTGTATGGCATCAGTTCCCTTCTCTAAACCTGCTCTTATTTGTCAATGTACAATGATAACTGAATGTATTCAACCCTACAAAAAACATACCTTATGGTAAACCCCAATTCTTTTTTTCACTGTCCTTTTTCATAATGACTCCCAAGTGTGGAAACCTAATGAAAGGAGTTACTTCCCAGGGCAAAACACAATGTAGGCATCCAAATCTACATGTAAATGATGAGCTAGATGGAATGTTATCCTTAAGGAACACCCATGAGAAGAAGGTTGGGTCACTCAAAAAAAGATAATCAACAGACTGAATAATGAATACTAATCTTCCAAATGCATGGTTGGCACCTTTACAATTGCATAATGATTCTTAGTCAGGTAGGGAACCTATTTATGGACTGTGAAGTACTATGGTCTCCCTCACCAAGAATCCATCATATTTTCCATTAGTCTTTGTTGCAACAGACCTACCTTGAAATACAAAATATATCTACTTAATTTTTATCCTTTTCGCCCAATTATACCATAATTGAGGACGGGCTAAGAGGTGCTAGTTTCACAGAGGCAAAAGGGTCCCTCTAACACCTAGCTCTGACACTTTGTACCCAAAGCACTTGGTAGACAAAACCTGGAGCCATGTGCTCAAAGAAGAAAACATAGTAATAACCTGAATGCCTCTGAGCCCCTGGAAGACTCTACTAGTGTTATCTCACCAAGCCACAGCTTTGAACTCCAGGGAGACATTCTAACAGGACATATCAGGACACTGCCTTCAGTTTGGTGAAGAATAAGCATGGCAAACTTACTGCCATAAAAGAATGCTTTTTCTTTATAAAAAACCAGTTTTAAATGAAATAAATTCCCAATTCAGAGAATCACAGAATTTCAGTCAGAAGAGACTTCAGTGGTGGTCATCTTGTTAAAAAAAAAAAAGAATTCTTTTCACAGAATACTCCAAAGGTGATTATCTAGGTTTTACTTGGATACTTGAAGTTGTGATAAAGAAATGATCCAGAGACTTTGAAGGGCAGAGCCTGGAAGACATGGCAAGGTTTGTTTGCATCCACAGTATGGGATGGTGGAAAAGCCTTAGAATCTTGAGGAAAGAAAGATCTCTCTCTATTCTGAGACAGCAAGGGTGACAGGCTGACCAGAGATTTCTCTCCTGAGCCATACAAAATCCCTCATTGATCCTAACCATCATTCCCCCCTCCAAGACACCAAGAATTGTGGCAGAACCTGAGAAGAATAAGAATAGCATCAGAAGATCTCATACAGCTCCTGTGACACCCTGAGTCTGGACATTGGCTCTGCTGTGCTAAGACCAGGGGTCACCAAACCCTGAGCCTCTTAGGGACCAGGCTGACAAGCCTGGGTCTCTCAACTTTGGGGGAAGGGAGAAAGATATTTTTAGACAGACAAGGACTTCCTTACCCTCTTTCCTATAAAATCCAACCTTCAGACATCTTGCTTATCTTACCCCTAACCACCATTTGTTAGAATAAAGTTGTCAATTATCTTAAACTGACTTCCTTGTCATATTGGAAGAAGGAGAGAGCTGATTTCTCTCTCTCCTTCCCCAAGGGAAGAGGTTCACCCATTAAAATCATTTATTAGAGGGGAATAAAGTCAGGGTTAGTGGGGAGACATATTGAAGGGGGGAATCCATCTCTCCCTCCTTCTACCTTCTGGACATTTATCATCTACTTTTATATTATATCCTTTATACCCAAACCAACACTAATACAAAAAGAAAGGAAAGACACTATCTCCCAAGGCAGCCCATTATACTTTGGCATAATTCTAACTATTGAGATGTTCTTCTTTAAGTCAATTATCTTTTTTTTTTAGTTTCTACCTATCACTCTTGCTTCTGCCTTCTAAAACCAAATAGAACAATTTTAATTTCTCATTTGATAGTATTTCCTCAATAAGTTTTCTTTTCTCTAAGTTAAATATCTCTTGTTTTCAACTGAACCTCACATAATGTGAATCATCCTGGTCACCCTTCTCCAAACATTCTCTGGTTTATCACAGTGTTTCCTAAAATATTTAATCTGGAAACAAATTCCATAATTCAGATATGGTTTGACAAGAGCAACATACAGCAAAATTATGATCTCCTTGTGCTTTGTGTCTCTTAATTTAACCTAAGATACCAAGCTTTTCTTTCTGATGTCTTATTTGTGCCTCTAGTATGTGAGGTCCTACTTTGAAAATTCAGTCCTTACACTTTTTTACCAAAATATAACCCCCAAACACATACTGTCTATTCTCATATACTTAAATCACAGTTGAGCTTCATAGCCTTCCTGCCACCATTTTGTTTTGGAACATAATATACTCATTAAACATTGTTATAGGTTTTATGGATAGCCACCAGTTAGCTCCATCACCTTTTGTTATTCATTTGCTAAGCCTCAGTCCCTCAGTTAAAAAAAAAGGACTTTTCACCTCTAAAATTCTTTGTCATCTCTCAGCTCTTCTCCCAGCTTTGATGCCAGTCTCTTATGTAACCATATCTCTGAGTCAAAATGGTAAAGATCAGTCAGTGGATTTGACTGTATTGGGATCCTGGTAATAAGTGTTACATTCTACTAGGCAGAGGGAATATTAGGGTTATCAAGGACCCCATCACAGACCTCAGTTTTATGATTTATATGTTCTAATATGTCTCTGTTTCTGGCAAGTTCAAGAGCACTTTCAAGACTGAGAATGGAAAGCTGGAGATCACTGAAAATACTAATACAATCTTTCAGAAGTATGATCCCACTACTGGATGCAAGAGCTGAGTATGTAGTAGAGTCCCCTAGTGTCTTTAATACCATGGAAAAGACTAAAGCTCACTTGAATGGGTGCTAAATAATGTCATTATCTCTAATCCTTCTGCTGATGCCTTTATGTTCACGATGAGAGCAAACCATGCATGAGAAATAAGATAGCTCCCTTGGGAATGCCAATAATGTCTCCTGCACTGCCACCTGCTTAGCTCCCCTGGCCAAAGTCATTAATTACAACATTAGCATTGTGGGAAGACTCATGATCACAGTATCTCTCATTACTACTATGCAGAAGATAGTAGATAGCCACTCAGGCATTGTAAGTGTCTAATAAAAGCTTGTTGATTCTTGACTGACTGACCGATTGAATAATACTATCTGAAATATGAAAAAAGACTTGCTAAGAGGAAGCTAACAGGCATGACCTTCCATGTTCCTATTCCCAATGTATCTGTTATGGATCTGGCCTACCACCCAGAAAAATCTACATGGTAATATCAAGAAAATGATGAAGCAAACCTCAGAGACCATTGAAGAGCATCAACTCTCAGAGTTGGCATAATTAGGTTTGCTTTTATTTTCAATTCTTTTTTCCTTCTTTCTTAAAAAAATTAAAACCTTACTTTGTATCCTATTAAGGACAGCAATAGAGTTTAGTGACTTATTCAGGATCACAGAGCTAGAAAGAGTTTGAGGTCAGATTTGAATGCAGGTCCTCCCAACTCCAGACCTGGAGCTCTACCCATTGTGCCACCTAGCTGCCCCAAATACATGTAACTCTTAATATTTATAGAGGAAAACTGTCAGTCATTAGTACTAGAAGAGAAACTTAGATGCCATCTAGTCCTAAGTCGCTCCCCAAAATAAGGTCTTTTTACTCATAATGATCATTTTGTTTCAGTATGACAACTTTTATACCTTGATTATGCAATCCCATTCAACTACAGTGGCTTTAAATCCTGGTCCTCCTTCTTTGAAAAGCAGCTGCAATAATCTCTCTGAGAGGTTCCTATAATATCTTATGAAATATGCTGTTTCTTTTCATTTTCTTTTCCACATGAGTCATACACTGTGGTCATGATGCCCTATCAGTAGAGAGCCACATATTAGGTAAGATTTACTATGGAAAAACATCAGCATATTTTATGGTAGGAGTTCTTAACCTTTTTTGTGTGTCATGAATTCTTTTGGCAAGCTATTTAAGACTATAGGCTCCTCAAAATAAAGGTTTGAAATGCATAAAATAAAATTCATATAAATACTTATAAAGGAAGCCTATCATATTGAAATAGTCCTCAAAATTAAAAAATAATAATAAAGTTCACAGATCCCAAAATAAGAACTCCTGGACCAAATTATCTCCAAGCTTCTTTTCTGCTCTCACATTCTAAGAGCTTAACAGCAAATTGACCTGACAAAGCAATAGATTTGGGGTGGGTGACTTAGGACAGTCTGAGACTAAAAGAGATCAGTGTCAGACAGTGAAAGGGTTCCTGATAGATAGAAAGGATTGTCTGTATGGTTATAGCTTTGAACAACACCTGTGAGAGCTTTGATGATGTACAATAATGATATTTGTGTAGTGGTAATAGGATGTCTCATTCTGTGAGAGAAAAACTCTGTTGTAATTATTCATTTCCTAAGAAAATTCAAGTAGGATATTGTTGTTTGATTTACCAACAATTTAGTTATATAAATTTGGGGAGGGGGATATTATACCTGTGATTTCACTAGTGTAAAGAACTGCCAAAGAGGAAACTGACTTTATCAAAACAGATCTATCAGCAATAATAATTTATTTTCAAATTGAACTAGTTAACTAAAAAGTATACACATACACACATGTGTGTATATATGTATGTACGTGTACACACACATATGAATTAAAGACTGGAAATTCAAAGACAAAAAATGGGAAATCCCCACTCTCAAGGATCTTACTTTCTTTTGAGGAAGATAAGAAATATATGTGTACATACAAAATAAACATACAGAATAAATATAAAATAAGAAGGAACTTAAGAAGGAAAGGCATGAATAATTGAAGGGAATCAAGCAATAAATATTTATTATGCTCTTATTTCATATGTTATGAACAATACTAAGCACTGAGAAGTCAAAGAAAAAGAAGTCAGAGAAAAGGTACCCTCAAATAACTTACATTCTGATGAAGAAGAAATGTGTGCGTGTGTATAGATATATGTCTATGTGTGTACATGCAAGCACTCTACATGCAAAGTAGAGCCAAGGTACCTTTAGAGGGGTAATCATTAACAGCTGGAAGAATGAGAAAAGTTTTCCTATGGAAGGTGAAATTTGAATTGATTTAATCTATGCCTTGTCATTGGACTTTGCTGGTAATATATAAAATGCTAATGGTTTATGTGGATTTACTTTATATCCTACAACTTTGCTAAAGCTGTTAATTATTTCAGCTATTTTTTTTAGTTGATTCTCTAGGATTCTCCAAATAGACCACCATATCTTCCGCAAAGAGTCATAGTTTTGTTTCCTCCTTGCCTATTCTAATTTCAATTTCTTTTTCTTCTCTAATTGCTACTGCTAGCATTTCTAGTACAATATTAAATAAAAGAGGTGATAATAGGCATTCTTGCTTCACTCCTGATCTTACTGAAAGGCTTTGAATGGAGTCATAAAGGAAGCTACAGATTTTAAGGAAAAGCCAGTGAAACTGCATGAGAAAAAGAGAGATGCCAATTTGGCTAGGTGAAAAGAAGTGAAAAAGTGAAAGAAGATTAATACAATGAGTCTGGAAAAGGTTAGGGACAGATTAGGAAGAGTTTTAAAAGACTGACAGGAGGGTTCATATTTGATTCTAGAGGCAACAGAAAGAGACTTGATTTTATTGAGAAAGTAAGTAGGGTTAGCCCTGACTTGTATTAGGAAAAAATCATTTTGACAGCTCTGTGGAGAATGGATTGAGTTATGAGGCAAAGCAGACAAATTAAAAAGTCATTGCTCTAGCCAGGACAATTGGTGGTATTCTCACCTACCATAGGTATTCAACTTAATTTAATTCAATTTCATCTTATTTAATTCAGCAAACATTAGTTAAATGCACACTATATATTGTGGTTTGGAAATAAAATGATGAATAAAAGCCAAAAGTCATTTCAGTACTCCAAGTGAGCTTGAACTAAGGTGGTGGCTGTGTGAGGAGAGGGAAGGAAGAATATTTAACAAAATATCTCTGTAGGTAGACATGACAAGTCTTGTCAATTGTTTAAACATGTGGGATGAGGAAGAGTGAGGGATTGAAGATTATAAGGTTACAAACCTAGAAGGCTAGGAAAATTGCAATACTTTCAACAGAAATAGGTGTGTTGGAGAAGAAGGGAGCTATCAGGAAGCCCTGATGAATTCATTCCTCTCCATGTAGTTGATGAAGTCAATCGGTTAGTTGATAAACATTTATTAAACACCAACTGTGTGGCAGGTACTATGCGAAGCATTAGAGAAACAAATTATATATACATATATATATGTATATATAATTTGTATATATATAAAAGAGAGAGAGAGAGAGAGAGAGAGAGAGAGAGAGAGAGAGAGAGAGAGAGAGAGAGAGAGAGAGAGAGAGAGAAGGTGCCTGTTTCAGAGACCTGATGGAAGTCCAAAGAACTGTAGCTGGGTAAGAAATGGAGAGAAAAAACTTGGCACTATATTATCTTACAGAATGGAAGGACTTCGTAACAGAGAATAAGTTGTTTGAGTCTCACATGAAATATAAATAAGCACAAATATTCTACTATTCCTTTTCAAAATGTGAGGAAGTTTGACTCTTGTGGAAGGCTCTCAAAAGAACTGTCATGAGAATCCCTAAGTCACTAGAAGCCTATCCAGAACAGAAAATATAAGCAAATGAGCCAAAAGTATCTAGGTGGATTTGCAGGGGTGGAAGAGAAGAGTACACTGAAAAGAGAATTTCATCAGCAAATCCATGAATCAATATATTCCCCCAGAGGAGTTGATGAAATTATAGAATATAAGGGCAGCTACTGGGGACAAGATTTTTAAATAAAGTTAAAAATGTTTCTATACTCAATAACCCTTTATAGATGTTCTTCAATAAAACTTGGTGCCATTGGAGGGCAACTTATCCATGTCCTGTCAAAAGTATGGGTTATATCTCTGGTTGCCCTGGTATACTTTCTAGGGAGTCAGTTGGAGCAGGAGAAATCTTTTAGGAGGATGAGTTCTGTGAGTCAAGAAGAGTGATGGACCTGGCCAACAGGAAGTTATCTTGAAGAGGCACAGCCCCAGGGAATTTAGCTTAAACAATGTACCTATCAGACCTATATATACCTATAAACAATGTACCACAGAGACTCTGTGCCCAGAGGAAGCAGTGTGAAGGCAACCCAAAGAGGAAAAGGACTTCAGAACCCTCCAGGGCTACAGATGTGAGTTGTCTGAGTCACAAGTATTATATGTTGTAATTATATTGCAGAAACTAAGATATGGAAATGTTCGTGTTTGTTCATGTTTATCAAGTTCATAGTAATAAAAAGAAATTTTTTGAAAAAGGAAAAGACATTTTACAGAATGACAGGAAGACAGGCACTAATTAGAAAATCTATGATAGCTTAGATAGCATGCTCCATATATTCCCTCTTCCAACAGATGTTGCATTTAGTTGGCAGAGAATGTGCCCAAAAATTTTATTGGGAATGTTAGGTTCCTATTGCTCTTACACTGTCATCTCAGTAAACCCCTTTGTCTTGAGTTAGCTGTGAAAATTAAATGGATTGCCAGAGACCTGGGAGCAAATGGTTTTAAGAGTGTAGACCAACAAAGTATCTTGAACCTTAGGGGTAGCCAAGCCTCAAGATCTTTGTCCTATAACACTAAATTGGAGGAATGGCCCATAGATAGATGCTACGTCAAGGAGTTTAGTAGAAAGAAATGCTTAGGGGATTGGATTGGGGGAGACATCATAAGTTCTGTGTATTGCTCTTCAGATATATGGTAATTGGGTAGCAACTGACAGTCTTAGAACAACAAAATTCAAGTAAAGGATAATATCATTTATATTTTTTCCTCTCCTATTCAGGTCAAAAAAGAAGTTGGTGATGTTACCATTCTCATCAACAATGCTGGAATTGTAACAGGAAAATTATTCCTTGAGACTTCAGATGAGCATATTGAAAAATCTTTTCTTATAAACTCCTTTGCTCATATCTGGGTAAACTTTATATTTTCTTTTTTAAGTGTAAAGATAAAGTAGTTAATTTCATTTCTCTAAATATCTGTTTATATCCATTCATTTATGAAAAACCTAATAGGGATATATTTAGACTAAGAGAACAGTTACCTGTGATATAGTTCAGTCTCATCCCTACCCAATCCCATCTAATACTTAGAGATTTATTTTATTGCACTTTAATACCACATAGCTCTTCAGGTCTGGTCCCACACATGATTCCATTTCTCAGCTCCCTCTAATTAGGTTATAAGTCTTCTTAGGCTGACTAGAAATTACCTGTACAAAAAGAGGGATTATATGTGTTACAGATATTGCATGAAAGATAGAAAATATCTGAAAGATTTTATTGAATGACAGGGAGATAAATGCTAATCAGAAAATCTATTACAGCACAAAAGAGAAGATGTATACATATATACATACATATTAGAAATATGAAACTGAGGGACAAGTGGGAGGGGAGATTAATTAGGAAATCCTAGATGAATTGATAATTCTTCCCAGCCCAGTTGATGAAGATACAGACTGTAAGGAGGGAGCATAAGTTCTAAGATTTCAAACAAAGTACAAACTAATATCTCCCTTTATAGGGAATGAAGAAGTTCTTCAAATAAAGTTTGATGGAATATAGGGTTCGATGGACATACACATGTATATGAATGTACATACATTTATTCACACATATTTGTTTGTTATCTCTAGTACCTACAGCTTTTAGAGTCGAGAATGTAGGCTTTTTCAGCATTTTCAGTTTTTTCAATGTTATATATTTGTGTGTGTGTGTGTGTGTGTGTGTGTGTAGGAAGCAATAAAGGAGAGAGAGAGAGAGAGTTGGGGGGGGAGGGAGAGAGAGAGAAAGAGAGAGAGAATAAATACCTATCTTTAATATAGTAACCAAATATAACAAGAAAGAGAAAAGGGGAGATTGAATAGAGGGGGAAAAGACTTTTTCATAGGAAATAGAAATAGTGAAGACAAAAAACAAGTGCTCTATTTGCAAAGATGGGAAGGTGTCACTATAATTTTCAAAGAAAGAAAGAATTAATTCTATTAAAATAGATGAAAATATGTCATGGTCAGCTATCCCAAATCACTGGACCAAATGGTCAAGAGTCATTTTTTCCCTATGAAAGTTACCTTCTTCAGTTGTGTTTTCCCTCATTTTGCCTGTTTAGCTCTTTATTTTCATGGTGTCTTTATTTTTATTCAGAGTTGGAGAGGGAGGTTAAATTCTCATAAAAGTATCTAAAGTCCAAATGGAAAGGCACACTTGAGCAGATTAGAAAACTAATTGTTACTTTCTATGCTAAAAATACATATCCAAAAAGCTCCACTGACTCAATTAGTAAAAAACTTCAATTTTATTATTAATGTTGCATTTATTCAAAGAACATTCTACTAGATTGAAAGCTTTTTTAAGGGTGAGGGCCTCATCTTACATTTCTTTGTATCTTCCTAAAGCTAGCATTAGTCTTAGCATATAGCAAGAATTCAATACATATTTATAGAATGATTCATAAATTGATAAAATTGTCTGTTTATGTTTCTTAGACTTACAAAGCCTTTCTTCCTGCCATGATGGCTGCCAACCATGGTCACTTGGTCTGTATTTCAAGCTTAGCTGGATTAGTTGGCATGAATAAACTAGGGGGTGAGTATTGTATGTTGTTTGTGTACGATCTAATCCAGAATGAAATGGACCCTTCAGTTTGGATTTTTCCTAAATTCATGCAAAAATTTCTTTAATGAATCTGAATTAGTTTATGTTCAATTTAAATGAATCTCTCTGTCTCCTGGTCAGTGTTGATATGGAATCGTTTACTTGCTCATTTTTGTAATGTTTCTTAAAATTTTAGGTAAAGGTTTTTTTTAGTTTGTCTTTTAATATTTCCACACTATTATAAATTTATAGGGGGCAAAGGATTCTTTATTCTTTTTTTTAACCTTTACCTTCTGCCTTTGAATCAATATTATATATTGGATCCAAGGCAGAAGAACATTTCAAAGTCCTCTTGTCTCCAGGCCTAGCTCTTTATCCATTAGTCAGATTAGACGCTCCATGGATGCTTTGTTCTTTAAAATAAATTTGAAAGTGTGCTTTATACAAAGATGGACTGTTGGCACTTTGGGGGAAGAATAGAAGGTAAGGGGCACTGTGGTACAAGTTAGGGATAAAGGTTCAGAAATGGTACAAGCCTAAGGTTGCTAGTTCAAATACTGGTCTTAAAGAAGCAGTCTTTACACAACTGTCCTTCCTAAAGAACCCTCATTACTAAAACGTGTTAAAAGAATAAATTTAGACCAAGGTTGGATGTGACTTTTTAAGAATATTGTACATGAGAAACCTGAATGGATTCCTGAGTGGAATGAAAGTTTGGATTATGTAAACCTAGATAGATGGGTAAATCTGGTATTAATCAGTCACATCTTCTGCAATTTTAACCTTTATGTATCAACAATTATTTATAAATTACTAAAAATCTATTGATAGCCTGCTCCAAAGGGTCATCATAGTATTGAAAAGATTTTGATGTTTTGAAAGAGGTCAGTGAAGCACAAGTTTTGGAAGGACCTATATATTATTAAAGAGATAAGAAATTAGAAAGAAAAATGGCCATCTCTAAGAGAGCTTCATCAAGGATAGGGAATACTGGTTAGCATCATCCAGTAAAATGTAAACTCCTTCAGAGCCAGAGTGATTTCATTACTTTTTTTCCTCTGTGTACTCACAGTACCTAATATTTGAATTAAACTGTTTCCTTTTGTGAAAATATTATCATATTTATTGTTTACTCAGTGGTATTTCTTTAAAAAAAAAACCTTACCTTCTGACTTGGAATCAATACTTTATATTGGTTCCAAGGCAGAACAGCACTAAGGGTTAGGCCATGGGGGTCCAGGGTCACACAGCTGGGAAGTGTCTGAGGTCACATTTGAAACCAGGACCCCCCCATTTCTAGGACTGGCTCTCAACCCACAGAGCCACCCAACTGTCCCCTCTTCAGCAGTATTTCATAGATATATTAGATCTATTTGGGGGCAATAAACTTGACAAAATATCTATCAAATAATTGAGAATAAGATGAAGTGATATGGGTTAGGTAACAATACAGTTAACTGAATCAAGAACTGGTGGAATGACCAAATGGCAACCAAAGAGAAGTCATTAAGGGCTTGATGTCACACTGGAATAATGTCTCTAGTAGAGTACCCTTGATGTATAATGTAATACTCTGCCACATGATATTTTTATCAGTGAATTAAATTGTGGCATCATTTATATTTATATCAGATCTATAAGGGATGCAAAGTAAAGATATTGTGCAACAAAATCAGTATCTAAAAATAAATCTATAGGCCACAGTAATTAATTATTATGAAATAGAATTTAATAGGAAAAAATGTAAAGTCCTATACTTCAGTTCAAAAATGAATGACACTAGTCATTCACAAGTATAGAATTTGTATATCAAGTATATAACAATATGGAGGAAAGTTAGTGGGAAGCATAGGAAGGAAAAAGTAGGACTTGACCACAATTTACATGAAAGAAGATCTGGAAAGCTTGGTGGAATATAACAAACTCAATATGAGCCAACAAAATAATATAGCAGTTAAAAAATAGATGAGATCTTACAACATAATCTTAAATATTCTGAGATCTGCATTAATAGAAGTATAGAGTCTGGAACAAAAGAAATTATAGTCAGACTATATCTGTCTTCAGTCCAAAGTACCACATTTTAGGAAAGACACTGACAAATGAGAGAATATACAAATGAGAGAGTTCATACTAGCAAATGAAAGGAATGATAGAAAAAAATGGGGATATATAACTTGGAGAAGAAGAGACTTAAAGTGAACATATTAGATATCTTTATTTCTTTTCATTTAACTTTTTTACCAATTATATGCATTAAGAAATTTCCACATGTTTCCCAAAGTTATATGATCCAAATTGTTTCCCTCTCCTCCTTCTCTCCCCCTTCTGGAACTGGCAGGCAATTTAATCTGGGTTGTACATGCATTATCATGCAAAACATTTCCATATTGCTCATTTTTATTAATGAATAATAATCAAAACCCCAAAAGAATAAAACAAATAAACATGTGAAAAATCATATCCTTTCATGTGCATTACAACTCCAACAGTTCTTTCTCTGGAAGTGGATAACATTCTTTGTCATAAGTCGCTCAGAATTGGCCTTGATTTTTATATTGTTGAATGTAACTAAATCTTTCACATTTGATCATCTCACAATATTTCAGTTACAGTGTATAATATTCTCCTGGTTCTGCTTTTTTTCACTTTGCATCAGTTATGTAGCTCTTTCCAGCTTTCTGAAATCATCCTCTTCATCATTTCTTACAGCACAATAGTGTTCCATAATCATCATATACCACAATTTTTTCAGCCATTCCCCAACTGATAGACATTCCTTTAGTTTACAATTCTTTGCCACAACAAAAAGAGTAACTATAAATATTTGTGAATTAATAGGTCCTTTCTCCTCTTTTTTTTAAATCTCTTTGGGATAAAATCTAGAAATTGCATTACTGGGTCCAAGGATAGGCATTGTTTTATAGCCGTTGGGATATAGTTCCAAATTGCCCTACAGAATGGTTGGATCAGTTCACAACTCCACCAAAAATGCACTAATGTCACAATTTCACCATATCCCTTCCAGAATTTATCACTTACTTTTACTGTTATATTGTCCAATCTCATAGGTGTGAGGTGGTACCTCAGAGTTGTTTTAATTTGCATTTCTTTAATAAAGAGGGATTTGGAACAGTTTTGCATATGATTATCGATAGCTTTGATTTCTTCACCTGAAAACCACTTATTAATATCCCTGAGCCATTTGTCAATTGGGGAATGACTTATATTCTTATAAATTTGATGTAGTTCTTTCTATATTTGAGAAACTGGACCTTTATCAGAGAAATTTATTATAATTTTCCCCCAGTTTGTTGTTTCCCTTTGTTAAAGGAATTTTCTTAATCTCTCCCTCTGTCTCTTTAAGAGGCAGAAAAGAGATTTTTAAAATCCCTTTAAAACTTTATCTTGATTATATTGGTTTTGTGTGTACAAAAACTTTTTTTCATTTAATATAGACAAAATTATTCATTTTACATCTTATAATGTTCCCTATCTCTTGTTTCATTGTAAATTCTTCTCTTCTCCATATATCTGACAGGTAAACTATTCTATATTCCCTAATTTATTTATATCATTCTTTATGCCCAAATCACACACTCATTTTGACATTATCCTGGTATTGGGTATGAGATATTGGTCTGTACCTAATTTTTGTCATACTCTTCTCCAATTTTCCCAGCAGTTTTTGCCAAATAACAAGATCTTATCCAAAAAACTGGGATCTTTGGGGTTATTAAACACTAGATTGCTGAGGTCATTTACCCATAATCTATTCCATTGATCCATCATTCTATTTCTTAGTCGTTACCAGATTATTTTAATGTTTACTGCTTTATAGTACAGTTTGAGATATGGTACTACTAGGCCACCATCCTTCACATTTTTTTCCTTAATATTTTCCTTAATATTCTTGAACTTTTGTACTTTCAGATGAATTTTGTTATTATTTTTTCTAGTTATATAAAATATTTTTTGGTAGTTTGATTGGGATGACACTGAATGAGTAAATTAATTTAGGTAGGATTATCTTTTTATTATATTAGCTTGGTCTACCTATGAGCAATTACTGTTTTTCCTATTGTTTGGATTTAACTTTCTTTGGCTGAATAATATTTTGTTATTGTGTTTATATAATTCCTGTTTGTTGTGGCAAATAGATTACCAAGATTTTATATTACATAGAGTGATTTTAAGTGGAATGTCTCTTTCTAACTCTTGGTACTGGACTTTGTTGGAAATATTTAAAAATGCTGATGATTTGTGAGGGTTTATTTTTGTATCCTACTTTGCTAAAGTTATTAATTATTTCAACTAGTGTGTTTTTAGCTGATACTCTAACTATATACCATCATATCATCCCCCAAAGAATGATAGTTTAGTTTTTCCTCATTGCTTATTTTAACTCCTTCAATTTTTTTTTTGCTAAAACTAACATCTAGTACAATATTAAATAACAGTGGTGATAGTTGGACATCCTTGCTTCACTCCTAATTTTATTGGGAAAGCTTCTAACTTATTCCCATTGCAAATGATATTTGCTGATAGTTTTAGATAGATACTGCTTAATGTTTTGAGAAAAGATCCATTTAATCATATACTTTCTAGTGTTTCTAATAGGAATGGGTATTGTATTTTTTCAAAGGGTTTTTTGCATCTAATGAGATAATCATGTGATTTCTGTTAGTTTGGTTATTGGTATTGTCAATTATGCTGATACTTTTCCTAATATTAAAATAGTCTTGCATTCTTGGTATAAATCTCACTTGATCATAATAAATGATCCTTTTAATATATTGCTGTGGTCTCTTTCCTAATATTTTATTTAAGATTTTTTACATCAATATTCATTAAGACCAATTTCCTTTCTATGTTTTTGGTCTTCCTGGCTTAGATGTCAGCACCATATTTGTGTCATAAAAAGAATTTGATAGAACTACTTCCTTGTTTATTTTGCCAAATAGTTAACATAGTATTGGGATTCATTGTTCTTTAAATGTTTGTAAGTCCATCTGATTCTGGGAAATTTTTTCTTATGGAATTCATTAATGGCTTATTCAAGTTCTTTTTCTGAGATGAGATTATTTAAGTATTCTGTTTTTCCTTTTGTTAATTGGGCCAATTTATATTTTTGTAAATATCCATCCATTTCACCTAGGTTGTCAGATTTATTGTCATATAATTGGTGAAAATAACCCCTAATGATTACTTTAATTTCTTCTTCAATATAGGTAAATTCACCCTTTCCATTTTTGATACTGGTAATTTTATTTTCTTCTTTCCTTTTTTATTCAAATTAACCAATATTCTATTTTATTCATTTTTTCATAAAATCAAGTCCTAGTTTTATTTATTAATTCAATAGTTCTCTTGTCAATTTTATTAATTTCTCCTTTGATTTTTAGATTTCCAATTTAGTCTTTAAGTGAGGATTTTTGATTTGTTCTTTTTCTAGGTTTTTTTTAGTTACATGCCCAATTTGCTGATCTGTTTTTTCTCTATTGATGCTAAATCATTTGGTGCATATATGTTAATTATTGATATTACTTCATTTTCTTTACTACCTTTTATCAAGATATAATTGCTTTCCTTATCTCTTTTAATAAGATCTTACTTTGGTTTAGCTTTGTCTGAGAACATGATTGCTACTTTGGTTTGTTGCTGTTTTTTTAATCTCAATTGAAGCCCATTAAAATCTGTTCCATCGCCTTACCTTTACTCTGTGGGTGTCTATCTGCCTCAAATGTGTTTCTCAGAAATAATATATCATAGGATTCTGGTTTTTAATCAGTCTGTTAACCACTTCCATTTTATAGATGAGTTCATCCCATTTATATTAATGGTTATGATTTCCCTCTGTGTGATTCCCTCCATCTTGTTTTCTTATTTTAATCCTGAACTTTCCTCCTTTAACTCTGTTCTTCTCCCAAAATGTTTTGCTTTTTAATAAGTCCTTCATTCTTTCTCCCTTGTTATTCACCTCCCCACCACCACCTAATTCTCCTTCTCCATATTGTGATTTTTAAATCACCAAACTGAAGTATTAAAAATTAGTTTCTCTGCTAAAAGTATTATATTTTTAGAGATTTATTAAAGATTAAGAATTTAAGGAAATACAAGTAAGAAAGCACATGCCTAGGAGGGCCAAAAGGCCCATTCAATTTCACTTACATCATGAGAGGCCTGTCTGCTTGGAAGCGGAAGCAGGAAGAGAGCTCAGTAGGCTTTTACAGCCAGTTAAATAGAAATTTTGATCTTGCCCAGGTGGAAATCTCAGTGAGATTAGAGGGCATCTCAGGAACTAGAGCAAGGACTTCTGGGGACTGAAGTCTGGGGTTCAAATCTCCATTTTTACATTCTCCATAGGATAAGATATGATTCTATACTCCCATGTGTCAGGTTGTTATTCCTCTGAGCCAATTCTGATGAGAGTAAGGTTTAAGTATTGCCTATCACCACCCTAATCCTCCACTCAACTGTAATTTTTTTCTACTTCTCTTTAGGTGATATAATTTATCCTATTTTACCTCTCTCTTCCATTTTCTCTCAGTTCAATCCTCTTTTTCTCCCCTGAATTTTTTTCACATTATTCTAAACAGATTACTCCCATGCCCTCAATCCATGTATAATTCTTCTAACTACTATGATAATGATAAAAATTTAAGAGTTATGGATATGTTCTTTCCATGTAGGAATATAAACAATTTGATCTTATTGAGTCCCTTAAATTTTCTCTTTCTTATTTACTTCTTTTTGCTTCTCTGGAATCTTATATATATAAACAGATTTTCTGTTTAGGTGATGTTCAGGAAAGTCTAGAAATCTTCTATTTTATTAAATGACTATTTTTTCTCCTAAAGAATATAGTCAGCTCTAATGGGAAGGTGATTCTTGGTTGTAAACCTAGTTCCTTTGTCTTCCAGAATATCACATTCCATGCCGTCCATTCTTTAATGTACAAGCTGCTAAATCCTGTGAAATCAGGATTGTGGGCTCCATGATATTTGATATTGTTTCTTTCTGACTGATTGCAATATTTTCTCCTTGGCCTTGAAATTGACTATACTATTCCTTGGAGTTGTCATTTAGGGATGTCAATAGCTGATCTGTGTATTCTTTCTATTTATATTTTACCTTCTTATTCAAGAATATCAGGGAATTTTTCTTTGATAATTTTTCATAATATGAGATCTAGGATTTTTTTAATCATGACTTTCAGGTAGTCAAATAGTTCTTAGATTGTCTCTCCTGGATCTATTTTCCAGGAAAGTTGTTTTGTTTCTTTTTAAGTGAGATATTTCATGTTTTCTTCTATTTTTTCATTTTTTATTTTGTTGTATAGTTTCTTGATGTGTCATGAAGTCATTAACTTCTATTTGCCCAATTCCAATTTTTAAAAAATGATTTTCTTTTGTGACCTTTTGAACCTCCTTTTCCATTTGGTCAATTCTACTTTTCATGGAACTCTTTTCTTCTTTAAATGTTTTACCTCTTTTTCCAGTTAGTAAATTCTATTTTTAATATATTCTTTTCTTCATTGGATTTCTGTGTTGTTCTTGTTTTTTTTTAATTTGACCAATTCTGCTTTTTAAACTATAATTCTCTTTTTGCATTATTTTCATTTCATTCCCCCTTTTTCTTCCCTTTCTCTTATTTGATTTTGAATTCCTTTTTGAGCTCTTCCAGAGACTAAGACAAATTCCCATTTTCTTTGAAGTCATGCATGTGGCTGCTTTGATCTCACTGTCCCCTATTAAATCTGTGCCTTGCTCTTATTTGTCTCCATAAAGTGTTTCTTTTGCTATTTGTTCATTTTCCCAGATTTTTTCCTTTAAAGGTGGACTTTGTTTTCATTGTAGAGGGTGTGCCCCCTTAAACTTCATGCTGCCCTCAGTTCTAGTTAGTTTTCTTCAAGTTTCAGTTCTTGCAAGGTGATATGATGGCCTGTGGTCTGGGAGCTCTGAAAACTGATGATTCAGTCTCTTCTAGGGACTGCTGATGGTTTTCAGGACGTTGAATTCTGTGAGCTACATTTCCTGGTGGTTAGGGGCTTCACCGTAGGTTGTTAGGGACTTTACCACATTGTCTTGGGGCCCTGCTGCATGTTTGTGCCAGGGCTTGGTACTTCAAGGGGTGGGCATGGAATGCTCTGCTGTTGGCTTACACAGGGTCATGGTGTCTCAAAATTGGCTTGTTCCCAGGTTCAGAACCTAGCACAGTAGTTGTTTGGGGGGAGGGGGGCTGGTCTGCACTCCTATGTATGCAGTTTTACTTCTGGTTCCTCTCTTACTCCATAAAACAGATTCTCTATGCAAACTTGAAAGTTGTTTTCCTCAGGAGAGTGATTTTACACCATCTCCTTGTTGGTTCTGTGACTAGTTTTTATTTTGAAGTGCTATTTTAAAGTTGGTTTGAGAGGATTCTCAGAGAAATTTCAACTTTCCCTACTACTAAGCTCCCATAAAACCAAACCTCTGAAATAAAATCTACTCAAATCAAATTGCTCACTATCTCCAGAGGGGAAGATTAGGAGGGAGGGAGACAATTCAGATCTTATAATTTTGGAAAATGTATGTTGAAAATTATATTTTAAATAAACCTTCAAATTTGAAATTTCTGAAATTGGAATAGAGATTTTTCTGGAGACAGTGGACTTCATATCCCAGGATGTTTTTAAGACTTCCCCTATCCATACCTCTCAGCTTTTTGGCATTTCCACCCCTCATTGCCCTACTTCCCTTTCCTATGTCCTTGGTTACTCTTATTACCTGTTCCTTTTATGCCAAAACCCAAATAATCTAAATTTTACCAAAAAATTAAATTAAATTAAATTAAATTAAATTAAATTAAAGGAGACTGGAGATCCATTTGTCAAAGTTATTGTAGAAGGGATACATATTTGTGTATCAGCTGGTACTAAGGTACCTTTGAGGCTCCACCCAACTCAGAAATTCCATGATTCTTCATTCTGTGGTTATGTTACAGGTCTAAAGAAGATCTACGACCTAAGATCACTTTTAAGTTAAGAAAAAAAGTTCCAGAAAAATACCTTGTTAAAATTCTATTAATAATATTGTTTCCATTTCTTCTATTTTTCAGATTATTGTGCAAGTAAATTTGCATCATTTGGATTTGCAGAGTCCATTTATTTTGAATTGAGGGATCTAAAGAAACATGGAATTAAAACCACGATTGTCTGCCCATATTTCATCAAAACTGGAATGTTCAGTGGTTGTACAACCAAGTAAGAGAATGATTTTCTTTTTGTAAGAATCTTCACATATTCTACATACTACTCAAGGCTGAAACTAGCTGGTACATTTCAAAGTGTACTGGATGAATAGATAACCAGAATTATAGTCCCTTGTCTTCTACTAACTAGCTGAATGACTCTAGGCAAGTCACTTCACATCCATAGACCTCGGTTTCTTTATCTGTAAAATAAAAGGGTTGAACCAAATGATTGCTAAGGTTCTAACTCTTATGAATCTTAATGAAAAATAGTCATCTAGACTCCATTTAATACTTCAGTTATTTATAAGTTCATTAAAGTGGGCTCTCCCTACCACTATTAAAGGCTGCAACTCCTCCATGTTTTATCCTCCATGAGTTACTACAACTGGAAAAAATTGCCATCAGTTAGCCAACCTTTTGGGGATGCACATTACCAGGTTAAGGAACCTAAGGATTGATCATGGGATCATAGACTGGGAACTAGAGATTTTAAGGGTTATGAATTCCAAAGCACTACTTTTAAAGATGTGAAAACTGAAGGCAAGAGTTTATATAACTTTGCCACAGATGATATAGAAAGTAATTGGCAGAGCTGGGACTTGAATGAAGTTCCTTCTTAGACAGTTAACTTATATTCTGTCACCAGGTCCATAGTGAAAGCCTTTCCACCTTGAGAAGACCTGTCAGAAATAGTCCTCTGCCAGCATCACATTTGAGAGCTTTATCACTTTAATGATAGGATGAGCCATCAGAGTAGGACTTGTAGGTGCATCAGTAAAGCAATATTAATAAATGCAGTTGGAGGATTGGGGTATTCCCAATCAGATTATGCTAATATTCTGGTTATATTTTTTTTAATTTGCCCAGAATTTTATAATTGGATGTTACCTGAGAAATGTAACATTAAAATATTTGGCCATTAGAAGTAATAGTTTATTAATATTTAGTGTTGAGCAGGAAATATTCCTCTAACCACTAAATCCACTGTCTTTATCCAGAAAGAGATCCCAGGGGACCCCTACTATCTTTATCTCTTTTCCTAATCCATAAGCCAGCTGCATCATGGAAGAGAGGAAGGAGGTTGTCCCTGGACCTCCCAGCCCACACCTGCCATTTGATTAGCTTGGGTCACCATCCCCTTCCAACTGATGTGCCCTCTTCTTGGAACCTTGGCTTCCAAGACCCCCATGCCTTGCCCACCTCCCATTATTTTGTGAGGCTGGGGAGAAACTTGGAGGGGCAGAAGTTATGGCCACAGCTCATCTCTATGGTCTGAAGCTGGCCCATCCCCTACTCTATGGTCACTCCCCCCCCATTCCACCTCCTACCATAGGCCCTGGGACCCCTCAACTGTTTCATCAGAGAGTACCTTGGATGTTAAGCTTCCCATCAGCTTCCTGTAGACTGATCAAGCTTATTTCCCCTTCCCTTCTGAAGGAAGCAGGATGGGGCTTCTGGGACATCAGATGACACCACACACCCTCTTTTGTGGGTCAGTAACTAGGGGGTGGGGGTTAGAATGTAGTGAAGTGTACACAGCAAATTAATATCTAGTCCAAAGAATTTGACAGATCAAAATGATTTTATAGCATGGGAACAAATTTTATTAAAAGAGAATATAATAAAGTGGCTATAGATAGTTAGCTACTAAGGTATAAAGAAGAAAGAGAGATAAGGTGAGTAGGGGCTCTGAAGAATGTTTTTTATCTTGATTAATTATTAAGGAAGGAGACATTGGTTTGGGTGGTTATAGACCTACTGTTCCCAAGGAATCAATGTCATTTTACCCATAGTCCACTTTGGCCTGCATGGCCTTACCCACGGTTTCCTCTGTTTTCCTAGTGGGGGGAGCAGGGCGAGTGCAAACCACAATGTAAGTGAGATATTAATGATATATTAAACACCCCAGAACAACTTTTGATCAAATTTCACACTTTCTACACAGGCTCTAAGAAGGGCAGTGAATGTGGAAATTGGGCATCATTTAAACCTAGTCCTGTGTGACTGGGAATTTGAACCCCTTCTTAACCAAGGACTTAGGTTATATGATGTAAAGAGTTTTCTCATAATTTTAAATCTAAGCAACCCATATATTATCTGTAAGGTAGTCCCATACTATTCAACTAGTTACTGTTTCCTTGTTCTTTTGGTTGTTTATAGCTTCTTGGCAGGGTTTAGTGGGGTACTTCAACCCAAATCAGTAGGGGGTAGGGGTACCTCCCCTTCCACATGCCCCTCCCCAGCATGTTGTACTTTTTTTGTAGGGGAGTCCCTCAGTCCAGTCCCTCTTTCTCCATCCCTTATTTAATTCCTAAACTTGTGCTCTGTTTTAAAAAATGGAAAAACACACTAAAGAAATATTTATATGAGTTTTCAGTACATATGGAGAAGAGTAGGAGTAATGACAGAGAGTGTTAATAAGTATAGTTTGCTCACTGACTCCCATACAAGATCAGCTGGTACAATTCAGATAAACAGAAAGCAGTCCTGCAGCATATCTGGTATCACAGCTGTTCTATATTATATTGGGCAGGTTGAGCGGGTGCAGAAAGAGACACTCACAAAGGAGGAACCAGTCTTAAACCATACTGAGAACACCTCTGCTTTGATAAAATAGCTACTCAGAGAGAGAAGATTCAAAGGCTGAGACCTCCCTAATACAATCACCTGGCATCTCCTGACATCTCCCCAGCAAATACTGTTCCCATTCCTTCTTCTTAAATCCAATATCTTTTAACTAGTTTAAAACTTTAAATTCCTCTAGCCTTAGAATATCATAAAGCTGGCAGCCAGAAGTGCTGTGGTAGAAGTCAAGAAACAAGACATATCCCCTTCTCTCAAGAACTTTACCATACAGGAAGTATGGTCAACAAGCATTTATTGAGATAGAAAGGAAAAAAATGGAACATTCCCTGTTCTGGTGTAGCTTACTTTGTATTGGCAAAAAGACAACCATAAACATGAAAATTGTGTAAAATTAATACACTAATAATTTAATAATAATAATTGGCATTTATATTTTATAGATTGTAAAACACTTTATATGAGAATCTCTTGATCTTCATAATAAATCTATGAGATGGATGTTATTATATCAGTTTTATAATAAGGCTGGGGAGATTGAGAACTTGGTCAGGACCAAATCACTGAGTATCTGACTCCAAGTCCATTGGAGTCTTTACCACCTATCTGCCTACATAAAGAAAGGAAGCAAAGTGACTAGTTAGCAATTATGGCAGTAGACCAGTTGAGAAATGAGCTAGCAACATAATGATATGTTAAATATCCTGGGGCAAATTTCAGTCAAATTTTGTTCTTTTCTGAACAGACTCTAAGGAAGGCAGTGAGTATGGAAATTGAGCATCATTTGAACCTAGACCTGTGTGACTGGGGATCTGAACCACCTATACTTGCTGCCCAGAACCCCCAACCACCCTAGATTATCTCTAAAGATTGATATGAGGAGTTTTCTCATACTTGTGAATCTAAGAAACTCCTATATCTTATCTGGAAGGTAGCCCCATGCTAATCAGCTAGTTATTATTTCTATGTTCTTTTGATTGTTTACAGCAACTTGGCAAGATGTGTGGGACATTTCAGCCCTCATCATTCCCCACTCCAAATAATACAAGGCAAAGGTCAGCCTTCTGGAATTACTTCCTGCTGAACAGGGATGCAGGATCAGGGTATAAGCATTGTATTACTTGGTGGGACAGGGACACAAGGCATCAGAAGGCAATGCCAGCAGCATCCATTGGGTGGAGGTGTACTCATTGCTCAGGAGATATCATCTGAAACTGGAACTGGGAAAACCAAGAGATCACAAATTAACAAAGCAATTAAACAGGCAAGGGCAAAATGGCAAAAGAAGCAATAGTAAAAACAAAGGGAATATGAAGGAATACCACCAGGTGCCCAAGGGGAGAAGTCCGTAAGGAAATATCAAAAAAGGGATGCTGGGTTACCCAACAGTTGGTAAGGTTAACTCCCTGGACCATTGTGCTAGAGAACTGGAATATGGCATTTGGGGTCCATTGTGATATTCCAACACTCTGTATGGATGCAAATAAGAGAAAGAGGAACCAAGTGTTCTGCATACTTAGCCTAGTTAAGAAAATAGTTAATCTGATGAAAGACAAGAAATGGCACACTTTCCAAGAACAAAATTTGGCACTTTGTCAGTCTGCCACTGGTCAGTCACCTGTGGCCTTTTGTTTCAAGGACACTCTGGGCCCAATGGAGAGTCTGAACCTCAAAGGGCTGCCTACAAAGTCAGGTTGGCAGCTTTCTCCACCATCATGGCAGTGGCTGTAACTGCTCTAAAACAGGCAGGCCATCTCTGAGCTACCTAGCTGCTTAGAAAAGTAGGCTACAAGGAGGTGGTTGGGTCCCAAGGTGTGAGTGAGGATGGCCAAAGCATGTCCCCTTCTTTCATCAACAAATAGAGAGAAAGGTTTGTCAAGATTGGGTAAAGCTAATGCTAGGGAAGATGTGAGCTTTACCTTTAAAGTATTAAAGGAAGTCTACTGATCAGTTCCCCAATGTAGAGGCTGGAAATCAGCTGTAATTGTGTGGCTTGGCAATTATACCAAAATTAGGATTCCAAATCCTGCAGAAACCTATCTATGTACTGTGTTGTTTCTTGATCATTGGGGCAGGGATTGAAAGAATACCCTTTTTTCTTTCCTATGTCAGGGATCGAGGTAAAGGTTGGTTTATGCCTTAGATATTGGACCTTCTGTTGGGAAATATGGGCCTTTTTTTACTGAGACGTTGTATTCCTTTTCCCCCAGAAAGTTTAGGGTCCTAGCAATGTCTGTATGTGAGCACTCAAGAGTCAGAGCTGCAGAGAAGGATGCATTCTACATATTAGATAGCCTCACTATTGTTGTGTTATAAATCCCTTAGATTCTTGCCAAGGACATTGCCAATAGATAGAGGCTGACTCTAAATCTTTGGGGGAGGACTGTCCAAGTATATTATTGTGGGATGGGGTCAGATGGCAATATCCATTCCAAAGCAAAAATGAACCTTGTGTAAGGGAACACAAAAAGGCATCCTTGAGGTCTAAGGTTGAAAAGCAAGTTATGTCCCTGGGAATCTGGGCTAGTATCCTGTTATGGTTTAGGGACAAAGGGTGGATAGGGATTGCGTCCTCATTGACAGCTCTTAAATCCTGCACCATCTGATATTCCCCACTTAGTTGGGGGTTTTTTTTAACAAGGAGAATAGACATATTTTTGGAGGAGTGGTTGAATACCAGAAGCCCATGTTGAAGAAACTTGTATATCAAAGATTGCAGTTCTGGCCTGGGTTGATTTGGTATTGCTTCTTACAGGGCAATTTGCTAGGATATTTCAGGCAGACAATTGTGAGGTCTGCATGAATTGCCCTTACAAGGCCCCTTGTCTCCCAGATTTGGGAATTGACCTCTCACACAGAGATGGGAATGTTGGGGTAGGGGGTTCTGCTTAAAAGCTTGTCTAAGAGTATAAAGGTGCCAGCACAAGAGAAACCTCCAATAACATTGAAATTTGACCTCATTCTTAGCATAATGTCTCTTCCTAGCAGAGGGAACGGGCAGGTGGGAATTACCAAAAAGCTGTATTGGAATAGGAGATCCACAGACTTGCAGAGGAGAGAGTGGGTTTCTAAATACCTCTTTTGGCATCCCTCAGTCCCAACTACATGATGCATGTAGGACCTTAGAACTGAGGTAGGATAGAGTAAGTGGCTTCTGTATCTATAAGAAAAATTATGTTCTTACCTGTCACATCTATCACATCCCTGGGATCAACAATGGTGATGCAGAGGGAAAGAGACAAACCAAACCCTGGGCCCCATCAATCTGAGTCCTAAGGAGACTCATGTGCATAGCTGGTTCATGGTTCAACCTAATGGGCAATCCCATTCCAATGGCCATCCTGTTGATAATTGGGATAGGACCCAGGTGGCTTCTACTTTAGTGGACAGTCTCCAGACCAATGGTCCCTCTTTCTGCCCTTGAAACACTAGCTATTCTTCCAGGGGTTCCCTTTCTGGTTGGTAGAAATGACAGCTGCAGTCATCTGAGCCCGTTCCTTGTTACTGGCTCAAGCCTTATAGTCCTCAGCTTCTGCCAGATCCCTGTTGTTAAAAACTTTAAAGGCCACATCAAGTTATTGAGATGGGAAATGGAGGGAATCTGATGTCCCATGTCTAACTTTTACAATTTCCTGTGAATATTTAGTGCTGACTGTCTAATAAAGTGCATATTAAGGACAGCCCTACATTCTGGGCTTTCAGGTTCTTTGTTAATGTAATTTTTCATGGCTTTTATTAAGTCTGCTCTGAAATAACGCTGGATTTTCTTCCCCACTCTTTTTTTCTTCCTTCTTTTTACTTCCTTTTCTTCCATAATTAACCTGCTTACTCACTCCCTGTAGCATGCCTTCATTCAAGCACCTTATCATGTAGTCTCTTTTTTTCCTCTCTTGGTCTAAATAATTATTCCAACAGGGTTCATCAACCATTACAATAGCAGCCCCCATAGAAAATCTGTCTTCTGCATTATTTTCAGCTACATTATTTCCTCAACCTCTGTTTTCCTCTGTTTTTCATCTATGATGCAGAAGAAAGAGATAGCGAGGTATAAATCTTCCCAGGACAAGTCATACTACAGTCCCACTTACTTAAACCCCTTTATGAACTTGGTGAGATTCTCAGAAAACCTACCAAGTTTCTCCTTGATCTGGGAGAGGTCTAACATGGAGAAAAGAATATGTGAACACAGTCCCTTCTTTCAATACCACCTCTCTAAGGGGACAAAGAGTCTTAGGGTCTTTAGCTGGGGGTGCATAGGAGATGCTGCTCTGTGTGTGGCAAGGCTGGGTATCAGTGACTGTGGGCGTTGTTGATACAGAGCAGAAAAGGCATAGAATATAGAGGGGGGAGATTGATCAAAGAAAGTGCTATATGGGGAAGAGCAGTGGTTTGGAAGCTGCTGACCAGGTAGAAAGGTGGGGAAGTTGCTGACAAGAAGGATTTTGCTGATAGGGTCAGGAAGGAGTCATCTAGGAGATCAGGGAGTAGAAGGGATGGTTTCTCTGGGAATAAATCTATCCTGACAAAGCATATCCATTGTTATTCAAGTATTGAGTCCTCTGCTAGTGCCATGAAGGCTGGAATGTTTGGGATTTCTGTCCATTTTCCTTCCCTCTTGTGATACAAATCTAATTGCAAGACAGAATTATAATTTAGGGTCCCAATTTACTGGCCACACTCCTCCAAATTCTAGAGGATATTGTGGCCTTCCATTATTGCAGTAAAATGCAAGGCATTTCTATCTTCAATCTTGCAGATTCAACCTTTTCCAACTGGAAAGAAGAGGGGAATCCCATGGGATTAAAGAAATTTGTCCCATAGTGAAGGGCATAGAGACCGGTACAGTGGCTGCTTGCCAAAACACCCAAAACAGGAACTAAGGGAGAGAGAGTATTCAAAAACCCAGATGCAGCAGTAGAATGAGCTCTGCCTGGCCTTTAAAGGGGCACAGAAGTAGTCTGCCCTGGCCCTAGGCATAGCAGCAAAGAAAATCTCTCTGTGACCTTAAACTTGGAGTTCCAGAGGAGCATTCCCCACCTATTGGAATTTGCTGACTGTGACAGCCCAATCCAGTCTCAGAGTGCTCAGAGATAAAAGGGAAAAAAAACCAAAGCAAGGAATAAGTGGGGTGGTGGGAAGAGGGACCTGGAACAACTTTATATCAAGATGGAGTAAGTTGAGCCAATGATAAATGGAGACAAATTGTTGGAGGTTGGGCACCAAAAATGATGTTGGCATTGTTGATTGGGTCCCAACCAAAGAATTCACTGACAACTCAAACTGATACCATTGTGAGGAAACAAGCTTTATTATAAGAAAATATAGTAACAGAGAAGCTAGTATAGTAAGTAAGGTAATGTAAGAAGGTAAGCAAAGTTAAAAGGTAAAAGTAAGTGTGGGTGGGAGTTCTCAGGAATGCTTTTTATCTTGCTTTGTTATTGAGGAGTCATTTGGGCAGTTGTTGCCCTGTCTTTCCCAAGGAGCTGATGTCATTTTACCCATGATCCATTTTGATCTATATAGCTTTACCCATGATTCAATCTGTTTGCCCACTGGGGTGAGGAGAGCTAATGATGATATAAATGGGATGCTAATGATATGTTAAATATCCTGGGGCAAATTTCAGTCAAATTTTGTTCTTTTCTGAACAGACTCTAAGGAAGGCAGTGAGTATGGAAATTGAGCATCATTTGAACCTAGTCCTGTGTGACTGGGGATCTGAACCACCTGTACTTGCTGCCCAGAACCCCCAACCAAGGACCTAGATTATCTCTAAAGATTGATATGAGGAGTTTTCTCATACTTGTGAATCTAAGATACTCCTATATCTTATCTGGAAGGTAGCCCCATACTAATCAGCTAGTTATTGTTTCTGTGTTCTTTTGACTGTATACAGCAACTTGGCAATGTTTGTGGGACATATCAGTCCATATTACCATCAACAGAATTAAGAAAATTTGGGAGAAAAAATAGGTTTTGGAGTAGAAGATAAGAAGTTCAATTTTGGGCATGTTGAGTTTGAGATATCAGCCAGACATCCATGTCTATTCAACAAGGAGCTGAAGGAGAGAGCAAGACTCTAAATAAAGATCCAGGCTCTGGTTAGGGGGTACTGGTATCTCTGCAAATGACCGCAAAAAGTTCCAAGACTCATTCATCAATGGCAAGAACATGGGCAAAGACAGCAAAATTGCAAAAATAGACTCCAGATTCCAGGGGTAAATGAAGAATTTCTTTAGTAGTAATGAAAATGGGCACAGTGGGTGCTATTCAAATATCTTCTCAATTCAACTCAATTATAGTAAAACAATATTTCTTAAATATCTACCTGTATAGCACATTGGGCAAGGTGCTAACAATGTTTTTGGGTAGTCATTTTTAATCATACCTGACTCTTCTGGACCCCTTTTTGGGGTGATGTTCTTGGTAAAGATACTGAAGTGGCTTGTCATTTCCTTCTCTAGCTCCTTTTACAAAGGAGAAAACTGAGGCAGAGTGAAGTGATTTGTACCAAGTCACACGTGTTTGAGGCTGAATTTAAACTCTGGTCTCCCTTCCTGACTCTGGGCTTGGCACTCTATCCACTGTGTCAGCTTGGGATACAATGGCCAAAACAAAGCCCCTGCTGCCTCCAGGGAAAGATTATACTTGTATTATACTGGGAGATATAGCATGTACATAAGGAAATACAAAATACAGAAAATTCCAAGAGGAAACACTAATATATTGGAGAATCAAGAATGGGAAGCCAGAGGTCTAGGGGAGAAAAAAGTGGGTTCTAGACATGAGATATCCCTTGAACAACAACACAGGGAGGCATGAGCTGTTTGGTATGTATGAGAAACGACCTTCAATAACCTGCACTTGCACTATCAAATTTGCAGATGATACAAAATTAGGAAAGATTTATAGCTAACACTGGTTATCAGGATCCAGAAGAGTTCAATTTATTAGAAGATTGTGGGAAAAAATTTGTTTAACTCTTACCTTCTGTCTTAGAGTCAATAGTACATATTAGTTCCAAGGCAGAAGGATGATATGGGTTAGGCAATGGGGGTTAAGTGATTTGTCCATGCTCAGAGAGCTAGGAGGTATCTGAGGCCAGATTTGAACCATAATATTCAACTTACAGATAACCTCAAACAATAGAAACCAAAAGCAAAATAAATACACCTATGAATGAAATAAGAGAAAATAAAATAACATATTTAGAGAGTATTATTTGTCAGAAAGTTTGACCTTTATACTAAAAGAATTAGAAATAATAATTAAATTAATATCACATCGTTTAATCAATTAGCAAGCATTTGTTAAGAGTGAATAGTGCTAAGGCACTAGGGATATAAATGCAAAGAATAAAACCATTCCTATTTGAAAGGAGTTTAAATTCTTCTAAAGTACCCTCCCTTGTCTTCTCCCCTTACCTTCCTAGTGGTTAATCTATTTCCCCTTCTATGAGTCTCTCCCTCATCCTTCCCTTAGCTTCTTATTTCTTAATAGAAATGACCTCTATTATTCCTTCCCTTAGTTTATTTCTTTGCCCTCTTTTTTCTTATTTTATATGCCCTTCTAATACTCCCTCTCTTATGACTTCCTAGTTCCTTATAAATAAAGAAAAAGTTTATCCCATCCCCCATGACTCAGTTGCCTTTCTTTTGTAGAACATCTGTCTTTTTTCATTGATCATTAAACATAGACTTGCAAAATAGGTCATTTTGACCAAAGTTTGACTTGCTGTCCTTTTTGCAATATTTTATTCCATTCCCTTCTGTGCTTTGTTAGGGTTGCAGAATAAGCTTGTTTTGTCTTTCTCCTGTTTGCCTAAAAAATTTGTTTTCATTGGAATTGTCAAGTTTAGTCTTACATTTCTTGGAGTTTGAAGCATGAGTTGTTTTTTTTTATCAGTTCTTTGGTGTCAGTATTTAGAAATTCTGAAGAATGTTCTTATTTTCTGCAGAAAAATATATTTTTAAAGATATTCATGTTTTAAAAGATATGTCATATTTCTTCTGGAGACCTCTGGTTCTTGAGTTCCATCAAGACCAGTCTCATTGACTTGTATAGAACCTACACCTTATTTAAAGAAATATTTTTTGCCTCTTTTCTGCTAAATTTCCCCAGTTTCTCTATATTTTTTGTTCAGAATATGTTAAATTTTTTACTTTGCTACAGAGGTTCTCTATCATGAATTTAATATTTTTTAACTCTCTAGTTGTTATTTTAAGTTTTAGATTGGCAACTATAATTTCTGGACTGTTTAAATGTTTTTCTCCTTGAGAGAGATTGAGGAGAGAGAGAGAGAGAAAGAGAGAGAGAGAGAGAAAGAGAGAGAGAGAGAGAGAGAGAGAGAGAGAGAGAGAGAGAAAGGGGGGAAGGAGGAGAGAGAGGGGCATGGAGAGGTACCCACAGGAATATAGTAGAAAAAAATCTAAAACTCAGGGGTACAGTCTGAGGAGGCATAAGACATGGCTGGCCTAAGCAACCTCCTTAATATGGAGATTCCGAGAGGAATCAATTATAGGGATAGACTACAGGAGCAATAGGTAAATCCAATGCTAAAAGTCCAGGGGTGTGTGCAAACTTCCAGGGTGAAGGAGTATCTGTAGGATGGTAGAAAAAGTCCAGCAAACTGGGAATGCAGCCTACAATGGAATAAAAATGTAGAAAGGAAGATTGGAAGGTCTCTCTCTCTCTCTCTCTCTCTCTCTCTCTCTCTCTCTCTCTCTCTCTCTCTCTCTCTCTCTCTCTCTCTCTCTCTCCTCCTTCTTTCCCTCCCCCACACCCACCTCTCTCTCTCTGAAAAGAACTTCTGGCAAAAGAAAAGACAAAAAATCATTAAAAAAAAACCTTAGAGAACAAGGTTTGTTTGTTTGTTTTTTCTTGTTAATATTTTTCACTTAGCTTCTCACTGGTCCAGGAATTTGTTCAATTTCAATGAATAAATTTTCTTTTCCTTTCTTTAAAAAAAAAAGAGGTATTTTGAACCACACTGAGAGGCTGCAAGACATCATGTTTAATTTCTACAGTCCAAGAACCAACCTACTAAGTTTCCTGGGGTTTGTCCCACAAGAATAGTCATTAAATAGCAGTGGCATTCTCCTCTCTCTCTGTCCCTTTCTCTGTCTCTTGGTCTCTGCCTCTATCCCTATATTTCTCTCTCTATCTTTCTATTTCTGTCTGTCTCTCTGTGTCTCTGTCTTTGTCTTTGTCTCTCTGTTTGTCTCTGTCTCTCTGTTTGTCTCTGTGTTTCTGTGTCTCTCTGTCTGTCTCTCTCACCCCCTAACCTCTCTCAATAACTCATGAAGATGGCACAGAGGAGCCTTCAACCTGTATCAATATAAGAAATGCTCACTTTGAGGAAATCAAGATACTTGAAGAAATGCTGACATGATAGAGAATCAGTCAGTTGCTAAGGTATTAATAGGTGGTAGAAAAATAATAGTGTTATGGGGTTCAGATGTGTACCCCCGGAGTTTGGGTAGGATACCTTTTGCAAGAATGCAAGACTCCAAAACTTAGCTTAAAACAGAAAGAGAAATTTATTAATTTAGAAAGTAATGTTGAGAATGGCCAGGAGGATAGCAAGGTTGGGCAGCAAGATGGGGAGCAGTTCTTGGGAGGACAGCATGAATGGAAAGGCTGTTCCCCCAGATGACATCAGTTCTGGGGATTTTATACTTTTTACAACAGTGTTAGTCACCCAGGCATTTGGTGAGGTGGGGTGATCATCTGCCTGGGGACATAAAGATTCCTTAGTTTTAGGGAACAAACAGATGTCTGATAGGATCAAGGTGTGGCCTGGAGGTGCTTCTCTCTGTCCATCTCAAATCTAGAGGACAATCAAAGGGAGATAGTTAGTCATCTCAGGACCCTAGAGGGGTCATTGGGTGTTTTTAGGCTCAGAGTCAGAGGATGTAAGGGAGCAAGGGAGTTTCCCTGATAATAGTTTGCCTGAGTTTCTGGGGGTACAATGCCCATGTCAATAGGAATAGAAAAGTAATTAGGAAACATCAGGAGGAAAACAGAAGACTGCCTTGACACTTTGGCTGGAACTTTGTTTACATTTTCACCAAGGTTCAAATTCTCTTGATTTGACTGAACTCATTTCATTAACATCTTAGATCTTCTGAGTTCTTCCAGTGCTATGTGAATGCACGATCAGAAATGAAGTCATGCTTCACATGGGTCCCCAGGGGGATCTTTCTCTCTTGAACATGACTCTTATACTTTGGGAAAGGATTTATTTATTGAGGCTGTTTGCTGGGCACATATAAAAACAAAAAGGAAAATGCAACATAACCAACAGGGAATGTTCCTTCCATTGACCTCAGCAGCTTCATAATCAGAAACCATAAAGCCAAGGCAGGAAATGTATTATGAGAAAATGAGGCATGTAGCCATGAGCCCCAACACTGGTTGAAGTAAGGGAGGAAATAAGCCAGCCCCTACCTTCCTCTATTTTTAATGTGCAGGATTATTTAAAGTAGTATATATTATCAGCATGTCTGAAATAGCCATTGAGCCTGATAACCATTAAGGAAATGTTTGTTTGTTTATTTGTTTCAGATTTCCAGCTTTATTTCCCCTTCTGGAGCCTGAATATATAGCTCATAAAATCATGAAAGCCATCCTGGAGGAGCAGGTTTACCTGATTACCCCTAAACTAGCATACTTGACATTGGCTTTGAAACAGTAAGTTACTATACATTTTTTGTTCTTTCTCTAGTCATGATTATTTGTCAACAAAATAACTACCATTTTTTTACTTGGGAAGACTGCCATTTAAATGCTACTCTAAGGACTTGTGGCAATATGACTGTGACCTTGGGTTCTTTGGTTTTTTTGTTTTGTTGTGTTTTGTTTTGTCTAGGGAGTGGTTAGGGGGAAGGCTGCAGCAACCCATGAAACCATGACCACAGAGCAGAGGAGACCCCAATTTGTATTAGAAGGGGAACTCATACCAATAAAATCTTAGTTCCTTTAAATATCATTTAAGAAGTATCTTCCCATTTGGTGGAGAAAATTGCATAAAACAAGGATATTTATGTAACATAATGAAAATTTATAAGACTTTTATGGAGCAGTGAGGAAAAGTGGGAAAAGCATTGTAATCTGAAGCTAAATGTTGCAGAAAAACTTAATCCCACCTCCACTACTGGTTAGCCTTATGACCTTGGACAACTCACAATTCCTCTTCAACTGAGTTTTCTTATCTTTAAAATGGCAATAATATTTGTGCTCCCTATCTCCTAAGGAAACTTTGAAGACTAAATGATATGACATATGAAAATCACTTTTTAGCAGAAAGTGCTGAATAAACATAGACAATTATCATTTTTATTAGGGATCATTTCTGTTTTTCTCATATGTTATGGACTTTTTTGGTGCTCAAGTGAACTCTTCTGCAGGGAATTAAATGTAAAGTATCATCCTTAAAAATGTTTTGATTTTTATTGAATTATTTAGATAGTTCAGTTGATGTGAAGCTATGACAGGAAAAATAAGGACAAAAAAACCCTGAATATTTTGTTGAAAAACTATAAAGGAAAGTTGATGGTCAAATTTTGTATTTTTATTACACTTCTGCCAGTTTATTTCTGTGATAATTTTATAGGATCATAGATTTAAGGGTGAAAAAGAACTTAGTGCCCTTAATTTTACAGGTGAAGAAACTGAGACTTAATTAATTTTAATTGATTTGCCCAGAGTCAAATACCTAGAAAATAACAGAGGCAGGACAAAAACTAAAGTCTCCTCAATTCCAAGTCGAGCACTATATCTGTTGTGTAATCTACCTTATTCTTTTTTTTTTTCCCGTGAGAAATAATTAAAAAAAAAACTCACACACACCATACATACACACATCATACTTTAAGGTTTACAAAGTTCTTTTCTCTTAAGGCTAACTTAAGTATACTACAATATTATTAAATCCATTTTACAGGTATGGAAACTAAGTTCAAAGAAGTTAAATACCTTTTGTCTATAGTCACATAATTTGTATTAGTACCTAGTCTCAAACCCAGATCTCCTAGATCTGCATTCAGGGTTCTTTCAGCTATTTCTTCATGGCCCTATTAACTTTCCACATGCAACATAAACATATTCTTTTTACAATCATGCCTAATAAGAAACCATTTCCCAGGACTTTCCTTCAAGAATTCATGATTTCACTAGTATGTCTACTTCCCCCATCTCTGTACACTAAAAGCCTCTTCCCTTTCTTAGAACCTAATGATTTGCCATGAGAGAAAAATGCATCCCTTGATGTCCAACACTCTTCTGATCAGTCCCTCTCAGATTAGCTAGACTAGTCCTCAGACTTTGTGTATGTTGTCCATCCATAAGCCTACAATCAAAGCCTTTCAGAATCAGTGGAACCTGTTAGAGCTTATGCCAAGCCATCATCCCCTTCAAAAGAATAGAGGCAATAGTCAACTCTCTACCACACTGAGGTACCCACCATGCTGCCTCTGAAGTATTCACTGCCATTATTGCTCAACAAATTATTCTAGCCTCAGTGACATGAGCATACTAGACTCTCTTGAACTGTGTGCCAAAGGGTTGGGCTTGATTTAAAAAAAAAAAAACATACTTTCTCTGGAATTAGATCTGGCTTCAAATTCTGTCTTCGATATTTATTAACTAATGTGATATTGCACAAGTCACTGCCTTTCCTTAGGTCTCAGTTTCTTCAGGTGTAAAATGGCCTCTAAGAACTCTTCTACCTCCAAATCAGTAATCTTATTATGATCCAGATTAGTTTCTAGAACCTTTGCTGTTGATGTAAATAGGTTTTTCTCACAAGGATATTAGGGAACTCTTGTTATTGCAATTAATATTATTCCTCTTTTTTTCCTCTAGAGTGATATCTTCAAAAATGGCTCTGGCCCTTGGTGATTTCCTGGGAGTTTTCGATAATTTGAAAAATTTCCAAGGTAGAATGGAGACAGATAAAGTCCAGACTGTAGCAAAGATACACCAATAACTTAAAATGGAAATGTAACAACGTGAGGAATACAGCATCAAGGAGAATGACACTCTTTCAGAGAATCACTGGTGATTCTGAATGTGCCAACTTTATACCTAGTTTTTCTCTGTTCATTTTCCTAGGCATTCAGAGTTTCATTTTAATTCTTATTGATTCCCATGCTGTAGCCTAACTACTTTAGGTATTCTAATCATCTTGGTGGATGGTGTGAAAATCTAAAAAATTAAATTAAATTAAAATCTTTAATTATCTTCATTCACTTGATTTTTAAAAATGAAACAGGACATGAAAAAGAGGAAGGAGATGTGACAAAAGTAAATTGTGTCATAATTTCCTAATTATTTCCAAATATTGAGGAAAGAGTGCTACAAAGTAAAATCCTTCATGAATTAATGCCAGAGAATTCTATACTTAGGATGCCAGTACTCAGTGACACTAACCCACCACTTTCCATGCAATAGGCACAAAATCACTAGAAAATTCATAAGCTTGTGCAGGACTTAAGCCTAGGGTAGGGACCCACATACCATTCTCCACCCACTCCATAGGAAGCAGAAGGTACTGATTCTTCCCAGTCATCTGAAGAAAAAGGAGGGGTCAACTAGATAAGGAAACAGCAGGTATAGCTACACTGAACCTAAAGAAAAGTAGTCTAAATATTACATAAGGTCAGTCCTATTAGAGTACTGATCCTAAACTAGCAAAGACTACATCTTCCAAAAAAAAAGGAGAATGACGTAGCCTGGGGTATCAACTCATCAGCTGAGGGAGTAAGAAAAGTGGAAATATCATTGAAATATTTTTAAGTTGAAAATATCAAGAGAAAAAGACTCAGGAAAACTTCAATACATTAGCAGCTAAGTGAAAAGGATACTAAACCAGTTGGAAGAATGAGTAAAAAACAAAGGCATATAAAGCTCTCTTAATAAATTTTATAATACAAAGGGGAGTGATTCCATGCTTGATGAAAGGCAGAATCCTGGGAACTCCCCACAGAACACAGAAAAACAAAATAGTGTAGAACTGTTGAAAAGGAAATTATACTCAGAAAAGGAGAAAAAACATTTATACAGTTCAGAAATTATAGTTCTCAATATAAAACTTAAAATAATAATTAGAGAATTTGAAAAATATTAAGTTCATGATAGAGAATCTCTGTAACAAAGTAAGAATTTAATATATTCTGAACAAAAAAATAAAGAAACTGGGGAAATTTAGTAGAAAAGAAGCAAAAAATAACTTTAAAAATGCATAGACTCTACACAAGTCAATGAGACTAGTCTTGATGATGAAACTCAAGAACCAGAGGTCTCCAGAAGAACATGACATATGTTTTAAAACATGAATATCTTTAAAAAGATGATTTTCTACAGAAAATAAGAAAACTGTCCAGAATTTCTGGATACTGAAACAAAAGAACTGATTTTTAAAAAACAACAACTTATGCTTCAAACTCTAAGAAATGTAGGGTTAAACTTGACAATTCCAATGAAAAACAACAAAAATTTTTAAGCATCCAGGAGAAAGACAAAACAAGCATATTCTGCAACCCTAACAAACCACAGAAGGGAATGGAATAAAATATTGCAAAAAAGACAGGAACTCAAGCTTTGGTCAAAATGACCTATTTTTCAAGTCTGTGTTTAATGATCAATGAAAAAAGACAGATGTTCTACAAAAGAAAGGCAATTGAGTCATGGGGGGAGGGGAGAACCCCATAATATTCAACTTATAGCTAACCCCAAACAGTAGAAACCAAAGGCAAAATAAACACACTTATGAATAAAATAATAGAAAATAAAATAACACATTTAGAATTATCTCTCAGAAAGTTTGACCTTCATACTAAAATAATTTAATAACGTTTAATCAATTAGCAAGCATTTGTTAAAGAGTGCATAGTGCTAAGGCACTAGGGGATATAAATGCCAAGAATAAAACCATTCCTATTTGAAAGGAGTTTACATTCTTCTAAAGCACCCTCTCTTGTCTTCTCCCCTTACCTTCCTAGTGGTTAATCTATTTACTCCTCAATGGGTCTCTCCCTCATCCCTTTCTTACCTTCTTATTTCTTAATAGAAATGACCTCTATTATTCCTTCCCTTAGCTTATTTCTTTGCCCTCTTTTTTTCCTTATTTTATATGCCCTTCTAATACTCCCTCTCTTACTTATTGTCCCTCAACTTCCTAGTTCCTTATAAGTAGAGAAAAAGTTTATCCTTCTCTTTGTATGAATTATTCCTTCTTTTGCCCAGACTTCAGTGAGAATAAGATACTAACATTCCCAGCTCTCTATTCCCTCCTTCTTTTCATTGTAATATTTACTTCATTCATCCCTCTTTTATATGAGATAATTATTCCAATTCATGCCACTCCATGCAAATTTATTTTTTAACCCATTCCATTATATTTAATTCACACTCAAAGATTTTATCTATAGATACTCCTTCAAACCACCTGGTTAATTATATCATTCTTAAGGTTTAAATATATAATTTTGTATGTAAGAAGTAAATAGTCCAAACTTATTAAATATATACATATGTACACTTAAAATAATCATAGATAGAATAAACAGCCTAGGAGGGTATCTGCCCAAAACAAACCCAGAAATTGAATGGCCATAATTATAAAGTATTTTTATACAAATAAAGTCAGATTTAAATAATTAGAGAAATAGTCCTTGTTCATGAGTAGGCACAGTCAACATAATTAAAATTACAATCAGACCTAAACTAACCTACTTATTCAATACCATCCCAATTAAATTCAGCTAACGAAATAATAAAAAGTTCATCTGGAAACACAAAAGGTCAAGGATACCAAAAGAAATAAATTTTAAAATAAAAAGGAAGGAGGTTTAGCAGTACCAGATTTTGAAATGTTTTGTAAAAGCAGTAATTATCTAAACTATCTGGTACTGGCTAAGAAATAGAAAAGTAGATAAGAACAGACATACAATGGATAGTCATAAAAAATTAAAGTAACTTTGTATTTGACAAAAGTAAAGATCCAGCTTTGTGGGAAAATAATTTGCTATTTGGTAGTAATTGTTGGGAAAACTAGAAAACAGTGTGGCAGAACCTAAGTATGCACCAATATCTTTATACCATTTACAAAGATAAGATCAAAATGGATACGTGACATAGTGTTGTGGGGGTTCAGATGTGTACTCCTGGGGTTTGGGAAGGATACCTTTTGCAAGAATGCAAGACTCCAAAACTTAGCTTAAAAACAAAAAGAGAAATTTATTAATTTAGAAAGTAATGTTGAGAATGGCCAAGAGGATAGCAAGGCGGAACAGCTGTTCCCCCAGATGACATCAGTTCTGGGGATTTTATACTTTTTACAATGGAGAGTGTTAGTCACCCAGGCATTAAGTGAGGTGGGGTGATCATCTACCTGGGGACATAAAGATTCCTTAGTTTTAGGGAACAAACAGATGTCTGATGGGATCAAGGTATAGCCTCGAGGTACTTCTCTCTATCCATCTTAAATCTAGATGATGATCAAAGGGAGATAGTCATCTCAGGACCCTAGAGGGGTCATTGGGTGTTTTTAGGCTCAGAGTCACAAGGATGTAAGGGAGCAAGGGAGTTTCCCTGATAATAGTTCACCTGAGTTTCTGGGGATACAATGCCCATGTCAGTAAGCATAAAGGGAGAAATCATAAGCAAATTAGAACGAGGAACATATCTCTCAGATT
Source organism: Monodelphis domestica (assembly GCF_027887165.1). Lineage (NCBI taxonomy): Eukaryota > Metazoa > Chordata > Mammalia > Didelphimorphia > Didelphidae > Monodelphis > Monodelphis domestica. Next base: position 303,977,455 of record NC_077229.1, on the reverse strand, counting down.
TATGGATGGAAAAGGAATTTATAAATAAACAAGAGAGAGAAAGCATTGTGAGATATAGATAGATAATTTTGAATATATTAAATTGTCAAGTATTTCTACAAATAAAACTAAGATAGCCAATATTAGAAGGAAATCAGTAAGAAAAAATTATAGACGGTTTTTCAGAAAGAGGTTTCGTATCTAAATTATATTGAGAATTTTAGTAAATACACAAGAATATGAGCCATTCCCTAACTGATAAATGGTATATATATATATATATATATATATATATATATATATATATATATATATTTATAAAAGATATGACCAACAGTTTTTGGATGAAGAAGTTAAAGCTATATATATAACTGTATGAAAAATGCTGTCATTATTGATTAGAGAAATGCAAATCAAAACAACTCTGAGTGGGCAGCTGACTAGCTCAGTGGATTGAGAGCCAGACCTAGAGACAGGAGGTCCTAGGTTCAAATCTAGCCTCAGATACTTCTCAGCTGTGTGACCCTGGGCAAGTCACTTAACCCTCATTGCCTAGCCTTTACCACTTTTCTGTCTTGGAACCAATATACCGTATTGGTCATAGATGGTTTTTCAGATAGAGGTTTCATATCTAAATTATATTGAGAATTGGTTCCAACCGTATTGGTTCTAAGACAGAAGGTAAGGGTTTAAAAAAAACAACAACTCCAAAATATCATCTCATGCCTATCAGATTGGCTTAAATGATAAAAGGGCAAAATGATAAATATTGGAGGGATGTGGGAAAATGGGGATACTAATACACTGTTAGTGGAACTGTGAATTGATCCAATCATTTTGGAGAGCAATTTGAAATTATGCACAAAAAATTATAAAACTTTGTATACCTTTTGACACAACAATACCACTATTAGTTTTTTTCCCCTAAGGTGATCAGGAAAAAGAAACATAATATCTATATTCTAAAATATTTATAGAAGCTCTTTTAGAGGTGGCAAAGAATTGGACATAGAAGGGATGCCCATCAATTGAGGAATGCTAAATAAATTGTGGCATATTATTATGATGGAATACAACTGTGCTGTATAAACTGATGAACAGGTTAATTTCAGAAAAAATATAAATGGATAAATTTAAATTAAAAGCTGTATATATAATGCCTTTTATGTTTCTTTTTATCAGTTCTTTATATGGAGATGGACATTCACAAGTCATTCTTCAAATATTAATTCTGTAGCTACACATAATGTTCTCTTGGTTCCATTCATTTCATTTTTCATTACTTCATGTAGGTCCTTCCAAGTTTTTAAAAAATTAATCAGCTCATTGTTTCTTACAGCACTAACGTATTCTATCACAAAAATACCCCACAATTTGATTGTGACCCATTCCCCAAATGATGGGCATTATCTCATTTTCCAATTCTTTGCCAACAGAAAGAAAGCTGCCACAAATATTTTGGAAAATACAAGTTCTTTTCCTTTTCCCCTGATCTCCTTGAGGTAAGAACAAGCAATAGTTTTTTCTGTGTCTAAGGGTATATACAGTTTTAGAATTCTCTGGACATAATTCCAGATTGCTCTCTGAAATGGTTAGAACAGTTCACCCTTGCACCAGCAGTATATTACTGCCCCCATTTTTACACATTGCCTCCAACATTTGTCATTTTAACATTTTAGCTAATCTGATCAGTATGAGATAGCATTTCAGAATTATTTTGATTTGCATTTCTCTAATCAGTGACAGAGCATTGTTTTCTTATACCTATATATGGTTTTGATTTCTTCATCCAAAAAAAAAAGGGTATGTTTTTTCATATCTCTTGACCATTAATTAATTGGGTGATGGCTCTTCTTATAAATCTGACAAAGTTCTCTCTATAGTTTAAATATGAAACCTCTATATGAAAATCTCTCAATAAAAATTTCCCTCAATTTTCTGCTTTTCTTCTGATCTTGACTACACTAGCTTTATACAGAAACTTTTAAATTTAATGGAATAAAATTATCATATCTTGCAATACTCTCCATCTTTTGATTACTCATAAATTCCTCTCCTCTCCATAAGTCTGATAGGTAATATTTTTCTTGTTCTTCTAATTTACTTATATCTCCTTTTATAGCTAGGTAATCCATCCATTTTGATTTTATCTTAGTGAATGGTGTAAGATAGTGATCTATTCTTACTTTCTGTCAAACTTCTTTCCAGTTTCCCAGCAATTTTTACCAAATATTGAGGTTTTATCCCCAAAACTTGGGTTTATACTTTTGTCAAAAGCAAGGTTACTATAATCTTTTTACTACTACTTGTTGAATATCTATTCTGTTCTACTTATCTACTTTTTTATTTCTTAGTCAATACCAGGTAATTTTTTATATTGCTACTTTATAAAAAGTTTAAAATTTGGTATGCTGACAATTTTTGTGGGTTTATTTTATATCCTGCTTCTTTGGTAAAATTATTGACAGTTTTTGCCCACAGGGCTCAAAAACTGTGCATACTCCTTAATCCAGTAATACAGCTTCTGAGTCTGTATCCCAAAGAGGCAAAACAAAACAAAACAAAACAAAAAAAGAAAGAAATAAAAGGGCCTATTTGTACAAAAATGTTTGTTGCAGCTCTTTTTGATGCAGCAAAGAATTGGAAATTGAGGATTTTTGCATCAATTGGGGAATGGCTGAACAAGTCGTGATATATAATTTAATGGAATACTATTGTGCTATAAGAAATGATGAGCAAAATGATTTCCGAAAAATCTGGAAAGACTTACATGAATTGATGCAAGGTGAAGTGAAGAACATTGTTCACAGTAACAATGATATTTTTTGATGAACAATTGTTCTTCAATAACTTAGTTATTCTTAGCACTGAAGTGATCCAAGACATGCCAAAGACTCATGATCAAAAGTGTCATATTCCCTCTGAGAAAGAACTGATGGAGCCTGAATGCAGACTGACACACATAACATTTCACTTTCTTTTTTTTTTTTTTTGGTTCGCTATCTCTTCCACAAAATAACTACGGAAAAATATTTTACATGATTGCATGTGTAAAATTTATATCAGATTGCTTATTGTACCAAGGTGGGGTGTGGGCAAAAGATAAGGAAGAAGGGAGATTTGGAACTCAAAACTTAAAAGAAATGAACTTTGAAAAAAAATTTACATGTAATTGGGGAAAAAATAAAATACTATTAAAAATAAATGAATAAATAAATATCTGGAGAATTCTTTTATATGATTGCTAATAGTAATCAATTCTTTTGAGAACAATTTGTTCACACCTTCTGACCACTTTTGATCTAAAGTATTTGCAAAAAGATCACTATGAAAATAATCACAATTCAAGCATTACCATCTGCTCCAAGAAATGAAGTAGAGAAATTCTATGAGGAATTCCAGAAGGCTCTCCAAATTAAATCTGCACATACTTTGAGTCCTATTGACTTTGATACTTACTCTTACCCAGTAAGAACAGTGAATGCTTGAAAATATAGACCAGCAGGAGCAGCTGGATGACTCAGAGATGGGAGGTCCTGGGTATGAATCTGGCCTCAGACACTTCCTAGCTATGTGACCCTGGGTAAGTCACTTAACCCCCATTGCCTAGCCCTCACCACTCTTCATTCTTGGAACCAATACACAGTAGTGATTCCAAAGACAGAAGATAAGGGTTTAATAATTTAAAAAAAAATTTTTTTAAAGCATAGATCAGGAATAAGGAACAGAGGTTCAATTTGGCAGCACATATAATAAAATTACAATGATACAGAAAAGATAAAGGCAGTGCACAGGCAAAGACAACACTCAATTTGTTAAGATTCCACATTTTAATGAAAAATTTAATGATGAAGAAAATTTAAATATTTACTATCTAACATAAAAATAACATATTTAAACTATTACAAATGTTACATACTTATATATTGCATTATAACATGCAAATATGTTAAAATAATAGACAAATTGTAAATACAATTTCCACTTTACAGGGAGAAGAAAAAAGCAACATAGGCAGCTAAGTCTGATATAACTACCATATCAGCAATGTTCCTTGAGAATTAAATGCAATCATTTTCACTTTTTTGTGATGCATTCAGTGCTTATCACGTCTGGTAATTCATTCTAATAAAATGCATTTTAATTCACAAAGAACAACTCATTACTGATATGGTAGTCATACCACAATCAATTTTTGACATACAACTACTAAACTACTACATTGTTAGAGCAAAGATCAAAATTAGGTCAAATTAGAAGAAAGAATAACATTTTAAATAAAGTAAAATACTTACCACCCAGGGGAAAAATGTAAAATTAATACTGAGATTTTTAAAAATGCAGAAGGTAGACTGAGTGTTTTCTATAGGCATAGTTTGTGAAATATTTTATCCTAATGAGGGAAATAAGACTAGTTATGGAGACAAATGGGAAAAATGAAGTGGGATAACAGGGATTCGTCAAGTGACCAAAAGTCAATGAGATTGAAAAATTAAGGTAAAATATGCATATGAAAACAAATATCTTCCAAATCATTAATAAAAGAAATGTTCATTTTTTAAAACTCTCAAGATTCACCTTACACCTCACAAATAAGCAAAGACAATAAAAATCAGAAAATTGTCTTTGTTGGAGAGGTAATAGGAAGATATCCATTAGACATGATTTGATCCAACCATTTTGGAAAGTCATTTGATTTTTAAAAAAATAAATAATTTTCTCTTCTTCATATACATATGTTAGTTTATAATATAATTGAACCTAGAATTTGGTTCTTAATAGCATTATTCTCTAAGTAATAAAGTTACTCCACTGAAAAACCAACATAAACTTGAATTATTTCCTGGGAAGTGATAGATTTATGTTATCGGTTATCTGGCCTTTGCTTAGAGAATCTAAGGGAGAAATAGTTCATTGAAGGGATGAGATTAAAGAGAATTTATGCATATGAATTTAGAAATTCTAGTAAGGAAAATTAATGTTGGATTGTATTACTTATTACCAATATTTCTATGTAAATCCATTCATTTCCTCAGACTCCCAACTTCTGAACATCAGATTGTTCCTCAAGGGAACTGAGTTAGGTAATTACTCCCAAATCCCCTAAGGAACTACTTGAGCTGTGATCTTTACTTTTTGTTTATTCTATAAACAAAAAAAAAATGCCATTTCAGAGAAAGATGGGTCAGACAGGCTTGTCTAGCTATTGGGAATCTGTATGGATCTGCCCATGTGGGGAGTAATCCTTAACCTCCCAGCTATAAGTAATGGGAAGAGCTGAGAACTCTAAGCCCACCTTCTCATTAAAATGTCCCCCAATCAGGATTGCCAGGGGACATAAATCCAAAGCCAATCAGAATGACACACCTAGGTAAAAAGACACTGGCACAAATGGAGACATGCCATTGATCTGCCTTTTATTGATAGTTTGTATACCTCTATTAATAAGTGATACTATACTTTGAGAAATATCTTAATTTTATTTGTCATTGTAAAATTTGGGGTGCTACACCAGACATAGTTTTTTGTCACAGAGACATAGATATGAAACTTTCCTTTCCATAAACCAGAGATAATTGGCCATGATGGATATAGAGGTGGGATTATTGGGAAAAAAGGGAGACCTTGGCTATGGTGGCCCTGCTAATGTGTTTAGATTCTAAAGTCTCTAGATGTGAGAGAGAGAGAGAGAGAGAGAGAGAGAGAGAGAGAGAGAGAGAGAGAGAGAGAGAGAGAGAGAGAGAGAGAGAGAGACTACATTTTTAAATAGGGTCTATAAGGACTTTCAAAGATTGAGAAGGCTATTAATTCCTATATATGCCATTCTAAAGTTACATGTTGTTAACGTTTCTAGGAAAAGATATTGGGAAACAAAGTATCTTAAACTCTTTCTTTGTATTCCAGGGTTGATTCTGTTTAAAGGAATCCTAAATGTGGGCATGCTTTTAGAAGGAGACTTTCAGGTTTTTTTCCCAAGCACTCAAGGCATAAAAACTCTATTGCCTTTCTTCCCTACCAATGGAAGAAAAGGAATATGGTCCAGTGGAGAGACTGATAAGACTAAAAGAGTTCAGAGGTCAGACTTTAAATCCTGGCTCTAGATGTTGGATCTGCCACCAATTATCTTGTGTGACCTTGGACAAATTATTCTCCCTTCCTGGAATTTTATTTTGTTTTATGTTAAAAGATTGGGTTCTATCAAATAATAAGAATAATAATAATATCTAATGAGCTGTTGTTTTTTAAAGCATCAATAAAACATTCAAAGAGTGGGTTTAATGAATGACTAGAGGAAATATGTAAAGAAATGGTTAGAGAGAGAAATTACAAAGTTTTAGATTTAAAAGCAGTATAATTCCCATTGACAATGAAGTCTCATCAGTGTCCTTATTCTTGCCCACAAAGAATCAGCTTTGCCACTTATAGGTCTTTAAATTTTATAATATCTCTCTAAACTATATTTGTCGCAGCAAATCTAATTTAATACAGGTTTTTGTCTGCAAGAGAGTGGCAACTACAATATTTTTAGCTTTCCCCTTTGTAAAGTCTCCCTTTATAGCCCAAAGTTAAGAAAATAACACAAGATATTTTCTGATTATTTTTAACCCTTCTGTTCTGCCACGATTAATCTTAACAGGCCTACTCACCAAAAGGTTTGTCAAGAACTATTGAGGGTAAGCGTCATAAGCAAATCTTTTAAGTAAAATTAAATAGAAAGTTTTCAAAATTTCAGTTCTATAATTGCATCAGCAGAACCTCATGCAGTGCCTTGCGTGTAGTAGGTGTTTTATGTTTGGAAAATTGAGTGTTTATCAGACTCTATGGTATATTGGAAAAAGAGGCAGATTTAGAGGATGTGAGTCTGAATCCTAGTTTTTCTACTTAGTACCTATGGGATCTCAAACAAGGCATTTCACTTCTCTATAACCTTGGTTTCCTCATGTTCTGGACAAGATCCTTGGTCCCAAAGGTTCCCCTCTATATTAGCTTCTGGTAATTTGAAAAGGTAAGTTCCAAGGATGCTGCTCATGCTGGTAAAAGCCCATACTAGATGACCATGGAAATATAGTCTCAACCACAGGTCTATATATTATACCTTTTTTTATGCCCCTTAATGGCTAACAATGCCTTAAGAGTGGTAGGCACTGGGTAAATACATTGTTGAAAGAATGAATAGCAAAAATCACTTTTACAAAGGAATCTCACTTTAACAACTTCCATTCCCCACTTGTGCCCACACATTCACATGAAATGGTTTTACAAAGAAGGATGGAAATTCTGTTAGTAAATACAACACAATACAAACTATCCCTGGGATAATTTTCGAGGACCTTGCTAGTCAGTGAGAGTCACATGAAAGGTGAATGCAGCTACTGCCATTCCCTTTTCCAGTTCAGAGTTGGCAAGCGTTATTAACACAGGTGTCCCCTCTGAGACCTTTCAAGATAGTCCTCCATCACACAAGAACCTCTTAAATTTCTCTCTGTCTCTCTCTCTCCTCGTCTCTGTCTTTGTCTCTGTCTGTCTCTCCCCTCCCTTGTTCCCGTCTTCTCTTCTTCTGTTTAAGCCTTAGGCCTGCCAGTGCCACCCAGTGGCTCTCAAGGGCACTGCGGGGCCCCACAGGTGACTACGCAGAGCAGAGGAATTCTTCCATCCTCGTCGGAATTCGGTAATACTTTGTCTCTCGAACTTCATGCAGGAGACCGAGAGGAATTGTCTACCTAGGGCTGTATGGATGTGACCCAACCCTGTCTCGTTCTTCCTACCCGCGATAGGTTCTAGTCGACCCCACCCAAAGGTCCAAATTGCTTATTTTCAAAGATCCGGGAAGGGGGGCGGAGGGGTTGAGGGTGGAAGAGGGAGGGAGACCGGGCAGAGAGGATGCTAGGAAAGTTTTAGGGACGTTCAGACGGTGCGCGCCCTCAGCTTCTAGCCCTGCCTGAGGAACTCACATGACCAACAGTTCCCAAATCCAAGACCAACTTTGGGGCGCCCATTCCAGGGCCGCGTTCCAAAGCTAAAGCGCAGGCGCCGGGCGTCAGTGCTTGATGTGTATCAGTGTGAACTTTTGCTTCCTTTCGGAAGGCTTCAGCAACAGTCTGAGTCCAGTGCTTCCAAGAGTTGCAAGTAAGTGGCATTAAGTGGATGTGGTGGAGGAGGTGATTAGCAACAGGGAACTCGGGCTTCTCTGGAATTGTGTGTGCCGCGCGTTTGTAGAGGAATGATCTTGAGTGCCTCTAGTTTCTGGGTGAAGGGGAGAATTTCTTCTACTAAACGCAAGGCAGGAATGAAGGAAAGGGGGTCTAGGGGGAGAAGAAGGGAACAGGGGTGGGAGGTGGCTATCCTGCTTTTGCCTTCTGCTATTCTAAAGCTCTTCTTCAATTTAGGGGTTGGTTGTTTGGGTTTTTTTTTTTTTTATCATATTTTTAAATCTAGTTGAATTGAAGGCAGTAAGAGTTTCCCAGTACTCGTAACTTTTAGCTTTGCTAATATGCTTGTTTCAGATTTCTGATTCTCCTAATTAACAGTGTATCTTCTTCCCTTATTAATATGTGATTGTATTGTTCTGATAAAATGCAAATTACGTGGGATTGGGTACTGTATTAATTTTTCCTCTGTAACCTCAGCTCCTACTCTGGTGGAGGTGTAGCTTGCTGATCCCTGTTTGCTGAATAGGTCACCCAAGCATTTTGAGTGAAAGCAGAAATAACTAGGAAGTCATTTAGTGTGTGTACACACATGCGTTCACACAACACACATACACACACACACCCTTGCACATGCGGTTTAATTCTGAAGGCTTACAGTACTTTCATTAACTTTGGAGTGAGTTTTCACCTTCTCCAAGTCCTTCACACGCCCACCTAACCTCTACCCTACCCCATGGGATGTGAATGATTTTTTCGCCCTTTTTTAAATTTATTTTTTCTCTTTCAATTAACAAGCTTTTATTTTCTTTCCTTTTCGCCTCTCCTTTCTGTAGGTCACCTGCTTCTTCTTCCTTTCTTTATGTGTTCATCTACTACACCATTCTCTCCCAGCTTTCTGTAAAGGTGCTTAGAGAGGTTGTAAATCATCCTTTGATCATAAAGATAGCTGAGTAGTTGAAAACTAGGCAAAGAACTCCCATTCTATTCTTGACTAGTGTATCCAGAGTAACTGTTGCAGGGTGAAAAGTAACTTAGTGATGTGAAATTGCACTGACTGACCTGGTAGCTGAGATCTCCATTCTAGCCCATAGTTTGCTGCAACTTAGCTTAACCTCCATTGTCTAGCCCTTACCATTCTTCTGCCTTGGAACCAATACATAGTATTAATTCTAAGGTGGAAGGTAAGGGTTTAAAAAAAAAAAGGTGGAAGGTAAGGGTTTAAAAAAAAAGAAAGAAGAAATATATATATTTTTTAATGTCAAATATGGAGAATCAATCATCAAGCATTTGTTGAGTACCTACTAGGTCCTACATTCAGATTCAGAATCCATCTAGAATGTTGAAAAGCTTCAATCCAGGAAAAACAACATATGCATATGTAAATAAGGCTTCTTGTAGAATGCATCAAGCTGAGTCTTGAAGAATGCTTGGGACTCTAAGAGATAATGGTTCAGGAGCCAATTCCAAGGACAGGATGACAAGGCAGAAGATGGAGTATGATGAGTAACAGCAAGACCAGTTTCATAGACCATAGTGTGCAAGAATAGGAATAACATGTGCTGCAAACATAGATTGGACCCAGGTTATGAAGCATTTTAAATGTGTAACCTAGGAGTTCCTAAAGGAACAAAAAGTAGGCTAATATGGCTACAATCTAGTGTGGGAAGGAAAGGAAAGTGAACCAGCCTTGGGACAACCTGGCTTGAGCCAGAATGTAATGGATTTTGGTTACCAAAGTGGTTTCTTTGTTATTCTAGAAGCTATAGGGAGCCACAGAAGTTTCTTGAGCCTAGGAGAGGCAGGATTACATATCTAATTTTTTATTTACCTACACCCAGCTAAGGTGAACTCTACTCTTTCTCTAAGAGTTCAACATTGCCATACTCCTCAGGTTCAAAAAGAAGTTAATCAGGATTGTCCTAGAAACAGTGGTGAAATAAATCCTGAAACCTGTTGTTCGGTCTTCTCCCACTGCCTACCTACCTCCTATGAAGTTTTAGAGGCTATTTCTCCCTAACTTTCAGTTGACTTAGTGTCTTCAGGGTACCCAGAACTCACCATTGATTCACTAGGACATCTCACCCAGGCCTGCCTTTTAGGAGCAGTATCTGAAGATTACTGTACTACAAGAATCCCTAGTTCATCTTAACCAGTGATTAGAAAAGCATATGAAATTGTGTGGAAATGTGTAAAGCTGATAGCAATGAGTCAACAACATTTAAATTCCTGCTATGTGCAGTTCTGCTAATCAATTGTCACTTTGGCCCCCTCACTTTTTGCTTTCTAACTTATCAACTACTCAGCCTTCTCCAGAAAGAGTGAGTTTTCTTGAAACTAGGCAACAAGTAGTAAACATCCTATTTACTTAAAAACAGTATGGTTTTCTGCAAATTAAATAGTGGTAATAACTGTAAGGAAGAGTTTCTAGTTTGGGGCCAAACATGTGTGAAACTTGTAATGTGGTTTCATGTGTGTAGGGAACACTTGTATGGACTCTCTCTACCAGGGCATATTACCAACTCATCTGTGACTTACCATCTTTGAGGATTTCCTGGAAGCACTGGGAATTTATGTGACACACACAATAAAAAGAGTATGTTTGTATCTAAGGTAGAATTTGAACTCGGATCTTCCAAAGTTAGCTAGCCCTTTTTCCACTCCACCATTTTGCCTTCCTTTGAATTAACAATCATTATTGAATGAGATAAAATTAAGTGGATCCTCCTAAAGGCAAAGCATCCAGCTTATACCTCCAATTAAAAATGGAATGTGTAAAACAAGTTTATTTTTTTAAGCGGTTTATTTTAGTGTCAAGGATGTCCTGCCTAGAAAATATTTAGGAGGTGGGCCCCTGGCACCTTGGGAGGATGAAAGGCTGGCCTTTTAATCCAAAACCAATCTAGCTGCCTTCTTATCTCTTCTTTACCTTTGAAATTTTAGGGTAATACTCTTACCCTTACCTCCTCCCAAGTGATGCGCTCACATATCTTGCTATTTCTGATTGGGGTAGATTTTGCGCTTAGATTGTAAATCCTGGCCCCCAGACAAAGATAGACCAGACAGAGGAGAGAGTGGGGATCCAGAGGTCAGGAACCTATATAATGTTTGTATTTGTGCTCAGGCACTGCATTTGCCACTAGGGCATCTGCCATTGCTATGGGAGGAAAAGAATAAATTTCCATCTCTTCTACTCTTACTTTCTGACTCCAAGTTTTTTTTATTTGAGTAGGTGGCACTGAATGCTCATTTTTATCCCATACATTATTAATAGTAGTTAGAACCCTTTCTTCTGTTATAGTTGGTTCTTAAAGCAAAGCATATAAATATAAAAATTCAAGGTTAGATTATTTTATTCTAAATTAATTGTGCTAACTTTCACTGGTCTTCTTTTGTTTCACAGTGGAATCTTCCTGAAATTCACTCCTAAAGCTTTCTTTAGAAAAGAGGTTATAATCTGTAACTTCTCTCATTCTAGGTGATTTATAAAATGATTAGTGTTACTGATACCAAAAGATCTCTGAAAAACCTCCACCATTTTATTTACATTTAGTCATTCTCAGAAATATCAGCCTTTCTCCCTAACTTTGTGTTTCCTATTTTGGTGTTTTCTGTATCCAAATTTGCCCTCACAATCTCATTGGTAATTTGACTTGCATTTATTTTAAAATAATCATAAATAGCCTTGCCAAAGATGTATTTAATAACTTAAGTTACTCCATAATTTGCCACTACCTTGCCCCTAAGGAAGGGTGACACCCTTCAGAAGAAAAAAAATGAGGCTTGATAATATCATTGCTTTGGCTTTAGACTAATTATCCAATTCTTCTCAATAATTTATTCTATCTTTTTTTTCTCATCTTAAAATACATTTAGTATCTCTCGCTTTAGATACATTCCTTTACTAAAGAACTGTTATATTTGCACATTTTATTTTCATTTATCAAGGGAATACATTTCATATACAGTATGAACTACTCTAAATTCAAAATAATTGTCTGAATTTGTTGGGGTTTTTTTTAATTCTAAGAAATGCAATTATGTTACTTTTCAGGTAGCTGAACCTCTTTTTAGTTGGGAAGTAAAGGAAGAGGGGGAAAGGTTTAATGTGGTTAGTAATAACATTCCCACAGGTTTTAGAATACCAAAAGCCTTACAATAAATTGGGTTTTTCCTTCTTAAGTAGGTGAAATATGTTCCTTTAAATTTTGTTTGTGCTATCAATAGGATCTCGGATTTGGAAAGCACTTAAGATGCCTACTTTAGGAGTCCTTTGTGTATCACTTCTGATAGGTGGCCCAACTACAGCTTGAAGATGGCTAGAAGGAGCCCATTGAGCTTTTTTAATAACCTCAATTGTTTAGAATTTTTTTAATTTTAGAAACCTAAATTTGCTTCTTTGTCACATACACCCACACACTTGTTCACTCAGATCATTCATTCTATGATCCTGAATCCTGAGGCAATGGAAGGTTCCAATTATTTTAATTTTCTTTCTTATTAAATCTTAATCCTTTATTGAAATTATTTTCACATCAATTCTTGTTGGAAATATATTCCCCAACTGGAAGTAGCATACATTCTTAGTGGAATGTGTCTACTTTGGGAGTCAAGACTTTGCTTCAAACCTCAGCACTGCCTGGCTATACGATTTTGCATGTCACTTAATTTCTCTGGGCTTCTATTTTCTCATCTGTAAAAATAAGGTTGGATTAAGTAAGACCTATATTGAACTTAATTAAATCTTTTTTTGATTCCAATTCTTTGACACCTGAAGGTCACCAGTAGAAATCAGGTGTACTATTATGAATAAGCATATTCTGTCCCCTTTTGTCTTTTATCTAGCTTTATCTGCTCTTAATTTTTCTGTGCTGTCCGATACTGTTTCCATCCTCTCCCCTCCCCTTCCTTCTTTTTAACGTTCCCATCACCACTTACCTTATTACTCATTTCTCTCCTCTCTTCTGCTCTCTTATCCTCTCCAAAAACTAGCAAGTATTCATTAAGCACTTTATATGAGTGAAATACTGTGGCTAGAAATGCAAAGAAGGCAGAAAGTCCCTGCCATCAAAAACCTTACATTCTAATAGATGAGATAATAGTAAATAACTAGGCACATGCAAACTATAAGTGGAGTAAATGGAAGACTCATTGCATAATTCCCATACTCTAAATTTAAGATATCTACTCACCTTCACCCAAGTCCTGTAATAATATATTATTTGTTGGTCCTGACTAATTGGGTTTCAGCTGATTGAAATTTTCCTCAAATTTGGTTAGCAAATCTTTTCTGTTCTCTCATGGAGTAGGAAAAAGAAAAGAAGAAAAGAACAGAAGAATAGAACAATCAGATCATTGAGGAAAAGATTGTGGCTGAGAAATAGAGAAAGAAAAATCTTTGTATTATACATGAGACTTCAAGAGGCAGAAAAAAGCAAAGAGAAAAAAGGTAATGGGTAAAAAATAAAAACGCTAGAATAAAGCAACTGAAATGAAGGAAGAGAAAATGCTAAGCTTAGAATATAAGTAAAAATCTCTTCAAGGAAGGCGGTAGAATGTCTTTGATCAGAAAGTCACTTTGGCAGTCAACCTGTGCTGAAGCTATTGTCAGGAAATGTTCATGAAAACTATGAACTTTGGTACTGATAGCTAAATTTTTGACCAAAAGAAAAAAAAGAAAAAGCAAGCCTGCTCATGGTTCTGGATAACAGGTGATACTCTTGTACTTCAGGCCTATCACTCTTATCTACTACACAACCATGCTACCTCACTGAAGATTTACTGCATCCTATAATTATAATTAATACCCAGGATGTACAATTTCCCTTTTTCATTTTTAAATAATATTTTATTTTTCCCCAATTACATGTAAAAACAATTTTTAACAATTTTTTAAATTTTGAGTTTCTAATTCTCTCCTCCTCTCACCCTCTTTCTTGCTCCCTTTCACCTAGCATGTAAAAGATTTTTTTCCATATTAGTCATTTTGTAGAAGAGATCTCAAATGAAAAGAAAAAAAAAGAAGAAAATGAAATATAGTATGTTTCAGTCTGTATTCAAACTACATCAATTATTTCCCAGGAGGAAGATGGCATTTTTCATCATTAATCTCTTGGATTGTCTTGAATCACTGAATTGCTGAGGATAACTAGATCATTCACAGTTGTCCATCACAAAATATTGCTATCACCATGTACAATATTGTTCTGGTTATGGTCATTTCACTTTGCATCAGTTCATGTAAATCTTGGCAGATTTTTCCAAAGTCATCCTGCTTGTCATTTCTTATAGCACAATAGTATTTCATCACAATCACATACCACTTGTTCATTCATTCCTCAACTGATGGACATCCCTTCAATTTCCAATTCTTTACTACCACAAAAAGTGCAAGTGTGAAATTTTCTTACCTTGCCTATAATATAGAGGCACCCCACCCAAGTCTTGACTGATCCAACTTGTGCTCAAAGGGAAATATTTTTAATTTTTTTCAAGTTTGACAATTTTTACATAACCTCTGGAGATATGGAGAGATCACAGACTGTATTGTGTAGCTGTGATATTGTTGCAGTGGAAGCCCTTCTCTTAAAGCTCTCCATAATATGGATCATATATATATATATATATATATATATAATTCATGCAAAAAACTATAGCAACCTTGGAAATTTTAAAACTCTATCACCTTATAAGGAGACAGGGGAAAGAGGGAAGGATACCACTTCATGAAACACCAGCTTAGTGATCTTTACTTTAGCAAAAATAACTATCAACTTTTTTTCTGACTAGACAGTTCTATTCTGAAACAAATTTACTATGCTCATTTGTAGATACAAAATGTATAGTATTAAATAATCTTTGGGTAAATTTTTATTATGCAACATTATTTTTCCTTGAGTTAATTTTCCTTCTCCTCAAATTTCTAACTTCATAATCATATGCTCAATTCCAGAACAAGTTGGGACAGTACAAAGCACCATCACTTGCCTTATTGATATAGAACAGCCATTTTCCCCCCTTAGCCTCAGCTTGGCACAAGCCCTGCAATACCGCTAACACTGAATTGTTCCTATTCCACCTCTGATAGTATTCTTTCAATATCTTTTCACTTGAACTTGACCTCCAAGACTAAAATGACTGAAATCTAAAGATTTGTTATTGTCGCTACCTACAAAGAGTTTAGAATCCAGATTTAGTTTGGTTCAAATATAGAGACTGATCAACTAAACTTAAGTTCATAAATTCCTCGTTGGTCCAAGAAGTTCTGCTCTTTATCTTCATCATGAAGTACAAACTTTCTGACCTGGAAAAAGGAACTCAGCAGTCTAACAGTGCAAGTCATTCTTTAATAAGAATTCCTTCTACAACATACCTGACAAGTGGTTATTCAGCCTTTCTTTAAAGATTTTCTAGTAAAAAAGAATTCACTGTCTCTTTATTTTAATTTTTTTTTAATTTTAATAAATTTCCACATGAGTTTTCTGAAGTTATATAATCCAAATAGTCTCCCTCCCTTCTTCTTCCTCCTGGAGCTGGCAAGCAATTAAATCTTGGGCTATATGTGTATTATCATGCAAAACATGTTTCCATATTATTCATTTTTAAGTGAATACTCTTATAAAACCCAAACCCTAAAACATATAACCAAATAAACAAATGAAAAACCATGTTTCCATCTGCATTCTTTTTTTTAAAACCCTTACCTTCAGTCTTGGAATCAATACTGTGTATTGGTTACAAAAGCAGAAGAGTGGTAAGGGCTAGGCAATGGAGATTAAGTGACTTGCCCAGGGTCACACAGCTGGGAAGTGGCTGAGGTCAGATTTGAACCTAGGAGCTCCCATCTCTAGGCCTGGCTCTCAATCTACTGAGCTAACCAGCTTCCCCCTCCATCTGTATTCTTGCTCCAACAGTTCTTTCTCTGGAGGTGGATAGCAGAGAATCCACTATTTCCTTAATCAACACATTCCACTTTGATATAGCTCTAAATATTAGGCAATTTTCCCTTACCTTCAGCCAAAATTTGTCTCTTTGCAACTTCTACTAGTTGCTCTTACCTATGCTTTCTGAGCTTAGAACAGGCTCTATTCCTTCTTCTATGGGAGACTTGAAGATGGCATTCACATTTTCTCCAGTCTTCTCTTCTCCTGAATAATATATAATTAATTCCTTCAACCAAAATTTATATAGAATGATCTCCAAGCCTTTCATCATTCTTGTCACTTTCATTTGGAAACGTTATAATTTGTCTAGCTTGTCAATGTCTTTCCAAAAATATCACCCTCAATTCCCGTTTGTCAATGCCTTTCCTAAAATATGGTACTGAAATAGAATATGTACATTGAGGTGAATCTGGGGTGCCACTTGAAATAGAAATAGCAGTCTATAGGAAACTGAGTGAAACTATTTCTTCTTGAAATATAATATTTAAACTGATGGAAAACTATTACTGCTTGAAATATAGAAAAGTAAACTGAGAGAAAACTGTCTTTTTTAACTGACTACTGTCTGCTGGCTTATGACATTATTATTGTTATTATTATTATTGAAATAGAATATGTAAAGTAAGGGAAACTATTACTGATTGAGATAGAGAAAGGTAAACTGAGGGGAACTGTTTCTTGTTGCAATGACTGCTCTACTCTCTGGCTGTGACAAGAGAGAGCTGCTAGAGGGGAACCACCCTGAGGATCTCCTAGTTACAATGGGGATAGATGAGAGACACTGCTAGCACAGGGGAATGCTGCCACATAGGGATCCTGGCACACAGGAATGCTTGTAACCAGAGGACTGCTCAGGGGTTTACTCTGGGGTTGGCCTATTAATTCCTATTGATGGCTAATGGATCAATCTACTTTCTAACCACCTTCCTCCCTCACTCCCTCCCTTTTCCAACTCTCTGCTCCCTGCCCCCCTTCACCTCCCAATTCTTCTTGAAGCCTTTGGCTTCTTCCCTCCTCCCTAAGTGAACTATAAAGATCTTTTCTCTTCCTTTTTCAAATAGGGGTTTATTGGGATAACAGGATAGGAAAATGAGGAAAGTAGAATGAGGGTTTCCCTAATCTATAAGGGGAATTTGAGAGGGTTATGGAAATACTCCAAGTAACAAAGGTGAGAAGAAGAACAGTTAGATAAATGAAGGACAATAGCTAAGATCTTCTTTCTTCTTTTACTACACCATCAAGGTCTCTCAGTTTCTCCTGGCCAGCTTAAACTATCAGAGAGACAACCAACTCAAAAGCCAAGTTTCTCCTTCTTCTCTCTCTGTGGCCAGAAAAACTCCAACTCTTGGTCAGTCAAAATCTCAGAGAGCACAGGGGTCTCCCCTAAATCAGAAAACCCCCAAAACCAAACCAGCACAATCAGAGTCTTCAGCCAGCCTCAACTGCCAGAGAGAGAGTGACTCTCCCCTTGATCAGAAAGCCCCCAAAAAACAAGCCAGCACAATCAGGGTCTTTAGCCAGCCTCCACTGCCAGTCTCAACTGCCAGAGAGAAAGAATCACACTCTCAGCCCCTCCCCCTTTGTCAACTCAACTGCTACTCCTCCTGGGAATATTCCGTTTTAGAATCTTCCTCTTGATTGACAAAACATATCCCCAGATTAGTCTCTTGCATCTTGGCTTGTCCTTCAAAACCTTTTTCTCTTCATGCCTCTACCACAATCACCCCTTTTTATTAGGAAAAAATGCAACTTGCATTTTTCAATGACACTTACCTTAACAATACTGTCATCTATCTATTTTAACTTTGTTCTATTGTAAATATACCCACACCCTTCCCAAAACAACAAAATCCTAACTCATCTTAGCTAATCTATCTATCTAAATGCTAAGCTAAGAGTGGGATAGGAAAATGGTTTAGGTAAGAGATTTACATGACAAAAAATTTTTACATCATAACAGATTAAATAACAATTGTCAAATCAATGCAATAATTTCAGTAACATTCAAAACATGCTATTATCTTATGTCCTACTGTCTATATAATCACTAAGAAAATTTCCTATCACTAACAAATGCTAACCAACAATCATAATGAAATCTAACTTTTATACTTCAGAACTACTGTCTCTACTTTCTTATGCCTTAAACAAATACACTAGGCTATCACTAATGTTAGTAGTGAGAATATTAATGATATGCTTTAATAAAGTTAGTATGTTAGATATTAGTACTTACATGTATACATAGTATCTATACAATTTTACATATGTGCATCCTTGTAGATTTCTGTGCAAACTCAAACAAAAAGAAAAATCTTTAGCTGTTTGAATTTTCCACAGAAATCTCATCAGTATGTCTCTTTGTTATGCCTATGCACATTATATACTTACCCAATCCATGAATATCTTCCTATAATGAACTCTATATAGGATGTGTATGCATATATTATATATATATATGATGTTCACATGTACAACGACACATTCTTACATCTCTCCATGATCAAAAGTTCCAAGATTTCAAAGTTCCAAAAGTCCTTCCATATCCATACATGTTGCTTGTAGAACCTCTTCCTTGCTCTCTGGTTAGCATATCACTCTTCAGTCTTCTGTTACTTGATTGAAGACTTGTGTTCTTCAAATCAGGATCCACTGCCACAATCAAGAACCCAAAACACGAACATGTGTGCAAGTTAGGTTTTAATGTGTGTGTGAGAAAGTGAAAAATTACTTTTGCATGGAAGTACGATGTAATCTTCTTGCATGTATGTCAGAAATTATCAATCATTCTTCATGCATGCAAATATGCTGAACATGTGTTTTCTTCGTGTATGGAGGTAAGCTTTTGCATTTGTGCTTCTTTGTGCTTGCAGGTAAGGTGTACAGGTGTTTTACATGGATGGGTGTGAGCATTATGCATAAGATTTGAGTTTTCAAGTTTGCTAAATCATGTTGTTTCACCTTTCACTAAAATCTATCTCGTGGTTAGTTTTGTATCTTGTTTTTTCTGTTTTGTTATTGTGACAGGCAGGGATGATTTTTATATGTCATATTGAGGCTTTTTTTTTCAGTTCTCAAGAATATCTTGCTGTTAAAGTCTTGTAACAACAGATTCAACCAATGTGAATCCATGCTTCTCTAGCACTTTTGATGTATGCATCTTTCCTAGTTATGAGTTGGAATTTTTCCACAAGTTTAGAAGTGTTCTTGTTGAACTTGTTCTTCTTTTGCTGGAATAACTTATTTCCTCTGCTATCCCAAGACTAGTCTTCATTCACATAAGGTTTAGTGTAGAATGTTACCCTATGGAACTCCAACTAATCTTGGTTTCACTGTTACAGCTTGAATGGTACTTTTCATATGTTTGAAGTTAGAGACTAGAAGTGAAACTGTGTATCTATGTCCCTTCCTCCATTTCTCAACATATTTCTTGATATTATCCTTCCCATTCAGAATCTGTATCCACATAAGCCATGTAATTCAACTTATCTACAAAATCATTTTCATTGTCAACCCCTAAGCTTGCATAATTTTTTTCAAATGGTATACAACTAATTCTGTGTCCAAAGAATAACTCCTCCTCAGTGTCATGGTAAGAGTTTGTTTGCACTGGCTCTAGGTATTCTATCTTTTCACTTGTGTCCCAAACGTCCCCTTCTTCGTCTACCTCTTCATAAAGCTTATAAAACTGATGAGTCATTTGTTCTACATCATTTTCAGTCATTATTACTACACCTTCTTGTATCCCTTGAGATTTGGTGTCTAAATCTGTTTCACTAGATGCAATCACTATGCTATTTGGATTTTGCACAATGCCATGTGAACTCTTGTCAGATGTTGGTAATTCTGGCTTTGTAGTTGGATCTAAGCCTTTGTCACCAGCTTCTGTGTTGCTCAAATCAGTTTCTGGATATGTCTCACTACTAAGCTTTTTGTTTTAATTTTGAATTGGTAAACTTGATGGTGTGGGGTTAGCTTCGTCTTCCAGATCTTGTATACTGTAAGTAATCACAGATCCTACTCTACCACTAGTCTGAGGTATTTAACTCCATTCTCACTTGACTGTGTAGAGATAGGAATCTTTCCCTCTATTTTATTACTGTCTTCTGGGAATAAGGTTTGTACTTCTGCATTTCCCCCTGTACCATCAGTAATAGGATGTGTGTCTTCATGTTGCCCCTCACAACAACATGTATCTGTTTCTGGTTTAGTAGCCAAGGTGTTCATAACTAATGACCCATTGTCTATATCCTTGCTACCCTCTTCTAGCTGCATATGTAACCCAGTTAATTCTTCTTGATTTGATTCATTTCCAATGAAGTCTTCAATGGAACATGAATCTAAACCATGGCTGTTACTTTGGCCAGATACCCCTTTGCCATTTTGAACATTGACACTAACTGAATCCTTGGTTGTTACTAAGCCTGCCATTCTGTCCCCAGATTCAAATTTAACTGATATGTCACCTCCATTACTTTGAATATGATTAAATTTTTCAAAAGTAATTTTAGCTTCATTTCTAGTTAAATTTTTCTCAATTAAATCACTCAATACTGGATGGAAAGTTTTAGCTTCTGGTTTCAAATCAGATGACTTTTCTAAGGGTACCTCTGCCATAAAGCTATTTTCAGAAACAACTGAGTTTGGTGGGAGTTCATCTGTGTATGTTTTTAAAAGCATTGTCATCTTTAGCAACAGTAACCTTTAGGGAATTGAAATTATGTGTGTCTGTATCGGTCACAAACTTTTGTTTGAGTTCTTGTGACTTTTTCTTTCTTTTTCTCTTGTATAATTCAATCCCATTATCCACTATACATTGGGAAAAGTTCTCTAGGAATGATTTTATTTCCTTTACAAGACTTTTCCTGTTTAGTTACTGTACAACTCATTTCAAGGGCTTTCATCTCATTTACTGTCTGAGATGTCATTTCCTTCATTTCTGCCTCATATTCCTTAATCTTTTTCTGCCTTTCTCTTGCCTTATTGCAATAGCTATCATTCACAGATTCACATCTTTGCACCAAATTTTCACTATTTCCCAATTTTTCACTATTTCTTTCAACTGCAGCCTCATTGTCATTATCCCTACTATTTGTCACACTAAATAACTTATGGGTTTGGCGTCATAACTCTCTTTTAATGATATCTGAATACTTTGGTTTTGCTCCAATTTCTATTGCCTTTTGCATTTGCCTCAAGTCAGGAGCTTGCTGGGAGGACTTCAACTTGCAGTGTGAGCAGCAAGTGGATTTCTTGTACCTAGTTCCTGCATTATATTTTTCTTTGTTAGTACTCTCCTGTTTCTTCTTTAAGAAACAGTCTCTAATCAAATGCCCTTTCCGGTGACAAAAGAAACACTCCCTAGTTCTCTTTGCACTGATCTTGCCTGGTAACTAGATTTTTGAGAAACCGGTTTTGTGTATGTTCTAACCGTGTTCAAATTTTTTATTTCTTCAATTTCCCTCTGTTTCAAATCCTTTTCAGTCCTCTCTAACTTTTCCTTAAGATCTTTAACTTCCTTGTTCTGATATGAACTATTTTCAAATAGGTAACCTGCAGCCTCTCTCAATTCAATTAGGGAAACTGAATCATACTTGGGGAAATAGTTCTTAAAAAATGTCCTCAAATTTGGTGTGCATCCCCTCAGAAATTGTCTATGTACATAGCCAGCTGTCTCTTCATTATCTGTTTCTAAACCTAAGATGGACTCTGCCATCTCTGACAGACAGTCTATGTATGTAGCAGGATGTTCCCCTTTCCCCTGCCTAACCTTTTCAAATTTGGACCGTGCACCAGGTTTGGAACAGCATTGCTTAATTGCTTGAAGCAAATCCTCCCTGTAACATCTAAGGTATGACATGGCAGTTGGATTTGCAAAGTCCATATCCCCTCCTTGATCTACTGTTGGCCAGCTAGTTAAATTTCTATCAGATCTAGTCTTCTCCACAAATTGCCTTTTTCATGGGAGGTGAACAGTTCTGATAAAAGAAATTCAACATTCTCGAAATGTGGATCAAAGATCCTAAATGCCCTTTTAAGCTCCTTGTGGGACTTAAAAGGATGGTCCACAAATTTTGGAAAATGGCATTTTATGGACTCAAGTTCCTGGGGACTGAATTGCCTACGGGCTTTTGAGTGGATCACACCAGCATGGTAGTCAGCTTGGTGACCTCCTTCAATGGACAGATTTTCTCAGGGGCACTAGCAGCCAGGTTTTCATTTTCACTGCTACCTTCAGTTTCCTGCGGTGCATTCTCTGATTGCACATTGTCCTTGCCCATAACTAGTTCTAAACCTTTTTCCTGAATTGTTCAAACACTGCCTTAATCATCTTGTCTAAGTTGTTGTCAACCACCTTAACCTTCTCTGCCTTAAGGGGAACCATGAATCTGAATACTTTATTGTCTTGGGATAGAGTCTGCAACACAGCCATAAAGATTACATATACTTGTGCCAGGAGTTACCAGAGAACCAATTCATGTTGACATGGTAATTGTAAAACAGTCATTGTAGCATTACTAACATAATCCACAGTTTCCACTACCATTTGGGTTATCTTGCTGTATAGTATATGGTATACCCAATAGCAGACGATGGTTACGATGATCACCACACCAAAAACTACTTGTTTGAACATCTTTACTGTCTTTCTTTCCTGCCTGAGGGATTGTTGGGTACCATCAGACTTGGGGTGCCAATTGAAATAGAAGTGGTAAATTGGGGGAACCTGTTTCTTCTTACAATGACTGCTATTCTCTGGCTTTTGATTAGAGAAAGCTGCTAGAGGGGAACACACCCAAAGGATCTCCTTCTCCTCTCTCTCAAAGTCTCTCAGTTTCTCTTGGCCAGCTTAAACTATCAGAGAGACAACCAACTCAAAAGCCAAGTTTCTCCTTCTTCTCTCTCTGTGGCCAGAAAAACTCCAACTCTTGGTCAGTCAAAATCTCAGAGAGCGCAGGGGTCTCCCCTAAATCAGAAAGCCCCCAAAACAAACCAGCACAATCAGGGTCTTCATCCAGCCCCAACTGCCAGCCTCAACTGCCAGAGAGAGAATGACTCTCCCCTTGATCAGAAAGCCCCCAAAAAACAAGCCAGCACAATCAGGGTCTTTAGCCAGCCTCCACTGCCACTCTCAGCCCCTCCCCCTTTGTCAGCTCAATTGCCACTCCTCCTGGGAACATTCTGTTTTATAATCTTCCTCTTGATTGACAAAACATATCCCCAGCTTAGTCTCTTGCATCTTGGCTTGTCCTTCAAAATCTTTTTCTTTTCATGCCTCTTCCACAGTACCCAGTAAATACATCTCTCTTTATAGGCATCTGCTGACTATGCTTTCGAAGATGAATGATTTGAACCATCTGCTCATTTTTCTTGGCAAATTTACATATGGCTTTTTGGAGGCTTTATTTTATATGATAGCTCCAAAGCCAAAGAAAAATGTTTCTGGTGAAATAGTCCTTATAACAGGAGCCGGAAGTGGAATTGGACGCTTATTAGCCTTAAGATTTGCCCATCTGGGGGCGACCCTTGTTCTCTGGGATATCAATCCAGAGGGCAACCAGGAAACTTCTAAATTGGCCAAAGAAGCTGGTGCATCAAGAGTGTATACCTACACCTGTAACTGTGGTCAAAGGCAAGATGTCTACAGAGTGGCAGATCAGGTAAGTCCTGTGTACTGGCTTAGTTCCTTTACATAGTAAAACTGTATCAAGTACCTAACCTTTAAATTAGTGATTTAAATTTGCATTGAGATCTCTATAATATAGTAATCTGGTTTGGCAAACATTAAATATTTACTATTTTCAAGGCACTATGCTAGGTCCTGGGTATACAAAGATAGATAATGAATGATATAAATCATACCATTGGGAGTTTGCAACCTAATTCATATATGTTATCTTTGGCCTTTAATTTCCAAAATAATTACAGTTTTGTTACCACTTGTATGTCAATAGCATTAAATTAAATCTAAGTGTATTCTTTATCCAAAAATCTCTTGATCTTATTTTATTTCTAGACAGGTCATTTAGAGGGAAGAATAACCCCATAGAGCAGGGGCAAAATTAGAAGTACTTTGCTCTCTCTCCTATCCCATATTTCCAGTTACCATCTTCATATACCTTTGTCCTTTGCACCCAGTTTAGTGAGGATAAAAGTACAAAACTGTGAAATATCATCAACGTTATTGTAAACCATAGTGCCTAGGTTCGGTGAGGAGAAAAATAGTTAATAGTATATAAATCCAACTGTGTAAGACTTCTTCCATCTAGGACCACCCTAGACTACTCTGCCACTTCCTTCTTCTGTCATGGGAAGAAACCAGAAAATGCAAGTAGCTAGTTTGTCCCATTGCTATGTAAGTTGTGTCTTTTATTTAAAAAGGTAGTTTTATATTGTACTTTTAAATCAATACTAGTTTCAATATCAACAGAAATAGTTGATTGATGAACATTTATTAAGCACCTATTATATTCTAGGCACTGTGCTAAGCTAGGGAAACAAAGAAAGGTAAAAGATTTTTTTTCTCCTCTAAAGGGGCTCAAAATCGAATGAGAGAAATGTAAACCTCTTCTGTTCATCTAAATTCTATATATAAAATAAATTAGAAATAATCAATTATTGTTGGGGGAAATAATTCCCAAGAAATTCAGAACAGCTATCTTGAATAGTCTGGATCAGAGGTGTCCAGTGTATGACCCTTAGGTCAAATCAGATTAAAATATAATTGGGAGAGGGCAGGAGGTGAAAGCTAGGCTTAGAGATGGGAAGTCCTGGATTCAAATGTGGCCTCAGACACTTACTAGCTATGTGACCCTGGGCAAGTCACTTTATCCCCCATTGCTTAACCCTTACTACTTTTCTGCCTTGGAAACAATACACAGTATTGATTCTAAGATGGAAGGTAAAGGATTAGAAAAATGCAATTGGGAAATATTTAACAAAATAAATAAAATATAGTACAAAATAGATGTTAATTTGTGTTTTGCTAAGTTAATATGTGACTGCAGGAATCCATTTGTATTTGAGTTTGACATCACTAGTTTAGACTTTTCCCTTTGAGTTAGAAGTTTATTTATACTTTTAAGAGATGACCTGTTAAGGTCCCTTTCAGCTCTGAGTCTTTGAATCAATCAAACCAATTATTTTTTAAGAGAATGTATGTGAACAGAAAAATCCTTGCTAACTAGCAAGTATGCCTTAAATCTAACTCTTGTGAAAGATATTATTCAGCATTGCTGGCAGAAGAGGGGGGAAATGGATGCAAGGAGACATCTTGACTCAAATTACATTTGATAGTGTTCATTTTCATCAAATGATACCCTGTGAAAGGAGTTCAATCACACTTAGAGAGCATTTTGATGTGTGATCACTAGTTAGGAACATTGTAGGTTCAGTTGTCCACTTTTACTTTCTCAGAGATTCTTTGAGGAAAGAAAACTCTGAACTTTGGTGTTTAACATTAAGCCCAACTATCTCCCAAACTGTTAGAAGGAGGTGCTTTAACAGTCTGCTGTATAGACACTTTTATTGCTCTGTGGAAAGGAGAAAAAGTGGCCTAGCTTGAATCAAAGCTCATAGAAGGAAAGAATTTGGGTGGTTCTGTTCACATTACTGAAACACTTGTCATGACTTGCCCTAGTACATTCAGTATATAATTTTACTTATGGGAATTGCTTTACCCAATTTTTAGGAATGTGCTAATTTAGAGCAAGTGGAACTGCCATGGTTTCCTACTGCTAAATGGCCAGCATAAAAAAACTTGTCCCCATGTGTAATTTTTGGCTTAAGTAATCATGGGTTCCCTTAACAGGAACAAAGTCTTTCCTTTCCTGAACAAGATCTCCCCATCTTCCTATCAGGCTGGAGGTATAGGGACTACATGGCCTGATCCCCATTTATGACCTGACCCCCCCAAAAACATGACCTGCTCCATTTCCAACCCAGGCAGCTAAATGTCACAGTGGATATAGCACAAGACTTGGAATTAGGAAGATTTATCTTCCTGAGTTCAAATCTAGCTAGCCTCAGTCACTTACTAACTATGTGACCCTGGGCAAATGCCTTAATCCTGTATGCCTGAGTTTCCTCATCAGTCAAACAAGCTAGAGAAAGAAATGGCAAACCACTCTAGTATCTTTGTCAAGAAAATCCCAAATGGGGCTACAAATAATTGAGCACAACTGAAAAATGACTGAACTTGCACATTTCCAATCTAGGCAACTTCAGTCTTATTTCAGCAATCTGGTAGTCTCTCTCCACCCTCCTCTCAGTTCTCATATTGATGCCAGATACAATGGGGACTCTTGATTGGCTTAGCCCAATGAAGCTCAAAATTTCCTAGCTCAAGGTATCCTTCTCTTTCTTATTAGCAAGGATTGATACCATATCTAGCCACAAAGGACTTTTCCAGGAACAGTGGCATTCTTCCTTCTTCCTATTTCTTACTTCAAATGGACTGACCTGGTTATTTCCAACCGTAATATCTGTAAAATTTTGACTTAGTAATACATTTTATCCCTTCTCTAGGGCACCAAATCAAAGTATTCATCATGGTTTTTTTTCTCAAAAAAATAAAATAAAATGCTACATAGTGATATAAAGTAATTTTTGCCTTACTATGCAACTTCCTTAGTTTACTTCAGGTTATAAATCCACTTACCTTAGAATCAGCCCGATTCATGTAACCCTGATGCTATTAAGGCAAAGAAATTTCAATAACAGATTGAATAGATAGAAATTTCACCTAGTTTCCAAGATACCTCCTACATCCAAATTGTTCCCTGACTGGCTTGTCATTCTCATATACGTATTCACCCCCTTAGTCTCTGGGATATTTGTTGGAAGAGCTGGCTAACTAAAGATAAGAGACCTGCATTTCATTCTGTAGACCTTTCTAGTAACAGCAGAACCTCTTCATTGTACAGTTTTCTCTCATTTCTTCATTGAATGTGAATCAAGATATTGAGAGTTGTATGATAAATTATTGGTGGGGTGGGAAGAGTGTGATGGAGTGTCCCTTCAGTACCTATAATTTCATCAACATGGAACCTCTATCAGATCATCAATTTGTCTGTAATTTATGCAGAACCATAACCTTAAAGAGTTGCCTGAGACATTGAGGCTAAGTGATTTGCCCCCAGTCACACATGCAATATTTACTGAAGCAGAACCTGAATCCATATCTTGTCTTCTTAACTTCCAGGTTGGCTCTCTCTACCCCATTACATGCACCATGCAACATCTTATATTTGAGTAATACAAAATTATTACAGCAAAAAAAAGCAGGAAGAGGTCTTTTACAATTTTTCCTACTACCAAGCTCTTTCCTAAGTAATATTTCAAGGATCTGTGATTTTACTGGTTAGGGTATTCCCTTCACCAATGCAGGCTAGCAACACAGTCTAGTGGAGAGAACAGTAGTTCTAGAGTCAGAAGACTTGGGTTCATATTCAGCCTCTGATGATTACTACTTGTCATTGGGCCTCAGTTTCCTCTAAAATGAAGGGGTTGTCCTAGATGGCTCCTGAGGTGCCTTCTAGCCCCAGATATATGATCTTGTGATCCTAAGTTTATTCCTTCTCACATAGTAAATGAGTTTCAATGAACAAAAAAAAAAAGATAATCCCTTTGTATCACCTCCTTATGCTGAGATTGAACCTAGCTAGACCGGTCCTTTAGTATATCTCTTGTTCACTGTTGAGCCAGTACTTAGCATCTTTCCAGCTTGGTAGGGCCTTCCAGAGTTCATACGCTCCTGATAATAACCTTGAAAAACAAGAATCACCTCAAAGCCATGTTAAGCTATCAGAGTAAGAATTCAGTGGAGGGCATTCCATTTTACTCCAGTTCATTAAGTAATGAAATCACAAAACACTAGGAAAATGAAACTCAGATTATATAACAAATTGCTTCTTTTTGTTTTCTCCTATCCAGGTTAAAAAAGAGGTTGGCGATGTCACCATTCTCATTAATAATGCTGGAGTTGTAACAGGAAAAAGGTTCCTTGAGATTCCAGATGAATGTATAGAAAAGGCATTTGATGTGAATATCAAAGCACATTTCTGGGTAATCTTTATCTTTGTTTTTCTTAACCTTTACTTCTGATCTGGATTTCAAGACAAGGGCAATAAGTGCTAGATGATGGAGATTAAGTGACTTGCCCAAGGTTACACAGCTAGGAAGTGTGTGAGGCCAAATTTGAACTGGATCCTCCTGACTCCAAATCTGGTGCACTAAGCTACCTAGCTGCTGCCCAATTTTTTTATCTTCTTACAATGTCTACAAAATTGCCTTAGCATTTAAGTTCCCTTTTGTAAATAAGATTAGTCAAGTTGTTTTAAACAAATAATGGTTTCTTTTCTGGCATTCAGAAATAGTTTCAAAACTCTCTAACGTAGCTTATCTCTTCAAATCAAGGCTTGAATTACCTCAGCCGAGCTACCATTCAAACCTCTTTGTTAATCCTTTCTAAATAGAACTATGATTTTATTGATATAGAATTATTGGGTTATGACTATGATTTCATCTAGTTACAAAACATTCCTATCAATGCAGGTTGACACCTGCTTTATGCCTTCTCATTGTACAAATTACCTTGGAGCAATGAAAGGTGAAGTGATTTGCCCAGCCCCTCACAACCAGTATACATCAGAGGTAGGACTTAAACCCAGGCAGGGGTCAGCTCTCTATCTATAATAAAGTTAGATGAGGTATATGGGGGATTCGGGGAGGACCTCTGGTGTGAGAGCTTGCTCAGCCCTTTGCCAGAGTCAAGAAGCTGTAGCACATACAGTAGCCACACTCTAGTAAAACTCTCAGGAAATAGGCTAAACCAGGTGGAAGGTAACTGATGGGTCTCAAACCAGTCATTGAGTTATAGTGTCTACCCCAAGCATGTGAAGACTTCTCCCAGCAGAATGGGCAGATGAGAGTAGTTTGTTCCAGTGGCCATAACAGTGTCTAAAGCAGGTGCTGTGGAGCTCTTAGAGCTTAGTGAGACATCAGAGAAGCCAAGGTCATCCACTGCATCCTGGGCTATCACCAGTTGTCCTGACTTTGGTCTTGCCACTAGATTTGGATGACTCTGGAAGAGAGAATAAGGCTGAGGACTCGGTACAACTCTGCCTCACTTAAATCCAATTCACTGTGAGTCAAGACATCACCCCATGTTACATATTTGTCCTTTTTTGTCCTCTTTAAAATATCTCTAAAGTTAGATAACATAGTGGATAGAAAGCTGGTCTTGGAGTCAGGAAGACCTGAGTTCAAATATTGCTTCATATACTTTCTAGCCACAAGTCACTTAACTTCATTTAATCTCGGTTTCTTCATCAGTAAAATGGTCACCATGCCTACTTCATGAAATTGTTGTGAGGTTCAAATGAGGTAATATATGTAAAGCTCTTATAAATCTTTAACCAATAAAAATGATAAATTATATTTTCATGGTACTTTATAATTTTCACAGTGTTTCCCCATATTATCTACCTAAGCTATATTTTTCTGGGTTTCCCACCTTTTTCTATTTTCTACCCTTCATGTCTTTGTTCACCTGGATAACAATATGGTACAATGGAAAGAACTCTAGAGTCAGAAAACAGCAACCATAATCCTGACCCTTTATAAGCATGCTATGACTTTAGACAGATTGCATAACTGCTTTGAACCTCAGTTTCCCAACTCAACTCTCCCCTGCAAGAAAACCTTCCCAAACTAATATGTAACTATGTGGTAACTTATAAAATATGATTAAAACAGCCATCATCATTGTTTATATACTTAATCATATTTTCACCAACTACATTCATCTGATGATGTGATTGCTTTATGAAGAAAACTAATATACTTGCAGGCCTGCCCAAGTGTATAGAAGAGATCAATATAAAGACATTTGCATTAACATTGAATTAAAAATGAAAGTTTATTGTTAAAGTTCACAAAAATCATTAAACTCAATTATTTATGGATCTATTATTTTCAGTTTGATAAAAATGAGTATTATTACTGATTTTTAGATCCTAAACAAAACTTTTCTCTGGACCTCAGGTAAGTTCTCTGTGCCAGTTTACTAATTGAGTGCTACTTTGTGTGTATATTACACACATGGATATGTGTGCACCACAGAGGTGCAGGTATATGTTTATACATGTGTATAATTGTTAGCTTCATGCCATTCTTCATTCTCAACCATAAGCTCCTTTAGTGAAGAGACTGTATTTTGATCTATGCTCTTTAAACTCAATAACATCTTTTGGCATCTTTTCCTATTTTTAGCATAATGGCAACACAACCAACTGAAATGAAAGGAATGTTATATTTAACTATGTTATATTTAAGGACTGCTACATAACTAAACATTCTTGATGCTTTATTTTACCATGCCTCACAGATTTACAAAGCCTTCCTTCCTGCTATGATGGCTAACAACCATGGACACTTGGTTTGCATTTCAAGTTCAGCTGGATTACTTGGAGTAAATAAACTGTCAGGTAGGTACTGTATAGATAAAACAATGTTATGTAATATTTTGCATTTGTGTTGTCCTTTACAAACCTTAGCTTAAAGTTGCATAATAGCCCTAAGTAAAGTATTAACCTACTTTCACAAGGAAAGCAAATTATGAAATAAAGTCTATAATAAAATTGGAATCAAATCTCTACTCTTAATTTTTCCAAACTTTCAACAGGCAAGTAGACACAAATACCATCTTGTTTACATAAAATTGAAATATATAGCCTGAATTAAACTTTATCTCTCACATGACCCCCTTGATAAGAAACTGAAATGTGGCCCATCAAGTTTTGTGTTTTCACAATAATTTTCTGATGATTATAGCAGTCTAAAAGTGGCATGGGGTACTCTTCACTAGAGGCCTCCAAGCAAAAACCGATGACCTGTTATTGAGTGCATTGCAGAAGTATATCTAGTTAAGATGCAGGTTGAATTGTATAGCTTCAGGAGTAAGACTGAGATTCAGTGATTCTCTAGTCTTTCTCCAGAATTCTACTTGAAACTGTTAACAGATAGTATTTGTAAAGATTTGTTGGGGAGGATAGGTGTTTTATTTTGTTTTTCAAAGAACAATACAAGTTTACAGCAACCACAATATCTTCCTTTCCCCTAATAAAAAATCAAATGAACAACTAAGTAAATATATTTATAACATAAGATGAATAATAATGTGAAATTTCATTCACTGGTCCCTCACTATAATAAGAGTGGCAGAATTCTCCCACTGCAAGTAGCCTAATATTCTCTGCCTAACTAATACTGGGTTGCAAATATCTCAGGACCCTCAGGGAAGTATAGATCAGTCCTTCCTATAAAGTAGAAGTTCTTAACCTTTGTGTGTGTGTGTGTATGTGTGTGTTGGAAAGCCCTTTAGCAGTCTGATGAATTAAATGGAGCCCTTATCAGAAAAATGTTTTTAAATAAATGAAATAAAGATCAATTATCTTGAAATGTAGTTATCAAACTATTTTTTAAATCAAGTTCACTGACCCCCTAAAAATCTACACACAGACTCCCTGGAAGTCCCTTGGATTCTAGGTTAAGAATTCCTGACTTAGTAGAGAGAAGAGTAAAGGGTAAAGGACCTTCTTGTCAATAAGGCACCTTTAAAATGCACCACATTTAGGCTTCAATGTACTATCATTAATTTTGAGGCTATACTAAATAATTTGATTCTTAGAGAACTTTCTACCGTAGCCTAAAATACATGTCTCTATCATCTTATTCTTGTATAGCCATAAAGAGAATTTCCCAAACTTCCCAGGCTACTATAAAGATTACTAGTTCATCTATACACACTATGACCACCTGCTCTTCTCTCCCACTCTATTCCTCCGAGCTGCTGTCCATGCCCTCTCTCTTATTTCATCTCTCTTTTCTCCAAAGACTCATTACTCTAGTTGGAAATGATCCTTTTCATGGGTATATCAGTTTATACTTCTCCTGCCAAATGACTTTGTTCCAAGGTGCTTATACATTACACTCAAAGATTCTACTCTCACACCCACATACAGTCATAGGCATGCCATAAAACTGATACTTCCCCTCCTGTTTTATCTCCTACTAATTACCTCTCCCAACATTTTCTTAGCTTTCTATACTTGACAACAGTAATATGGCTCTTCATCCTGGTGGTTCTAATACTAGTCTGCTGTCAGGTACTATTCCAGCCATACCCTATTAGCAAAAACCTTCCCTTTTCACTCTAGAAGAAATAAGATTGCAGCATTTAGAAAAGCTATGAAAATCATCTTAAATGCTCTTCCCTTCCAACCTTTGCCCCAAAGTGAATTGAGATTGCATATATTTGTAACAAAGGGAAATATGACTACAGACAAGTGTGTTGATGTAACATAGATACCACATTCTCCAAAAGAAATCAGAGGCAACATGTCTAGTAAATAGAGAAATCACTATAGAGTCAAAATGACCTGAGTTCATTTTTGTCCTTATCATGACTGATTGTGCTTGTCTGGACAAGTTACTCAACTACTCTGTGCTGTAGGCAACTCTCTAAGTCTATACATTGCAAAGAAGATCCTCACTTACAGTGGCAGAAAGAAGTTCTGCCTGGAAGTTCCCTATATGTAGGAAATCAGAGGTCCAGTTGCTCTCCCTCACAAGGCAGATAGGAGGAGGGGAAGCTAAATGGCACAGTGGATAAAGTGTCAGGTCTGGAGTTAGGAGCACCTCTGTTCAAATTTGGCTTCAGACATTTCCTAGCTGTGTGACCCTAGGCAAGTCACTTAAGCCCAGTTGCCTAGCTCTTGCCACTCTTCTGTCTTAAAACTGATATTAAGACAGAAGTTAGAGGTTTATATATACAGATATATATATATGGAGGCCATCAACTCAAGACTTGACTTGAAATCACAGATCTAATTACTATCCCTTATAATGCAGGAGACTAAGGTTAAGACTACTGGGACACCATTTTGGTATGGACCCTTTAGAATGGCTGGGCCAATAGGGTAAGGGAGTCCAGCAAAAGTGGAGGATTGATAAGATTATCGTAGAGGTTGGCTGTTACCTTTCCCATCCTAGAACCTGCAAGCACCCTCTCCCATTGACCCAAGAGCTACTTTCCATCTGCCTGAATCCCTTCTTCCCCATCTTCTTTGATCTTCCCAATGAAGACAGTGCCGATTCACTTGATTAGTGTGGTGTCCTAGCTATAAAGATATTAGGAAAATAGTGAAAGAACACACCCTATGAGACTACCTCCACCTTGTAGTTTCATAGGAGACCTGAGATAATGGAATGAAGTTTGCCTCCCTCTTCCCATCTTTTTGGTGACAGACTACTTTTGAAAAGTACTACTTCTGTTTCAGCAATTATTTTTAGTGCTTTGGTTATTATGTTTTAGCATTTCTTAGTATGTGTGAACCAATGAATTAAAATCTGGATATCCATTAAAAAACAAAAAATCATGTTTCCAATGAATAATGTTTGAAAATGACCAAATAAAATAATGTTTACATTTTAAAAAACAGGTAAAAAACAAAAAATCACACCCTGACAATTTTAAAATTCATTATTTTGTGTGATTTTAAATGTGTTTTTTAAAGTATATTTTCATTGGATTTTCTTCTCACAGATTACTGTGCAAGTAAATTTGCAGCCTTTGGATTTGCTGAATCCATTTTTTTAGAACTACATGCTGAAAGAAAAACTGGGATTAAAACAACCATTGTTTGTCCATTTTTTATAAAAACTGGAATGTTTGAAGGTTGTACTACTGCGTGAGTACTTTTAGAGGAAATTTTTAATAAAAACTAACAGGTTCTTAATTTTATGGGTTAAAAGTGGTTGGTTTAAGAATGTTTCTCTTCCTTCTTAGCCTCTCTTCTCTACTTTCCCAGACTTGGCTTGTAGTCTTTTTATGATAGCTGAGGGCTGCCTTGGATGACTTGCTGGTGGGGAGTAACCTGAGGAAAAATTAGTTTTTAATCTTTTCTTTTTTAATCTTAATATTCAATATGAATCAAATAGTTTGATCTGGCTACTATAAAAACAAATGACTTTTTAACTTGCAGAATAAGAAAAACAATATTCCTATAGTGCTCTGCACTGACTTCCAATGGTATTTTTGTCTTGTTCTGCAATTTCATTAATATAAGAAGTTCCAGATGAGAAACCCCCTCTACCAACACTTGATAATGGCATTACAAATTATGATCTTAGACAGTACCCTGAGGCACTGAGAAAATAAGGGACACACAAGGGACCACAAAACAAGTATGTTTCAGAGGTCAGATTTTTGAGCCCAGGTCTTCCTGATTCTAAGGCTGCCTCTATGCATGTTAGTTATTGTGTAGAATCTTAGATGCTACATTTTATGATGGACTTCAGCAAACTGGAGTCAATCTAGACCTTATCAGCATCATAGATCTGGGCAGCTAGATAGCACAGTAGATAGTATATCAAGTCTGGAGCCAGGAAGATTTATTTTTCTGAGTTCAAATCTAGACTCAGATATTTACTAGCTATGTGACCCTGGGTAAGTAACTTAACACTGTTTGCCTCAGTTCCCTCATCTGTAAAATGAGTTGGAGAAAGAAATGGCAAAATATTCAACCATCTTTGTTACACACACACAAAAAAAAACCTCAAATGGGTCACAAAGTGTTAGACACAACTGAAAAATAACTGAATCATAATAAATCTAGAGCTTGGAAGAATCTTGGCAATCATCTAATTTAACCTTCTAATTTCATAATTGTGGAAACTGAAGAAAGTACAGAGAGAGGCGACTTATGACATATAGGTAATAAGAAAAAGAAGTGAGATTTGAACCTAAGTCCTCTGAATCCAAAGCCTGTGTTCTTTTTCACCATTGGAGA
Source organism: Monodelphis domestica (assembly GCF_027887165.1). Lineage (NCBI taxonomy): Eukaryota > Metazoa > Chordata > Mammalia > Didelphimorphia > Didelphidae > Monodelphis > Monodelphis domestica. The sequence goes on along the minus strand of NC_077229.1, from coordinate 303,942,532 downwards.
TGAAGAACCACCAAAGACTCTAGAAATGGTTAATCTAGAAATAGACAATTCTTTTTTTTTCTCAAGAAGCTTACATTCCTTTTTTATTCATATTTACTTTTTTATTTTTTAAATATTTTTCCATGTTTACATGATTCATTTTCTTTCCCTCCCCTCTCCCAGAGCCAACAAACAATTCCACTGGGTTGTACAAATGTTGTCACTTGATACCTGAAATAGACAATCCTGAAGGAGAGATAATAGCTGTCTTAAAATATTTGAAATTCTATCATATAAAAATAGATTACAGGTTTTGCAAATTTCCAGAGGACAGTACTACGATGATTGTTTGGAGGTTATAGGGACTTATGTGAGGAACAATTATCTAACCATTAGAACTTCCCAATATTGGAAATGGCTGCTCTGTGAGGTGATGAATTCTCTGTCACTGGAAGTTTTCAAATGGAGAGTAGAAGAACATCTGTTGAGGATATTAGAGAGATGATTCATGCTTTGAGTAGGAAGCTACACTAGATGGCCTCTTAGGTCGTTCCATCTCTAAGATTATGAATCTATGAAATGTAATGTTTAAGCCTTAGGGAAGAGGTATTAAGCTAACCATCAACTATCCACTGAGACTTCTGTATAACTCTTGGTAGCTCTTCACTTACTGGTTTTGGTTTTTTCTGCACTCAGAAAAAAAAAAACATTTTTTATAAAAATTTATTTTCAAATTTTTAAAAAATCTCTTTTATCCATCTCACATACACACAGAGAAAAAAAAAAGAACAAGAAAACACTCAGACAAGCAAAATAAATTCCTATATTGTCTTGTAAAAAAATTCTTATTCTTCACTATTACCTCTCTGCCAGGAAGTGATTAACTTGCTTTCATGATCAGTGTTCTAGAATCACAGATAATCATTACACTAATCAGAGTTCTCGGGTCTTTCAGAGTTTTTTTTTTAATTACAATATTGTTGTTACTATATAAATTGTTCGCTGGGTTCTGCTCACTTCATTCCTCTGAAGTTCCCAGGTTTGTCTAAAACTATTCCCTTAATCATGTCTTACTGCACAATAATACTCCATTACATTCATATACCATGATCTGTTCAACCATTTGTCAATTTAAGGACACTCCCTTAGTTTCTAGAGCTTTGTCATTACAGAAAGTGATGCCATAAGTTTGACTTTCATGGCATCCCATCCTACCTTTTATTTCCTATTCCCACCACACAAAAATACTTCTCTCTCTCTTTACCATCTCATTTTGGTGATGTCATTAACTCCCATGAGTTCAGTTATCATTTCTATGTGGATATTCTCAGATCTATGTATCTAATATGAGTATTTATCCTGAAATCCTATTCTACATTTGCCTATTTTGAATGAGATGCCTTAAAGGAATCTCAAATTCAACATAAATCATTATCTTTTTTTTCTTTCCTCCTTCCCCCCAATTTATAGCTCTCTTATTTCAGTCAAGGATGCTGCCATATTTCCAATCACCTTGATCCACAAACTCTAAATCATCCTTAACACCTCACTTTCCCTCTCCCCATGTGTTATCAAGTCAGTTACAAGGCTTCTCAGTTCTACCTTCACATCTCTCACCACTTTTCCCTAAATGTAAACTAAACTGCCACCTAGTTCAGATCCTCTTTGACTATCACTGAGACTATTTAAATAGTTTCCTAATTGTTCTCTCTGTCTGGTCTCTAATTCATCATTCATATAGCTGCTGAAATGATTTGTTTATTTGTTTGTTTATTTTAGAATATTTTTCCATGGTTACGATTCATGTTCTTTCCCTCCCCCCCCCCCATAGACCAACGATCAATCCCACTGGGTTTTACATGTATCATGAAATGATATTTTTAAAGCAAAGGTCTAAAGCATTCCACTGTCCAAGAATCCTCATATGTTCTCAGTTTTCACTAGGTTGAAGTACAAATTGTTTGCTTCCAAAGCCTTTCACAGTCTGGCTGCCATTGAATTTTCCAGGCTTACCATGTTACTACACTTCACACAATCTGCTTAAGTTAAAACTGGTCTACTTGCTATTCCCTGGACACGATAATCCCTCTTTCATGTATTTCCACCAGCTGTCCCCCATACCTGGAATCTACTCCATCTTCATTTTACTTCTACCTAGGTTCCTTTAAAATTTGGCTCAATTGATGGCGACCTTGTACATGGTTACTGTCCTGATTCTTCTCATTTGCTAGTGCCCTACTCCCTATTAACATTTGAATTTGCTTTTCTTTGTACCTGCTATTTCCTCCTTTTTCCAACAGAATTAAATTCCTTGAGGTTAGAGGCTATTTCATTTGTCTCTTCATTTTGTATCCAGCTCAGTCCCAGGCAAATAGTTGGTGCTTCATAGAGGTTTATTAAACCAACTAGATAAGACTCACATACATATTCAACTGTCAGGTCCATGCAGGCACTCATTTAAGTTAACAGTTTTAGCCACTTTTAGGTTGAAGAATCTCCACTGCTAGTTTCTGAGATGGAGTTTTAACTTAAGTCTTTATGACTACCTAGCTATGTGACCTTTGGCAAGTCACTTACCTCTGTTGTTGGGAGAATCAAGTGAGATAATATTTGTAAAGTACTTAGCACAGTGCCTAACACATAGTAAGAGGCTATACAAATGCCATTTATTATTTTTGTGGTTATTAACAAGGATTCTTTTCTTAATCTAACATAAGATTGTCTATTTCTAAATTACCTCGACTAATTCTTTTTTTTCCTAAATCCTTACCTTCTGTCTTAGAATCAGTACCGTGTACTGGTTCTAAGGCAGAAGAGCAGTAAGGACTAGGCATTGGGGCTTAAGTGACTTGCCCAAGATCACACAGCTAGGAAGTATGTTTGATTTTAACCTAGGACCTCCCACCTCTAGGCCTGGCTACTAATTCTTGTTAAAGTAATCACTGTTTCTCTTTTCCAGAAATTCTCATCTGTTGCCAATCCTAGAGCCAAAATATGTAGTTGATAAGATAATGGATGCAATTCTGACCGAACAAGTTTACCTATATTTGCCAAAATTCTTGTACTATGCATTGTTTTTAAAAAGGTAAGCAAATCTCTATTTTCCTCTTTTTATATTTTTTACTCTGCTAATATAACAATCACCTTCCCACATCATGTTTGCATCTTACAAGTAATAAGTTATAAAGTATTAGGTTTGTTGATAATGCACATTAATGCAAAGCTTTAAAAAAAATTTCTGTTATTCAGAACAAGAGTTTATGCTTATAGACAAGGACTGCTTGTGCAATAATAAAGCACCTCCTCTGTGGTAGTAACTGGAGTTTCCTGTTCTATTAGCTTCTTGGTGTTTCAGAATCATGGAGGTAGTTAAGCTAAGAGTTAAATGATGGAAACTGACTGATTGACTGACCCATTGACACACAGGAATGGAGATTTAAAAGGAATCATTTTCTATGCAAACAATAATAATGGGCAAGGTAAATACAGTTTGAGTTTCAGGATCATGAATAAATGACAATCCCAAAGATTTCCTCTAGACCATTTGCCTTAAACAAAAGAGGCTGTGTACTCTAGGGTTCTTGTGTCACCTTTAAACAGTAAAAATTAAGTGCTTAAGAGTTAGGAGTGTGAGAAGGAAAAAAGAACCAAGTGATTAAAACCCTGAAATACTAGACAGGTAAGTTTCCCTTCTACAAAAATGGTTACCTCTTAAAGCACCTAAAGAGCTCAAAGACTTCTTTACTCATTTCTCTCCTCCTTAGATTTCACTCTATTAAAGAACTAAAAGCTACAGACTGGCAAGTCCCTTAAAGGATCATAGAACTATAAACTGAGAACTCAAAGGGACTTAATAAGTCATCTATTCTAATATCCTTATTTTACAATGAGCAAACTAAGACTCAAACAATTTAATTAACTTGTCCAAAGTCACACAAGTTGTAAGTGGTATAACTAGGATTCAAACTCGAAATTCAATTGTTTCCCTAACTTTTTCTCCTTGTTTTTTTTTTAATTTTTAATTTATTTACATAATTAATTAAATTTTTTAATTTTTAAAAAAAATTTTAAAAATGTACATGGTTACATGAATCATGTTCTTTCCCTCCCCCGTCCCGGAGCCAATGAGCAATTAATTCCACTGGGTTTTACATGTATTATTGTTCAAAGCCTATTTCCATATTATTACCGCCTCTATGTTTTTTGAAGAACACACACATTAATAGCAGCAACAATCTAAACGACCTGTGATTTCCATGTGGAAGCAGAGTAGTTTGAAGGTTTTTGTTGTTTTTGTTTGTTTGTTTGTTTAAGGGAATCTCAGGTGGTAGTTTCTACTTCTGAACCTTCAGGGCTTGGATACTTTCAGGAAGCCTTCATAATAATGATAGTAATGCCTCCCATCAGAAGCATGCTTGTTTACTAAATATTTTACAAGCATTTCCCTTTGATCCTCATAACAATCTTAAGACTTACACCAGGCAGATCATTTATATCCATTCCTATCTTAAAGATGCTAAAAGTGAATTTGAGGAATATTATGGCCTGCAAGAGGTTATACAACTGGTGACTAGTAGACCTGGGACTTTCTCCAAGTCCTTGGTCCTTTCTACTATATGAAACACCCATTCTTAATTTGGCCTACCCTTCTTCTAAATGGTTTTCAGCTTTTATGGTTTTCAGGGATGTGATAAAAAGAACACTGGATTTGCATTTGGATGACCAAATTCACATTTCTGTTCTACTTAGAGAAAGCATTTGACCTCTTGGGGTCTCACTTTCCTCATCAGAAAAATGAAAGAATTAGATGGAGTAAATGACTTTTAAAATCCCTTTCCAGTTTTCAAACCTATGATTCTATGAAATATTGATTGGTAGACCTCAAGTAGTCCTTGGAAGTTTTCTTCAGGTCTGCAGACTGTTCCATGATGCAAAGCTATAGCATTGTCATGTCTAGGTGAGTTTCTTCGATAACAGAGAAAGAAATAATAAATCTGTTCATTCCAAGTGACACTGTGCTAGAAACTAGACAAGTAGAGTTTTAAGCATCGGCAGTTAGTGTAATACTACTTCTGCCACTACCATCATAGATTAAAAAAGAGTCCATTGAATCCTCTAAATCTTGATGCTGAGTGAGGGTAACTGATGCTGCCATTTCAAAAGAGGAAGACTGTGTATAAAGGGAGAAGTACAGAAGGCCTTATTTACCTTAGTTACATCTAATACTGTCATCCTCCTTTTACCCCTCTTCTTGTCCTTTTGAGAATTCTCTTATCTCCACTCCTATATCTTTGCCTTTAGGGCAGTTAGGTGGAGAAGTAGATAGAATGTCAGGAAGACTCATCCTTCAGATGTGGCTTTAGAAAATTCCTAGCTATGGGACATTGGGCAAGTCACTTAACCCTGTTTGCCCCAGTTCCTCATCTGCAAAATGAGGTGAAGAAGGAAATGGCAAACCTCTCCAGTATCCTTGCCAAGAAAACTCCAAGTGAGGGTACAAAGACTCAGATACAACTGAAATAACTGTACAACAACATCTCTAATTCTCTGTTCCATTATGTGAAATCACATGGGTCAGATAAGAGAATATTATGGGTCAAAAGTGGTGTTATACTAGAAGGGGCATTTTGGAAGTATATATGGTGGCAACTGGCAATGGATGGGTTAGTGATCCATATATTGTTTTGTCCCACCACAGTAATTTGTATACTAAAATTTTTGGAAACCGTTGCCTCAATTACTGGACTTACTTGGTACATAACTTGCTTCCAGTAAATGAAATCTGAACTAGGGTAAACGTGTTGCTATATTTTATGACTCCAGCCAACATGATTAAAGGACTTGGGCTCTTTTTAAAGTCACCACAAGAGGATCCCAATATGAGCACATTTTAGAAACTGCCCAGGGATCACATCTTCCCAGATCCATAGAACTCTAGAAGAGTTACATATAATTCCTGGGCAATCTTTATTATCGCTGCATTTTTTCTTAGAAATCCTTGACATCTTATGAAGTGCCTTTATCTGTATTTATGAAATGCTGTCAAAGTGGTTCAACAATTTTTCTTGCTGCCTTAGAATTGTAATATATGACCAGAAGGAGGTCACACACTCACACCCTGGGGAACTGGAGAGAGAGAGTGAGAGAACTGAAGAAATGGAAAGAGGGAAAAGATTGATCCTCCCTTGTCTTCCCCTTGGGGAATATAGCACTATTTGTCTTTCTGAGGAACAGAATATGTCTCCTCAGAGACTGGGTTTGGGAGGTGGAAATTAAGGACTGGAAGAGAAAGTCTTAGAGAAATGACCCACTGCCTCCCTTCTTGATCTTAGCTGTTGCTGAGAGGCAGGTAAATTTTCTGCCTCTGGATGCTTCCAATATTCCAAATGCCACCTTTCCCTTTGAAATCTAGTACACTCCTTAGCCCTGGTCTTGAACTATCCTTACTTTTGGGCAACAGTATGATTCCCCCCAAAATCTTCACTCCCCTTCTTTGATATCAGAAAGCAGGCAAACCTGATCTAAAGGGTAACACTTTATTCTTAAGGACACACAGGGAAGGGAGGATGAGGATGTTTGGTTGAGGAAAGTGGGAGATAGGAATCTCTATAGATTAGCAACTGACCTCCCCCCCAAATCCTGAGGGGTTCAAGCTTTCTGCCTGACCCTCCTTTGGTCAGCTGTTGGGTTTGTCCTTCCTCCTAAGCTAATCTGGCTGTGAGTTGAAGTTCAGGACACTATGGGGAAAGAGAAATCTTCTCAGCAAATGGCTTTCTATAAAATCCCAATCTACTTTTGTCTTCAGTTGTAACCAGAGAGATTTAGGGGTACACTGTAAGGTAGTCAATGTCCAGAGGGATCCTCTATCTCAGAGGTCCTCCTCTCAGACCCTCCACTCCAGGAGAGAGCTGATCAGAAGTGAAGTGACAGTTTTGAATCCTCTCAGCTCCTCTGTTCCTTCCTGGAATCTTGAGTCTTCCTTGATCTTCCTCCACTTGGGCTGTTCCTTTGCATTGGTGGATCTGAATATTTTTTTCCTCTCCTTTACAACTTCTCTCTTACAGAATTTAGGGTTTTGTTTTTTTGTTTTGTTTTGTTTTAATAATGATTTAGACAGACTATGTCTCTTAAAAAGCTTTGTTGTTTTTTAAATGATCTTGTTTAAATGCTCTTTAAATGTATAGTTAAAATATATCCATTGACCTTAAAGCAAATTGTGCTTTGAAAAAATAGGCTAAAGCTCTCTTCTCTGTGACCAACAGATAGTGTACTCATGCATAGTGAAAATGGAGGGAGAGATTTCAGGTGCTAAGATGAAAATATATACTTCACTGAAGCAATTGAATGGATGGTGTGGGTATACAGATCTTCTAATAATAGATAGTAGTAGGGGGCAGCTGGGTAGCTCAGTGGATTGAGAGCTAGGCCTAGAGACTGGAGGTCCTAGGTTCAAATCTGGCCTCAGACACTTCCCAGCTGTGTGACCCTGGGCAAGTCACTTGACCCCCATTGCCTAGCCCTTACCACTCTTCTGCCTTGGAGTCAATAAGAGGGAAGGTAAAGGTTCCAAAAAATAAATAAATTTTAAAAAAATAGATAGTAGTAGTTGCTTTGAATTTCGAAAAATGTTTCATGTAAGTAAACCTATTTGAAGATCCTAATGCTCCCATGAGATAGCTAGGTGGCACAGCAGATAATGTGTCAGATCTGTAGTTAGGAAGCATCAGACACAAATGACTCAGCCACAGTAACCCATCACCCTATGGATATGTATGCATGTGGATGATCATCACATTTTACAGAGGAGGAAATTGAGTCTCAGAGAGATTAAATGACTTGTCCATGGTTATATATCCAATGTCAAAGATGTGATTCCTGGCTCCAAATGTAGTACACTAGTCACTTTACTACCCATTTTCTGGGTTTTAACTGATGGCTCAGCTCAGTTGTTGTTTTTGTTGTTGAATCAGTTCAGTTCAGTCTTTTCTGACTCTTCCTGACCTCATTTGGAGTTTTTCTTGGCAAAAATACTGGTGTGGCTTGCCATTTCCTTTTCCAATTCATTTTACAGCTGAAGAATAAGGGCAAACAGGGTTAAGTGACTTGCCCAGGGTCACACAGCTAGTAAGTGTCTAAGACCAGATTTGAACTTTGTTCTTCCTGACTAAGCTCAGCATTCTATCTACTGCACTATCTACCTGCCCAATGGCTTAGCTTACAAATGCAGATATCTTATGTGGATCTGAGATGTGTGGGGAGACTGGATCTAAGAAAAGAATACTTTGCCTCCCCAAAGAGAAATTTTGCAATATGTGTGTACCTGAATTTAGGAAAAGTAGGACTTCAGAAAATGACAGTTATATTCACCTGATCTGGCAAGCTGAGCAATAATGAAAATTTTGTCTTTTTGTTTCTTTTAGCTTTTTGCCAGCCAAATCGGGAGTGGCTGTATGTGAATACATGAAAATCTTTGATGTGATGAATTCCTTCAAAGGACAGTTAAAAAAGTTCTAAAAGGCAAACTCTAAGAAAGATGTCACTCAGAAATCCAAATCCAACACTGCCAAGTAGTTGTTATTTCAGTGAAGAAATGTCTAATGCTACATGACACAATTTCTGAAAATCTCTAAAATGCTCAACCTGCTACCTAGGGTAATTTTTAGACTTACTGTTACAAGGGAATCACTTTAAAAGACTGATATATATTAATTTAAGGTCGCCAAGGAATTCAGCTATGTAATTCCTAAATGAAAAACTTAAGTCAGCAGTCAACCTTTTATGGAGTTTAATTACAATAGGAGGAAGAAAGGAATTAGAGATAGAGAGAGAGAAAAAGGGAGAGAAGGGAATAGGGCTTAAATACCCCTTCTGTTTAGGCTGGGCCAAAAGGCCCAAGCCCTTAGATAGCTAGGGCAAAGAAAAGAGATCAGTCCCTATTACTCACGTGACCAAAATGGAGAAACAGCCTCAGAGGGCCCCACCTTCAGCTTCCTTCAGAGCAAGCTTCCCAGAGCACACCGCCACTACTTCCACAAACTCTTCAACCACCTCGAGTCTCCAGACCCCCCTCTCTTTAAGGAAACCATCCAAGTTGCCTCCCCTCAGTTCTCACATCTACCAATCACTGTCCATCCATTTCCCTGTGCCAATGGAGGCTCTAGCTTAACCCAGGACCGCCCAGAGGCTTTGCACATGTCTGTTGAAGGTCATATTCTCAAATAATTAAATCTTTGCTCCTTTGCTACAGCCCTTTCTAAATCCTGTTAACCTGAGTAGGGTAGAGATTGGAATAATTAAATTTTGATCTAGGCTGCAGCCCTTACTCAATCCTGTTAGGACTGAATAGGGTGGAGATTGATTCCAAGTATCTCCATTGTATCAATTCTAAAATCAATCATGACTCAAAGAAATTCCTGTTCTATGCTTAAGCATAGGTCAAAGTCCTTTCCATTGTTCAGCAAAAGATTTCTGTCCTAAAGTAATCTGAAGAAGGGAAGAGAAGGAGCCTCCCATGCCAATGGGGTTCCCATTCCAATAGACTATCAGTAAGAAATTTTCCAAGTATGAAATATCCCAATGGTGAAATTTCCAACATTTATAAGTCTAAGGAATTTTAAGGTTTACATTACCTAATTAACAGGTTGCTGGGGGAGGGGAAGCTTCCCTGTTCTAGGAATGTACAGATATTTTTCTTTTCAAAGATTTAAGCCCAATCTTGCCCTCTCACTTGAACTCTCTTTGGATGGGCAGGAGTAGAGAGAGGATATCATGTAGATAGCCTGTCCTTGCTGATTTTTTTCTACATCCAAATCTTCAGATGACATGAGGGAACCAAGCAGTGGTTCCAGTGCTGGCTCCATTGAGGACTAAATATTGGAGGACTGGCTAAGGTCCAGAATGTGTTTGCATAGGCTACACCATAACTGCTCCTAGTAATTGTCTCCTACCACAGAAATAAATTACACGGAATAAGATTCAAATCTTTCCATAGAGCAATTTGGGAAACCAGTATTTCTTGAGTTTCTTTACTCTTCTGAAATAATCCTGGAGTTAATTTGTGGTGTTTAATTTAGTGTTTAATGTATTAATCTCATCCAGAATTCACTTAATTTCTTTCCAGTGAATATAAAATTTACATATATTCATAATCTTCAGTAGCGTTATTCCATCTAACAAATTGTATTTTTATATCTTAATCATCAGTTGGGAAGGTACTTTATGGATTTAAATAATACAAGCAAGATTTAGATTATGTCTGTAGTTGACATTGGTCTCATTCTTTACAAGCCTCTTCACCATGAGGAAAACTTTATACCTCAGCTATTAAGTTCTTTCCATCTCCCTCTTCCAACATTGACATTTTGTGGAAAGCAATAAGGAGTGTCACAGAAGACAAGATGAAAACCTAGGTCCTCCATTAGAAGTATGGGGGTCTTTCACTGGGTAGAAACTTAATTCCTTCTTGCCAATGGTTTGTAAAGCCTTATCTTTTCACAACTCGCATGACAAAACTTTATCTTCATGCATTGGTATTTCTTCTCTACCCTGCCTTCTCCTTAACTTTTGTTCATTGTATAGCTTGGGATCTCAATTTAAATAAAGGTAATATACAACACAAAACAGAAAAGGATTTCTTTTATATCTAAACATAAAAAGTGTTGGATTTCATAGGAAATGTCCTAAATTCAATCCATCACTTAAGATTAAGTGTCTCTCTTTTCAAATACATGCCAGGATGCTGGAGATACAACTTTAGAGTGCACAAAAGAAAAAAACAATTAAAAAAAAAAGAAGAAAATGCTAACTAATTTTCCAACTTCTTCAGTTACAAAGTTAAATAAGAACAAAAAATATTACTTCAATTTTATAGTTGTTTATAAAACTGCTCTTGGGACTTGTTTAAAAAATAAAGGTAGAAACTGAAGAAATGGAATCTAACAAAAAGCTAGGGATCACAGTAGACATCCACTACATCATAGTACTGCTTACAGCAATTATTTCTAATTGGAATTGCTGTAACAATGTCATGCAATTCAATTTCAATTTCACAGTGCCCATAAAATTGTCCAAACTTATTTAGATCTTTAAGCTCAGATTTAAAAGTGAGTAACCACATGTCAAGTAGAAAATTGATCAAATTATAAATATTGAGGTAATTTAGTGCCACTGGCTATCAAATGAATTTGGCTTGTGTTTGACACAATTTTCTATCAATGAGACTCATTCAAAAATGCAACACTTATTCACACATACTACCTCCAGAAGGAAATAAGGCAACAAGACTCAACAGTGGAATATTGTACCCAAGGAATGTCCCATCTAATCTTTGTCTTCATCATCAATAGACATTGTACTTTTCCACCAAGGACCACACCATCCAAAGGTGACAGAAGCAGCAAAATACTTTGTTTCTGGATATGGTATTTTTGATTATAGAAAAGGAATTGGAGAGTACATTTAGTATGACCTAGTGGTTTTATTTTTTTTTCCATATCAAAGACAGACCCAAGAAAGATGTGGAAAACTTGTCAACAATCCACTTTTCATTCCCCAGGGGTCTAGCACCAGCATGCTTCTTGGCACCAAGAAGAGCTCATTCTGAAAATTTAAGGAAGTGTGGGATGGACAGAAGTTACAGAGTTAGAGCCTGAGAGAGTAGAATTCACATACCAAAGAAACAAATGGGCAAAGGATGACAAGGGAGAGCAACAAGTTCCTTGAAAATGTTCATTTCCTTCCCCACAGAAAGAGAATATCAAAGGATACATGCCCTAGATAGACCCGGATAGTCATTTGTTCAATTTTTTTCCAAGCATTTTCTTAGCATCTCTAGCCAAGAAATTAGAAAAGATTTCCCTAGCCTCTACTAACATGACCTAATCATTAGAAAAGAAAAAAGGGGTTGGGTATTTTTTGTTCCTAAACTGGTACTGTTAAAAAAAAAAAAAAGATAAACCCCTCCAAAAAATTAGTGGGATGGAGTAATGAAGTGGTGAGAGAAGAATCATAGTAGAGCATAGAAGACAATTTAACCTTATTTCTTGGTACATAAATGCTGCTATCTTAGGTCAAACAAATGATCTTTCCACCCTACTATTCTGTTTCTAGACTGGTCTGGAAGAATATGAGAGAGTATGATTCATAGTGGTTCAATTTAATATAGCTATTGTATACTATGTGCAAGGCATTATGCTAGGTATTAGACCAAAGGTTCCTATTGATAATACTTTAATGAATCTTTTATCTCATTCCTATAGGGATTCCCTCTTGGTGAACAGGCCCTATCTAGCAGATCCTCTAATGGCTTATGGATGACAAATTTATGACTTAAGACAACATAGTACATAGGGCACTGGGCTTGGAGTCAGGAAAGCCTACATTAAAATCCTACCTTAGATTTTGGCTTTGTCACTTTCAGTAAGTCATAAACTCCATACCTCAGTTTCCTTTTTGGTAAAATTAAGGGGTTGGACTTTGTGGTTTAAAAAAAAAGATCAAAGTGGGTCTTGTGATCTAAATCTTTATTGAGCCTCTTGATTTTTTTCAATCCATATAGTATCTTTGGACAGTAATTTCTATATACTTTAAGTAGTGTAAATTTCACAAAATTACCTTTGAGGTAGTTCCAATTATTTTAGCATTCCAACACAACTTCCCATGCTTCAGTAATTTCAAAGTGATAAAACCAATAGCCTTTAGGTTATGCTTGGAGAATTACATGCACTTTTGGGCCCAACATTTTAAGGGAGATAGATATTAACCAATTGAAGAATAACCAGCAAATGATGATAAAGATGTTGAGGGATCAAAAAAAAAAACAAGAAATGTGTTATAAGGAGAATATTTGAAGGAATTTGCTATGTTGGACCTTGAGAAGAAAAGCTCCAAGAAGTTAAGGGCTGTTATCTAGAGGGGGAAAAAAACTAGATTCTAGGCACCTCCAGAGGACACAATGAGGATAAATGGGTAGAGACTGTAGGAGGCAGACTCCATATAATGAATTTTCTTTAAAAAAAAATGGAATGGTCTGTCTTTTAAGATACTGAGTTTTCCATAACTGGAGGTACACGAATAAAGACCAGATGAAGTTAGATTGTAGGGAGAGCTCTGGCATCAGATGGGAAATTGGATTAGAAGATTTCTAAAACTCCTTTCAATGCATTCCTCAGGGTGAAAGTGGCACGTAAACCAAAAATCATTGCCATGTATTTGATTTAAGCTTTTTTACTTAATATTCAGAAGTTTTCACTTTCCCAGTGTTCTTTGCTTTATCATCTATGTCCTTCCCCTATAATTGTAGCTACTCTCAAAAATTCAGTTATGGTTCTTTCTATATGCCCTCTCTTTTGGTAATTTCCACAACTACCATAGGTTTAAGAGAAGGACACAAGCATTTATTAAGCACTTACTCTGTACTAGACACTGTACTAAGCACCTCACAAGTATCTCATTTGATCTTCTCAACAATCTAGGAAAGTACTATCATGCTATTTTACAGTTGATAAAACAGGCTGACAGATTTTAAATGACTTGCCCAGGGTCATGCAGTCCTAAATCACCAATTAGAATCCTAGCTGGACATGCCTAAATGGATGCTCCCAGATTTCAAGAATAATATGTACAAAATGGAATTATTCCCTCCTCAAAACTCCTTTTACAAATGACTCCATTTCTGTTAAGGTCACCATTTTTGCTCACCCATCAATCAATCAACAAACATTGATTAAGCAGTTCCTATTTGCTAAACACTGTCCTAGACACACAGAACCACATTGTAAAAGACAACCTCTGTTGTCAAGGCTCTAACAGTCTGCTAGAGAAATAGAACACATAACTGCTTGGTCTAGTCAGGAATTTTGAGTGGAGACATAGAGCAGAAGATTGTCTGCCCACCATGTGCCAAGCACTGTGCTAAATCCTGGAGATATGAATACAAAAGCAAAGATAGTTCCTATCCTCAAGGAGAATATTCATTCTTATGCCTTTGCACTATTATTTTTTTTATTTGTAGTAGCCTAGAAAAAAAATGGTCCCCTTTTGAGGATCAATTGATGAGATGATTAGGAGCTTTATTAATAATCAGAAGCTGCCAACACAGAATTAAAATTAAATTTAGTACTTGTAACCAGTCATAGGTATTGAAGAGGAGGAGAAAGGAAAAAGGAAATGAGATGGAGGAAAAGGAGCATTATTGTACTATTGTATTGTTAGCTGTTGTCTTGTTTGAGTACAATGGTGGTTGTGGCGATTATGACTACTGGGATGTCCAGAGTATGAGAGCTTTTCAGGACTGTGCATCTACTTTTGGTGTTACCCAGCTCACCTATAGTTCTAACGGTGGTGACACATGAGAAAACTCTCTTGGAAGCAGTACTAAGCAGATTGAGGGTGACCAACAGGTCAAAAACCTCACCATGAATCAAGGTGGGTGTTCTTGGTGGAATGGGTGCTTGGTCGGACATCAAAGATGTCAACGTCATCCACTGCCACTGGACTTCCATGACTCTGGAAGAGAAAGTGAGGCTGTACAATTGGTTTTATACAATTCTACCTCGCTAAAACACCATGATGTACTCTTCAAAAATGGAGGACGAACAATAATGATTATTGTCTTCGTTTTCTTACGCAAAGGGGCAGAAAGAGTAAATGATGGTTGGTGAGACGGCTGAGAGAGATGAAGTGTACAGTAGAGAGAGCAACGAGCTCTTCCAGTGGACGTGGCTACTGGGGGTCCCTAGTGCAATGCCAGCTCTGCTACCTGAGTTCCCTTGGGCAAGTCATAAACCTCCCTGGTCTTCCATTTCCTCATCTATAAAATGAGGGGGGTTGGAGTGGATGACCTCTGAGGTTCCTTCTAGCTCTAGACGTATGAGCCTGTGATCCTTAATTTCAACTAATAAAGTGATTAAATCCTTGCCAGAAGGTGCTCTTTCATGTATGTTGTTTAGAAGTAAAAACAGTGCTCCTAAAATACAGTTTCAGTGGTTTTTTCCAGGTTTTGTTTATTTAACGTAGCGTAATTGAGGAAAGGCCTAGTGAGTGTGGGGATCGCCAAATCTGAGTCATTTCCTATAATGTGCATTAAATGGCCACATTTTGTAGTATTTACTGGATGTTTTACATACTACTGTATGTTACTCATAAGGCCTCGAACAGTGAAATGCTCTGGCCAGTAATGAGGATGACTAATTCATTAACCTTAATGCAGAGGCTGGATTCTTTTGAGAAACTTTGCTAAATAAACACAAATGAGTTTGCAGGGACATGTAGAGTGTGGGTGAGTTCGGGGTGTGTGCCTTCTTCCACGAATGTTGTTTAATATTGTGAAACCTGTTTTGAGGAGAGGTATTCCAGCCTCCCCAGGCAATCATTTCAAAAAAGATTTAATCCAATCAGGCCTCTGGTTCTTTAAGAGAACAAAAGCTCCACTCTTAAGTTGTGAAACAGAAAACTTTTGTTTCAGATTTAGGAACTGTGGAACTAAGAGAAAAAGTCCTGAGCTTATGAATTTCTACCGAGAAGAGAAAAAAAAATGGCCTTTTTAAAAAGTCCCAGAATAAGGCTATCATTTAAATAAAAAGAATAATAATACCTCAGCTTAAAGAAGAAACAAACAAGGGCAGGAAAATTAGATTCTCCTTTGTCGGTACACATGTGCCTTTTTCCACAAGAAATGTATTCCTCAAATGTTTTGTGTGTGTGTGTGTGTGTGTGTGTGTGTGTGTGTGTGTGTGTGTGAATAGATATTTATAATCAGATGATGTTTTAATAAAGATGATGTTTTTTAAAAATAAAAATAAAATTTTTTTAAATAATTTTAAAATTGGGCTGAGGGGGCATCTGGGTGACTCAATGGATTGAGAGTCAGACCTAGAAACAGGAGGTCCCAGGTTCAAATCTGGCCTCAGACACTTCCTAGATGTGTGACCCTGGACATGCAAGTCCCTTAACCCTCATTGCCTAGCCCTTACCACTTTTCTGCCTTGAAATCAATACATGATATCAATTCTAAGATGGAAGGTAGGTTGTTTTTTTTTTTAATCATCATCATCATTTTAAATGTTTTAGATAAAAAAAAAATAACCCTTTCTGTGCCATAAGTCTCTTTGGCAATATGGAAAAAACTCATAATAATGTTTTCAAAAACTTGAAACAAAATATGTAGGATTACAAAAGAAACCAATCATATTGAAACACAATTGTCAAAAAGTTTAAAAAAAACCCACAGAGCCAAGGTTAAACCCCCGTGATTTAATACCACTAAAAGAGGTAGCTTCATTTTTAAATGAAAATATTGCAAGCCATTTTTTCAGCTGAAGAGTCACCCTGCTCATCTGTTCTTCCTTTTGAGAGCTTAAAACTATGTATGCTTCCCTATTTGGTGGTCACACCTTTGATGTCTTTTCATTTGGTTTAATGAAGGGTTTCCCCAAGCCCTAAGGAAGTGTGCTATTGTTGATAGAACCATGTAGAAGAGTCTTGAACCAAATCTAGAAGGAACTCATATTTCCCTTCTTCCTTCCTCCTATCCAGGGACACAGGAGTCCATATGTTGCCCAATGTATGCCTGAGTCATCCAAAGCATTTGCCAAGTACATGTTTCTAGGCAACACTAAGACACAAGCCAGGAAGGAGTTGCAACCACAGGTTTGCCAGACCAGGGATGCTCACCCACAACAAAGCTGCAATGATTCCAACATGGACCTCCTCCAAGGGAAAGGGCAACACTGGCCCTGAGACTCCTGCTCCTTACCTCAGCTCCAGCCACTTAGCAGGGCAGATGGGAGGGCAGAGCGTAACTGTAGGGATTCTTAACCTTTTTTTGGTACCCTGAGCCCCTTCGGTTTTTCTAATGGAGCCTATAGACTCATTAACAGAATAATGTTTTAAAACATATAGAATATATAAAGTTTACAAAGGAGACCAATTATATTGAAATGTAGTTATCAAATAATTTTTTTCAGTAAGTTCCTGGATCCCGACCCGCAGAACTTCTCATTTTCTTTATAATGTCATAGAGTGTTCCATCAATCCCCAAACTGCCCTCATTGAACAACCAACATCCAGTGTAGTTAGAAGGGATTAAAATAACGTGCAGACCGATTGTGTCCTCCATGTGTTACAGAGAATTGGTGATTAGCATGTTCAGAATTAAAACTGTGAGAGAGGTCCAAAGCAAATTTTGGAAAAGTACAGGCTTATTGCTATAGAGAAAGAATGAATCTATTTTCTGATGGGATCTGCTTTCAAAACAGCTGCTGTTCACCACTCTTCATGGTAGGAAGGTAGGGACATAAAGTTAGTACATTCAATTGAGGAATGACTCAAAAGATATATAATAGAATATCATTGTTCAGGGTGAAATTGAAAATATAGCAATAGCTAGCTGGTATTTCTATGTATAGGATTGTTGTATTTTACATAATATCTCCTTTGATCATCACAACAACCCTGTGAAGGAAGTTCTGTTATCCCCATTTTGCTAACATGGAAACTGAGGTTAAGATCTATAAAATGACTTTTTGACAGTTCTACAGCCCACAGGGTCTGAAGTAAGATTTGAACTCAGGTCTTCCTCACTCCAGGTCCAACATTTTATTCTCTGGGCCAAACAGCTATCTTGCTATTGTGAGGAGGGAATTTGTCTATTAAAAGAGATGTAGAGTGTCCCCAATGTGCAAAGAGGCTTAAAGTTTCTCTCCTCTTGGGAAGATAATGAAATTCCATGGGAGGTGGCCTTCACTTGTGATGTAAATACCAGTGATGGGTGTGGGTGCTGAGGAGAGTCTTTGACTCAGTAAATAACCTCACCCACCAGTAAGCCTCTGAAAGGGGAGGTATAGACCTAAGGGAGCAACAATGTATAGATACACTGACAAAAAATAGATATATCCAAAAGGATGTTCCTGTGGTTCACCTGGAAGGCAATCACACTTTCTCCTTCAGTTCTGGGCTGACTTTTTTCTACTCCCAAGGGACTTATCTAGTCCAGGGGATATTTTAATTCACTTCAAGTTATTAATCTCTCTATTTGCACTTTCTCATATAATGAATACATTTACCAAGTGACTTTGAAAAGGTTTATAAACTCTTGAGAGAAGGCAGACATCATTACCCTGCCACCTCTCCACAAGCATCTTGCTAGGGGGAGAGACGCATCTTCTGCTTTTCCTAGACCAATCATTTTTCACACCTCAATCCACAATGATAACATTAACTATATAAGAGCTGAAAATGACCACTAAATTTCATTATATAAAGGGAAATAGATGGCAAAATAACAGAGGGAAAAACAAAGAGAAGCAACACATGGCTTTCTGTTTAACTTGTCTCTCCGTTGATGTCAAGGAAGGAGAGATATCCTTCCAAAGCAGGAAAAGTAGTATCTTTCTCAGAGACAGGTAATGTTTTGGAGGGTCACGCAGGTGATCACCAATCATTTATGAGCATAGCAAAACTTCTTCAGTCACAATACTGCAAGAGGCTCCTCATAGTCTCTTTGAAAGGAAAAAAGGAGGGCAGATCATTGAGCACTTATGCCAAATGAACTGCGAATATGTTTCTTTACTTTCCTGGGCATCTTTCTCTCAGAATTCTCTCCAAAACAGTTTGGAGTTCCACCATCTTCCACCATGCCAGTGCTGATAGATTCTAAGAAAGCATTTGAATAGCAGCACTGAACTGGGGAGAGAAATATGGAAAGAATTATATATGAACTGATGCAGAGTGAAAAAGAACCAAGGGAACAATATGCTAAATTATCAAAGATTCAGTAAATAAAAGATCATTAAATGAAGTCAAACTATTGAGTGATTGAAGACCTTGTAATGGTGTCAGAGAATAACCAATCAACACACATGTATTAAGTGCCTACTGTGTTCCTCACAGACTGGTGTAATGAATAGATAGAGAAGTGGTCTGAAGGCCAAGGAGACCAGGGTTCAAAACTTGCCCCTTACACATACTGACTGAATGAAATAAGCATGTCCCTTAAATTCTCATTGCTTTGGATAATCCTCTAAAACCTTTAAATTGCAGAGGAGTACCCTTTATCAATGAAATCACAGATCTTGGGCCTATCACCTACCCATAAGTGCCATGTACAATGCTAGAAGCTAGAGATGCAAGGGAAAAAATAAAACAGGCAAGAACTGAAATAAAATATAAAATACATCTTCTCTTCCTGTCAGGGAATGGAAGATGAAGCAAACTATGGAAGCAGAATGGGGTATACAATGTTAAATATTAGATATTAGATTTTTTATCTAGATATTATTATTAAATATTTTAATTAATGTATAATTAATAATATAGTAATAAACAATAATCAATTGATAGTAAATTAATTAATTTAATGTTAGATATTTTTACTTAACATTTTTTCTTTGTTGAATGATGTAGTTCAGTTCCATGGTTTGGAAAGAAAAGAGAGGGGCAATATTTCCCCCGAGTAATTATGATGTAGAAATTAAAGGTATCAATGAAATGTTGCTTTTTCTGTATATCTGGAGATGGAAGAAATATTAAATTAAATTACATAATTATTGTTCATCCTTCCTTTTATTTATTTTTTTTTTTAATAAAACCCTTACCTTCCATCTTGGAATCAATACTGTGTATTGGTTCCAAGGCAGAAGAGTGATAAGGGCTAGGCAATGGGGGCCAAGTGACTTGCCCAGGGTCACACAGCAGGGAAGTGTCTGAGGCCATATTTGAACCTAAGACATCCTTCCTTTTAAAGAAAATGGCTGGCATCACAGGGCATCACAGACTTGAATGTAAACTAGATTTAAGCAAGGCAGAGTTGCAGGAAGTCATCAGCCTCATTCTCTCTTCCAGAGTTATCAAAGCCCACTGACAAGACAAAAATCAGGATGACTAGCAATGGTCCAGGATTCAGTGGATGAACTTGGCATCTTCAATGTCTGACCAACCTCTAAGTGCTCCATAGCACATACTGCAACTACCTTCATGGCGATTGGAACAAGTTATTCTCCTCCACCCATTCCACTGGAGGAAGACTTCAGATACTTGGAGTAGATATCCCCTTTAATTCATCAACAAGTCTGAGACTTGTAGGTTACCCTCAACCTAGTTTAGCTCATCTTCTAAGACAATTTTACTTGGCTGTGGTTGCTGCCCATGTCACAGTTTCTTGGAGCCCCAGGTGAGAACTGGGTGAAAAGTAAACACCAAAGGTGGATAAGATAAGCAACCCTGAAAAGGACTCAGCAAGCCCTCACACCAGAGGTTATTAGACCTCCCTAAAAACTATACTACATAATATATATGTATGTATATATACCTACATACCTATATATGATCTAGAAGTTTAGTATAATATACTTTATACTATCTCCAGATACACAGGAAATAACCTCATCATAGAATCTCTGGGCTTCAGAAGACAAAAGAAGTTATTGACCCAATTGGTACCTTAAAAAAAAGAATTTTTCTACTATATACCTGACCAATGGTCATCAAGTCTCTTCTTGATGACTTCGAGTGTTTCAGGAAATATATCAGCATATATTTCTTTAGGCAGTCCATTTCATTTCTGGCCAGCTCTTATTGTTGGGAAGTTGTTCCTGTAATTGAGCAGAAATCTATTGTTCCCTATCAAGTCACTAATCCTAATTCTCTGTGGAGTTAAATGAAGCAAATCTAATCACTCAACTACCTGACATGTTCAAATATTTAAACACAAAGATGTCAGATATAAATCTTGTCTTCTCCTGGATAAGCATCTACAGTTCTTTCAATTCATTTTAAGACATCACAGTTTCAAATCACTGTACCAAAGCAGTCACTTGTCTTTAAATGGACGCTTTTTTTTTTTGTCGATATCTTTCCTTAAAATGTAACAGGCAGAATTGACAAGATATTATAGATGCAGTCTGATCAGAACAGAGTGCAATGAAGTGATCATATCCCTATTTTGGACACTATACTTTTCTTAATACTGCCTAAGATTGATTCACTGTTTTTCAAAAAGACAATGTTGATTCATATCAAATTTGCAATCTTCTAAAATCACTAATTCATTTTTCTCATGAACTTCTGCCTAATTATGTATTCTCTACTTGTATTCTTATTTTATTTTTTGGACTTAAATGTAAGGCTTTCCGTGTATCTCTATTTTTGTCTTATTGGATTGAACCCATCATTTTAGCCTGCAAAAATATTTCTGGATCTTGTTTATGTAAAAAAAATTTATTGGCTGCCCCTCTTTATAACACTCTCATGTCTTCACAAATTTAATAAGCTTACCACCTATTCCCTCATCTAAATAATGTATGAAAAGTTAAATGGAAAAGAGGTAAGGACATAGATCTTTGATGTGTTATTAGGGATATATCAATCCAATCATTCAACCAGTTTCAAAACTATCATCCAGTAGAACATATTTCTGTATTGTGGTCTTGAAGATCTTATTTGAATGCTTTTCAAAGGCTTCTCTGACATCCAGATAGACTGTCTCTAATATTCCTCTATTCTGACAATCCAGCATCCTTGTCAAAACAGGAAAAGAGGTTAGTCAAGCATGATTTGTTCTTAAAGAATCCATGCTGACTCATAATGACTATCACTGCCCTTTCTAAATTCTCAATAACCATCTCTTTGGATATCCTTTCTAGGAGTATTTTGCCCCTTTTTGAAAACCAAGATTTTTCCACTTATCAACTCACAAGTAGCCTTTTTATGATATAAAGAAAGGCAAATGTTCCTGTTTTCAAGGAACTCATAACCTAATCCCCTCTTCACCACAGGGAGCCAACATGCAAACAACTTCGTGCAAATGATAGATAGATAGATAGATAGATAGATAGATAGATAGATAGATAGATAGATAGATAGATAGATGGATAGATGGATAGACAGACAATAGACATATATGTGTAAATATATGTGTATATGTATGTGCGTGTATATATATATACATGTATATATCTTTTAATCTAAATCTTAAATAGGATAAATTGGAGATAATCAGACAGAAGTCATTAGCATTGAGGGAGATCAGGAAAGTGTTCTTGTAAAAAAAAAGTAGGACTTTATGTGGAGCGAGGTGGCACAGTGGATAGTCTGCACTTTGGGGAAACCTGAGTTCAAATATGGCCTCAAATACTTTCTAGTTGTATGGCCCTAGGCAAGTCACTTAATCCCTTGTCACTCTTTGTCTTGGAAATGATACTAAAACAGAAGATTTTTAGGGATTGAAAAAATAATTTTAAAAAAGTTTTAATAAATAAAAAATAGGACTTTAGTTAGGACTTAAAGGAATGCAGGGAAGTCAAGAAGTGAAGACAAAGAGGGAAAAGCATTTGAGACATAGGGATCAGCCAATGAAAATTCAAAGTTGAGAAATAAAGTATCTTGTGGGAAGAACATAAGTGGTCAGTATCCTGGATTACAGAGCAAGTAAATGACTTCAGAGGTAAGAAGACAGGAAAGGTAGAAAGGGATCAGGTTGTGAAGGGTTTTGAATGACAAGAGTTTTTGTTTTATCTTGGAGGTATTAGGGAACTACTAAAACTTATCAAAGGGGTAAGGAGTGACACAGTCAGAACTGTATTTTAGGTGGCTCAATTTCAAAGCTAGTTGGAGAATGGACTGTAATGGGGAGAGATTTGTAAAAGGGAGACCAATATACATGCGTATATGCATTCATATATGTGTAAATGTATAAATCCCCTCTCTGAGGCTCCTCCTACAACATATACTTGCAAGTTGGTCTTTTTCTAGCAGCCTGTTTCCCAAGGAGATTAAGGAACAAGGAAAAGAACACACATGGTCCAAAATATTTATAGCAGTTCTCTTTGTGGTGGTAAAGAATTGGAAACTTAGGGACAACCATCAATTGGAGAATGGCTAAACAAGTTGTGGTTTACAATTGTGATGGACTACTACCATAAAATTAAAAACAATGAGGAAACCTAATTTATTTTATTTCATTTTTCAAAACCCTTACCTTTTGTCTTGGAATCAATACTGTGTATTAATTCCAAGGCAGAAGAGTGGTAAGAGATAGGCAATGGGAGTTAAAAGACTTGCCCAGGGTCACACAACTAGGAAGTATCTGAGGCTGAATTTGAACCTAGGTCCTCCCAATTCCAGGCCTGCTACTCTATCCACTAAGCAACCTAGCTGCCCCCACATCAACCCTTAAAGATCAACTATTAAATTAAGTTATAGAGGAGTTGCATGTAGTTATATCTATCTATGTACTACCAATCTCTGACGTGATGAAGTACTAGACTGGAAATTCACAGAAATGCTGTAGGTAAAGTATACCTAGATTTCAACAAACTACTTGAGGGCAACTAGGTAGCACAGTGGATAGAGAACCAAGCCTGAATCCCTATTAGCTTTTACCACTCTTCTGTCTCAGAAGGTAAGGATTTTTTTTTAAGCACTTGACAAATTCTCATGCTGCCTGTGTAAACAAGGTAAAGTGATAAGATTAAATGAAAGCATGGTTATATAGGAATAGTTATGCTCATAAAAGATATTATTTTAATTACATGATGTTGAAAAGCTTTTGTGAAGACAAAAATCAATTCAACTAGTAAGTAACCATTTAAGAAAATTCTTTGCATCAGATATTTCTGATATGGGTTCAATATCCAAGAAACATAGGAAACTATGTGAACTATGAAATTATGGAAGTATGAAATACATAAGTCAAAAAATCACTCAAGTGGATATATGGGCAAAAGATATAAACAAACAGCTCTCAAAAGAATCTCAAACTACTAACAACTATTTGAAAGTTTGCTCCAAATAATTAACAACAGGAGAAATCCAAATCAAAACAATTCTGAGATTTTATCACACACTACAAAAATTGGCAAAGATGAAAAAAATGGGAATAGTTTGTATTGGAGTGAGTGTGGAAAGACAAGCAATGTTCTGTTAGTGAAGCTATAAATTGATTCAACTGTTATTAGAAAACAATTGGAGGGTGGAGTCAAGATGGCTGCATAGAGGCAGCAGAAGTTCAGACCTCTGAAAACCCTTCCTTACTGATTACAAACTAAATGCTCCTGGGGAACTTAAAATCAAACCTAACAACAAGACAGAGCCAAGGAACCCTCCTGCTGGACTCATCTAAAAAGGTATGCCCCCAAAAGCCAGAATTCGAGAACATTTATCTCTAAGGGGAAGGAAGAAAGAAGGAAGGTCCCAGGGCCCCTCCCCCACCTAGAGCACTAAGCCTCCAGTGGTAGCTGGAACCTCTGGGTGGGCAAGGGTGCTGGTCTGGAGGGAGTACCTTATGGGCAAAGCTGTGCCAGGTTCAGAACATCAAACAGGTGGTGGGAAAGCAGTTAGAGAAGAAGCTCAGAGCTCAGAGTGGCCAGACTAGTTGCAGCAGTGGAGACATTCCATATTGCCCCCCTCCCCCAGGTTTTGACCTCAAGGCACATCCAGCTTTGCAACTCAGCTGGACTTAATCCCATCAAGGCCTCCAGAGGGCAGGGAAGCTCAAAACCCAACACCCCTCCCCCACAGACTGAGCTGAGAGATTTTCTGGCAAAACTGCCAGGGTGAAGGCTGACAGAAAAGCCCAAACCCACAAAAAAAAAAAATCAGAGGAGCAAAAGCTCAGGCAACTGCAGGGAGTAAAGAAGGGGTAAATGTGAGCAAACAACAGAAAAAGAAAAAAGAAATTATAATTGACAGCTTCTATACAGGCAATGAACAAAGAGCAAACAGAACAGAGAAGGATGAAGGAACATCAAGCAAAAACACAGAATCTCCAGCAAATTGGATACAGGCTTTGGAAGAACTCAAAATACAATTCAAAACACAATTAAGAGAGGCTGAAGATAACTGGGAAAAGAACTTAAAAAGTAAGATAAGTCATCTGGAAACATAAAACAGTGTCTTGAAAGCCAAAATTAATAAGCTTGAAAATGAGGCAAAGAAGACAAAAGATGAGGCAAAGAAGACAAAAGATGAGGCAAAGAAGATGAAAGATGAGGCAAAGGAGATGAAAGATGAGGCAGAGAAGATGAAAGATGACCTCCAAAGAAAATCAGACCAGAAGGAGAAGAATTGACTAAAAAGCCAGGGAAGAAATCCAGTATTTAATATCCAGAATACAACAACTAGAAGCAAGTGACTTCACAAGGCAGCAGGACACTATAAAACAAAACCAAAAGAATGAAAAAATTGAGAAAAATATGAAGCACCTCATACACAAAACAGAAGATTTAGAACATCATTCCAGGAGAGACAACTTAAGAATCATTGATCTACCGGAAGACCATGACAAAAGAAAAAGCCTGGACACTATACTACAGGAAATTATCCACGAAAACTGCCCCAATGTTCTAGAACAAGAGGGAAAAGTGGAGATTGAAAGAATCCACAGATCACATCCTGTACTTAACATCCAACTAACAACACCCTGGAATGTTAGAGCCAAATTCAAGAACTATAAGACCAAGGAAAAATATTACAAGTTACTAAGAATAAGTCATTCAGATACCATGGAACCACAGTGAAGATAACACAGGATCTGGCTGCATCTACACTGAAGGACTAAAATGCATGGAACATGATATTCCAGAAAGCAAGGGAACTAGGTCTACAACCATGAATCAATTACCCAGCAAAACTAACCATATTCTTAAAGGGGAAAGCATGGACATTTGACAAAATAGAAGAATTCCAAGCATTTGTAAAGAAAAGACTAGACCTGAACAGAAAATTTGATGCCCAAGCACAGAACTCAAGAGAATCATCAAAAGGTAATTAAGAAAGAGGGAAAAAGGGGGGAAAAACTTTTTAAGAGACCCAATAAGCTAAAACGATATGTATCCCTATAAGAAAAGAGGTCATTAATAACTCTTGAAAAATATTATTATCACCTGGACAGCTAGAAGAATTACACTTAAAGGGAACAGTGACAAACTGTATAGTATGAAATGCCAAGACTTAAATATGTATATAGATATATGTATGCATAAATACATACTTATGTGTATACATATATACATATATACAACTAGAGCTAAAAAGATAGATTAATACTAAAAGAAATGGGAAAAGAAACAAAAGGGGGTAAGTTTATATTTCACAAAGAATCTCATGGTGGAAGGTGGGGAGAACATTTTAAGGGGTAAAGAGGTTGGAGATAGGAAATATTCAACTCTTACGTGAATTGAAATTGACCCAAAGAGGGAAGAACAATCAAATACTTTGGGGCAGAGAATTGATTTGTGCCCTATAGGGAAGTAGAAGAGAAACAAATGGACTTATGGGGAGGGAAGCAGTACAAGGGAGGGAGAGGGTGGGGGTAGTATAAAAAGACTGTAAATAAAATAAGAGGGGAATAAGAAGGGAGGTGGGGTAGAAAGGGAAGTAAAATAAAGGTGGGAATTAGGGGGACTGATTAAAAACAAAACATTGGTGTAGAAGGAAATAGAGAAAGAAGAAAAGGCAGGACTAGGAGTGGAAATCAAAATGCTGGGAAATACACAGCTGGTAATCATAACTCTGAATGTTAATGGAATGAACTCACCCATAAAACACAAGTGAAGAGCAGAGTGGATTAGAAATCAAAACCCTACTATATGCTATCTAAAAAACACACATGAAGAAGGTAGACATGCGTAGGATAAAGTAAGAGGATGGAGCCAAATCTATTTGACATCAACTGATAAAAAGAAGGCAGAAGTCTCAATCATGATATCTGACAAAGCCAAAGTAAAAATATACCTAGTTAAAAGAGATAGGGAAAGTAATTGCATCCTGATAAAAGGCAGTATAGACAATGAGGAAATATCAGTACTCAGCATGTATGCACCAAATGGCATAGCATCCAAATTTCTAAAGGAGAAACTAGTGGAACTCAAGGATGCTATAGATAGAAAAACTATACTATTGGGGGACCTGAACCTTCCTCTATCAGGACTAGATAAATCAAACCAAAAAATAAATAAGAAAGATGTAAGAGAAGTGAATAAAATCTTAGAAAAATTATAATTACTAGATATGTGGAGAAAAATAAATAGGGACACAAAGGAATACACCTTCATTTCAGCAGCACATGGTACATTGACAAAGATTGACCATATATTAGGACTTAAAAACATTGCAAACAAGTGCAAAAGAGCAGAAATAATAAATGCAACCATCTCAGATCACAATGCAATGAAAATAAAAATTAGTAAGGGCACATGGAGAGGCAAACCAAAAATTAATTGGAAATTAAACAATACGATTCTCCAGAATCTTTTAGTTAAAGAATAAATCATAGAAACAATTAATAACTTCATTGAAGAAAATGACAATGATGAGAGATCATTTCAAAATCTATGTGATGCAGCCAAAGCAGTGCTCAGGGGGAAATTTATATCCTTAAGTTCATATATTAACAAATTAGGGAAGTCAGAGGTCAATGAATTGGGCATGGAAATTAAAAAACTAGAAAGTGAACAAATTAAAAATCCTCAGATGAAGACTAAATTAGAGATCCTAAAAATCAAAGGAAAAAGTAATAAAATTGAAAGTCAAAGAACTATTCATTTAATAAAGAAGACTAGAAGCTGGAACTTTGAAAAAACAAATAAAATAGACAAAGTACTGGTCAATCTAATTTAAAAAAGGAAGGAAGAAAAACAAATTGACAGTATCCAAGATGTAAAGGGATACCTCACCTCTAATGAAGAGGAAATTAAGGCAATCATTAAAAACTATTATGCCCAACTATATGGCAATAAATATGGCAGTCTAGGTGATATGGATGAATATTTACAAAAATATAAATTGCCTAGATTAACATAAGAAGAAATAGAATTCTTGAATAATCCCATATCAGAAAAAGAAATTGAAAAAGCCATCAAAAAACTCCCTAAGAAAAAATCCCCAGGTCCAGAGGAATTCATAAATGAATTCTATCAAATATTCAAAAAACAATTAATCCCAATATTATCAAACTATTTGACAGAATAAGCAAAGATGGAGTTCTACCAAATTCCTTTTATGACACAAATATGGTGCTGATTCCAAAGCCAGGCAGGTCCAAAACAGAGAAAGAAAACTATAGACAAATCTCCTTAATGAATATAGATGCAAAAATCTTAAATAGGATACTAGCAAAGAGACTCCAGCAAGTCATCACAAGGGTTATCCACTATGACCAGGTAGGATTCATACCAGGAATGCAAAGATGGTTCAATATTAGGAAAACCATCCACATAATTGACCATATTAACAAGCAAACTGACAAAAACCACATGATTATTTCAATAGATGCAGAAAAAGCCTTTGACAAAATGCAACACTCATTCCTATTAAAAATACTATAAAGTATAGGAATAGGAGGGCCTTTCCTACAAATAATAAACAGTATATATCTAAAACCATCAGCAAACATCATCTTTAATGGGGATAAACTAGAAGCCTTCCCAATAAGATCAGGAGTGAAACAAGGATGCCCATTATCACTGCTATTATTTAACATTGACCTAGAAACACTAGCTGTAGCAATTAGAGAAGAAAAAAGAAATTGAAGGTATTAAAATAGGCAATGAGGAGACCAAGCTATCGCTCTTTGCAGATGATATGATGGTCTCCTTAAAGAATCCTAGAGATTCAACCAAAAAGATAGTCAAAATAATCAACAACCTTAACAAAGTTGCAGGATACAAAATAAACCCACGTAAGTCATCAGTATTTCTATATGTCTCCAACACAATTCAGCAGCAAAAACTAGAAAGAGAAATTCCATTTAAAATCATCCTAGACAATATAAAATACTTGGGAATCTATCTGCCGAGACATACACAGGAACTATATGAACACAACTAC
Source organism: Monodelphis domestica (assembly GCF_027887165.1). NCBI lineage: Eukaryota > Metazoa > Chordata > Mammalia > Didelphimorphia > Didelphidae > Monodelphis > Monodelphis domestica. The sequence continues at coordinate 303,913,732 of NC_077229.1, read as the reverse complement.
AAAACACTCGCCACACAATTAAAACTAGATCTAAATAATTGGAAAAACATTAATTGCTCATAGGTAGGATGAGACAACATAATAAAAATGACAATCCTACCCAAACTAATTTACTTATTTAGTGCCATACCTTTCAACCTACCAAGAAACTTTTCTACTGAATTAGAAAAAACAATAACAATGTTCATTTGGAAGAACAAAAGATCAAGAATATCAAGGGAAATCATGAAAAAAATGTGAAGGAAAGTGTCCTACCAGTACCAGATCTCAAACTGTACTATAAAGCAGTGGTCATCAAAATAATATGGTACTGGCTAAGAGACAGAAGAGAAGATCAGTGGAATAGACTTGAGGTAAGTGACCTCAGCAAGACAGTCTATGATAAACCCAAAGATCCTAGCTTTGGGCACAAAAATGCATTATTTGACAAAAACTGCTAGGAAAACTGGAAGACAGTATGGGAGAGATATGGTATGAATCAACATCTCACACCCTACACCAAGATAAACTCAGAATGGGTGAGTGACTTGAATATAAAGAAGGAAACTATAAGCAAATTAGGTGAACACAGAATAGTATACTTGTCAGATCTTTGGGAAAGAAAAGACTTTAAAACCAAGCAAGAGCTAGAAAAAAATCACAAAATGTAAAATCAATAATTTTGATTACATCAAATTAAAAAGTTTCTGTACAAACAAAACCAATGCAACCAAAATTAGAAGGGAAGCACCAAATTGGGGGGGGGAAATCTTCATAATAAAAACCTATGACAAAGGTCTAATTACTCAAATTTATAAAGAGATAAATGAACTGTACAAAAAATCAAGCCATTCTCCCATTGATAAATGGGCAAGGGACATGAATAGGCAATTTTCAGTTAAAGAAATCAAAACTATTGTAAAGATTAAAATTTTGGGGAAACTGAGGCAGGTAGAAAATTAGTTTCTCTCTGCAAGGAGTATTATATTTTTAGAGGTTTATTTAAGATTAAGAACTTAAGAATATACAAGTAAGAAAAGCACGTGTCTAGGCCAGAGAAAGGCCTAGACAACCTCACCTACATCATGAAAGACCTGTCTGCTTGCAAGCGGAAACAGGAAAGAAAAGAGAGAGCCAAAAGCCTTTCCAATCAAGTTAAATACTCCATCTCAATCACCCAGGTGAGAATTCAGTGATATTACAAAGCATTCTGGAGAAGTGGAGCAAGGACTTCTGGGGATTGAAGAAACTGGGAAAATTTGGGATGGGATATCTAGCTAACTTTAAGATTCACATTCTACTGAGTAGACTATATCTCTCTGTTTACCTGGGGCCTTATCTACAAAACATCTGGCCATAAGACTCAGTAGGTCATTGTATTGCTGAAACCTTGACACTGAATTACTTCATATTGGCTTATCTTGCTGCCTTGTGCCAAAAGAATGTACCAATAAGTCTTTGTTCCCTTTTGTTCCTATGAATTGGTCAGGAAGTTTTCTGGGAACTCTGACCATTCCATCACAAGCCCCTACCTGTAATAGCCTTTTCCAACCCATTCTCTTAATTTCCTTCACTAGAGAATTATTAAAACTGTTCTTTGCCACTTTTAAGCTGAGCTCCTTGACAATAGACTGATTTGCTCCATATGCATATGTATGTCCTGACTTAAAGATTAGCTTGATTTTAAAGGCATGATATCTCTAGGGCAGTGAAGGGGAAACCTTTTAGAGGAGAGGGTGATGTGAGAAATGTCCTCAGGAATGTGTGGGGAGAAGGAGGGGTGTATCCCCCCTACACATCCCTCTGGCTTTCTAGTAACAAACTCTGGTGAGCTCTGTGCTGGGGTGATGGTATGCGTGCCCACAGAGAGTGCTCTAAGCACTCCCTCTGGCATATATGCCATAGGTTTGCCACCATGGCTCTAGGGTATTCTCCAAAAAGAAAAAAGTCTCATAGAGTTCATGCTTTGTATGATGTCTCTTGGCGAAATCTTCCTTCTGGGACAGAAGGACTAGAGTTTAAAGGGAGTGGGGGGAGTGGTCTATGCTTATCACAATACTCTGGGACATTTGCCATCCCTCAGGGAAAGAGATACCTAAGTTTCATAGAATTTGTGCTTTGGGTTATAGGGAATGGTATAAGATGTAAGAATATTGGAAAAGTCTGAAAGAAAAGGCACTGTCTAGCCTTTCCACAAAATGGCTACTATCTCTTATTTACCAGAATGGTAAATAAAAAGGAACTTTGCAGCCTCTAACTTTTTCTTCTCCATTCTTTGCCCAGAAAAAAGGAAACAATGTAATAGCACCAGTTCCCCCAGAGAAGGGAAAATATAGAGAAAGAATCCTATTGCTATATTCATGTAGGCAATTGTAGGGCAAGAAGGCAAGAAATGTTTGCAGTAACTTACTCTGAGGTTGTTGTAGGTAACACGTAAAAAGCAAGGAAAGCATAAACTTGAACCCAAAGAATTTTTAAGACAGGGGTGTCTATATAAAGATTTCAAGGAGGCAATAAACTGGTATGGGAGAATAATTACATATTTATTTTCATTAACCTCTAACTGAAATTCAATATTTCCTACAATTTTATTTTTTAGAATTATTCTAAGAAGCAGTACACCAGACTGCCAAAGGGCACTATGACACACAAAAGTTGTTTGCTTAATGATGACTGTGGATCATAAGTCTTATATCAGATGATTAGAGTCAGACCCAAAATTGTGGTTCCTTTAGTTGCTTCCTATATAGCTTCTGAAACATGAAACTACCTAAACATCAATCAGGTCAGTCCCCATCCATCATCACAACTGTCTGCCTTTGAGTCAGTTTTCTAATCTGCATCAGGAACTCAGATTTTTTTCCAATAAGCCAGATGTTCTATAAATATCCTGCCCTGCAATATCATTTATGTTTCTCCTTCCTTTCATCTTTACCCAAAAGCTTGCCATCATGCTTCCCCTTCTCTTATCTGCTGCCATGCTCCAGGTTCCTGGATTTCCCCAAAAGTGCATATTCCCTTTATATATATAGTATTATTCTAGCACTTTATTTGATCTGATATATTATTGTTATTAATCAGGATTAAAGAAAGAAGTCCATTGTTATTATTTTAAAATAATAATAATAATAATAGTTGGTATTCTGATAGCCCTTTAAGACTTAAAAAGCATCTTTTGTACATTTTCTTATTTTTAAACAATACATTCTTCCTTTTTTGTCATTCTAATCATTAGTTACATTCTTCAGAGCTTAAGTTTTAAATGCAAACTATCATTTTTATGATTCTTTGACCTCTGACATAGGTGGGCATCCCTCTGAGGCTAGAAAAGCCCTCAGATGATGTTATCAAGGATACAGCTGTCTCTAACCTTCTGACAATTTCATTCTTGAACTCTACAGTGTTCTTTGTGACAAAGACTTAGGACAGTTTGTAGCATAGTAATGCACTTTTATTAAATGTATTTGTTTATTAATAAAATATCTTATATTTTATTATATAACTTTAAAGGTCTGAATATTTATGTATATATACACTTAAATATATATCAACATAAATACAAATAAACATAAATATATACATACATATATATATATATATATATATATATATATATATATATACACATATATATGTAAAGCAGTTAAGCAGCTTAGTGGATTGAATGCTCTAAGGCTGGAATCAGCAAGACCTGAGTTTTCAAATGTGGCTTCAGATACTTACCTAGCTATGTGACCTTGGGCAAATCACATAACCCTGTTTGCCACAGTTTCCTCATTTACAAAATGAACTGGAGGAGGAAATGACAAACTACTCCAGTAGTTTGAACACCTCCAATGGAGTCATGAAGAGTCAGACATGACTGAAAAATGACTGAACAACTAAAATTATATATATACATATATATATATATATTCACATGTAGTAAATATATATGTAATCTGATTTAATCCTCCTAATGGTACTTTCAATTAATTATTATAAGTACTATTATTCATAGAATTACAGAAATGGAAAATTGGAAGGAACTTCAAAGACCATTCAGTTCAACCCATACATTTGGGCAGTCCATAAATATTTATTTGTTAACTGGTGACTATGTGCCAAGCTATGTACTAAGTTCTGAAGATACAGAGAAAGGCAGAAATAGTCCTTGCCCTCAGGAGGCTTCCATTCTAATGAGGAACTAAATGTAAATAATTAAGTAGATACACAAAAATATTCCCAACCTTAACATGCCCAATAAGTGGAGTATGTTCTACATACAAAGCTCTGTTGGAACCTACATACAGATACATATATTCAAGCCTCTGCTTGTAAATCTCAATCTCTAGAGGAAACCAGTTGCAATTTTGGACAGCATTAATTATTAGGAAATTTTTCCAGAAACCAAGACTAAATTTGCCTAAGTGCAACTTTCAACCTTTGTTCCTGGTCTGCCTTCTGGGTCCAAATTGAATGAGTCTAATCATGCCCCTACAGGACAGCTCCTTCAAATATTTGACAATCATCTCTGAATCTTTTCAAGGTTAAATATACACAGTTCCTTCAATTTATCCTGCTATGTTAAAGACTCAGGACTCATCAGTACTCTGGTCGCCCTCTTCTGGACATTCTCCTGCTCATCAATATCCTTCTTAAAGTGTCATGCCCAGACCTGAACACAATACTATAGCTGCTGTCTGACAAGGGCAGAGTACAATAGGACCATCACCTCCTTATTCCTAGAAATGAATGTGCTTCTTAATGCAACCCAAGATTCCATTAGTTTGTTTGGTTACCTCCTCACATTCATATCAAGCTTACAGTTCACTGTATTAAAAAAAAAACAAAAGAGGGAAATTTGTACCCCTCTCAGATTCGATCTTGTCCCTCTTGTCCCCCCTCTATTACTGAAGACCAAAGGGTCTCCCCTTGATCTGTTCACTCATACTCAGCTTGGGGAACAGATAACTTTTAACATCAACTCAATCAGGTAATACAAAAGGAAATAATGGGCAGGGGAGAATGGGAAAAGGAATGTGGGAAAAGGGGGTTCCTGTCTCTATCTAAACCCTTTTCCATCCCTCCTCAAGTTTGGGGGGAACTCAGGCCTTGGCAGTCTGAGCTCCCTGAGAGAAAGTCAGGTTGACTCACCCCTGGGTAATAGGAGCTGAGGTAAAGTCTGCTCAGGTTTCTCTTCAGAAGTCCCTTCAATTAGGAAGTGTTGGGGGAAAAGATTTCCAGTCACCAGCAGGAAAAATGGGTAACCCTCAGGAGAAAGTCTTTTTCCCAACTTCTCTCTTTGGCTTCTCAAGACCGAAAGACCCTATCTGCTCTCCCAGCCAGAGTCTTCTCCTCCTCTGGATTCCACTCCTGGGGCCCCTCTCCTGTTGAGGTGATCAATTTCACATACTCTTCAGCCTGGCACTTTTTCTCTAGTGCCAGACTCTGTCAGAAATCCTCTATTTCCTATTGCTTGTGTGGTGCCACCCTGGCCCATGCCAGTTACTTACCTTTTATGTCTATTCTAATCTATATTACTTATTGTTTCCATCTCACCTCTCCCCTCCCAAAATAATAGATCTTATCCGAATCTGTCTATTTGCTGATCTAAATTCCTATCTTATTCTAAGACTGAGTTGTGGGAAAAGGGTTAGGATTATGTGCCAACAAAATTTTTACAATATAACAATTTCTTAACACAAAAGTCATTCCTTTCGTAATCAATATAAAATTTAAATCTTAAGTAAAATTGAACTATCCTATGCCTTATGTAATGTTAATTCTAATGTAACAATTCATAACATTTATATATATATATACATATATATTAACTTGTATCTAATGAAATATGATTTATTCTGTCCCTATGTTACCTCTCTAGTTACAATATTCCCTTTTCTATCCTAAACTACTCTGTCCCTATCTATTAACGGTTAGTATTTTAACTCTCCTTTCTATCTATATTACTGGATTAGATCATTATTATGCTATATCCATATATGTATGCATACATATATACATGTCTGCTATTTGTACACATTTACATATGTCAAATGTTATTTAAATGCATATATACATATATATCCTCTGGTAGTAGAGATTTATTTACAGATATACAAGTAATGGGTTGTCTGTATTTACAGTACAGCCCCTAATGTCAGTGTAAAATTTGTTCATGTTCTAGATATGTCATGGTGGATGCATATCTATTCCAATGTGCATGTGAATGTACTTCCCTATATGTGAAGTTAATGTAATCGGCAATTAATCTTATGTGACCCATTTTCCTGAAGTTCATTCCCCATGTCTTTGATTCAAAGTTCTTTCCAGTTGTCCATGTATCTTCCATCCTTTGGTATTGCTTGAAGTTTGTCACAGGTCCAGGGTGCCTTCTCCTTTACAGGATACATACTTGCCTGTCATCTCACCTTGAAAGATGATCTCAGGTATCGGGAACTACAGGATCATGCATGTGTGTAAGATTAACATTTGTGTGCATGTAAGAGTGAACATGTTGATGCATGTGAGTGAAACTTTATACAGGATGTTGGTACCATCCTCATGTGTGCAAGTGAGATTCTTTTTATTTTTTATGTAATTAGTGTAGGTATCTTTCTTAATGTGTGATTGTAAGGTGATTATTCTATTCCTATGTGGTTTATTGTAGAAGTTAATGCTATTTTAGTCTAGGCTTGAGATTGAAATATATAGGTTTAACAATTCTAAGGGATTCTAAATTCACCCAAATAAACTACAAGGTTCCACAAGGAGTCGCTTCTCCTGTGTTTCACAGGTTACACTATTGCTCCCTGATCTTACTAACCCAGATTTATACTATCTGTCTTGGGCATTATTCTATTTTGGTTTCACTGTCTTTGTTCAGTATCTCTATTTCTTCTTGTGAAATTTTGTTGGATTCATGGGCTCTATGTTTATTTATCAAGGGTGGTTCTTGGAGCATCTGTGTTTGAACAGATTCTTGGGTTTCCATTAAGTTGTATTTTGGTGTGTTATCATGGGCATAGTGATGTTTAATGTGAGATGTGTGAAGCCAAGAATCTTTTCCTACTACTTTGATCGATGTAGGAGTGGTGACAGCTACATCGTATGGACCAATCCATCTGGGGTCTGTGGGTTTGTCTTTGGCAAAATTTTTTACATATACTTTGTCCCCTGGTCTAATGTTATGTAATGAGAAATATAGTGGGACCCTTTGCACTAGTAGTCCTAGCCTTCTCAGTTCTTCCAGTCTATTTTGTATCTGTGTCAGATAGGTGTGTAATTGGCATTCCCCTCCTAGCATGGAAAGATAAGATGTTTTAGCAGTCCTTCGTATCCATACTGGCTGTCCGTACCATATCTCATATGGGGAAATATGTAAGTGTCCTGGGTTTTATCCTCAGATAGAACAGCACAAGTGGAAGAACCTCTGTCCATTTAAGATGAATTTGGGCACAGAGTTTAGCTATCATGGTTTTTAACTCCTTATTCATTCTTTTCACCTGTCCTGAACTTTCTGGTCTATAAGCATTATGGAAATTACTCTTTATTCCCAGAGACTTATACACTTGTTATAAAATGCTAGATGTAAAGTGACTTCCCTTGTATGAGTCTATGGTGTCTGTAATACCATATCTAGGAACTATTTCTCTAAGCAATGTTTTCACTACCATGCCAGTGTTGTTTTTCTTTGATGGATATGCTTCTGTCCATCGAGTGAGTCTGTCCACTATGACTAAAACATATTTATATCCTCAGTCCCCAGGCATGTTAATGAAAACAATCTGCCAACACTGAAAAGGTGTATAAGCTAGGGGTCACCCTCCCAATGCCTTGCATTTGAAATTACCTTAATTAAACTTTCTACAGATGTCACATGTCTGACACACGCTTATAGCAGTTGTTAATATCCCTATAGTTTTCCAAAACTGATGGACCTCATCCAGCATGGATTGCACTCCATAATGACCTCTGGAGTGAATCACATTGCATAGATGTTGGTACAGCCTTTTGGGCAAGATGGGCTTTCCTCTTTGTGATAACAAGATTCCTTTGACTAATCTGGCTCCTAGATGTTCTTGCCATGAATGAATCTCCTCTTGGCAGTGTGCTTGTTTGAGAGCATACTTATCTACCAGAGAGAAATTCAGAACATGGATAGGACCAAATCTTGCAGCAAATCTTGCTGTTACATCTGCCCTGTGATTTCCTAGGGATACCTCGTCTTTGCCAGAAGAGTGAGCCTTGCAATGAATCACTGTCACTTCCTTTGGCAAGTTCACTGCTTCTAAGAGTTGGTTTATGAGGTTCTCATATGCTATCCTTTTTCTAGGTGTTGTGACAAATCCCCTATTCTTCCAAGTTTGTCCTGTGGCAAATAAAATTCCAAAGGCATAAGCTGAATCCGTATATATATTCACCCTTTTGCCTTGGGATTGCACCAGTACTTCTCTGAGGGATCTGAGCTCGGCTCCTTGAGCACTGACATAACTTGATAATGACTCATGCCAGAGGGTCCTGTCCCCCATCACAACTGCAGCCTCTGTGATTCTTTTGCCTTTGAAAACATATGAAGAACCATCCGAATATATCTGAAGGTCTGGATCATTGAGTGGTGTGTCCTTCAGATCTTCTCTGGTTCTATATACTGTTTCTACAGTCTGTGTGCAATCATGTATGGGCTTTTCTCCCAATTGTAGGTCAGGGATTAATGTGGCTAGATTCAATGGTACACATCTATGTAAAAACAGATTGTCATTTGCCAGCAAAATGATTTCATACTGAGATAGCCTTGCAGATATAAATGCATGCCTACTCTGCCAAGGCCTGAGTTCCCCCCAAACTCAAGGAGGGAGGGAAAAAGGTTTAGAGACAGGGATCCCCTTTTCCCACATTCCTTTTCCCATTCTTCCCTGCCTATTATTTCCTTTTGTATTACCTGATTGAGTTGACATTAAGTTATCTGTTCCCCAAGCTGAGTGTGAGTGAACAGATCAAGGGGAGACCCTTTGATCTCGAGTAATGGAGGGGGGACAAGAGGGACAAGATCAAATCTTAGAGGGGTACAAATTTCCCTTTTTTATTTTTTTATACAGTTGGCACCCCAGATTTAAAAGAACCCCATTTATTTAAATTTAAAAAAAACTTTAGTGACTGTCACCAACTGTCATCAACTGTCAATTGTGAAGTTGTTGTCAATTAAAACACATGAGGCTAGCAGCCTTTGTCACTGACTCTGCCTAGCAATTTCCACATAGGGTCAAAAATATCTTGATTGCTTGGGGGAGGGGGAAGATTAAGTCAGTTACCAACTGCCACTCTGGCCAGTTACAAAACTGAGGGAGAGAGTTTATTGTAAAAGGGAGGCTGTACTAGGGATGTCAGCACTATATCTAGCCATCTTGGATCCTGTCTAGAAGCAAAGCGTGTGGGAATAACAACCATTTCCTAATTGTTAACTCCTGGCAGTTAGAGCCTAGAATAGATCTAATTAGAAATATGTTAAAACTAATACTGTGGTCTTCTGGGCTAGGAATAATTGCCATTTATTGGGGCTACTGTATCATTTATAAGACAGAGACAGGGATGGTATACAATGTTCTGGGGACATTAACTAATATGACTATGGGATGGACATAGTTGCCAATGAATTATCTAGATATAAATTAACTCTGGCAAATCATACCCCAAATCTATATTGTGTTCGTGGAAGTGACTAGTATCTTAAAGAATATATTAAAGCTGGTGCCAACCTGATCTTCCAAAAGAAAACTGTACATGCTCTAGTCATTGATAAAAGATTAGAGACATTGTTTGGTCAGATCCCTATTATAACTGATAAGTGCCAGAATTACATGCAGAGAAAACAAGGCATGGGGAAGGGAACTGATGAGGAGACTGGGAATGTGATGGGACAGACTAATAAGGACAATGTAGTTACTAATACTGATAATGGGACACCATTAGGTGCTGTAGTGGGAAATAACCTTGCCAATAACATACAGGCACCAATTAATGCATCTGCTAACAATCTTGCAAATGCATCAAAGGCTCAAATATTATGCCTTTGTGTGATATAGCTAAGGTCACTGATAAGTCTTGCATTTTACATGCAAAGTCATTCACCACCCATGACTTAGAGTCTTTATATAAATGTATGCCTAAATTTTTATTAGAGCCTCATCTTGCAATTAAAGAACTAAAGAGAGCATTTCGCCTCTATAAACCAGATTTTGAGGATGTAGAAATTATTTTATCTGAACTTTTTACACCCTAGGAACATAAAAATTTTATTGAGAAAACTAGAAAAGATTCTTCATTCATGAGCTGGTCAGAAGTTTTTGAGGATCTGGATTTTTCTAATCTAAGATCAATGGTTTATCTAAGAAAATGCCATGAGGACCTATTGTGGGGAATGAAGCAATTGTCAGAAAGACCCTATGCATGGGGAAAATTTGACAGATGATCCCAAGAAAAAAATGAACACCCAAGCACCTTTATTGATCGCCTTATCGAAAAAACTGAGGGACTGTTAGGTTTAACTCTGATTCAAAAGAATCAGAATCACATGTGAGGAGACAATTTCTGAAGGGCTGTGATAAGCACTTGTGGGATTTCTTCAGGAACTATTGCCCTAAGTTTGACACCATTTCACTTAATGAACTTAGAGACACTGACACTTATCTTCATGATTACAAAGTAGATCAAGAAAAAGAAAAGGATGATCTAAAGGAAAAGCTCCAAGAGACCTCTGAAATATTAAGGCAGAAAGAATTAGAGGAGGTTAAAAACCTGGCTACAATTAAGACATTTAACAAACAAGCCACACAGTATAGACAGACACCCCAAAGTCAACAGAGGGTGGAAAGAGATACCAAGACTTGCTTTTTGTGTTCTCATCAAGGACACATGAAACAGTCAAGAAACTGCCCAATGAAACATCGCTATGAACAGGAGCTGAGGTAATATCTGCTCAGGTTTCTCTTCAGAAGTCCCTTCAATTGGGAAGTGTTGGGGGAAAAGATTTCCAGTCACCAGCAGGAAAAATGGGTAACCCTCAGGAGAAAGTCTTTTTCCCAACTTCTCTCTTCGGCTTCTCAAGACCAAGAGACCCTCTCTACTCTCCTGGTCAGAGTCTTCTCCTCCTCTGGATTTCACTCCTGGGGCCCCTCCCCTGTCGAGGTGATCAATTTCACATACTCTTCAGCCTGGCACTTTTTCTCTAGTTCCAGACTCTGTCACATCACTAAAAACCCAAGATCTTTTTTTATAACTACTACTTTCTATCCATTTCTCTCTCATCTTGCAATTGTGAAGCTGATTTTTGTTTACAAATTCAACACTCTACATTTTTCTTATTGAATTTCACCTCATTGGATTTAGCACAAAGCGTTCAGGTCCTAACTTTGTCTTTCAGTGTGTTGGTATTGTGTCCAGCTTTGTAGCATCTTAAAATTTGATGAGCACGCTATGTCTTTATCCAAGTCACTGATAAAATGTTAAATAACAAACAAAAGGTCAAGCATAGATACCTTGGGGTACTTTACAGGAGACATTCTGCTATATTGACATTGAACCATTAACCATTCCTATCTAGATTTGTAATATACCCCAATGACAAAATCACTTTTGTTTCTCTCTCATTTGATCTTCGCCAAAATATTCTGTCATTGTTCCTTACTCTGATTCCTGGATTTCCTCACCTGTGTGTCTGTTTGTTTTTTTTTTAACACTTGCGCTCCATCTTAGAATCAATATTGTATATTGATTCTGAAACAGAAGAGCAATAAGGGCTAGGCAATGGGAGTTAAGTGACTTGTCCTGGATCACACAGTGAGGAAGTGTTTGAGTCCAGATTTGAACCCAGGATCTCCCATCTCTAGGTCTGGTTCTCAATCCACTGAGTCACTTCCTGCCTCTATATGCTTTCTTAATATAAAATCTTCCCCACCCAATCTCTTTTTACTAGTCATTTCTTTTGAATAAGGTATACCAATCCAAAACTATATTATAAGGATGACTTTTCATCCCACCAAGTGTCAGTGACACCAATGAGGTCAAATTTTCCTCTTTGCATAATGACCTCTAGTAATTCTTGTTTGTTGCCTAAACTTTAGGTATTTATGTATAGTCATTTGAAGACATAGGTTTTACTATTGCCTCTTTTCTTGGATTTTGTCTCCCATGAATTTATGATTATCTCAGCTGACATTTTTATTTCTAATTTGTGATTACTGTCATTGCTAGAGCAGCTAACTTGGAAGACATACATAGGCATATTTTTTCCCATTCTATAAATGAGTAAGCAAGCTGAGAGGTTGTGACTTACCCAAAGTTCACAATTAGTAAGTGATAGAAAGAGTATTTCAAACTCAGGCCTTCTGACTTCAGATGTAGTCTGTCACTGATAATGAGTCTGCTTTCAAAGAAGTCACCTACACATCAGAGCCTCTAGTCTGAAGTGTTTAGATTCAAGAGGTCTCATCCTGACTCTCTCACCTACGAAGACAAAGCCACTATAAGTACAGAGCTTCTAAATGCCAGCCATAGGCACTATCTTTTCATGCCTTTATCTGCTATGTATGGGTAATTTCAGGGTGAAAGATTTTAAATAGTCATCTACATCTGTTTGATAGTCCCTCTACTCAGATGCCCCTGCTTCCTTTATCTAATCATTATCTGTCATCATTGACCTCTTCCCCAGATTTGCAACCCCAAAACTTGTTCTTTGTCTTTCCCTATGACTTCCAATCCTTTCATCCATCAGTTTTTTTCCCAAATCATTGTCCCCACACTAGCTGCATTCTCTCTCCTCCACATCTTGAGCTCTAGGTGAATCAATTTCTTATTTTCTCTAGTCTCTTGATCTCTAATCCTAGCAAAGATTTTTCACGGTCAAGGCTCAGTCTTAGATTATTCCCTCCCTCTATTGCCTTTTCTCCAACTCACCTGCTACTGAGCAAAGATGAAAGTAAATCATAAAATCATGCCTACTGGACACATACATATTTATGTTGCACAACCTTAACTAGGTCCTCACCACATCAAGGCAATCCTTTTATACTTCCCTAATTGATTCACTATTCCCCTCCCCACAGTCCATTTCCATGGATTCAACTATTATCTCTATACAGATAATCCTCAGTTCTATTTATCTAGCCCTACCCTCTCTCCTGACCTCCAGTCTCATATTTCCAATTGCCTTGTATACATCTTGAACTGAATGTCTCAAATGCATCTTAAATTCAACAGATCTAAAACAGAACTCACTTTCTTCTCCCTACTGTAAAAATGGAGACTTGGATCCAGGACTTCAATCCCCAAAAGTCCTTGCTCCACTTCCCCAGAATGCCCTCTAATCTCACTGAGACCTCACCTGGGCCTAGAGCGAGATGGGGTATTTAACCTGGTTGTGAATAGGCTCTGCCCTTTTTTCCTACTTCCGCTTCAGAGCACACGCGGCTCTCCACCTAGCAGGCAAGATGTGAGTGGTCGTGAATAGGCTCTCTGGGCCTAGACAGGTGCTTTTCTTATTTGTGTTTTCTTTATATTTTAATCTTCAATAAACCTCATAAAAATATAATACTCCTTGCAGAGAGAAACTAATTTCTATTTGCCTTCATTTCCAAAATTTTAATCTTACAGTTGACGACCTAATGGGACAAAAGACTCTCAATGTTTTTAAGAAAGATAGCCTAGATAATGATTTCTAAGCTGCGTTTCTCCAAGCCTTTTTAGTCTTTTGACTCATCTTGGCCCTGCTCTGGCTCCTGGCCCCGCTGCTTGTCTGCGTTCCTGTCCCAGCCCTGCCCACCCCAGTGTTCTCTCTCCCTCACCTGGTCCCTGTTTAACCCAGATTGCAATCACCTGGTGACCTTCCTGCCCAACAAACTCTAGCCTTGGAGCAGATCCACTCATCACTCAAGACTCATTTCTACCAGCTGGTAACAAACGGGGGTATTGTTTCCATGTGGGCATATTGGGCTCCACATGGGCAGATAGGAGTGTAGGAGGGAGAGAGACAAGAGGGAAAGAAGAAAGGTTTTTTCAAGCAGGAACTTAAAAACATAGCTATTTTACAAGAATATCTTTTAATTTCATTGATTCTTTTATTGACTTCACCTGTGTGTCAGGGAGGATATTCAGCTCTGTATAACCTTTTAGCTAACTTTGGGGAGGCAGCTGGGTGTCTCAGTGGACTGAGAGCCAGGCCCAGAGACAGGAGGTCTCTGGTTGAAATCTGGCCTGAGACACTTCATGGCCGTGTGGCCCTGAGCAGATCGCTTGGACCTCATTGCCTAGCCCTTACCACTATGCCTTCCGACAATAGGCATCTAAATGGATAATTAAAAACAAAAACAAAAACAAAAAACCCCAAAGAACTTTGAAGAGACTAGAGGCTCCAATTTCAGACTCCAATGGTTATAAAAATCTCTGTATTTCTATTGCATTTTCCTGATTGTTTTGTTTAAGGTCTAACTTTGTGATTTTAAATTCATATATTACTGCATTCAATATTATTCTGTTATACTGTTCATTTAATGTACTCAGTTTTAAAATTCTGTTGCTTTTCCCTATAACCATATTGAGATCATTGTAATTAAGCCCATGAAAAACAGCCTTTCTATTTTTGCCTTTGTAAATTGTCACATAGAGGATAGATGGACTTCAGAACTGGTTACAATTGCTATAACAGCCTTTGGAAAATTTAATGTGCTAAATATCTCAACTGATTTTAAGAGTTTTTTAAATATTATTTTTGGAATTTTTTTTTAACAATCTCTGGTTATTTTTGCCTGCCCCTACCACAAGGTAAGGCCAATTCTAGTAGCTGAAGTGAAATACATTTTATAACCCCCAACCTTCCTGCATTTCTAAATATGTGAATGGAAGTTGGGGCAGTTAATCTCAGGGCATTTGTACCCCCTAAAAAAGCCTCCAAAAAAGGAGCACTTCTCATTTATACTCTTTAGCTCACTACTTCCATCAGAACGATATTTCTTGATTATGTTCTAAACCCAAAATATGTTTTACTTTGTTTAAAAATTTGTTTATCACCAAGGTTGAAAGATTTGCTACGTTTGTAAAAACTTGTGACAAATAAGAGGGGACTTCCGGTCAAGATGGTGGTGTAGAAGCAGCGAAAGTTCAGACCTCGGAAACCCTTCCTTACCGATCGCAAACAGAGTGCTCCTAGGCCACCGAAATTCAAGCTGAACAACAGGATAGACCTGGGGAAACCTCCTCCTGGACCTGGATCAAAAGGTACCACACCCCAAAATCCAGAACCCTAGATCACTCGGATCTAAGGGGTAGACAGAAGGAAGGTCCCAGGACCCATCCCCCCAACCCAGAGTGCTGAGCCCAAGGCAGCAGCAGGAACCTCAGGGCTCTGAGGACTCACCTTGAAAGCAACCCGAGCCAGTCTCCGGGGCACCCAACACAGACAGCAGGGAAACATAGAGAGAAGGGGGAAGCCTGTAGCCCCCTGGCTGGGTTCTTCCATCTGAGTCTCAAGGGAGATCCCAGCTTTAGGGCACCAGCTGAACCCAATCCCATCAGGAGCCCTCAGAGCTACTGAAAGGACAGAAAACTCAGGGCTGGCAAAGGGGTTGCTCCGAAGAGCTTACCTTGAAAGTAACCCGGGCCAGTTTCTGGACATTCAACACAGACTGTGGAAGAGGAGGTTGCTGCTTTTTTTTTCCTTCCTTTTTTTGGCTCTGGGATCATTCGGCCCACACCACCTGAACCTAATCCCATCAGGAGCCATCAGAGTCCAGGCAAGCCACAACCCCTCCCCCCTTAGAGAGTTGGGTCTTCTGAAAAAACAGAAACCTAGAGGCGAAGTCAAGATGGCAGCCTAGAAGGAGCATAGACCTGGCAGCCTGGCCAGAGCTTTAGAGATCCTCCATATCTGCTCCAGCCGTCCAGGAAGTTTAAAACTCAGAGTAAACCCAGCCCAACTAAGCTGAACTCAATCCCATCAAAAGTCTCCAGAACACAGGGAAGCCCAGGCTCCCCATCCATCCTCATTGACTGTTGGACTTTAAGCCAATAAAAAGCCTCCAGAGGACAGGAAAGCTCAAACCCCCAACAACCCTCCCTCAGAGATTACACCAAGAGATCCTCTGTTAAAGCTCCAAGAGGGGAGACTGATAGAAGTCCCTAAAAAACAAAAATTGAGAGGAACAAGAGCACAGACAAATACGGGGAGGAAAGAAGGGGTGAATTTGAACAAACAACAGAAACAGAAGAAAGAAACTACAATAGACAGCTACTACTCACCAAATGGAACAGAGGGGGAGAGATCAGCAAACAATAAACCAGAAATCCCAGCGAATTGGATACAGGCTGTGGAAGAACTCAAAACACAACTAAGAGGGGCTGAAGACAATTGGGAAAAGAACTTAAAAATTAAGACAAGTCATCTGGAAACAGAGGCACTTGAACTAAAACAAGAAAATAGTGTCCTGAAAGCCAAAATCATCCAGCTGGAAAATAAGGCAAAGGAGATGAAAGATGAGGCAAAGGAGATGAAAGACAAGATAAAGAGGATGAAAGACGATCTTCAAAGAAACTCAGACCAGAAGGAAAAAGACGACCAAAAAGCCAAAGATGAAATCCAATCTTTAAGAACCAGAGTAAAACAACTGGAATCAAGTGACCTCACAAGGCAGCAGGACACTATAAAACAAAACCAAAAGAATGAAAAAATTGAGGAAAATGTGAAGCATCTCATTCACAAAACAGACGATTTAGAAAATCGTTCAAGAAGAGACAATTTAAGAATAATTGGACTACCAGAAGACCACGACAAAAGAAAAAGCCTGGACATAATACTAGAGGAAATTATCCAGGAAAACTGTCCCAAAATCCTAGAACAAGAGGGGAAAGTGGAGATTGAAAGAATCCACAGATCACCCCCTGTATTTAATCCCCAACTGACAACACCAAGAAATGTTATAGCCAAATTCAAAAACAATCAGATAAAAGAACAGGTATTACAAGCTGCCAAGAAGAAACCATTCAGATACCATGGAAACATGGTGAGGATAACACAGAATCTGTCTGCATCCACACTGAAGAACCAAAAGGCATGGAATATGATATTCCAGAAAGCAAGGGAACTAGGCCTACAGCCAAGAATAAAATACCCATCAAAACTGACTATATTCTTACAGGGGAAAGTATGGTCATTTAACACAACAGAAGAATTCCAAGCATTCATAAATAAAAGACCAGACCTGAACAGAAAATTCAAAGTCCAACCACAGAACTCAAAAGAATCATCAAAAGGTAATTAAAAAAGAGGGGAAAAACAACAACAAAAAAAGGTTTTTTTTTTTAAGAGATTCAATAAGTTAAAATGATATGTATCCCTATAAGAAAAGAGGTCATTGGCAACTCTTAAAAACTGTTGCTATCACCTAAGCAGCTAGAAGAATTGCACTCAGAGGGAACAGTGACAAACTGTATAGGATGAAAGGACAAGACATAAATAGGTATATAGATATATGCATGCATAAATACATATACATGTGTATGTATATATATATATATATATATATATATATACATGACTAGAGCTAAAAAAGAAAACAGGTTATGACTAAAAGAAATGGGAAAAGAAACAAATGGGGGTAAATTTATATGTCACAAAGAAGCTCATGGCGGGAGGGGGAGAACATCGATACACTGGAAGGGTAAAGAGGTTGGAGATAGGAAATACTCAACTCTTACGTACTTTGAAACTGACCCAAAGAGGGAAGAACAATCCAATCCATTGGGGAAGAGAATACATTTGCGCCCTATAGGGGAGTAGAAGGGTAAAATACAGACTGCTAGGGAGGGAAGCAGTACAAGGGAGGGAGAGGGTGGGGGAGGATTTTTAAAAAGACTACAGGGGAAAATAAGGGAGGGAATAAGAAGGGAGGGGGGTAGAAAGGGAAATACAAGAGGGACTGATTTAAAGTAAATCACTGGACTAAAAGGTAGAGCTGAAGAAGAAAGGTTAGAATTAGGGAAGGATATCAAAATGCCAGGGAGTCCACAAGTGACAGTCATAACATTGAACGTGAATGGGATTAACTCACCCATAAAATGTAGACGAATAGAAGAATGGATTAGAATCCAAAACCCTACCATATGTTGTCTCCAAGAAACACACATGAGGCGGGTAGACACCCACAAGGTCAGAATTAAAGTATGGAGTAAGACCTTCTGGGCCTCAACTGACAGAAAGAAGGCAGGAGTGGCAATCATGATATCTGATAAAGCCAAAGCAAAAATAGACCTGATCAAAAGGGATAGGGAAGGTAATTATATTTTGTTAAAAGGGACTTTAGATAATGAGGAAATATCACTAATCAACATATATGCACCAAATAATATAGCACCCAAATTTCTAATGGAGAAACTAGGAGAATTGAAGGAAGAAATAGACAGTAAAACCATATTAGTGGGAGACTTGAACCAACCATTATCAAATTTAGATAAATCAAATCAAAAAATAAATAAGAAAGAGGTAAAAGAAGTGAATGAAATCTTAGAAAAATTAGAGTTAATAGACATATGGAGAAAAATAAATAGGGATTAAAAAGGAATACACCTTCTTCTCAGCACCACATGGCACATTCACAAAGATTGACCATACATTAGGTCACAGAAACATGGCACACAAATGCAGAAAAGCAGAAATAATAAATGCAGCCTTTTCAGACCACAAGGCAATAAAAATAACGATCAGTAATGGTACATGGAAAACCAAATCAAAAACTAATTGGAAACTAAACAATATGATACTCCAAAATCATTTTGTTAGAGAAGAAATCATAGAAACAATTAATAATTTCATCGAGGAAAATGACAATGGTGAGATGTCCTTTCAAACCTTTTGGGATGCAGCCAAAGCGGTAATCAGAGGTAAATTCATATCCCTGAGTGTATATATTAACAAACTAGGGAGAGCAGAGATCAATCAATTGGAAATGCAAATAAAAAAACTCGAAAGTGACCAAATTAAAAACCCCCAACAGAAAACCAAACTAGAAATCCTAAAAATTAAGGGAGAAATTAATAAAATCGAAAGTGATAGAACTATTGATTTAATAAATAAGACAAGAAGCTGGTACTTTGAAAAAACAAACAAAATAGACAAAGTACTGGTCAATCTAATTAAAAAAAGGAAGGAAGAAAAGCAAATTAACAGCATCAAAGATGAAAAGGGGGACATCACATCTGAGGAAGAGGAAATTAAGGCAATCATTAAAAATTACTTTGCCCAATTATATGGCAATAAATATACCAATTTAAGTGATATGGATGAATATATACAAAAATACAAACTGCCTAGACTAACAGAAGAGGAAATAGAATTCTTAAATAATCCCATATCAGAAAATGAAATCCACCAAGCCATCAAAGAACTTCCTAAGAAAAAATCCCCAGGGCCTGATGGATTCACCAGTGAATTCTATCAAACATTCAGAGAACAGTTAATCCCAATACTACACAAACTATTTGACATAATAAGCAAAGAGGGAGTTCTACCAAACTCCTTTTATGACACAAACATGGTACTGATTCCAAAGCCAGGCAGGCCAAAAACAGAGAAAGAAAACTATAGACCAATCTCCCTAATGAATATAGATGCAAAAATCTTAAATAGGATACTAGCAAAAAGACTCCAGCAAGTGATCAGAAGGTCATCCACCATGATCAAGTAGGATTCATACCAGGGATGCAGGGCTGGTTCAATATTGGGAAAACCATCCACATAATTGACCACATCAACAAGCAAACCAGCAAGAACCACATGATTATCTCAATAGACGCAGAAAAAGCATTTGATAAAATACAACACCCATTCCTATTAAAAACACTAGAAAGCATAGGAATAGAAGGGTCATTCCTAAAAATAACAAACAGTATATATCTAAAACCATCAGCTAATATCATTTGCAATGGGGATAAACTAGATGCATTCCCAATAAGATCAGGAGTGAAACAAGGATGTCCATTATCACCTCTACTATTTGACATTGTACTAGAAACACTAGCAGTAGCAATTAGAGAAGAAAAAGAAATTGAAGGCATCAAAATAGGCAAGGAGGAGACCAAGTTATCACTCTTTGCAGATGACATGATGGTCTACTTAAAGAATCCTAGAGATTCAACCAAAAAGCTAATTGAAATAATCAACAACTTTAGCAAAGTTGCAGGATACAAAATAAACCCACATAAGTCATCAGCTTTTCTATATATCTCCAACACAATTCAGCAGCAAAAACTAGAAAGAGAAATCCCATTCAAAATCACCTTAGACAAAATAAAATACTTGGGAATCTATCTGCCGAGACATACACAGGAACTATATGATCATAACTACAAAACACTCGCCACACAACTAAAACTAAACTTGAGCAATTGGAAAAACATTAACTGCTCATGGGTAGGATGAGCCAATATAATAAAAATGACCATCCTACCCAAACTCATTTATCTATTTAGTGCCATACCCATGGAACTCCCAAAAAATTTATTTACTGATTTGGAAAAAACCATAACAAAGTTCATTTGGAAGAACAAAAGCTCAAGGATATCCAGGGAAATAATGAAAAAAAAACACAAATGAGGGGGGCCTAGCAGTTCCAGACCTCAAACTATATTACAAAGCAGCAGTCATCAAAACAATTTGGTACTGGCTAAGAGACAGAAAGGAGGATCAGTGGAATAGACTGGGGGCAAGTGACCTCAGCCAGACAGTATATGATAAACCCAAAGATCCCAGGTCTTGGGACAAAAATCCACAATTCGATAAGTTAACTGCTGGGAAAATTGGAAGACAGTGTGGGAGAGATTAGGAATTGATCAACACCTGACACCCTACACCAAGATAAATTCAAAATGGGTGAAAGACTTAAACATAAAGAAGGAAATCATAAGTAAATTGGGTAAACACAGAATAGTATACATGTCAGACCTTTGGGAGGGGAAAGACTTTAAAACCAAGCAAGACATAGAAAGAATCACAAAATGTAAAATAAATAATTTCGACTACATCAAATTAAAAGGCTTTTGTACAAACAAAACCAATGTAACTAAAATCAGAAGGAAAACAACAAATTGGGGAAAAAATCTTCATAAAAACCTCTGACAAAGGTTTAATTACTCAAATTTATAAAGAGCTAAATCAATTGTACAAAAAAATCAAGCCATTCCCCAATTGATAAATGGGCAAGGGACATGGATAGGCAGTTTTCAGATAAAGAAATCAAAACTATTAATAAGCACATGAAGAAGTGTTCCAAATCTCTTATAATCAGAGAGATGCAAATAAAAACAACTCTGAGGTATCACCTTACACCTAGTAGATTGGCTAACATGACAGTTATGGAAAGTAATGAATGCTGGAGGGGATGTGGCAAAGTAGGGACATTAATTCATTGCTGGTGGAGTTGTGAACTGATCCAGCCATTCTGGAGGGCAATTTGGAACTATGCACAAAGGGTGCTAAAAGAATGTCTACCCTTTGATCCAGCCATAGCACTGCTGGGTCTGTACCCCAAAGAGATAATGGACAAAAAGACTTGTACAAAAATATTCATAGCTGCGCTCTTTGTGGTGGCCAAAAATTGGAAAACGAGGGGATGCCCATCAATTGGGGAATGACTGAACAAATTGTGGTATATGTTGGTGATGGAATATTATTGTGCAAAAAGGAATAATAAAGTGGAGGAATTCCATGGAGACTGGAACAACCTCCAGGAAGTGATGCAGAGGGAGAGGAGCAGAACCAGGAGAACATTGTACACAGAGACAAACACACTGTGGTATAATCGAACGTAATGGACTTCTCCATTAGTGGCAGTGTAATGTCCCAGAACAATCTGCAGGGATCTAGGAGAAAAAACACTATCCATAAGCAGAGGACAAACTGAGGGAGTAGAAACACTGAGGGAAAGCAACTGCCTGACTACAATGGCTGAGGGGACATGACAGAGGAGAGACTCTAAAGGAACACTCTAATGCAAATACTAACAACATGGAAATGGGCTCGAACCAAAAACACATGTGATACCCAGTGGAATCACGCGTCGGCTACTGGGGGTGGGAGGGAGAAAAAGAAAATGATCTTTGTCTTTAATGAATAATGCATGGAAATGATCAAATAAAATACTATAAAATTAAAAAAAATCTTGTGACAAATATCCATCAATTCATAAGGTTTTTTAAAATGCCATACAGCAATTTATGTGAAATATGAATGTGTGTTTGTTTCCTACTGTAATTTTGTGCGTTTGTTTGCTATTGTAATTAATAGGGCTATTGAGGATTTGGGGGATATTGATAACTACTTATTTGTATTACTGTTCTTTAAAAATGAAAATTGTTACTTAGTTCAATTCATTGGTTTTCACTCACAGTGGATCATGGCCAGACATGAAGAGGAAATGGATCTCATTTTTGATGAGAAAGTCTTGTATTTTATATTTCCTTAGCTGACACAGAGTGTCAATGATTATAAGCTATATTTTTAAATTTTTAAAGACTTTTATTATTATATTTTTCTTGCATGTGCAATATACTTTTTCAGTTTCCTTTTTTATATTTGAAGCACATGTCACCAGCATTAAGATTTTCTTTAACCTTTTGATTTTTCAGTACTATAAGTTTAAGATACATTTGCTAATGCATACCCCAAAAGCTAGAAGACTATAAAAATGATGCCACTAATTATTTTTTTTAAAAATCATGGGACTTTGCTTAATGATTCTGTCTGATTCCAGGGCAAGATATACACAAGAGCCATTGCACAGAGCCAAAGAAAAACCAATCCAGGATGGATTGATGCACTTCTAGGCCAATACAAAGGTCTTGAACCTAAGACTCTGTTACGACATAGGCTTTCTTTGTGTCCACACTCACTCTGAAAATACTCATAGACGAGTATCCCCGAAACCTTGGCTCATATAATCTGGTCCCCTTTTCTGCCTTTCTGTAGTCCTGGCTACTGACTGGGTAAATGCATCATTGCTTAGATCATTTTGATTGGGCCCTGATTCAAGGACCTGTTATAGATTTATTTTTCTTTTCACTTGGAATTTTTACACATAAGACTTTGATAGTCTATATTTTCATCCAGAAATTTTTCTTTTTTATTTGGATTTTTCTGATGTCTTCTTAATTTCTCTTACCAATTGGTTCATATACCTCATACCTCAGCCATGCATCCCTAAGTGATCCTGTATTTTTCAATCACCCACAACACAAGGAAATGTAAAAAATATTGTTATTTAAATTGAAAAGTTTAAATTCCTTTTTAGAAGAATTTTAGGTAAAGAAATATGATACCTCTCTGAATCCAGAAACTGAACTGTTGGAGAAGACACCATGAAGAAGCCTCCAGACCACAAGCTGCACAAGAATGAACTTTGGGTATGGTTGATTGAACATTTATTTGTATGTATACTTTCATGCTAAAGGGGACTGCCCCCTAAATGGCTTTTTGTCAATGCGTCCAGCAATTATTGGTTTTGATTTTTCCCCCTCTTATCCTCAAATTGTTGTAATGCTTAAGTTGATTATGTTTTCATGATCCTTTTTGGGGAAACTTCTTTCCCCAATAACAATCAAACAGGGGTATATAAAAATGGAGACTTGGATCTAGGTCTTCAATCCCCAGAAGTCCTTGCTCCACTTCCCCAGAATGCCCTCTAATCTCACTGAGACCTCACCTGGGCCGAGAGGGAGATGGGGTATTTAACCTGGTTGTGAATAGGCTCTGCTCTTTTTTTCTACTTCCGCTTCGGAGCACACACGGCTCTTCACCTAGTAGGCAAGATGTGAGTGGTCGTGAATAGGCTCTCTGGGCCTAGACAGGTGCTTTTCTTACTTGTGTTTTCTTTATATTTTAATCTTCAATAAACCTCATAAAAATATAATACTCCTTGCAGAGAGAAACTAATTTCTATTTGCCTTCAGTTCCAAAATTTTAATCTTAACACTACCAACCAACAAACAAACAAAAAACTTGCCCTCTTCTCACCTTTTCTATTACTGTTGAGGGTACAATCATCCTCCCAGTCATCTAGGCTCAAAATCTAGGTGTCGCTCTCTGTCTCTGTCTCTATCTCTCTCTCTGTCTCTCTGTCTGTGTCTGTGTATGTTGACTGTGTCTATGTCTGTGTCTGTGTCTGTCTGTCTGTCTCTCTCTCCCTCAAGCTCCCTCAAGCATCTCTCATGTATATTCCTTTCTCTTACACTGTCACCACCCTGGCACATTGCCTCATCATCTTGCCTCTGGACAACTGCAGTAGACTGCTGGTTGGCCTCCTCCCTCAAATCTCTCACCACTTCAGTTTGTCCTCTATTTAGCTGCCGTATTGATCTCCGGAGAGCCTAAATCTACTATATCACCACACACACACACACACACACACACACACACACACACACACACACTTCCATTCAATAAACTTCTGTGGTTTCTTAATGCCTTCAAAATAAAATATAAAATCTTCTGTTTGGCTTCATCACTTAGCACCTTCCTACCTTTCCAGTCTTCTAACACCATGGATTCCCCAGCTTCCCTCATTGCCAGTGTACTCTTTTATCCAGTGACTCTGGCCTCTTCCTGTTCCTAACATGAAACATTCCTGACTCCCAACATTTTCACTGGCTGTCCTCTTTTGTCTCTGGGCTTCCTTCAAGTTTCAGGTAAAGACCCACTTTCTACAAGAAGTCCTTCCCAGTTCTACCTAATCTTTGTGTTTTTCCTATAATATTACCTCTGATTTGATCTGTATATATTCTGTGTATGCACAGATGTTGGCATATTGTTTCCCTATTAGATTGTGAGCTCCGTGAGAACAGGGATAATTTTTTGCCTTTTTTTAAATCTCCAATACTTATCATAATGATTGATACCTAGTAGGTTCTTAATAAATGTTTAATCCCTGGAGCAAAATTTCTACTACATTCAGGATGTTGTGATAGCCTGCAAAGTCTAATAATTATCAGTCAACTCCATTGTTATTCTTATTCCAATATCAAACTAGCCTTCCAAACTATCTGATTTTGCAAATATATCTGTGATTTTTTTTCTACTCTGAATTTTTAGTTTACAACTTTGATTTTAACTTAAATTTAAAGTTTACAGAGGTGATGGACTAAATATGCAGAATGAAACATACATTTTCATATATTACCAATATGGGAATTTGTTTTTACTTGACTATGCATATTTGTTAAAAAGGATTTTATTTTTATTTTTCAGTGGAAGAGGAAGAGAAAAAATGCTTCTTAATTGAAAAAATAGCTAAAAATCTTTATATAATTTAAAAATGTTCATTAACTACTTGATTTTTATTTTTTTATATGAATGTCTTATCTCCTTAATCTGAGGTAATCTCACTTGATCCAGAAATATTGGCCTTCTAGCCTCTCATACCAAACAGAATGTTCCCATCTGTTCTACATGAGCAAAGACTTCTCCCAAGGATCAATGAGATTCCTGCAAGGTATTCCATTCCCTCTTCCTGCAAACTAGGAAGGGAACTGCATATTTTGTCATTACCAATCTATTTGAGATTATCATAGACAATTATTTTTATTATCACATATATGTATAATGTCATGTTTTAGAAATTACTTTTCCTACAATACAGGAAGAACTGTGCTAGGGTAATATAAGCACAAGAATTAGAATATTCTGTGTGTACCAAGACTGAATTTTGAATGTTTTATATTTTGTAGAAAACTGAATTCTCTACCACTGAGATATTCATGCAACCAATTGACTATCAACATACATTTATTGTGTGCTTATTTAGCTAACATAAAATACAATGTAGGAACCCAAATAAAATTGAATGAGCTTCTGATACCCTATTCTAGTATAATAGACTTATGGGTACAGGGGGGACACTAAAGGGCCCCAAATTCTGGGTTCATGAGGACAAGGTACAATCCTGGGGGAGTATGACCTCTAAAAACAGGCAGTCAGATTCCTCTTACACTCACTAGCTTATTATACCTTCTACTCCTGGAGAGAATTCTGAAGACAATCACTAAAAATTTAGGTTAGGCTCCTGTTTAGGCACTCTCTAAAAGGTATTATTAATAGGGTTTCTTCTAGAAATGTATTCCGTGTTCAAAGTGAATCAGGTTTAAATTCAATCAGATAAAACACAAACTACTCTTGAGTATTGACAAATATTTAGAATATGAACTATCATCTTTCATACAACTTATTCCCTTCCAGGAAGTTGGTACTTAATATATTAAAACAGGAAATACTTTGGGGAACTGCTAATCAAATATTTTATTTTCATCTTAGTTCTATACTGTTTTGGCAACTTGTTCTGGGTCCATATATCTTGGTATGTATTTCCATAATGTTTCCAATATTCACTCAGTATTGCCAAGTGCAGGCATTTGTTGTCTGGAATGTTCTCTGTTTTGCCTGTGGAAATAAAGCCTAACTCAAATGCTATCTCTTCCAGGGAATCTCCTCTGATTTGTCCCATCTTCTCTCCCTACCTCTTTTGAAAATGTATTTTACTTCCTTAGATTTCATGTAGCACTTTACCATGTTGCATGACTAGTGTGATTGGACTTTCTCAAATGGAGATTCTGGGGAGGAACTCACCATTTGGAGGAAGAGGCTAGATGTTAGTCATTTTAAATTTGCCCCCAAATATGAATGATTTCAAAACAGTCTCAGAGGAAACTATTATATTTAGAGAAATTAGCAATAGACACCAAATAGTGAAGATTAGGAGGTGTTGACCCTTTCTCAGCTTTTCTGATGATTAAAAGTGGCTGCTGGGGTATATGGGGTGTTCAGTGTGGACTGAGAAAGATTTTTTTTTAATGTGGTCAATTTTTAATGTGGCCCATCAATTGGGAAATGAGTAAACAAACTGTGGCATATGATTGTGATAGAATACTATTATGCCATAAGAAATGATGAGAAGGTTAATTTTAAAAATTATGGAAAGAACTACAAGAAATTATGACAAATGAATGAGCAGAACCAAGAGAACATTATACAGCAACAGAAAGATTAGAGAATGGCTTGTGGTGGTAAGGGCTAGGCAATGGGGGTAAATGACTTGCCCAGGGTCACATAGCTAGAAAGTATCCAAGGCCAAATTTGAACATCGAACCACCCAGACCTCGCTCTCTAGCCACTGAGCCACTGAACTGACCTGAAACTCCAA
The DNA here is from genome assembly GCF_027887165.1 of Monodelphis domestica. Taxonomy (NCBI): domain Eukaryota; kingdom Metazoa; phylum Chordata; class Mammalia; order Didelphimorphia; family Didelphidae; genus Monodelphis; species Monodelphis domestica. The sequence goes on along the minus strand of NC_077229.1, from coordinate 303,886,544 downwards.
ACATTTTCACTGACTTTCCTCTTTGCATGGAACTCTCTCCATCCCTTTATACATACATTCTTCCAGTCTCAGCTGAAGTCCTTCCTTCCGCAAAAAGTCTTTCCCTCCCTTTTATTATAGAGATAAATAGATAGATAGACAGACAGACCGACAGACAGACAGACAGACAGACAGGCAGGCAGGCCTATTACAGATCCACAGAGAGAGAGTTTGCACATTATCTCCCTCAATCAACTGTGAGATCCTTGAGATCAGGGTCTGCTTTTCTTACATCTCTTTGTATCCTCAGCATTTGGCAGGCACATAGAAAGCACTCAAATTCTAATTGATTGTGACTGAACAAGTCATGTCATATTATCTTAATTCTTTTGTTTTGTCTTGTTTTGTTTGATAAATTACTTTTTTGTTTTGTTTTATTTTGTTTAACCAGACCTATGATTACATTGATACAGGGAACTTTCAGTTAGGAAGACTCCTACAAATTTAGATCTATACTTGAGAGTTCATATATGATCATAGTCTTAAAGTTGGTAGAGATAATAAAATGTAGGTCCAGAGTGGTTAGGTGACCTACTCAGGGACATAAAATTAATGTCAGGATTTGACATCACAGCAGCAGAAATATTGTTTCAGGAATGACTTGTGTATGTCCACCTCCAGAGAAATAGAAATAGATAAGTAAAAACAAGATAAATAGAAACAAGCAAGACATCATTTTATATTTACATATATCTTTTATTGTTGTTAAATGATGCTTTCTCTACTCTGGGTAGGGAAGGAAAGAAGAAGATACCTATGTCAGTGTCGGGATTTGAATTCAAGGCGTTCTGTCTCCAAATTTGGTACTCTTTCCACAACTGACAATAGATTATTCTTTCATTAAAGTTATAATTAGAATGGAATATCCTCAAAAATAATTTATAATTCTTTAGCAATCTCACGCATATCAAAAGGATATAATTCATCTAATGTAGGTAATTTAAATTTGTTCAATGTAGCAATGTATTTTTACTTTATATTCACTTAGGTTGCATTTTAATAGCCTCTCTAAAAGAATTTTATTTTATTTTATTTTCAGTTCTGAACTCTCTACTTTCCTCCTCCCTCTCCCATATCCATTGAGAAGGCAAAAGAAAAAAAAAAGCCAACTCTTAGAGGGGAAAGGGTAGAAGGGAGGGAGACAACAGGAATCATATACCTTTGAAAACTTATATGGAAATTTGTTATTCAAGTAAAATAAAGGAAGAAAAAAAATAAAAATCAATCTCCTTGTTAAAAAAAAGGAACAAAACTGAAGCTTTCTGTTATCTGTTATCTGTCATCATCCTACCATCCATACCACTTAAAGAACCTACACTCTCTTTAGTCTTCCTACAAAGAAAACAGGTTGTTTGGGGGGCTAAGAGGGAGGGGGGTTCTCGTGTTTGCTTTTGGGTGGACTTCACCTTCCTGACAATCTTCCTACAAAGATCATGTCATTATTTTATATTTATCTTTAATTATGTCTAGAAGAATGCAGGATGGCCTTTTAAACACTTTGAAGTAGCACAATTTACCCTTCAAATATATTTGTCTAGTGAAAAAGTGGAGTAGCTATATATCACAGTGAATAGAATTCTGGTCCTAGAATCAGGAGGGCCTGAGTTCAAATCTGGTCTCAGACTCTTACTAGATGTGTGACCCTGGACAAGTCACTTAACCCTGTTTGCCTCAGTTCCTCATCTGTAAAATGAACCAAAGAATAGCAAACCACTCCAGTATCTTGCCAAGAAAATGTCTAATCAGGACACAAAGAATTAGGCATAACTAATTGACTAAACCAAAGGTAGAAAAATAATTAAATTTATGTTCCATGACCCCAAAGGAGAGGACTAAGTCTAATGAGTAGATTTGGGGGGGGGGGGGAATTGACTCAGCTTAAGAAAGAACTTAAATATTAGATATGCCCCTTATCTCTCCTTCCCCCAACATTAACACAGAGTTCATGGATCAGACTGAAGTATATAACTTTTCTAGAACTCATCAAACAGAATTTTATAATCTATGATTCTTAGACAGAATAGGTTTGTGGTGTATGACAGGAGTCACCAGAGAAAATTTCTGTCAAGAAAGAAAGAGAAAAAAAAAACACCTTCTCAAACCTGCTCTCTGATTATTTGAATCTTTTTAACCTTTCATTCTACAATTAAACAACTTTACAATGAAATGTAAACACCATGCTGTTATGAAGTGAGTTCAAGAAGATACTGGTAACTTCTAACACGACGATGTTTTTCCTCTACTAGTAAGCCCAGGTCTCAGCTCACTGGTGCCTCCTTTAGGTTTCAAGGTGTCATCAATTTCTTTTGTCTCGAGAAAAAGACTAAAAATGAGTTCATCCTCCTCATTTTCCTTTGCTTTTCCCTTTCTTCTATCTCACCACATCTTCTCCAAATTGCATGCCAACCTTGTAGGCATTTAGAAGGAATTTGTTGTGAGGCATTATGTTGGGGTAGAGAGGGTAAAGATAAAGATGAACGGTTCGGTTTAATCCTTATATTACTTAAAAAAAAAAAAACCCTCTCCCTCTGTCTTGGAATCAAGACTAAGTAGAAATTCCAAGGGAGAAGAGTGGAAAGGGCTAGGTAGTTGAGATTAAGTGACTTGCCCAGGGTCACATAGCTAGAAAGTGTCTGAAGTCAAATTTGAACCCAGAATCTTCCATCTCCACACCTGGCTTCCTATCCACTGACTCACCTAGCTGTTCCTACTCCTAATATTCTTTCTAGCTCTTTGTTTATTCTCCCTGTGTACCTCCAGCCTAAAACTTTTCTTCATAGCCTGGGCCTTCAAACTCAATCCTATTTCCACACACACACACACACACAAAAAAAATGGGATTAGCTGTCAAGAGCTGTCCTTCATAAAATCCAGAATCTGTGTCTCCAGCCCTCTTTCTATGGCATACAGCCTTTCCTTCTAGATAGCTTGTTACTAATAAGATGAAAAATAATAAAGACAAAATTCTATACTTGTACTCAAAGAAGCAGGTGCATAAGTACAATAAGAGGGAGATGTAGCTGGTCAATTGTTGATGGGAAGAAAAGCAAAGGGATTTTTTGTAGACTACAAGCTTGAATATCCATCAATAGTACACCATGGAAACCCGTAAACCTGATCTACTTTTAAGATATATTAAGCATAGTCTGTGAAGGTTTTTTTCAGATGCTCATATTCTCAAATTATATGTCCCTAACTAATGACTTAACTAAACTGATACATAATGCTCCCAAAAGTCAACAGAGAATGGACATTTCCTAATGCTTATCTGGACAACCAATCACAAGGTCAAAATTCACTGGCCCTTCTTACGGTCATTCCCTTAGGGGTATATGATGCAAATTCTATATTGCTACTGCAATGAAAATAAAAATTCACAGATATATCAAAAATATTAATATACTCTCAACCCTACCCCATAGCTAGAAAGGATTATATTTTATTATCCTCTTTTCATTAAAATTTTTTTTCAATAAACAAAAATTGACTTTCCTTCCCATCCCATTCCACACTCACCATGAGGGAGGGGAAAAGAAGAAGAAGAAGAAAACAAGAAAAATAAAACCTTTGTAACAAATATTCAGTCAAAAAAATTAATTCATTAACCATGTACAAAAAATTCATATCTCATTCTGCATCCTGAGTCCACCACTTTTTCTGTCAGAAGGTGGGTACCATATGGCATTATTCATCCTCTAATCATGGTCCATCATTGCATTGATCAGAATTCTTAACTCTTTCAATAGTGTTGCAATTGTATAGATTATTCAGTGGCTCCCTATTACTTCCAGGATCAAACATAACACAATGCCTAATCTTTCAACTCTGAATATTTTCATTGGCTGTCTCACATGCCTGGAAATCTCTCCCTCTTCCTCTATACCTCCTGGCTTCTTTTCAAGGCTCAGCTTAATCCCAACTCTTACAAGAAGTCATTTCTAGTCCTCAATTTTAGTGCCTTTCCTCTGATATTTTTCCCAGTTAATCCTATATGTATTTTGATTGTGCATAATTGTTTAAATGTTGTTTCCTCCACTAGATGAAAGCTCCAGGAAATTTTCCTTTGCCTTTCTTTAAATCCCCAGCACTTAGATGGTGCCTGACACATAGTAGGCACTCAAATGCTTATTGGCTGTCTCACTCATTTCACTCTACATTAGTTTATAAAGGTCTCCCCAAGTCTATACTATTTCTTCTGGAACAACAGTATTGTGTTATATTCATATAGCATAATGTGTTCAGCTATTTGGGACAGGAATTTTTCACCACAGACTTAAAAGGAAATTTTCCAAAGAGATGAAAAGATCAATATCATTTTTCCCCCTTTGGCCAAGTATTGATGGACTGAGAAATGAGGAACTGGTGAAAGGTTAGAAGGAAAGGGAATTGGAAGGAATGTACTAAAAACAATCCACCTAGCTCTTAAGTTTTGCCTAGGGCCAATACTGCTTGACAAAGAGATCCAGCAAGATCTGTCAGAAGGACCAAAGATGCTGGCAAAAACTTGGACTACCATTAACTCATTGTGTGACCCTGAGTACAATTAATCTGCTTGGCCCTCAGTTGTCCAAACTGTAGAGCAAGGATTACAAATACCTGCCAACCCTGAAGGCAGTAGTTGAATCAGATGATCTACTGAAGTCCCTTCCAGTCCTAATACTGTGGGTCATGAGATAGATATGGGCATGGTTGTTGGATTCAGGGAGACTGCAACTAAGCAGGACACCACTAGGAGGCAGCAGGGAGTTGAGTTATTGCCTTGCATGGAGAGAAGGCATTTCAACTTGACTGTCCCTGAACAATGCAAAAGAATCCTGCACCCCCAGCAGGAGAAAGGGATGGGCTCCTAGACTTCCCTGAAGAGCCCTGGCCATTGACCACCAGTTAAACAAGCTGCCTACTGGTGAGATGAGGAAGTGACCAAGTTACGTTCTCATCCAAAGTAGCTAAAATTAAACAATAAAAGAAATCAAAAGAAGACGTGCCTTTAGCTGTCTGAACAGCATTCTGCCATCACATTATAGTGACCCATTGGCTATGCATACACAGATATGGCTATGAATGGCCAAAGAAGCTTCGAGGGCTCTATAAAGCTGTTGCCAAGGCTATTCTCAGCCCGAAGGAGAGTGGACAAAAGGCACAGTATCGTGTTCGAGAACAATGATGCTGCTGAAATATGATAGTGCTTCCCAGTCCAACAGAGAGGTGCATGCATTCTCAGCATCCTTCAATATCATCTTATTCATGGTACCGCCCAGGATCTATAACTGCATTCAGGTCGTTGATAAATTTCATCCGAGCTGCCCAAAGGGCTTCATAAGCATTAATTGTTGATCTGAAAAAGTCAGCCTTCTTCCTTTGTAGCTCTTAATAGGAATAACATTGTAGCAATCTGTCATAGATTAAAATACTGTAGCTAAGACTCCATGAATCTATTCATTGTTTAATGGGGCCTGCGTCCTTCAAGGAGGGGGTCACAAATTTACATAATGTCCCCAAATGCTATAATTTAAGTTTGGCTCTTAGATTTAGTCAACAGATGTGAAAAACATATGTATCCAAATAACTCCTTAGAAACTATGCATATGAAGAAGCTGAAAACAACAAGTTATTCCAGCTAAGGTCAGCATTCACTTATACTCCAAATTTCCTCTGATCTGCATTTTTATGATGATATAACATGGCATGGTATTGTAGTTATGATCACACCCCTTTTTTGGGAGTTGTGCCCAACCCAAATGTGTATTACATGTGAATCTATGTTAATTAAAAACAAATATTTCCAAAATTACTTTTTTAAAAGTAATTACACAATTACTTCAAGTTGAGGAAAACAGACCAACAAAAAGTACACTACTAAAACAGACTGGCCATTCTAAGACCAGGTGTCAAGGAAATCACTTTCAATGAGAAATAGAGTGAAGGTGCCACTGGAAACTTCTTAGTTAAGTTAGGCACTTAGATGGAGGAAGATCTGGTTCAATACATGATCAAATTGCCCCCGTGGAGTATTGGAATGTTTTGGGGATTTTGAAAATATCTAAAAAATGTTGTATGACAAGCAAAAATGCCCTTTCAACAAAGTTCATTGCTAGGACTGCTTAAGACAAAATTGTAAAGTAGGAAAAGGTCTTCCACAAAACTTGTGTCCTTCCTTTAGCCCCTCACCATTCTTCTTCTATTAAACTTCCTCCCACTCCCTACCCAACCTCGTCTGCCCTCTGACACTATACCAAAAGTCTTAACAAGGAATTTTTGTTGCAGAGGGCTAGAAACTGTATCAGGTCAAGTGGGACAAAGTGTCATAGTTGAGGCAGACAGTAGTTTGCCCTCTGGTAGCTTCCCATTTTGAACTACTCTTGCAAATTAGGTGCCAAACTCTGCTTTTTGAAACTGCTGATGGATTGCAAGTATTCTCTGTGCTCTTGAAATTGTGTCCTGGACAAATTGTAATCACATCCTGGTTACAATTATTATTATGTATGTATATTTAAGATACCATAGTAGACTAGTAGGGGACATGTTTGGAGGGGCCTGTCTAAGACCTAATTAAACAGAAGACTCTCCCTACTATTTGTGTAATCTGGTTGAGAGAAGTTGAAATTACTTCTATGATCTGGAATGGAAGGAGGCAGAATATGAAAATCTCAAAATAAAAACGAAGATTTCTTTAAAAAGCAAAAAAAAAGAGATATAATAAAGATGATTGAAAAAGGAATAAACATTTTTATATAATACCTACTACATGCTACACTATGCTAAGCACTGATAAATATTATCTCATTTAAGCCTCATAGAAACCTAGTCAAGCCATTTTAACAACTGAATTAAACAGAAGTCTCTCAGGTCATATTCAAATGCAGGTCTTTACTGACTCTAACCCCAGTGCTCTATTCACTGCATCACCAGCTTCCTCTTTTGAAAATCCAATCGACTTTTTTACAATGAGATTTAGGATATGGTAGAAAGAAGAATGAGATTCAAAAAATATTTTTCTTTTCTTTTAGAAATTCTTATACTGAGATGGTAGAAGAAAATATGAGCAGCTAAGTAAATAATTAAAGACAAACAGTTGTAAAATAGGATGGTAAATGACTTAATAAAATAGTTGTACATATCTATTACGTCTAGGAGCAATAAACAAAGCATCTCAAAATGCCATAATTAAAATTCCCAGAAACTAAGTACTAATAGAAATAATTGTTCACATTGGACTGGATCCTACATGATGAGTAACTTTTTAGCTATATTTTAAGAATTACAAAGACACTCTAATTGATTTCAGTTGCCAGGACCTCCTGCTTAAAGTGTGGTCTACAAACCACTAGTGATTTGTGAGAATCCTCCAGGTGGACAATGGGTTGGGTTTTTTAAATAGTATTATGTTTTGACCTATAGCTTTGGTTTTGTTTCTATCATGAATTAATACTCTTGTAATGGGCTGAATCTTTCACCATGCCATGGAGCTGCTTGATTGGTGAGACTGTTATATAGTAAAATCCTTTAAAAATCAGACTTCCTTCTCCCTTTTTCATGCATATGACTCTTATTGAATTAATAGGAACATAGAATTTTAAATTGGAGAGGACCTTAGAGATTATCTAATTCATTTTATCCATTTTATAGATAAGGAAACTGAGATTAAGAGAAGCTAATTGACTTTCTTCTTTTTCCCCTTTTTTAACTTTTTTACAGTCAGTTTAATCATTAATAAACACAAACATTTTGGTATACTAAGAAGTGCAAGAAAAAGGTTGGCATAAAAAAACTATGAAGATTTGTAAATGAGGATTTTTTTTAAAGAAATATAGGGTGTCCCAAAAATCTTGGTGTAACTTTAAACCTAGATAACTTCAGAAATACAAATGCCACAGACTTAAAAGAGCAACATTTGAGAGGTTAATTATTTACATTTTTAAAATATTGACTTATTTCTTATTTAAAATTCAACATAACCACCAGGCTGTGATATACATAGCTCTAGTCAATTTTGGAATGTTGTAAAACTTTCATCAGCTGCTGCTTAGTGACTGAAAGGACAACATTTGTAATCTTAACCTTAAGAGTATCCAAAGAATGAGGATTTGGTATAAACAGGACAATGTTGATATGATCCTATAAGAAAATAGATCAAGAGACTTAGGTGGTCAAGTACTAGTCTGACTACCACTGACTAGTCTGAGAACGTGTCAAACAGAAACTGTCATTCCTGCAAAACATAATGACAGAGTACCCTGTTTAAATTGAAATTAAAATGTTATTTTTTAAATGCATTCTTATTTATTATTAATAATAATAAAATGTGTTAAATTCATAAAGCTATGTAAGTAGAAAAAATATTCATAATTAAACTTTCAAATTGTGGCCTTTGTAGGTTTGTAACATTCATATTTCTGAAGTGATCCAGGTTTAAAACTATGCTAAGACTTTGGGGACACTGGTATATGGCTATTAAATGTAAAAAAGCAACAACTTTGGTCTCTGTGTTGGTGTGCCCTTCTGCACTTTTTTGTTTTCCTCTGTATTTTTCCTTTGTTTAAATTTTTATTAAATTGCCTCTCCCACTACCCCTACCCTGTTGAGCCCCAGTGAGCCAATAAAAAGAATAAGGTCCTCAATACATAGCTGAATAGTCTGGCAAAATAAATTGCCCACACCTGAAAAATGTATATATGGCTGACTTTCTCAAGAGCCCACAAGAAATCAGTAGTAGAGCTAGGATTCAAATGCAGGTCTGCTAATTCCAATTCAGTACTCTTGAAATTATGCCATACTTCCCAAGGTTTCTTTCTTGGGCTCTATGCAACATAAATTAGGCAGACCTAGTGATAGGCAGATTCACATTTGTTGGCTCTGCTCCAATCATAGCCTCTAAAAATGAAGGCGATTATAGGACCATTTTCCTGATTTACCCAATTACTATCTCTTCGAGAATAGTACCCAGAAGTTTTAGTTTACGGTTTGCTTTTGTGTTAATATGTGGGAGTAGGTGAAGCAGATGACTCCATGTTCTTCTTCCCCATCAAAGAGGTTTGTAGAAATGGGCTAATCAGACAATTTCCCTTGCTAAAAGTTCTACTTAGAGGCAGAAGAAATAAACCAAGCTACTTCCAGGAATAATGCTCACTAGTCTGCCATTTTTATTTTACTCCAGGAATTTTTACCTTCACATCACCTCTTCCCTAAATTCTACCTTAACCTCCAACTTGAAAAATCCTGATCAAGAGTTTAAAAGGAGTACAAATTGGTGAAAAGAACAGGGTGAGTGATCCTAGAGAAATAATCAAAATCAAATCATTCCCATTCTTCCTACACATCGCTAATATTCAACTTGTTTGACTTTTATTTCATTCATAGGTGGCAAGGTAAAGCAGTGGATAGGGAATTAGACTGGAGTCAGGAAGCCCTGAATTCAAATCCTGCCTTGGACATTTATTAGCTATATTTCTCTAAGCAAATTCCTAAAGCTTTCTCAGTCTCTGTTTTCTCATCTGATAAATGAGGAAAATAATAGCCACTCCCTCATAGGGTGGTTCCGAGGATCAAATGAGATGACATATGTAAAGGGCTTTGCCAGCCTTAAAGTTCTATATAAATACTAGCTATTATAGTCATTATTGTGGCTCTAGGTTCTATCAGGTCAGTGACTAAAGAGTGCCCTGTAGCTAGTTTGAAACAAATACAGAACCATAAATTAAACCAGCCCCACCTTCCGTCCTTAGTTCCCCTCTGGTTGTTTCTCTCCAGTACCAGATTCAATAACTTGCAGCATGCACACTGTAGAAGCTTGACTGATGTTAAGTGAATTGAATCAAATGAGCACAACCTATGTTAAATTAGTTCTGCTTATACCTCAGGATAGCTACATTTAGCAAAGAATTAGTAGCAATGTTGGCCCTAGCACATTCCAGCACTGGTATCTCTCTACTATGTTCTAATTTTCCTACAAACTCCCATAAAAAGTATGAGGAATTTGAAATATTTACTTATGGGAATAGAGTAGGGGACAGGTGACATCATACCAGGCATCCTGTGGACCTTCTTAAAAAACAGCCTCCTAAATCACCTAGTTAAGCTCATAGCAGAGTATGAATGGCTTCTGAAAAGACTGAAATCAAAATCAGTTCCTGCCAACACATAGCCTGCCAGGGATGAAGATTTGCACTCTCTGTGTTCTAGTTCTTCTCTCCACCGAGGATCCTCAAAAGATTTTTCTCAGCAGGACAACATGGGTGACTCCTGAATAAGACCCCGGGGGGGCAGGGGGAAGAATGACAAAGTCTTGGAAGCTCATTCAATACCTATAAACATTTTTTTTTAATTCTCATTCCAATGCTTAAATTTTGTTTCTGCTGAAATGACATTTTGCACATCTTCAGCATTTTTACTACTCAAATGCTCACTGCCCTAGTTCAAGTCCTCATCCCCTGGTGACTGGAGTACTTCAATAATCTTCTAATTGATCTTCCCACCTCAAGTATCTTCCTATTCTCTTCTATCCTCCACATAACAACTAATATGAATTTCCTATGGCACTCTGGGGCAATTGCATGGCATAGTGGATAGTGTACTGTGCTTGGAGTCAGTAAGACTCCTCTTCCTGAGTTCAAATCCAGTCTCAGACACTTACTAGCTAAGTGACCTTGGGCAAGTCACTTAGCCCTGTTTGCCTCATTTTATGATCTATAAAATGAGCTAGAGAAGGAAATGGAAAACTACTCTAATATCTGTGCTAAGAAAACTCCAAATGAGGTCACAAAAGAGTTGGACATGACTAAAAAATCACTGAACAAAAATGGCACTCTAGGCATGCATCTTTCCCACTCATAAAATTCTAGTGGCTCCATATTTCCTCTATATCCATGTTGGTGAACCTATGGCACACATGCTAGAGTATGCCTGAGGGTGAAGTTCCCTTCCTCCTCTCCATGAGTATCTGAGGACATTTCTCACATCACCCAGCTCCAGCAGCCCAATGGGAGCACTTCCTCTCTCCCCTATCTGGGGCAAGGTGGGGGGCTCACATGCAGTGTAAGGGTTGCAGTTTGGGCACTCTCTAAAAGGTTCATCATTACTGCCCCAGATCATAATATCCTAAGTTTTGAGCTTGAATGGATCTTAGAATCCTTTTAGCGCAGCCCCCTCGTTTTCCAGAGAAGGACATTGAGTCCTAGAGAGGTGAAATAAAGTAACCTTCCCAAAGTCAAACACACAGATACTGAGCAGCAGAGTTGAGATTTGAAACCAAGTACTCTCATTCCAAAAGCATCATTCTTGACCTTGGATAATGGTGAACTTGAAACTTGCTTGAAGAATATTTAGATCCCCAAATATGGAGATACTCTGATTCTCTGTACTTCCTTGCCAGGCTAGCTGGCTATAACATTTCCCCAAAATCCTGACTCTAACATCCCAATGCATCAAACTCTCAAGGCAAGATTATCATAGAAACTCTTTTCAATCCCTTCACCATCTGGCCCTAACTTGTCTTTCCAGACTTATTGTCATATCACTTCCTATACTCAAACAAACTTATCTTCTTGCTATTCCTTAAAAAAAGTACAAAAATTCTATTTCCCATCCCTCTAACTTTCCCCCAAACCTGGAATGAACTTCCACTACATCTCAACCTCTTAGAACCATTTGTTTCCTTCAAAACTCAGTCAGCTGCTGCCTTCTACTTAAAAGGTTTTTTTTTTTTATCTGCTCTTCTCCTCCAAATTATCTTACTTATTTTTGTAATGGCAGACTGGCATGTATAGAGGACATTCTCTGTTGATGCCAGTTCCCTACGTAGGAGAGGCTAGAGTGGCTCCTTCAGAGAGTAGGCTATTCTTTGAGCTTCCTAGAAAATGATTACAGCAATAGGTAATCTGGGAATGTACAACACACTTAATAGTCAAGTAAGGAAGAAAATCTTCTCTCCAAAAAGCTACCTCATGTAACTTTTTGATTGTTTCTTTTACACCAAGATGCCCATCCTCAGACCAACATTTCCTTCTCCCCATCTCTAATATCTTGGAGTCTGCAGAGTGCCCCTGAGACCCCAGGCTCTAATGGTAAACCATGTCTTTCTTGGAGTCAGGTTTCCATACTACTTTGGATCAATTTTATATACCCTCTTCTTTTCAGTACTCATCATATGTTGTCTTAACCATTAGAATATAATCTCTTTTTGTCTCAGTTTGTCTATCTCTTTCATTTTCTGTCTCTCTGTCTCTCCTTCTGAAAAATGCATACATGTACATACACACACACACATACACACACACACACACACAGAGATAGAACAACAATAGCAACAATGATGCCTGCTACTTCTTTTTTAATGTCCAGGCTGCTTTGGTCCAAAATTAAGCACTAAAAACGTATGTCTACAATCACCTTTTTAAAACAAAAGTTCATATGTACACATATTTTTCCATGTTTTTACTAATGTAAAACACCCAAATGCTTCTTCACATTCTTAGTATTCCAAAGTGAACAATTTGCTATTTCCTGTAGTTGGTATTTTATCAACCCATGCCTTTTCAGAGGCTGTTCATGGTGCCTGAATTCCTACCCCCCTTCAAGACGTGGTTCTAAAAACCTATCTAAAATACTTTGCCACCTTTGAGGCATGGTTCAGGAATCACTTCCTAAATAAGTTTTTGCTGATCCCCCTAGTTGTTAGTATTCTCCAACTTCAATTTATTTTCCATGTACTTTGTAATTACTTATCTGTTGAATCCTGTCCTTAGAATATAAACTCCCTGTAGGCAGGAACTTTTTTTTTTTCCCAGTCTTGCTACCCTCAGTTCCTAGGACATACTTTGCACATAGGTAATACTTGAAATAGGTATGATGAATTGAATTAAATTGAATGCTGATTTGACTAGAGCAAAACATAACTTTGTTCATTTATTACAAGATACCATCAACTTTAAAATTATTTTTTAAGTTTCAAGTGATTAAAAATGTCAGATGTATGTCCTTTTAAAATGCAATTACTCTATGAATGCTGGAGGGGATGTGGCAAAATTGGGACATTAATGCATTGCTGGTGGAGTTGTGAATTGATCTAACCATTCTGGAGGGCAATTTGGAACTATGCCCAAAGGGCGATAAAAAGTCGGATGATGCCATAGCACTGCTGGGTTAGTACGCCAAAGAGATCATAAGGAAAAAGACTTGTACAAGAATAGTCATAACTACGCTCTTTGTGGTGGCAAAAAATTGGAAAATGAGGGGGTGTCCATTGATTGGGGAATGGCTAAACAAAGTGTGGTATATATTAGTGATGGAATACTATTGTGCTCAAAGGAATAACAAAGTGGAGGAATTCCATGGGAACTGGAACAACCTCCAGGAAATGATGCAGAGTGAGAGGAGCAGAGCCAGGAGAACATTGTACACAGAGATTGATATACTATGGTACAATCAAATGTAATGGACTTCTCCATTAGTGGCAATGCAGTGATCCTGAACAACTTGGAGAAATCTATGATAAAAATCGCTACTCACATTCAGAGGAAAAACTGTGGGAGTAGAAACACAGAAGAAAAACAACTGCTTGAATACATGGATGGAGGGGATATTACTGGGGAGATAGACTCTAAGTGAACATCCTAATGCAAACACCAGCAACATGAAAATAGGTTCTAATCAAGGACACATGTAAAACCCAGTGTAATTGTGTGTTGGCTATGGGAAGGGTGGGTAGAGGGGAGGGAGGGAAATAATGTGATTATTGTAACCAAGAAATTATGTTCTAAATTGACTAAATAAATTAATTTTAAATTTTTTAATGAAAATAAAATAAAATTACTCTACTCAGACAGTTACAGGACTCCTGTAAGGAATTTTAGCAGGCTAACCCAGTATTGTGTGTCTATCAAAATATATATTGATATGATAAACCACGATAGATTTGTACTTACAGTAAAAAACACATTTTAAAAAGTCCATAAGATGACCAACTGAGCAAATAATATTTCAATACTGTGACAAGGAAATCACTTTAAAAGACTGATTTATATTAATTTAAGGTCGCCAAGGAATTCAGCTATGTAATTCCTAAATGAAAACTCAAGTCAGCCGTCAGCCTTTTATAGAGTTTAATTACAAACAGGAGGAAGAAAGGAATTAGAGAGAGAGAGAGAGAGAGAGAGAGAGAGAGAGAGAGAGAGAGAGAGAGAGAAAGGGGAGAGAAGGGAATAGGGCTTAAATACCCCCTCTGTTTAGGCTGGGCCAAAAGGCCCAAGATAGCTGGGGCAAAGAAAGGAGATCAGTCCCTATTACTCACGTGACCAAAATGGAGAAACAGTCTCAGGGGCCTCCACCTCCAGCTTCCTTCAGAGCAAGCTTCTCAGAGCACCTCTCCAACCACTCAGAGCCAAAACTCTCCAACCAACCTCTCAGTCCTCAGACCCCGCTATCTTTAAGGAAACCATCCAAGTTCCCTCCCCTCAGTTCTCACATCTACCAATCACTGTCCATCATTTTCCCTGTGCCAATGGTGGCTCTAGCTTAACCCAGGACTGCCCAGAGGTCTGTGGCTTTGCACATGTCTGTTGGAGGTCATATTCTCAAATAATTAAATCTTGATCTTTTGCTACAGCCCTTCCTAAATCCTGTTACCCTGAGTAGGGTAGAGATTGGAATAATTAAATTTTGATCTATGCTGCAGCCCTTCCTAAATCCTGTTAGGACTGAGTAGGATGGAGATTGCAATTTCCAAGACTTGGTTCTGTCATTCCAAGTATCTCCATTGTATCAATTCTAAAATCAATCATGACTCAAAGAAATTCCTGTTCTATGCTTAAGCATAGGTCAAAGTCCTTTCCATTGTTCAGCAAAAGGTTTCTGTCCTAAAGTAATCTTAAGAAGGGAGGAGGAGGAACCTCCCATGCGAATGGGGTTCACATTCCAATAGACTATCAGTAAGAAATTTTCCAAGTATGAAATATCCCAATGGTGAAATTTCCAACATTTATAAGTCTAAGAAATTTTAAGGTTTACAATACTGAATCAGATTTGTTTAGTATAATGAGTTAACTTTTTTTCTTGTTTTTAACATTCTACTCCATGCAAGAAAAAGAGATATGTATAATGTTTGTGTATGTACTTGTGTGTTTTTAAAATATATGTGTTGGTATTCATATTTATACATTGTGTTATTTATAATCATGCATTTTAGATATGTATATATGCATAAAGATAGATGCATGTGACTCCATCATTCTTTCCCTTAGTACTACAAAATAGAGCAATTGAGTCTTCTAGCATAATGAAGATTTTAAGTCAACAAGCTCAAACTGTTGCTCTATAAAAATGTTTAGATATGAATTAAGGTTCAGTAACTCCTCTGCCCTAGGCACACCCTTCCTACCTTCCTCCCATTCTCAGATCCACTTCCTCTCTTGATACTTCTTCCCACAAAACATATAACTTTTTTTTCTGTTTCAAGTATTTTCCAAGAAATACTTGGGAATACCCACTTGGGGAAAATAATTAAAGAAAATCAACCAAAAAATTGCTCAAAATTGTTCCAAATTGGAAAGGGTACAAATAAGATTTATGTTCATAGAATCACTGATTTAGGGCTAAAAGAAACCTTAGAAAGCATGAGTTCAACCCTTTCATTTTACAGTTAAGGAAACTAAGGCCCACAGGGATTAAGTGACTCATTGAAAGTCATAAGTAGCAGAACTGGAATTTGAATCCAGGTTTCTTGACTCCAAATCTTGGGATGTATTCACCAAATTAAACATCATTTTTTGCATCATTTCAAACCCAAGGTATAAAAAAAAATACATGCTCAAAAATAAAAAGTTTTCCCCAAAATTTGTCCCTCTTCTGAACTTCCCTATTTCTGTCAAGGGCAACCTCATCCTTTCAGTCATCCAAGATTACATATTGAAATCATCTTCATTTCCTCCTTTCTCACCCCATTGTTTCCAATCAGGCACCATATCTTGTTGATTCCAGCTCCACAACATTTATTCCTTTGACCACCATTTTAGTTTGGGCTTTTATCCCCTATCATCTAAACTATATACAATTGCTACAGAATAGATTTCTTCTTTTTTTAACCCTTACCTTTTGATTTAAAATCAATACTGTGTAATGTTTGGACCAGTGGAATTTCTTGTTGGCTTCAGGAAGGGGGAAGGAAGAAGGGTAGAAAAGATTGTGAATCAGGTAACCATGGAAAAATATTCTAAAGAAAGAAAGAAAAAAAAATCAATACTGTATATTGGTTCCAAGGCAGAAGACTGGTGAGAGCTGGGCAATTGAGATTAAGTGACTTGCCCAGGGTCACATAGTTAGGAAGTGTCTGGGGTCAGATTTGAACCCAGGACCTTCCATCTCTAATCTTGACTGTCTATCCACCTAGTCACCCACCTGCCCTCCAAAATAGCCTTCTAATTGATATTCAAACTTCAGATTCTATCCCATTCATCTATCTCATCTCTAAGAAATGCTGAAGTGAAATTCCTAACACAGCCTTACTAATGTAACTGCTTTGCTCAAGAAGCTCAGGAGGCTTTTTATTGCCTCTAGTACCAAATGTGAACTTCTCTTTTTGTCATGTAAGATACTTCATAACCTGGTTTTTTTCAGGCTTATTTTACATTACTCTCCGTCACCATACTATGGGCTAACCAAAGTGCTCTTTTCACAGTTCCTCACACAGATATTCAATCTACTATCCCAGATCCTTTGCACAGGCTGCCCCTTGTCTTTAAAAGATATTTCTTCCCCACTCCTGCGTTTTAGGATTCCCAGTTTCATTTTTAGTACCACTGTTTATATGATGCCTTTCTCAATCCCACAAGGTGTTAATAATGCCTCTCTCTGAAATTACCTTATATTTAATTTGCCTATATTTTCTATTAGGGAAGCTCGGTGGTGCAGCAGATAAAGTATCAAATTTAGAGTCAAGAAGACCTGAGTCCAAATCTGGTTTCAGACCCTTATTAGCTGTGTGACCCTGGGCTAGTCACTTAACCATGTTTGCTTCAATTTCCTCACCTATAAAATTAGCTGGAGAAAGAAATGGCAAATCACTCAATTCTCTTTACCAAGAAAATCCTAAATGGGGTCAGGAAGAATAAGATGTGACTGAACAAAATATTTTTATCTATTTTTATGTGGACTTCTTATTTCCTCAGATTGAATTATATGATTCTTAAAGGCAGAGGCTGTTCTGTTTTGGTTTTTCTACTACTGTCATTTGGACAGTGCCTGGCATACAATAGGTGCTTAATAAGAGCTTCTTAATTGATTGGGAGGTGTTTTTTAGATTTGAGTGAAAGCTATGTGTTCTGTGGTTAGTCCAATGACACAATGAGGTGATGTCTTAACTTGCATATGAATTGGATTTAAGTGAGGCAGAGTGTGTTCTACATGTCATGGTAAGCCTATGACTGTTCCTGATTTTTTTTTTCAAACAGAGGAAGCTATTGTGAAACATCTCTGCCTGAGAAGCATTTTCTTCATCTCATCTCTCTGGTCTCGATTCTAAGGCAACACTGAACCAGCACAGATGCTCCAATTGACCTGGGTAGGCTGCAATGCCAATGTTTGCCTTACTTATCTAATATGCTGACTGTCCTCAGTAAATTCTGAGAATTAGAGAAAAGAGTTTGCAGTATTTAAGCACCAGCCTAAAGATTGGAAGAAAAAAACAACTCTGCTTAGCTAGCTAAGTGATTCACAGAATCTTGAAGATGTTGCCTCAGCCCACCTAAAGTCATGACTTAAAGAGATGGTAGAATAAGTGGATGAGGGCTCCATGATGTTACGATACAGATAAGGGATGTGGATTGCAGTATTCTGACTGTAGTTTACAGCTTTAAGCTTAAGATCAGAGGTTGTAGTTTCCTCTAAGGCTAGGGGGTACACTTCAGAATTTTGTTCCTGCCCACATGAGAAAGGACTTTAATTATATTTGCAATTCTCATTTAAGATGTATTGAACCATCTATAGAGCACAACAGATAATAAAATCAGACTGAGAGCTGGAAGTTTCTAATTTCTCTAATATTGATAATGATGCTTTGATATTTACAAAGCATTCTACAAATATTATCTCATTTGATCACCAAAATAACCCTTAAGAGGTAGGTGCTATTAATATTCCCAGTTTACAGATAAAGAGCCTGAGGCTGATAGATGTTATAGGATTTACCCAGGATCACATTGCCAATAAATGTCTAAGGCTACGTTTGAACTCAGTTCTTTCTCTTCCAGTTCAATGTTCTATTCACTGCATCACTGAGTCCAACCTCCTGAGGAAACTAAATCCAAAGAAAGGTTAAATGATTTGTCCAAAATCACACCAGTATTTTGCTCTGAAATGTTGAGCAAAGCTAAGGGCAGACAGGTTCCGTGATCGTTAACAACATCAGAAAATAATTCTATTTCCCCCTTTTAACTTACTTTGGCTAACTTTTATTTTAAAATTAATGTCTTCATCATTCCTTTTAAAATATTACCCATCTCAGCCCAGCTTAAAAGTATTTAGTCTGAGCCTACACAAAAGCAAGAATCTAGATAAAAATTCTAGGGAAATTCAGTCATTGCAAAAACAGAATAATTAGATGAATGTTTTTTTATTTGTTTTACTTTTCAGCTGTATATATGACATTCTATAGAGACTGTCAGATTTTCTTAATGTGCTGTATGAATTGGTCCCTAATTTCAAGTGCTTCTGGAAGCCAAGGTGTTCATGCTAAATCTCTTTTTCAGGGCTTCATGCCAAGATGGCTGCCAGAATAGAAGGCAGACCACCCAACTCCCACATCTAGGGGAGGAAAACTCTGATATTTGTACCAGACCAAATAATGATGAAGAAATCCAATGAGGGGGAAAAAACCAGTAAGTGACTTCTCTCACACTAGAAATGCACAAGCCATCTCAGAGAGCAATAGGAAAATCAACTCTCTGAGCCCACCCCCTGGCCCTGGGCCCAGAAAAGCTAGCATTTGCCTAGTATAGTCTCCAGGCATGGCCAGTGTTGGGCAAAGACAGGTGCACCTTCAAGGCTCTATGTCCTAAGGCAGCAAGAACAAATGGCTCACTTGAAAAAGTCCAAGGGTGGGAATCTAGGAAGTGTTGGAGAGGAGCACCAACATTAACCACCATGGCACAATCTGGTTCTGAGGTTCCTGAGCCTCTGTCCTGAGAAGCCAGAGAGAGCCTTGAAGATACAGGGCTCTGAACCTCAAAGATCCAGGGACCCCTAAATCTGGTCAGCCCAGGAAACCAAGCATACCAATGCCCCCTATCACCAAATTCAGGAGGGGGTAGAGCTTGTCACAAACTCCAATTCAGGAATTAAAGTTGGAGGGATGAACAATTTATTTTTTGAACATTATTCCTTTTACTTGGGTTGTGATATTCTACTAAATACAAATATAGTTCTTATATCATAAATCACAATAAAATAATTATTACTATGGAACCAAAGTGCTCTTTTTGCTATTCAATGATATTTCATTTACCATCTCTGTGCTTTTCCACAGACTGTCTCTTGTTCTTAGAATATATTTTTGCCATCATTATTCTAACTCTCTCCCCCTCCCACTCTCATTTGAGCCTTTATTCTCTTCTCTATAAAAAATGGGGACTAATTTAAAGAAATCATCTACCAGCATCAGAAAGAATTACAAAACTTAGATATTGCTTTCAAAGGAGAGATAAACTCTGTGACAACTACAAAAAGTAGTTTAAAGAAGTGTGGAGGGGAAAGAATGAAGTTTTCACAAGGACTATATATACATACCTAGGAGAAATAAAGAAAGAGATTTTTAAAATTCAGGAGGAAAGTTTGGAAGGAGAATAAATAGCTCAAAAGAGAAAGTGTTAAACCCTACTGCAAAAATGGGTTCCCTGAGAATTAGAACATACCAAACAGAAATCTATGGCTCCATGAGGCAGAAAGAAAATTAACTAAGTAAAATGATTTAAAAATTAGAAGAAAATATAAGATATCTAATACTGAAAACAACTGATCTGGAAAATAATACAAGGAATGAATATCTAAGAATAATAAGAGTGGAATTTGGACACTATGTTTCAAGAAATCAAATAAAAACTGCCCAGAGAGAAGAACTAAAGATAAAAGAATGCACCATTTACTTTCTGAAAGGAATCCCTCCCCAAAAAGTCTCCAAAATGTCACAAAATTCAGGAGTTCCTTGTCAAAGAAAAATACTACCAACATCCAGAACAAAGTAACTAGACTATCAAAGAGCCACAGTCAAGAGTCACACAAGACATAGAAGTTACAATTAAAAATGAGAAATCTTGAAAAACAATATTTTAAGAGGCAAATGACATAGGCTAAGAAAGAACAATTTACTCTATAAAGATGAATATAATTCTACAGGAGAAAGAATGGATCTTTTATGGACTTTGAAGCATTTCATGTCACCCTTTCCAGTGGCTCCCTATTACCTACAGGATCAAATATAAAATCCTCGGTTTGGCTTCTAAAGCCTTCATAACCTGACACCTACCTACCTTTCTAGTCTTCTTATACTTTATTTCCTTCCACATTCTTGGCAATTCAGTGATACTGTTTCCTTGTTTTTCCTCCTCCAAACACTCTATCTCCTGACTCCCTACATTTTTTTCCACTGTCCCTCATGCTCGGTGTGTTCTTCTTTGTTTCTTTTTTTTTTCAGGCTTCCCAGAATTCCTTCTGGTTCCAGCTAAAATTTCACCTTCTGCAAGAAGCCCTTACTGATCCCCCTTAAAACTAGTGCCTTCCCTCTGAAATTATCTCTAGTTTATCCTACATTTAACTTGTTCATACATTGTAATTTGCATGCTATCTTCTACATTAGATTGTGAGCTCTTTGAGAGCAGGGACTATTATTGTTTGGGGTTTTTCCTCCTCTTTTTTTAGCCTCAGCACTTAGAAGGGTGCCTGGTACATAGCAGGTACTTAATATGAATTTGTTGACCTGACGACTTCTAATGAAAAACCCAGAGCTGAGTAGGTACTTTGAGATACAAACACAGGAGTCTATAGGAACCAAGAAAGGTGCATTTATTTGAGCAATTAGAAGAAGCTATATAATGATATAATGCTACATTTCTAATTGAGGAAGTAGAAACATGTCTTAACCTTTACGTCTTTAAAGGTTATCAAAGTAGTTAAATAAGAAAAAATAGAGGTCCTAGGAGGTGAACAAGTTCTGTTCCAAGGATCTGAAGCAGGACAAAAGGTGGGAGGGTTAAAGGAATATAGAGTCAAAAAAAGTAAGAAAAGGGTGGAATGTACTAATTCTCACAACTGGAGTTTGTGAGAAGTTTACATAAACAAAGACAAAGGGTTGTGGGGTGGGGATGAGCATCAGAAGATCCTCATTCTTACGTAAAATGGAGGATTGAACACATATGTATATACATGCACACACATGAAGTGTGGTATAGATATACAACAGTTCAACAGGTAAAGAAGTAGGGATAGGGAGGGCAGATTGTTAAGAGGAAAAATATTACCATAGAGGGGATAATTACAAAGAAAAAAACCTTCCTAATTCTGAAGAGTGAGAAAGAGGTTGGGGGTGGGGGGTGCTGGGAAGGAAAGGGAAAGACTTAAATCTAAGGGAGTGCCTTAGGTTGTCCTTTAGATATTTAAAAATAGTTGAACAAATTGAGACATATGAATGTAACTCTAGGAATATTTTTGCACTATTAAAAAATGGTGGAGATTATTTCAGAAAATTCTAAGTATGAACTGGCATAAAATGAATTTGGTAGAAGCAGGAAAACAATTTATACAAGTTAAGAACCCTGTAAAAAAAATCAACAACTTTGAGAGACTTAAGAACTCTGATCAATGCAATGACCAATCACGTTTCCAGAAGATCTATAATAATATTCACACCCTAAAAGAGAATTGATAGGGGTAGCTGGGTGGCTAAGTAGATAGAAGACCAGGTCTGGAGACAGGAGGTCTTAGGTTCAAATATGGCCTCAGACACTTCCTAGCTGTGTGACCCTGGGCAAGTCATTTAACTCCCATTGCCTAGTCCTTCCTGCTCTTCTGGCATGGAACTGATTCTAAGACAGAAAGTAACATGGGGGTGGAGGAAGGAGAGGGAATATGGGGAGGTAAGAGAGAGGGAGAGAGACAGAGACAGAAAGACAGAGAAAGACAGAAAGGGACAGAGAGAGAAGGGGAACTGATGGATACAAAGGGAAGGCAGAAAAAGCCACACATTTTTTGGACATGGCTACTATGGAGATTCATTTTACTTGACTGCTTATTTGTTAAAAGTTTTTTTTTCCTTTTTTCTCCCTTGGTTTTCAAGAGAGTAGGGAAGAATTTCAAGAGACTGTAGAATTTATTATGTACTTAAAAAAATAAATGCTATGCAATAGAGATTCATTTTCACAGAGAATCCTCTTGTGTTCTGCTGTGTGTATAGAAATGCTTTTTTTTAGTATTTAAGTTTAGAATAAAGTAAAATAAAATAAAGTCTCTTATTCCTAAGAATGAAAATAGAGCTATACTTACTAATTCTTAAGTAATAGTTACATAGCTACTCTTCTACTTTAGGTTTAAACTATTTATTCATAAACTATACATAGTCTTTATGTATATGTGTATATATGTATACTTATGTGTGTATATGTATATATTTATAAACTGTATTGACCTCTCTATTTTTTTTAAATTGTTTCCCCACTTTCTGAACATTGGAAACCCTTAAATGATTACTTGAGGTCTTTAGCCACACCATTTCAGCAATCTCAGTTTTCCAAATACTTCTTGTCATTCACAGTTTCAAATATGTCTTCTCTTCTTTCCTTGTTCAAGTGCTAAGAAAATAAAATTAGGATGTAAGGAAACAAGAAGTAACATCTCCTTTTAAAGTAAAACCAGTCTCTGGAATCTTATAATTTCTTTTTGCATCTCCGTTAGGTTCTAAGTGCCCTTGAATCACACAAACCCACCTCCCTTCATGTTGCTCTATTTCTCCCTATATTCTACTCAAAATGTTCTTATGTTTAAATGACTCAGTCTTCCCTTTTGTTCCCTGAACTTCCTCCCAACAGGTCTTGTCAGATCTGACCATTACTCTTTAAGATACATTGAAATTAAAACAAATTAAATGAAATTATGAAAAGTGAAATAAGCAGAACCAAGAGAACATTATATACAGCAACAGAAATATCATTTGAAGAATGACTTCTATAAGTTCACCTCCAGAGAAATAACTGAGAAAGAGAAATGACATAATTTCATATATACATATATCTTTTTGTCAAAGAATGCCTTCTTTAGTGGGGGAAGGAGAAGGGAGGAAGGAAGTTAGCTGAGTATTTTAATGTAACAAACAAATAAATAAAATTTAAAATTAAATTACCCTTACTTTCACAGAGCATAATGGGAGTCAGTCAACAAGTCTTCAGTAAGCATTCATGGACTTCTGGGTCACATGACCAAAAAGTTGGAGGATGACAATTTATTTAATCCTCACCACCACTCAAATCTCTCTAAAATAGAAATTAAATGTAAGAGACAAAACAATTTTAGCTTTCTCAATGGTCTGACACCAAGAAATTTAATAAGGTAACAATTCAATGAACTAACAACAGAGAAGGCTAATTCTAATCCTTAATGTTCTCAATCAGTCCCGCCTCACAGTCTTTATGTTCTGGAAGGACCACATAACTTTCTTTTTTTAATTAAATTTTATTTTTTTAGTTACACATAGAAACGATTTTTGACAAATGTCTTCTGACATTTTGTAATTCATTCTCTCCTCTCTCCCTGAGGTGGTAAGTAGTCTGATACAGTTATACTAGAGCTTTTATGCAATATGTATTTCCACATTCCCCATATTGTGACTGAAGATACATATCACATACAATAAAAAAACTCATGAAGGCAATAAAGTGAAGAATAGCATGTTTTGATCTGCAATCAGTTTCTAACAGTTCTTTCTATAGTGATGAATAGTATTTTTCTTCATAAGCCTCTTCGAGTTATCTTGGAACCTTGCTTTATTGATAATGGTTTAGCCTTTCACAGTTGATCATCACACAATCTTTCTGTTACTATATACATTGTTCTTTTGGTTCTACTCACTTCACTTTCCATCAGTTCATGTAAGTTTTTCCAGGATTTCCTGAACTCATTATTTTCATCATGTCTTTTTTTTTTTAAGTTTTCAAAGTGCTTTAATATATTATCTCAGAAATGGTTAGAGAGTAAGTAATGTTTCTCCCATATGACTTTTCATTCCTTTGTTCTTCCTAAGAGAACTACTAAGGTTTAGCCACTCTCCTCCCCTCCCTTCCCCCTACCTTCAATAATATTCTGAGTGGCCTCACTCTAACTCTTGTGTATGCAAAATTCTTGACTATTGCCTAGTGACTCTCCAATTCTCTAGAGTCTAGTAGACTTGACACCTGCCCTGCTTCTCCTCTTATTGTGTTTAGGAATATCCTGCTTGGTTCCACCACTGGTCCAAGCAATTGTGGCTCTGGACCTTCTTCTCTTTGTTCATCATGTCTTATGATGTAATGGTTTTCTGTTACAACCACATAGCACAGTATGTTCAGCCATTCCCCAATTGGTGGACAACCCCTCAGTTTCTAAGGCTTTGAGTCTACAAAAAGAGCTGCTAAGAAGGTCCTTTCCCACTATCTCTGACCTCTTTGGGATACAGACCAGTAATGTTATTGCTGGGTCAAAGGGTATATAAAAAGTTTTATAGCCCTTTGGGTGTGGTTGCATATTGCTCTCCAGTGGTATTGATTCCACACAAACTTTCCAGGGAACTCAACTCCCCAACCCCACCACCCCTAAACTTTTACTTTGTACTATGGAATGCAAGTGTTAAGCATGTTCTTCTTGGGATTGCAGAGGCAACATAGGAATATGCTTTGCTGCAATAGTGCTCAGAGAACCAAAGTAAAGAAGGAGCAGAGCAAAGATTCCCATACATTTGTGGAACTCCACCAGATCTTAAGGAAATGGTACTGGAATCTACCTGATATCAGTTCTGTACCCCCAGAAGTAATTATGGCCAGAAACTAAAACCAGTGAAAAGTTAATTCACCAGAAAAGGAAGAGATTGAGATGACTTTAAGCCCCCATTTTCCTGGGCAGGAGGAAGTAGTCTATCAAAAGAAGAATAAGAAAATGAATGACAGAGGAATATAAGGAAAAGGGAATTAAATTAACAAAGATCTCAGAAAGAGCACATGCAGGTAAACCAACAGGGAAGATATTAATAACAGAAGGGAATATGGCTTCTTGATCATCTAAACAATTCCAAATATCTCTGAATAAATATTCTAAGAAAGGAAAATGAACCATTGTTTGAAGATGTACATGACCCCATGGATTCCTAAGACAGCATAGAACTGTATCAGCATGTTCCTGAATGGCCCAAGAGAAAAAAAAAGAAGTATGAAAGCAGAATTTATGGCCTATATGACAGAATAATCAGCAAAAAAAAAAAAAACCCAACAGCAACAACACTTGAATCCATAGTAGCAAATATCACCAAAGAAATGCAAAAGAAAATAAGTTATTGGAAATTCAGATGCATTGCAATAAAGAGAAGCAAAAAGGAATAATATTATAAGAAAATATAATTTCTATAAAAGCCACACATATCTTGAAAATATATATATATATATATATATAGAAACAATTTAAGGATTATAATTTCCCAAGAAGAACATGACAAAAAAAAAAAACAACCTTTAATACCATAATAAAGAAATAATAGAGAAAAATTGCTGAGAATTTCTAAACATGGAAAATCAAGTGCAAACTAAATGAACCCACAGATTGGCTTCAGAAAACAGATGACAACTCTTTTCTGAAAACCCTAAGCTACATAGGGGTTAATAAGGGTAAATAAATGATTTATGCAATCAGGAGAAAGATTTTCAAACATAAAGGAAAGAAAGTTTGATAACACAAGCCTCTTCTATATCACTAGAAACCATAGGAAGGAATGGAATAATATGTACTAAAGAGTAAAAGATCTCAAGATGCACTCCAAAGTGAAATATTAAATGTTTGCTATGCTGGGTCTTATGCTGAATACTGGACATATGAAGAAAATAAAACACAAAACAAAATAAAATAAGTCTCTGTCCTCGAGGAGTATATACTCTAATGGAGGTTTTTGTTTTTTTTAACCCTTACTTTCCATTTTAGAATCAATACTGTACATTGGTTCAAAGGCAGAAGAGCAATAAGGAGTAGACAATGGGGATTAAGTAATTTATCCAGTGTCACACAGCTAGGAAGTATACAAGGACAGATTTGAATCCAGGACCTTATCTCTAAGTCTGGCTCTATTGAGCCACTTAGCTGCCCCCCAAATTGCCAAGATTCTTAATCATGTCTGTGATAGTATAGTAAGTGTTCAGTAGGGAGGGCATGTTAGCAACATAAAAGTAGATTTAGATCACCAGCCTCATCTTGGTCCCTTTTAGTCTTGTTAAATGAAACTCTTATAGTGATTTGCTCATACTGTGACAGGCATAATAGGAGTTAAAGGAATTCCCGAAATTTAATTCAAAAAGCAAGACTGAATTCAAAGTGCAGGAGATGGGGACAGATTTATATATAATTTTAATGTCTCAATACTTTATGACTGACTGACTGTCCAGGCTGTGAATCTAAATCTCAGAAGAGCTGGCATATCCCATAGGGCTATGAACTAAAAATGGGGAAGGTTATATAATAGTAATAATGCAGCACAGAACCAGAATGTGGCAGAAGTAGGGACCTACCATACAGGGTCTCAGACCAGACACTAACAGATGTTTGAAGAGGAGAAAAAATAATCTAGTAGAGGTCTCCAGCATTATACAGCAATAGGAATTAATATCAGAGGACATCCGTAAAATATCAGATGGCATTGACAATTCTTAGGGGAAGAGGCAGGGAGGTATTTCAGTGGAAACACCCACCACCCCCAGGAATGTGTTTCCATCTTTCACTTCTATTGCCCTGTTCTTGAAAGCTTCTTACTTAAATCGCACCCTTTTGTATGTACGGTGGTCCAAGACAGGCCTAAGAATATTCCTTGCCATTTATTTTGTTATGCTATTTAATTAAATGTCTCATGTCTAAGTGGACAATTAATCTACATGTACTTCTAATCTCAGGTAGTTTTCAGGAAGTCTACATCTGATGGAGACCAAATCATATTTGGCATGTTATCTTTGATTGGATCATAGATTTAAAACTGTTTCATTGCATAGGTCCAATTTCCTTATTTTAATGTTGGTATGAAAAAACTGGAACTTTGAGAGGGTGAATGATTATAATAAATAATAGTGTTTATAGGTCACTTTAAGGTTTACAAAACACTTTACTTTTATTATTTTATTTTATCCTCTAGGGAGTCTCTAGGGAGAAAGAAAGAACTCTAGAGAGAAAGTATTATTATTATCCGCTTTTACAGATAAGGAACTGAGGAAGAGGTTAAATGATTTGCCCAGAGTCACATGGGTATTAAGTGTCTGAGGCCATATCTGAATCCAAATGTTCTTGACTTCAAATACAATGCTTCATCCACCGTGCCACCTAGATGCCTATGTGACTTGTTCAAGGTCATTTAAATAGTAGGTTGTAAAGTCAATAATCAAATCCATGTCCTCTAACTCCAAGTACTCTTTTCACTCCATTAGATTACTATTAATCTTGATCACAAAGAAATTTTAGAAGGACAAGAAGAGAAAGTAATAGGCCTTAGAACCTGGAACCATTTAGGAAAAGGGTACAGGGTTAGGGCTGAAGGAAGTAGATGAATGTAATTCCTCAGCAATGGAAAAGGAAACTGAAGCCAAGAAGATGAGAATGATATTACTTTCGCCTCTCCTATCCAAATAATAGGAGATAATAGAATTCTTAAATAATCCCATATCAGAAAATGAAATCCAACAAGCCATCAAAGAACTTCCTAAGAAAAAATCCCCAGGGCCTGATGGATTCACCAGTGAATTCTATCAAACATTCAGAGAACAGCTAATCCCAATACTATACAAACTATTTGACATAATAAGCAAAGAGGGAGTTCTACCAAACTCCTTTTACGACACAAACATGGTACTGATTCCAAAACCAGGCAGGTCAAAAACAGAGAAAGAAAACTATAGACCAATCTCCCTAATGAATATAGATGCAAAAATCTTAAATAGGATACTAGCAAAAAGACTCCAGCAAGTGATCAGAAGGGTCATCCACCATGATCAAGTAGGATTTATACCAGGGATGCAGGGCTGGATCAACATTAGGAAAACCATCCACATAATTGACCACATCAACAAGCAAACCAGCAAGAACCACATGATTATCTCAATAGACGCAGAAAAAGCATTTGATAAAATACAACACCCATTCCTATTAAAAACACTAGAAAGCATAGGAATAGAAGGGTCATTCCTAAAAATAATAAACAGTATATATCTAAAACAATCAGCTAATATCATCTGCAATGGGGATAAACTAGATGCATTCCCAACAAGATCAGGAGTGAAACAAGGATGCCCATTATCACCTCTACTATTTGACATTGTACTAGAAACACTAGCAGTAGCAATTAGAGAAGAAAAAGAAATTGAAGGCATCAAAATAGGCAAGGAGGAGACCAAGTTATCACTCTTTGCAGATGACATGATGGTCTACTTAAAGAATCCAAGAGATTCAACCAAAAAGCTAATTGAAATAATCAACAACTTTAGCAAAGTTGCAGGATACAAAATAAACCCACATAAGTCATCAGCCTTTCTATATATCTCCAACACAGCTCAGCAGCAAGAACTAGAAAGAGAAATCCCATTCGAAATCACCTTAGACAAAATAAAATACCTAGGAATCTACCTCCCAAGACAAACACAGGAACTATATGAACACAACTACAAAACACTCTCCACACAACTAAAACTAGACTTGAACAGTTGGAAAAACATTAACTGCTCATGGATAGTACGAGCCAATATAATAAAAATGACCATCCTACCCAAACTTATTTATCTATTTAGTGCCATACCCATTGAACTACCAAAATATTTCTTCACTGATTTAGAAAAAACCATAACAAAGTTCATTTGGAAGAACAAAAGATCAAGGATATCCAGGGAAATAATGAAAAAAAAACCACATATGATGGGGGCCTTGCAGTCCCTGACCTTAAACTATATTACAAAGCAGCAGTCATCAAAACAATTTGGTACTGGCTAAGAAACAGAAAGGAGGATCAGTGGAATAGACTGGGGGAAAGCGACCTCAGCAAGACAGTATACGATAAACCCAAAGATCCCAGCTTTTGGGACAAAAATCCACTATTCAATAAAAACTTCTGGGAAAATTGGAAGGCAGTGTGGTAGAGACTAGGAATAGATCAACACCTCACACCCTACACCAAGATAAATTCAAAATGGGTGAGTGACTTAAACATAAAGAAGGAAACCATAAGTAAATTGGGTAAACACAGAATAGTATGCATGTCAGACCTTTGGGAGGGGAAAGGCTTTAAAACCAAGTAAGACAGAAAGAATCACAAAATGTAAAATAAATAATTTTGACTACATCAAACTAAAAAGCTTTTGTACAAACAAAACCAATGTAACTAAAATCAGAAGGGAAACAACAAATTGGGGAAAAAATCTTCATAGAAACCTCTGACAAAGGTTTAATTACTCATATTTATAAAGAACTAAATCAATTGTACAAAAAATCAAGCCATTCCCCAATTGATGAATGGGCAAGGGACATGGATAGGCAGTTCTCAGATAAAGAAATCAAAACTATTAATAAGCACATGAAGAAGTGTTCTAAATCTCTTATAATCAGAGAGATGCAAATAAAAACAACTCTGAGGTATCACCTCACACCTAGCAGATTGGCTAACATAACAGCAAAGGAAAGTAATGAATGCTGGAGGGGATGTGGCAAAGTAGGGACATTAATTCATTGCTGGTGGAGTTGTGAACTGATCCAGCCATTCTGGAGGGCAATTTGGAACTATGCCCAAAGGGCGACAAAAGAATGTCTACCCTTTGATCCAGCCATAGCACTGCTGGGTCTGTACCCCAAAGAGATAATGGACAAAAAGACTTGTACAAAAATATTCATAGCTGCGCTCTTTGTGGTGGCCAAAAACTGGAAAACGAGGGGATGCCCATCAATTGGGGAATGGCTGAGCAAATTGTGGTATATGTTTGTGATGGAATACTATTGTGCTAAAAGGAATAATAAAGTGGAGGAGTTCCATGGAGACTGGAACAACCTCCAGGAAGTGATGCAGAGCAAGAGGAGCAGAACCAGGAGAACATTGTACACAGAGACTAATACACTGTGGTATAATCGAACGTAATGGACTTCTCCATTAGTGGCGGTGTAATGTCCCTGAACAATTTGCAGGGATCTAGGAGAAAAAAACACTATTCATAAGCAAAGGATAAGCTATGGGAATGGAAACACCGAGGAAAAGCAACTGCCTGAATACAGCGGTTGAGGAGACATGACAGAGGAGAGACTCTAAAGGAACACTCTAATGCAAATATTATCAACATAGCAATGGGTTCAAATCAAGAAAACATGTAATGCCCAGAGGATTTACGTGTCGGCTATGGGGGGTGGGAGGGAGGAAAAGAAAATGATCTATGTCTTTAATGAATAATGCTTGGAAATGATCAAATAAAATATAATAATAATAATAATTAAAAAAAAGAATAGGAGATATATGTGATGGATTGTGCCTTGCTTCTTAGAAAAAAAGAGTATAATAATTGCTATTGGATGGGGAATTCAGAATATCGTGAAATAGATATATTTATTTATTTATTTTAGCATTTTAGCCTCTCAGTGGGTTCTTTTTCTTCACCAAAACTTCATTTCCCCTGTTCTTTGGCTAAAACATGCACACATTCCCTCCAGTAAATTAGCAATGTCAGGATCATCCTAGAATGATCAGAGCTTACCATTTGTGGCACCTTAGCTGGGCATTCCGCATACCAAAAGAGGTCAGTGAGGAAGATATTTGAGGTCTATGAAATCATACCACTGAACAGGGTCAATCCTACCTAAAAGTTGCTGGAGAAATGAAGTGAGGGGAAAGAGGTGGAGATTCAGTTCACAATTTGAGTCATAGAATATGTGGATTCTATATCTGGAAATTAAGAAGAAACTTAATTTCAAACAAGGGAAAAGTGAAATAGCATCCTGGCAAAAACAGGATACTATTTGGATGGAAATTAGAGCATTTTGACTAGGGGAAAAACAAACAAACAAGGGAAAAGGTAGATAGAATGTAATAAAGTCATGTTTTTCACCTTAGACAAGTTTGTAATTTTTTTTAAAGGCTAAGAAGAAACATTCAGGTAGAAAATTAGTCAAGGTTTTTCTACTTCTTACATGATGTACAGAGAACTGTGTACTAACTAAATTGGATATGATTTTGAGCCTAGCCCCTTTTCTTGAGGGAACATTTCATGGAAAAGGTATATTTTTATATGGAACATCAAAAGAAAAACAGAGATGTGGATTAGTAGTGAAAAGGATCAGGAGACTTTCTAGAAGTGAGGAACAAAAAGACTCTGAAGTCTTAAGGACAGATCACCAGTACAACTAGCCTGACAACAACAGAATTAACCTTTCCATTCTTTTGACTGTTTTGTTTTTCTAAGTGGTAGAGAACAGGAGTTTATTAGGGGTGTGAAAGACATCCTTCAAAAGTAGAAATTATATACAGAAGTTGTCAAGGGATTGGAATGCTGTTATACAAGGTGACGTATAAATCTAAAATGTAAGAAACATAAAGATGAGAAGAAATCCAAGCTACCAAGAATGTACCATAAATTAAAAACAAACAAATCAACAACCCAAACCTCACAAAATCTCAACAATTACCATTGCTTGTGTTGACAGGAAGCTTTCTAACCACCAAAAGGACAAAATGAATTTAATTATGCCAGAAGAAGTTATCCCATTTTGCTTCTCATCCAGGCCCCTTATTTTTTCTTGTCTTTCCCTTAGCTTCACACTTTAGTGAAGTCACCTCTCAATACTCTACATCAGATGATGGGTTGTGACCTGTACACAGTAGGTCCTTAATTAACATTTGTTGCTGTTGATAAATGGAGAGGACATGAAATCCATCAGGTTGTGGCTTTTTTGTTTTTGTTTTTGTTTTTTAATAATCACAGTTCTACAAAAATAAAGAAGGGAAGGAAGTCAAAATGTCTCGGAGAGTGAACAACTTTTTGGGTGGGCTAAAAGAATTTAGATAGGGAGTATCCCCTGTGTACAGAGTACTGTAGTGGCTACTGATTCAGTTCAGTTCAACATCTATTGAGCATATATTATAGGCAGAGTATTGGAAATTGTGTTGGGAGGCTTGTATTCAAATCCTTCCTTTATTTACTACCTTTTACAAGTCATTTTATTTCTCTAGATCACAATTTATTCAAGTATAAAATGAGATACTTACAGTGATTATATCTAAGTTTCCTTCTAGCTTTGAAGACAATGATACCTTATGTATTCAGATAATATGATGTAAGGGAGAGGAAAACAAATGTGAAGAGAGGATCAGGCAAAGTGCTATAAGAATTTTGAGAGAGAAAGAGAGGTGGATGCTGCAAAGGACAAAGAAAATGAAAGGCTTTGAATGTAGAATATCTTTCTATTTTAATGGGAGAGATGACAAAGACAAACCTATAAATACAATACAAAGATAAGTAATAGATGCAGATATATAATCATGTGTACTAACAACTTCAGGGTTATACACATTACTATTAAACTTTTAAAGTGGTAGGTAGGTAGAAGGGAATCCTGTAGGTGGGAGTGAAGGGTTGCTAGAATAAACAGTCACTAGTGCAAGATAGAATTAGCTTGGGCAGGTTTTAGAAAGGAGGTAAGAGAGGAGGTAAAATTTTGAACAGTGAATAGGGATTTGTTTTGAGGGGTGTCCTAGATTAGGAAATGGTATGTATGCTCTAGAAATGAAGGCCAATTGATGGTCAATGGATTTCACTTATCCATCTGACATACTTTAATTCTTTTTTTTGGACATACTTTTTTCCATGAAGATAGTTTCCTATACAGGGCAATGTTTCCTAATCTGTAAAAGACTTTAAATGATCTAGAACAAGAGTTCTTAACTTTTTATGTGTGTCATGTACCCCTTCTGGTCTGGTACAGTTTATCCGCCTCTTCACAGAGATCTTAAAATTCATGAAAGAAAATACATAGAATTACAAAGGAAATTGACAAAATTGTAACCGTTTTATCAACATTTTTTAAGTTATGGGCCCTAGGGAAAGAATCTGTGATCTAGAAAATTTCTAGTTTTGTATTTCATCTATTCTACCCTTCCCCTGGTTCTGTTTCTATCCATTTTTCTTTTTTTATATACACTAGAGAAATTTGAAGATGTTAGTGGCTGAGAGGTAACAGTAACTTATACTATATAACCTTTAAGGTTTGTAAAGTTCATTCTATATCCACTCATTTGATCTTTGGGACAACCTTGTGAAGTAGCTGCTAAGAGCCTTCCACTCTGGGATTATCTTTCATCTTCTCTATGTATATCTTGTAAGTAACAAGTTATTTTTATGTTGTTTAATCCACTGGAATGTGAGCTCCTTGAGAGCAGGGATTGTTTGTCTTTCTCTATATGTTCAGAACTTAACACAGTAGCAAGTACTCAGTAAATGCTTATTGACCAACCAATGGATATGCAGATAAAGTGAACTATGGAGAGGACAATATATTGGGGAAAATATCATTAAAAATTTAAAAGTGAAAGTATATAAATAGATTGAAATGAAAGTCAGTCAATCTGACTACTTATTAGCATTTCCAAGAGGTAAAATTTTCAAGAGTGGTTGTAGGAAAGTATTAGAATTTTTTAACAAATAACAAGATGTTCTTTTTCCTAGCACCAGAATAATGCAGAATTAGCTATGATTCTCATTTACTATCATAGGTATATGCAGAGATATTCCATATATTTGTAAAATGTATATAAGAATAATCAAAAAGTTGTATATACATATAATATAGATATACAACTTTGAATTCATATATATAAGAGGTGGCATGTTGCAGTGTTTCATGGTGGATAGATCAGGCCTTGGAGTCAAAAAGATTTGGGTTCAAGTTCTTCCTATGACATATATTGGTTATGTAACCCTAGCCTAGTGTGTGCCTTGAAGCAACTCTCTAAAGCTATAAATCGGAAGAGTTGCTTACTTTCATTGGTAATGGCTGCTCTCTACAGCATAAAAGTCATAGATCTAGACCCTTCCCCTCCAAAGGGTATGAATATGTGTTCATCATTTTCAATACATGTGCAGTTCATATTTATATATACACATTATGCATATTGCACTATGTGCATATACACATACATATATGTGAATGTATGTGTACATATAGAAATAAAGTCTGGACCTGTTATTTCAGGGACAGGGAAATTTCAAATGAGAAAATCCTCTCTACTGTTGTCGGTCAGCACCACCTTTGCCAAGAGCACTGGGAGGTTATGACTAGTCCTGGATCATATAGTCAATATATATCATCAGTTTTAATTCATGTTCTTTTGACTATCTACTTTGCCACATTGCCTTTTTGTATCCATCTAGCTAGCTATCAATCTGCAATATACAAATGACTAAATACCATTTTGCATTAAAAATTTGAGATTTTGACACACCTTAATTTTCCTTGTGAATGATTCTGGAAATTACCAGAGGTAGAAATTATTTCTATAAACATGCAAATTATAATTACTATAAACATACACAAGTCTTTAAAAGAAACAGTCATATCCTGCCATGAACCACCCAGATCATTACCTCCTTTTTATTTGTGTCAACATTCCCTTATTCCTCACTGCTTGTTCCATGTTCTTGGTCCCATTTCTTTTCCCTACTTATATTAGGAATATACAACTTTGAAATTAACCTCATTTTCTTTTCATCTCTCTACTAGACAGAACTACTTTACTTCTATTAGATAGAATACTGATATGTGTATGTTTGTGCATACAATTCCAATTATTTGATATGGGAAGCAGGGGTTAAAAAGGGGCATTGGTAATCAATGAATAAGTAGGTTGGTGAAAGTCTTTGCAAGCTAGTGGATGTTCTTTCCTAATATGATTTTAAAGATTCTTTCTAGCAGATGATAGGTAGGCTGAACTTGTTGGGATTTTAGATTTCTGCTGCACAATAGCACCATCCAGTTGTCAAACCTCGAATTCAAATATATCTGTGAAAGAAACCAGCAGGACCCTACAGTGCAATGTGAACAACCTATCAATAGACAAAACAAGTAATCCACAGAAATGACTCAGGGTGCTATCAAGCAAAAAAGGTTCTTCAACACTGAGAATTTTGGTTTTTAAAATGAAATAGAGAACCAAAATCCAGACTCACCTTCCTCATGCATCAGTAATAAAGCACTTGAAACAAGAAAAAGGGTAGGCATTTCCTCTCATCTTTTTTAAAAAACCTAAGTAGGAGGTGAAGTCAATTAGTGAAAATGTTTGTTTTTTTAAAAGGTGTTTTAGCTTGTCTAAGTTTACTCTAAAACTATACTAGGGGAATATCAGTTGTATAGATGAAGTAGTAAGCCATATAATGTGAACTAAAGGATGCCAAAAGACCTCCCCTAAACCATCTTATTTACAGAGAAATTCAGTAGGAAAGTAGTACAGTAGTTCTTTAAACCAACTCCCATGCAGAAGAAATGTCCCACTTTGGCATAACCATCCCAAAGTCATCAAGACTGCCTAAAGAACTCTGTGGAGATCCCACTACTTTACAAAGCAGTAGGTTACTATTTTGAATTAAGTAATCTTTTCCCTAACCTTGCCTATTTTGATATCTGAAATTCTTACCTATACTTTGTGAGAAAGTCCTATTTCCTATTATAACAGAACTAGAAATACACTAGAGTTTTGCCAGCAGAACTATTATAAAAATTACTATTTGACTGTCATAATTAAACATGTGATATTAAAACTGCAAGTCCTCTAAGAAATTCTTCAAATATTTGAAATGGAAACAAAAGTTTATATAAAATGTATATTTAACTAAGATCATTTCCAGAACTATCTCAATTTCTATAAATATAGTAACTAAACAAAACTTAGCATATACTGCTTCCAGACGAAATCCATAATTTCTGCAACAATGTATCTTTATTCAAGTATAACAGGGAGCTTTGAATTACCTAGATAAAAATAACATGATTACATTATATTACAGAAATTAATAGTCTTCTTTGTTTCATTTTGTTTTTAACTTATGCAACCTAAGAGGGTCTGGATTTTGGCAGAGTTCCATTCATCACTAGGAAATATTTCTGATGAAAATACATTTTTAGTTTTAGAAAAATCACAAAGTACACATTTACTTGAGTGAAACAAACATTTGATGAAACCAGTTCTAAGTTCACTCTTGAATTCCCTACCAACCCCAATCCCAAACTCCCAAACACACCATCATGGTTGTTTATTCATGTTGGAAACAGCTTACCCTCACAAGGGTTGGCTAATCTTAATGGGTTCAAAGTCAAGAGAGAAAATGAGTCCTACCTAGCACAGGATTCTTGTATATAAAGCATAAGATTATATACTACACATATTGTAGAAGAAAGTGCCTTACTTAACAACCATTTCTTCATCCAAAACACTAATACTAGCATTACCTACCTTAGTCTCACTGTGAGAAAAGGCCTTTACAAACCTCAAAGTACTATATCGATGTTAAATGTTATAGCAAGTTGGCAATCAAATTCCAGGGTCTAGAAGTTACCTTACATCCTCTCACTTAAGACAGTCACTGTCCTTGTGGAATGTAGTTCAATTCATAGCCTAGAAACATGAGCTAATTGTACCTTAGATCAATCAGTAAATGATGTACAAATTTACAAAATAGGGTTGGCTAGGTTGATTTTTTTTTCTTTATTCAGATGGGGTGTTAAATCAAAGGTTTTGTAGTTCTAATTATATTTACTACTTATCTCAACACTAGATACTAGGAAGCATTACCAAAACTTTGACAGATTTCCACCAGATGGTATCTTAAGGTAAATTTCTTAGTCTTAGAAATCATAGGGTACTAGTACCCTAGTCACCTCCTTAGTCCTAGAGAAATACTGTTATAGAGCAGGAAAGATATATCAGTGGTAATCTGTATTTGTGAAGCAACTAAGGGAATAGAGCTATGATTTTGCTGAAGCAATGTGTGATTCCTGACTAAATCACTAGGCCTCAATTTCTCCATCTCTAAAACAAAGTAGTTAGACTAAAAGACCTGTGAGGGGCCTTCCAGCTCTAAATTTATGATCCTATGTTGGTAGTACATAGGGCAACAGATACCTGAGGCATTATTACCTGTTAAATACATTTAAGGAATTAAGCCACAGAATAACCAAACTCTGTGTTATGTAGCACATCGGATAGAATCTGAGCCTGGAGTCAAGATGACCCAAGTTCTGTATAATTTTCATAAAATCCAAGATATAAAATTTTTTGAGAGAAGTTTCAGGAAAAGAAACTGGCTAATCTCTTGAAGCAAGAAAGTGAACTGTTTGGAAAAAGTGCCATAAAAAATGTGGCAACAAAAGATCCAGAATGAACTTTGGGATGTAATTGAACTGAAGGGGGTTGAAACATTTATTCTGAATGTAAATTCTCATGCCAAAGGGGATTGTCCCTTAATTGGCTTTTTATCAATGTGCTTAACAAACATTGGTTTTGCACTTTCTCTTTTATTTCCCTCCTCTCCAACTATTGTAGTTTCCTCTTAGAAAGTGCAATATGTACCTTTAGCTAGATCTTTAGAGGTATAAGCTGATTATGTTAAATAAATCACTAGGGAGACTAGTGGTCCAAAGAATCTCAGGGGTGATTGTGAAGATAGGACTAACTCTCCCCTTGCCTATTTTTAAGCAAATCAAGAACTTAAAGTACCCCTACTTACCATTAAGTATGAGAGTTTACAAGTCACTAGAGTAAGCTCACACACCTCCAAAGGCCACTGACCACACCCCCCCCACTGACCCCCTTGGGCAGTGGTAGGCAAATTGAAAGGCTATAATTGGTTTCTGTGAAGAGGACAGGAAATGATGTGGAAAAGGGGGTATAAAAAGAGACCAATGTGGTCTAAGGGATCATTCCTTTCCTAGCATTTGGAGAGATTGGCCGAGATTCCTTTCCTGGAACTTGGAGTGAGTGGCATCTCAGCCAATTTCTCCAAATGCCAGTAAAAGAATGCCTCCCAGACCACATTGGTCTCTTAATACCCCCTTTTCCATGTTACTTCCTGTCTCTCCTCTTCACAGAAACCAACTGTAGCCTTTTAATTTGCCTAGCATTGACCAAGGGGGTTTGACAATACCTATGAGATTCTGAGCAAGTCACGTAACCTGTTTGAATTAGTTTTCTCAGCTATAAAATGACAAATAATGGCATATAGTTCACTGGATTGTTATGAATCAAATAAATATCCTGGTCCAGTGTGGGCACTATATAAATCTTTCTTCTTTTCTTTCTTCCCTAACTACATTTTAGATTCAGGATTGAGGCCTACTCCCAGGTCAACTATAAAGCAATGTTTCAAACCCAGACTAAAATGATATTATTGAAACTTTTAAATCATTGAAGCTTTTAAATCACCTAGTATGACAGCTTCATTTCACAGATCTTTAAAATTTGGGGGAAGCAGGGTGAGATGAAGGGGGAAAAAGGGGAGCAGATTCAAAATGGCTTGCTTAGTGTTAGTTAGAACAGGGTGGAATTTATCGATCACATAGCTTCATCATTCACACTATTTTCTCTCCTGAATCTTTGTTTAAGAGCTTTCTTTAAAAAGGCTAACTGGGATGTGAGAAGGTGGGAAAAGAATGTGTTAAACTGAGTTAACTGATGGGGGTTGGGAATGGAGGAGGGAAGGTGTTGACTTTTACATTCTGCCTACAATGACAACAATACATAAACAATGTAAGTGGCTGTGGACTAAACTTCATGTGCTTTTGTTTGAAAAAATTCATCAGAACAGGAAAGACAACAGTAATTATCAT
This sequence comes from Monodelphis domestica, assembly GCF_027887165.1. NCBI lineage: Eukaryota > Metazoa > Chordata > Mammalia > Didelphimorphia > Didelphidae > Monodelphis > Monodelphis domestica. Next base: position 303,847,424 of record NC_077229.1, on the reverse strand, counting down.
ACTGGATAGACCACAGTGATATATATTATCTAGATTATCTTCTAAATAACAGGGCAAAAAGAGATGTCTTTGTTGAAGTGATTCCTGTCTCTTGCCAATTTAGATTCTGAGATTATTTTCAGATGCAGCATGGGAGAAAAGATTGAACATCAAATGACCTAGGTGAGAATCTTATTACTTAAATGATTTCCAACATGTTTCTACAACTGAGTTTCCTAATTGTAAAATAGAGAATTTAATTCACAAAGCACCAAACTAGAAGGGTTTAAGAGGATCAAAATAATAAATATAAAACACCCTAAAAACACAAAACATTACATTTATAGGTACATATGTAATTACATAGTGTGTCATTAGCAATAATGGAATTTTCCCTTGAAATACTAACCAAGTTATTTTCAATCTGACATACTGTAAGGAACTAGAAATAGTAAAAATAATTATCCCTAAATTTGGGTACAGATTATTATATCTTCTGTCACATAAAATACAGTTGTATCAGGTCTGTTAGTTAAAAGAAAAAAATAGTTAAGGGAAGACACTATGGAGGTGTGTTGGGGGAGGGTGGGATAAGGGGAAAGAGGAAGAGAAATTATTTGGATTTGGAAATATACCAATATAAAAATAAAGTGCCTTAAATACATTAATAAAGATCTGCTCCAAAATACGAAGTAAAGAAACAATATTGTTGTATATAATCCTTTAATAGGGCATCTTTCCCATTGCTCCCAAGATTTTTTCTCTTTCTGCAGCTGTGGGCATATGTGGTTTAACTCCATTTCGTCGTCTTTCAATCATAATGGCATTCTAAATATAAACAAACAAAAATAAAAGTTAATTTTATATTTAAGTTTAGATCACTACTCAAGAAATTTTTCCTAAAGGCAAACTTTTAGAAAACACATTCAAGTTTCAAAGGGCAAGCTAAAAATAAATGAATAGCAAGCCAGGAAAAAATGCTCCCCTAAAGAATAAAAAAATTTGTCAAATGAAATTAGCAGTTATCAGTGGTGGTGGTAGAAGATAGAGAATGGAAGGGAAGAATAGAAGTCTCCTTTAGGTTCTAAATGGAACTAAACATGGGAGAAGTTTAAGAACAAAGGAAACCCCTAAAAAAACTATTTTACAGGTGCTTTTATAACTTTTATAAGTGCCTTTTAGAAAAACATGTCTATGAGTAGGATTATACCTTTGCTGAACACAATAACACTAGTAAATTTTAATAGGAGAAATAAGTTAACTTATTATACCTTTATGTTAGAAATGGGAATGGGAAAGTTGAAAATAACTGCTAAATACATGCAAACTTTTAGGGCTCTCTTTGTTCTGATATAGTCACAATTAGTCACTAAGGATGTGATTTCCCTAAATTTCATCTTTCAAAATGGTGTTTGAGCCATTTTAAGGCTTATGTGATGATTTCAAATATAGTTTTAATTCTACTTACCCAAAATTTCCTGCAGTTTTTATACTTCAAGAAGCAAGTGGTGCACATTTCTCTGTCATAATTATTTTCATCCATACATCTGGTAGAAGCATCTGACTCCTTTAACATGCAAAATTATTTAATGATAAAGATAAAACCAGTTGATTGTGAAAGCTATTTCAAAACATTCGTGGACAAAATTTCAATTTAACCTTTCCTGGTTCTACACATTTAGCTTCACACTTACTTTCACTCCCTACTCCCCCCTACAGTCTTGACACCCCATTTGTAGGGGTTAGGAAATTCTAACCCAGGTAGACCTAATAGATAAAACCAGGCTACAGATGATCCTTGAGCCAAATTAACTTCAAGAAAGCCTAAATTACACCTAATCCACCAAGGTGGCTTTAGGTCTATTTCCATCAGGTCAGTAAATGCTATGTGTTAAACAAGCAATTAAAAAAATATATTATACCCCACTTCAAATATAAGTTAGGAAAAAAGAGCTATATGAATTCAAAGGATTAGGCCTAACCCTTGGGAATTAAATTTAAGTAGTCTGAACCGGAAGTAGACTGGATAACTCCAAACATCAAAGTGAAAATGTGTGAACTTCAGTTAGTTAACTACAGAACTATATATGAGCAGCATGATTATCTGCTTTCATAAGCATAAGAAAACATGTTCTTTCCAAACAGGCTCTTTTAATTATAACAAAGCTATTAGGAACTATTTTAACACATGAGATGATCTAAGTTTACATGCCAACAATTTTTAAAAGTGAATATACATATGTATGAGAGAATACATACAGGCCTGAGTGGTATAGTTTTCATTGGCATAAGTTTCAGATGACTACATTACTCAGGGGGAGCAAAGCCACGAGTAAGTGTTGCTGGTCATACCCAACAAATGCCAATAAAAACTTTGTAATACAGCATTACATTTTGTTTATACTATACCTTTTAGAAAATACTTCAACTTTAAGAAGTTAGTTCTATTATAATAAGTTCCTCTACAGTTAGGTTACTTCAAGGACAACAGTGAACTGGGAAATAGGAAAAGAACTTAAATTCCAATGTCAGTTTTTAAAATGCCACACCTTCCAACTTTCCACACAATAAAAACTCCAATTGCTCCAAAGATTTTTCTCTGACATTATATATTGCACGACTAGGTGTCAAATGACAACAAAATGGCTTGATGTATAAATGTATGTATGTTTTACAAAAGTGTAAGAAATAAGTGGCAGCTCAATAAATATTTTGTTTGGTTAAATTATGAATATTTAAAATATTCTATAAAAAAGGATACGATGGTTGAGGATTTTTTAAAAAAAGTTTATTAAACAATTACAAACAATGCAGAAATTTTAAGTCCCAAAATTGGGGCTTATTCTTCCAAGTCAAAATCTATGAAAGTTAAAACAAAAAAAGTCATCCTACCGATAAACAAGGATTTACATCAGGGTCTCTAAGTCTCTTGGTAACAATGGGCATCCTAATCTTCTTACTGCAGCTACAAGTTAGAAAGAAATGTTACTCATATACTTTTTTAAAGCCCACTGACACAATTCCCCAAAACATTTAAGATTATATTACTCTGAAAAGAAAAAAGTAATGGTTACTCCCAGTTATAGTCTTATATACACAATAACTACTGAATGGTGTATATATATATATATATATATATATATATATGTACATATATATATATACACACACACATTTATTTATTTATTAAACAAACTATCCTTAAATATTGAATTGTTTATATATATACATATATATTATATATATTCTAAGCAATTCAATATTTAAGGGTAGTTCTGCTGTTTAATAAAGTATGAATTAGTGAAAATCCAATGGGTGTACATTAAGTGGAGAAGAGCAAGTAGGATCAAAGAATGAACCCTGGAAGGGGTAAGGGGTAAATTTAGGGGTTGAGACTGAATATAAATTTAGTCAATCACCAAGGAATGATATTGGATTATATTAGCCAATGTACATATAGCACTCTAAAGCTGAAAAATGCTTTATATATGTTATTTGAACCTCAAAATAATCCAGTAAGTGTTCCAGGAATCATTCTATTTTATAATTAAGAAAACTGAGGTTCAAAAAATGAATAACTTGCCTATGATCACCTATATCTAATAAGTATCAATGGCAAATTTTGAAATCAGATTATCCTAACTCCCAAGTCCATTCTATCTCACTTTCTCTGGTACAAGGATTGCCTCAGAAAAAGTCATCCCCAAAAGAGAAAGTACTGTGGATACCTTCACTAGTACTGCCTTTGATATATAATGGCTGTGATCCTGGGTAAAACTTAGCCTGTCAATATTCTAGGAAACTGTCAAGCTTTAATTTGCAGAGAAGTTGATAACCTGCATTGGTAAAACAGTTTCATTTTTCAATGAAATTAAATGTTCAGTCAATATCCCTGTAGATATACTGTGTAGTGAGCTTCTAAACCATCCCAAAAAGTGGCAGTTTTCACAGAAATCAAGTTTCTCATTTAAATTGTCATAAAAAAATTTTTTCCAGAAGTTTTTCAGAAAGTTTAAAGATGTTATACTCTTGAATCCTAAGAGGTGGAGAGAAATTCATTAAAGATGCCAGCACAATCTATTAAATTAAGATAATTGTGAAGTTAACTATAAAGTAAAAAACCACAGTTATAATCGTTATGATTCTGTTTTCACATCCCAAGAGAAAACACTTGCTTCTGTCTTAATACAGAGTAATCTAGGTTCCTATCTACCCCACCCAGGGGAGGGCAGGAAGAGTTGTAGAAAAGAAAATATATTCTGGTGAATGATATCAGGATTGTAAGACTGAGAGAATACCCAGGCTTAATTTCTTATGTAGATATAAGAATTATTTCACAATCATCTTTTGAGGATTAAGAAAAATTTAGTCCCTTCAGCTTTAGCTGATGTCAATGGGGCTACTTCATTTTCATGTTAACATTTAGAGAATACAGGTGAAGATGTCTTAAACTAGAGATATCAAAAGTGATGCCTGAACCAGATCAAAACATAATTGGGAAACATTTAACAAAATAAATAAAACATATATAACACTGCATTTTAAAACTTGGTCATTATGTGGCCTGCAGGGAGTCTACGTATGATGCTTATGAACTAGATGTTTTATTTAAGTTTGACACTACTGCTCTAGACATAAGTTCTAAGTAGAAGTCTACAGTCATTTGAGATGATAACTGTTAAGTAACAACAAACTAGAAGTGTCTTTCCTGCCTAAGGGCATTTTTATATTATCCTATTTTTTCTTGACAAGGACAGGCTATGTGCTGTGAAATTTTTTTCCTAGACCCTTAATATACTTCGATACTATGGAAATGAATATTTTGTTTTCAGTTTACTGTTTTAATCAGATACATTGGAACTCCAGAGGTTAACATGACTTGAAAGTAGGCAATTTCTTCAAGTTTTACTAAATTTGTAAGACACACTTGGTTTATTATTGGCAAGAACTGTTCCCTTTCTCCTTCAGGATTTTATATTCACTCATCCTGTTTTCAAAAATGCTTAAGTTTCTCAAAGTTACATATAACAATCATGAATTAGCTTCCAATAAACGTAAATTGAGTTTAAAGCAAAGTCCAATTGGATTAAAGAACTGATTAGGTGGTAGACTGAATATAAAGAACACTGAATTAACACTACAGTGGCTCCTGAATTATCTGGTACAGTTAAAAGGGAAGAGAAATTTTCTAATGCATTTCAGTATGATGTCAGTTCAGAAGGCAAATGAGGGGGAAGGAAAACAGCAGACAAAGACTGCTTGCACATTTTCTTCCCTCCCTTCCATCATCTTGAGTAAAAACTCAAAAACCTACCCAGGCAGCTCTCAGGTTATTATTCCTTGGTTTCCTCCAGCTGCAACTTTCTTCTAAGGTCTTGACTTGCTTTGTAACTGGATGGGGCCGGAACATCAAGGTGTACGTACAAACCCATCAACTGGCCTGACCGCTGGCAGGGTCCAGCCCCTCCCCCCCCCCCTTCCCCACCAGGACCGACGACTCCAGCCACTAATTGAAGCCTGAAAGACAAAATTAAGGAATTGCACACCTGGGTCAAGTGAGGAGAGGTGCAGCCCTAGGATGGTGAAGTGAGGGTGAATATGGGGAGTGGGAGGGGCGGCATATGACCTCTGACCCCTCGGGAAGGCTAGAATCTCACCCGAGGGTGCCAGCACCCCCACCCCCGTTAGGAAGGGCTGGGGAAGAGAGAGATTCGATGCAGGGAAGTGGAAACAGAAAGCTGAGGTGGGTCATCTATGTAACTAACACCTGACCTGGTGGGGAATGATGGTAAAAAAGAGGGAGGTGGTTTGCCCTTCTCTTCCACCGCGGGGTGGAGAGGTCACCTTACCCGTCCCAGTGCAAAAGGTGAAGCAGCTTCCCCGACCAGGAGGTGAGAGAGGATCAGGAAACACAGCCATGACTGGGCCTAAAGCACAGCGTTCCGGCCAAAGAAGAGGGAGGGAGCTCGGGCCCGAGCTGCAGAACCTTGGGGCAAGGGTGGGAGGAAGGACCAAGTACATCCTCACTCTAGTTACTCTGGAGTATGAAGGGAACCCACTCACCTCTCACCGATATTACCCAGGAACCCAGGCCGTCTCCAGCTCCAAACACGTCAATGTCTCACGCAGCAGTGCTTTATGTAGCACGCAGCCTAACTCGCTGCCCCTCTCCCCGGTTGCTACTTTGTCCAATCGGTTCTCACTTTCAAGTGACTGGCAACTGGATCGGCCACTCGCAGACTTCTATCCAGTCGGCCCCGCCCCGCCCCCAGCTCGCGAGGAGGCGGGAGCGAGGGCGGAGGCGGGGGGGGGGAGAAGTCCGGGAGGTATCCGCCTCCCTTTCTATTTCCCCCTCCCCCACGATCGCCCCCACCCCAACTCTGCGCCCACCCCTTAACACCAGCCGTATGACTGACATCAGCAGCTACCAACTGGCTGGCCGGAGTTGGGGCCGAGGCCGGCTGCAGCGACCAATGGCCAGGCCCGGCGGTAGAGGGTAGTGGTGATGGGGTGGAGGGAGGGGGTACGATGAAGGGGAGGGGGAAGGAGGGCGGGCGCGAAGGGGGGAGGCCTGAGAGGGGCGGGCCATCAGGGAGGCGGCGGCCCGAGCGGGGCCGGGGGAGGCGGCGGCGGCGGCGGCGGCGGCGGCGGCAGCGGCGGCGGCGGCGGCAGCAGCGGCGGCGGCGGCGGTGGGCGCGACGTCGGCTGCGGCTGCGGCTGCTGCAAGTTGGGCTGCAGGGGCAGCGCATACACTACAATGGCTGCTGGAAAGAGGCGAAAGGAAACAATTTCCAGGCCCGCCGCGTCCAGCCCGAAATATGAGAAAAAAATTATTAGAAATTCGGCGGGCGGTGTAAAGGCGGCGGACGGGCCAGAGGGAGGATGTTAAAGCCCCGCGGTGAGTTCTCCCGGGGTCCGGGGCGGGCGGAGAGGCGTTTAGCGGGGGAAATATCAGGGTTATTTAAATTATGGGACGAGCCGAGGGGGCAGAGGAGCAGCAGCAGCAGCCGCCGCCGGAGCAGGAGCAGGAGCAGCCGCAGCAGCAGCAGCAGCAGGAGGAGGAGGAGGAGGAGGAGGAGGAAAAGTTTGTGCTCCTCGCAGCCCCTGCTCGGGACCCCAGAGAGAGCAAAATAAAATGAAAAAAATAAAATAAAATAAAATCATTGGAAAGGGCAGCGAAGAGCCCCAGCTCCCGCTCCTGCCGGGGCCGGAGGCGACGCGTCCGGGGGACCAAAAGGTGAAGTAGGTGGGGGGGGGGGGGGAAGAAACTTTTTTCCCCCTTTTCTGAAGGGTTTGGAAAGTTTGAAAAGTTTTTTTTCTTCGCCTCCTCCTCCTCTCCTCCTCCTCTTCTCCTCCTCCTCTTCTCTGGTGCTGTGAATATTGTGACAGCGGCAGCGGCAGCAGCGAGAGCGGAAGACATTAGAGACCCGAAAAATCAGGGAAAAATTAATATAAATTCAGTTTTGAGAGTAAACACTCCGCATTTTCCACCAAAACATCCCCGGGGAAAGTCGCTTCCCAAGGGCCCCGGCGGAAACCCGCAGTCGGCAATATTTGGGGGGCACTTTGAGTGACTTGGGGTAACTTTGCCCCTTTTTCACCAGAGGTTTTTCTTTCCAGAGAAATGAATTTGTTTTTCCCCTTTCCCCAGGTAGGAGAGTTGGGGTTGGGGTGTTTTATTTGCTTGGGGGGAGGTGTGAGCCCTGAAAGGGGGGTTGCATTGGGGGGGTAGGGGGAGGGGGGGTGTTAAATGAAAGCAGGAGATCTGCAGAGAGCAGGGACAGCTTGTTGTCAGTATCATAAACAACCAAAATGGAGGGAGAACTCAGGCATATAACCAAATAAAAATTTTTAAAAAATCACAAAAAATGCCTAAAAACCCGGGATGCTCCCCCTTTTCTCGCTAAAGGTAAAAGTATCCACCGCGTTTCCCCTCAGGTCCATTTTGACTTTGCAGGGACCAAGGAGTTAATATTTATTTATTTTTTTAAAACTTTCGAAGGGCAAAAGCCTTTTATAACTCACAACCGACAATGAGAAAACGTGAAAATCCGATGCTAGAGAAGGAGGGAGAGGGAGGGGGGAGGTGGTAGTGCAGAAACTGCTAAACTTATTGGTAATGTGGACTGATCTGAGATAAGATAAATGCTGCATTTGCTATTTTATAACTCCCTTTTCGTGATCTTTGCGTGAGTTTGGGGAGTAAAAGAAGGGATGCCTTTATAATGTCACTTTCTTCGGACAGTGGGTACGTGTGATTAAAAGAATAAACCTTTCCGGCTGTAAATTGTATTTTCGTTGCCTTTACGTTGCAGGTTTTGTTAGTGGATCCCTCCTTTATTTAAACTGAACTCTATAGTAGTCAGGGGTAGAGGTGATGTTTGACTGGGAGGACAGAGAGTAAGCTAAGTGCACCTTTTGGGGAGGGCTGAGGAGTTTTTCGGTTTCTCTTTTCCTGACACCTTTGTTTCACCTGTTCCTCTTAAGTAAAGAATGTAAGCTGAAGTTTTCTCGTTTTATGTATATAAAAGGATGATGCCTCTTGCATCACATTGAAGTTAATGGGAAAGTGCTGCTGATGTTGGTTCCACGTGGGATCAGGGACAGAACAGGGCATGTTAAAGAGACAGCTTCTCTTTTCTTATAGTTATCATCACCTATGCAGAAGCTGTCTCTGGACCAAAGGCAGAGGTGCTTGGAGGGGGGGAGTAGTATGGGGGGGGTTGGGGGGGCAGTCTTTTCTTTATATTACAGAAGGTCATTCAGCTTTGGGATAGATGGAATGGGATGGAGTAAAAAACTTCATAAGAAGGATAAATGTTTAGATTTGTTTGGATCCAAGCATTTCTTTGGTGTAACAAGTCCTCACAGGAACTTTTTGTGTTTCAATGCTTTGCTTTGGAAACTGATTTTGGAAGAAATTGTGAAGAAATGGAAATAGTTTAAGGTGTATAATGTAATAACATAGCACAATTTAAAGGGTTATGAATTTCAGGCAATGAGATCAAAGGGCTCTGTTGGTCCCTAATGGGATTTACAGCCATTTTATAAAAACTTTAAAATATATAATAGTCACTCTGACTTATGCTTCATTAAGGGCTTCTTGCTGAAAATTGTAAACAAGTTTGGTTGGGGGGGGGGGGGTGGACATGAACATTTGAGCAATGGCCATTCCTGTGAAAAAGTATGTATGAATTATGGATAGGTTTACATATATACTTTTTCTAGAAAGGATGTACCATGGGTACCTCTCCTATGGCTCTGAGCCTTGAAAGGTTTTTAAAATCACAAGAACAATAATCAGTTTGCATCTTTTGGTATAATTTGTCTTAGTAACTGTTGAATGTTTACCTATTGTGAGCTATATCATCTGCCTTCAAGGGTTTGTTTTCTATTAGTTTAAAAATCTGTAATGTGTTAGTGATGATCTGTTTGAAACTATGTACAGTCTATAAGAAATTATTTGCAATGCATTTTCCACAGGTGTATGGAGGTTTCTGAAAGAAATTCTCATTTTTCTCTTATATTTAATGCTTACCTAAAAGTAGTTCTCATCCTAGATAAGAGACCTGAGTTTTTAGACTTCCTGTGCAAATCACCTTTCTTGCTATATAAATATGATGCTTTTTTGTATTCTATTATATGTTAACTTGTGTTCACAACATATCTCTTATCTTTACCACTTCTCTAAAATGTGTATAACTATACTACATGAGATTAGTTTAAATATCATCTTGTGGTTTCTGATTTAAAAACTCTCTTAAAAATTAAGTTACAGTTACTCTAAAGTAAATACTAAGAGGAATTAATTTGCTAACATGATAATTTGAAGTTGAATTTAATAAATGCCTCTATTTTCAGAGACCTAAGAATGTTATCAGTAAAGCCTTGGTGGATCTCAGTTTTTATATCCCTTTTCTTTGGTAAAAGACAAAGTTACTATTGCCTCTGAATAGGCATAAATATATGATATGCTTAAAAGAAAGGAAATAGTACTTGAATAAGCCAGAAAGTAACACTAAGAAATCAGTTTTCTATAAAATTGAATGAAAAACATTTCCTACAACACAAGTTAGATCATTGAGTTGTTCAGGTTACTTGGAAACTTCTTGTTGTCACAAGTTTTTTGTCAATTTAAAGAAAGGCAGTAGTATTGTGATTGCCTTTTACAAATCCTGCTCCCCAAGTAGTATGAGTTTGAGTGTGTGTTTCATACAGCTAGCTACTGTCAGAATTAGAAAATACTACCAGTGTGTACTAGTATGGAATTACTAATTCCTAGGGGAGTTCCTTTTGATAGAACACAACATAGTATCTAATTTGAATTTGCCTTTTTTTTTTAAAGCTTTTTCTATATTCTAGAAATAGTACCTGTTGAATAACCCTCTCACCTAACTGATATGAAAGTCTATTGGTTTTCTATAGCTGTCTATTCAGATTGTCTGAGGATGTAGTATAAGTCTAACCTTCCTCACTTTCCTCCCCTTCCCCCATTAGGGTTGAGAATGCTTTTACTGACAGATCTTATTTAAAATGTACCTAATCTCATAAATTCAAAGTTAGTGTGAGTTTTAGAAAGAATTTAGTTCTACTATTTAAAGAGAAAGAGATTTAAGGATTATTATAGATAAAATTCTCAAATCTTCTCAGTGTTTTAAACTCTAGACATCTCAGCCAAATAAGCTAGTGAATTTATTATTATTGATCTTCTTTCTTAACTTTAGTTTAAAAAAATGTTAAGACTTTTGATTTTGCTGTTTTATCATCAAAGTCTACCTTTTGCACATTTCATGGAATCTTGATTGCTACTGTAGATAGTTAGGTTCATTAAGTTTTCTGCAAAAGATTAGTTTCCTTTTTAAGGATTAAACTTGCTAAATTAAACTTAATGTTTTCTCTTTCATCACATTTTAAAAGACATGCCTATATCACATAGGTAGACTGTCTTTGAAGCTGTGCAATCAAAATCATAGTGCCTACTTGGAAAAATTAATATGTTTTTATTTAGATCTTTTTAATTTAGTAAATTAAGCTGCCTTAAAATGTATAGATTGATACTGTGGTTGATTTCACTTGTATGGCTTAATTTATATTGTCTAGGCTCTTGTAGTGTTTCTAATAGGTTCTACATGTATTGAATCTGGTGAAATCTAAAACTTTTCTCTATATACTGATAATATCTTGGATTCTTAAGTTGTTCTTTGAGTAAAAGAAGAGTTTCAGGAGAAGACTAGAACAAATGAATCTGTTCATCAAAGTGTAAAATAGAGGAAATGTAAAAGGCAAAAGGACTATAAATCCTTGAAACATTTTTATGTTTTAAGTATCTTCAGTAAGATATTTGAACACTTCTTCAGAATAACAGTTGGTATTCAGGACTGTACAAAAGTTAGCATTTAGATTCTTTAAAATTTTAGTGCAAACAGAAATTACCAAAGTAGGCACCATATTTAACCAATTAGTAGATGTTTAGGTAGCCTTAGAAGAATATTTACAAATAAGTTAAATATGATGGCAAGGTACATCAGTATTGATGAGCTGTAAGCCAAGTATGATTTTACTGTTTTCATATAGGGTTTCTTTTATTTATTGGACTAAGAAACCATTGTGTTAATAAAAAACTTTGCTTTTCAAAAATACATCATTACACACAAGCATTTTCAAATGCTTGTCACAGATTCTTTAAAACTGAATGCAGTATATCAATATTTAAAATATGTGATATGGCAGACTACAGCATCAAGTTCATTAATAGATTAAATTTATAATCAGAGGAAATAAAATTTTGAATTAATTTCAATTTAAACTAAAATTTTCATATCAGAATAATTTTCCATACAATTATTGAAATTTAGTTATCAGTAATTGAGACCATGAGAAGCATGCATATGTGAAGATTTAGTAGAATTTGTTATAGTCCCATATTTGAAATTTTCCTTTTAAATAAATTGGCTTACTGCCCAGTATTCTGCATTTTTATTTAATATGTACACCTGTCACTGCTTCTTCTTTACAGGGTAATATTGGCATGAATATGATGATATGGAACTATCAAGAGCACTTTGGTGTTTTTGTTTTCTGCTTCTCTGTGTGATGTTGAATTTGTTGTTGAGTTGGGGGGGGGGCTCCTTTACTTTTTTTAGCTTGTGATGCCTTATGAAATATTCTTAGTAGAGAGGAGGAATATTTTGTCACTTAAAAAAATTGAAGTGGTGTGATACTATTCACAGAGGATGGGGCTCTTCTCAGAATACATTTAAATTGTTAGTATTTAAATAGTCCCTGGATATCTTGTAAACAGAGTTACTGCAGGATCATGGTATTAAAACTAACCACAGTGTGTGTTGGGAATTTGAGATGACTACCTAAGAAATGAGTGTGCATACTTGCACATTGAGTGAGCGAACTTATGCAATTATATCTTAGGTTAGCAGGATAAGCAGTTTTGCCTGAAACATTTCCCTATACCTTGTGTTACCCTTTCTAAGTTAATATTTTTCTTAATCTTGGAAAACAAGTATTTCTAAAAAATTAGGGGGTGTCAAAAAGGAAATAAAATTTTTGGATGTCATTTTTAAGACCAAAATTTGAACTTATAAAAATGTATACATGTATAACCATAACTGAGGGCTAAAATGCACAAAATAGATGAGAAGTCCACAGGTAGACAAGGATTTTGGAATAAAATAAAAATTATGGTGAGTTTAAAATTTGACCTATGCAGACGCAGGACATATAACTACAAAACCAAATGGTTAAATATACGAAAAATAGTTAGCCAGAAAAAGTGGGAACTTAAATGTCTTTTAACAGAGATACCGTAGATTCTGCTTTTTAAACATGACCTTCCCAGTACCTTTCTTAAACAAGACTATTTTTTTCCTAATCCCATTAAAAGAAGTTACATTTTAAAAATTATTTATAGTGATTATTTGAGTCTAGTTTCCTTGAAAAAGAAAAGTGCCTTCTATGTTTTTAAAACATAGGATTATTTGAAACTGTGGCTTGAACATAATGTACCAATATCCTTGTAGTTTTATTGTTTTCATCATGAGAAGCTATTGACAATATCAAATTTTAAAAAAACTATATTTCATCTGATAATCAAAAATTTGCTTTTAGATTAATAAAAGTAGGACAGAGCTCTTTAATCATAAACAACTTGTCTTCTGGACTATGTGGTTCAAATTTGATCATTTCTTACAGAACTAGTATAATCAGAAAGATGTAATGCTACCTACTCATTTCCAGAGTACATTATCTATACACAAGAGAATGCTGTAGATTAAAAGAATTAATGCTTCATCTTAAGCACTAAGCTGTTTCTTACTTAAAGAAAAATATAATTTTGCCAATGTTTAGTATTAGAAAAGTTTTATTTTACTGGATAATAAAGTAGAGAGAAGAATTTTAATTAAAGGTATATGGAATCCTCTAACAAATAAATCTTTGCTTTTAATCTCTGTCAATCAAGATTCTGTGTCTGGTTAATTTCTTCCATTTTAAACACAAATTTGACTTATATTTTATATGACATTACTTTAATTGTATATTTTATTGATTATTTAGGCTTGATTAGTAGTCATTCTCTGAATATAGGCATATGTATTAAATGACTGAAGGAAAGAGCTGCCATATAAAGCTGACATACTTTTTGGTCTATAGCTGTTCAATGTCTGTTAAAAAGGCACAGTCATTCATTTTGATTAAAATTTAAAGAAATTCTAAAATAAAAAATTAGGAAAAGGGAAATTAACTCTTCTTGCTAAAATATCAAAATGTAGATGTTGATAAAATTTCTTTAGTTCACTGGAAGATAATTTAAGCAATATTTTTTCATTGTTCTTAGGAAACTTTCAATAAACTGAACCACTGAATTTTGAATAGCTCAAATGTGACTGATGAAAATAAGTAATAGTTTACTATAAATCTATTGGATTTTCTCAGTTACTTGATTTTTTCTTGAGTATCTTAATATTAGGAGTATGAATAGAGCACAGTTGCTTCCCATTACAACCACATATATATATGTGTATATATGTATATATATATATACATGTAAATACACATACACATGATGAATTGTGTTATAATCAACTTTAGGAAAAAAATAAAAATATTTTGTGAGATAAGACTACCTTTTGTATACATTATTTTATTATAATTTGTTAATAAGTATATCTTTACAAATAAACTGAGAAATCATATATTTCTATGAAAGTAAAGTATTTTGATTTGGGAAGAGTTCTCCCTAAACTAAATAAGACTATTTTTCTTGATATAAGTTTGTGAATAAAGATGTCTATGAATAGTGCTTCTGATTATAATCAACATTGTTAGGTTGAATTTGATTAATCTAAACTCCTAAAATACAATGTTTCCTTTTACTTTTGAAAAATTGATATTAATGCCTTCTTCAACTTTGTTCATTTATTATTGACCTAGGATATTTTTAAACCCCTCAGTTTATTCATTATTTTCATGCTTCCTGAGACATTGATAATATTTTAAAGGGGTAAAGAACTCTAGAAATTTATAAGGTTTCATATTAGATCAGAATTAGGTTATAGAATAAAATAAGAAAGTAAATTGTACCAGTGTGCTGGGAGCTGTCCCAGCAGATATGTGTTAGAAGAGGGTGAAAAGGTCTGAAAAAGAAGCAGCTTGCCAATCAGTGGTTAGTATAAGAGCCTACTTCACTGTGATGCCAGAGGGTTTTATTTTTTACTTCAGAAAGTATTTTTGATCATCTTCAGAGTTATTTGTATGTATACATAAAAATAATGTGAAGGTCTGGTTTACTTACTTAAATCTATTTCATCATATGTTCAGAAAGATTCAGCCTTTTAATAATAAGAGCTACCTAGCATAGGTGAACATGAATCAAACTATTTAAGATAAATTGGGTTTTTTTTTGGTCTAATTTATAATATATTTTAAATAAATAATAGAATTAATTGGAAGTAAAAAGCGAGTTTAAAATTTCAGTGGGACATCATGAGCCTTAAAACCAAGGAAGATAAATTAAATGAATGATTTTTCTTCAAATCTTTTTTTGTTTGTTCCTTGAAGTTTATAAAAAGGGAAAATATTTAGGAAAAGAAATAAAGGCCTTTAGGTAGTAGATACTATAAGATAATTTATGATAGTGTGTTATAAAGATTAGATAAAATAGAAAATAATTTTCAACAGCATTATCAAATTTAATAGGGTTTAAAATATTCTGGGTTTTTTTTTTGCTGTTGTGGGAAGTAATAGATGAGAATTGTTTCTTGATATAAGAAAGCATTGTAATGTTACTTTAAGTAAAATACATTTTTACTTATAATGGTTTGTGTAACCATTTTTAGAACATTTTTAAAACTTTAAAATATACATATTTCAGAAATGTCACAGGTAATGTTTTCCTTACTAAACTTTCACAATTAGCAATAGCTTACGCTGTGAGTATAATATAGCCAAATCCAAGCAATTTGTTTTAAAATTGTATTTGCTCTAAGGATAACTGTTTTCCTTTAATAAAACTATTATTTCCAAGTGTCAGGTAATATAAGAAGTTATTAACTTGAATTTCACAATGAAACAAGATATTTTAAAATGATAGTTTTTGTTATCTGAATATGTAGTAGTAGGAATGGCATTATTTTTTTTTAATGGGATATGAATCAAGTAAGTGTGTGGTGAGGTCCTTGAATTATATTCAGCAAGTGTAGAAGAAAAGGAGGAGGGAGGATGTAAGGCAAACTTTTTAGTTTATTCATGAATCAGTCCTCAGAGATGCTAATTGGGTTTCTAACTAAATGTGTTATTACTAAACTGCAATTGTACACATTCTTTGAATGGTTTATCTAAAACCCAGAATTATGTGAGAATGTTAAGGAACTATTTAATTGGCACCAACTACCCTTGAGCTCCTAAGAAGTTATTGCATATTCAGTTTTGTATCTATGTATAGTCATTTGTGTGTATAGCTTGCTTTGGCTAGGCTTCTATGAATTTCATTCTCAGTGCTGCCACCCTGTGTATAGCAATACTTGTATATGGCAGTACTGTGTTACGCTGATTTTTCAGTGCTTTATTATCAAACTGTACTACTCCAAATTGCTGTCTGAAGACATCTATATTTAAAGAAATTTGAAAAGGTATTTAGATTTCCCCTGCTTTTGGATTTGTTACTACGTTATTCCAGGTGAAAAGGCACAGATTTAAAATGCTTAACATTTAGAAGCCAAAAATAAAGTTTAGGAGTACATTTTTTTTTTTTAAGAAAGTTCTCAGATTTGTCTATAATTCCCCTAAATCAGGTTGCCTTTTCACTGTTTTAAAGTGGTCTTTGTCATTTGTTAAAAGGAAAAGAAAATTTCTTAATCCTCTAAAGGTGGAAACTCTTTATATTTTGATTTTTTTGGTCATAAGCAAATTTTCCCTAAGTTAAAAAAAGCTTGTTTTTGCTTTAATAAATCTTAAATTTATTAGTTAATTAGTTGTGATAGCCCTTTATTAATTTCTTCTAATCCAAACTATCTGGTTAACTTAATATTTCACTACCTCTTGGAGTGTTGGATCATTCCTTCATATGATTATTATTTGGATAGTACAGTAATTTTGTAAGTACTTACACATATACTTCTTTTGATCCTCATAACAAACTTGTGAGGTCAAGACAGAAGTGATATGAGGAGGATAGTAACAGTTTTGGATTTTAGAATTCTGACACTGATCTTGAGTTTTCTCTGTATAATTGGGATAGTTATGTTCACTTGATTTATAAGAAATGAAATTCATAGGCAATTAATTCTAAATATGTTAATATTAAATTAAAAATATTATCCTAAAAACTTAATGTTTATTTTTTATATCTCTTTTAATAGAATTTTTCAGAAGTAAAGAGAACTAAACACTCAAGTTACAGAGAATGTTACATACCTACTAATTTTTGAAAGCTCTAACTAAGGAATTGTAACCTTATTGAAATGCAATATCATCTTAAGAACTTTATAGAAGAAAGGAATTTACAACAATTGTCTTATTTAATTTTTAAGGTGGGTCTAGTTTAATGTAATTTTCCTAATTTAAGAAAAGTTAAAAGCAAAATATTGTGAATTTAGACGAGAGCCACTTCTAAGTTCTCAATCTTAATTTATTTTTTTAAATGTAGTAATGTAAATTAAAATGAAGGTTTTTAATATTTACTGCTTGCTTAATAAGTCTGGCTAGTCCTAAATGCCAAATATTTGTTAGAATTGCTATTGATACCCTTGCCAACCACAAGAGTTGGGGAGCACCCTAGTTGGATGTTTGACTTATTATTGCATGTAAAGATATCTCCATAGATTTGCTCCCTCCCACCCTCCCAGAATAACTTGGTTTGTGTGGAAAATGTTGTATTTCATTATTTAATCAGCCTTCCCCAGTATTAAAGCATTATAACTTATGAGCATTTGTAAGGCATATTCAGAGTTACAAATATTTTATATAAGATGATTGTGAGAAATAATTAATCAAGAGGGTTGGTTATTGAGGGACAAAGACTCAGGGTCACAAAGATGAATTGGTGACTTGGAATTTGTTAGCTGTGCAACTTTAGATAAGACATTATTCTCTTTGGGCCTTAGTTTCTACATCTTCAAATGATATATATAGTTGCATTTATTAGGTCTTTTATAGTAGGATTCAGTGATATTCTCTATGATCGTAATTCTAAATTCCCAAATTTATGGTATTTTGTGAACTATTGAGTTACATAGTGCTTTTGTTTCAGTAAATTAGTGAAGCTATTGGTTTTAATATTAAAAAGTAGCAGTTCTATTTTGAGGAGACATGATTTGTTGTTAACTTTATGTTTCTTATTAAAATCACAAAATATATAATAGTTACTAAATTTCAACCTTAATTTATGATTTCCTTTTTTTGTGATTAACTTTTTAATCTTTCTTAAATGCTACAAAATATCCCTATCATTTTGATTGGGGTGGAAGTAACCTCTTTTAAAAAAAAAATTTTTAAGTTTAACATTAATCATACTTTTTGGGGAGGAAAAAATCCCACAAAAGAATTTTGTTACTGATAAATTGATATGTTAACATAAGGAATGAAATAAAAATCAAACTTCTTTTCCTTACATCAATGAAAAGAGAAGGAAACTCACCTTTATTAAGTATCTCCTATGTGCCAGGTGTTGTGCTAAGTCTTGTTTTATGAATATCTCATTTGATCTTTACAGTTGAGGAAACTGAGGCAGACAAGTTAAGTGACATGTCTGAGGTTGCATAATAAATGTCTGGGGCCAATTTAAACACAGTTCTTCTGACTTTATGCCCAACATTCTATCTACTGGGCCACCTAGTTGAATCAAAATGATTTACTTACTACAGTCGAACAGGTTGTATTCCAAAATATTGGACTGTGATAATGCATTTTCCCATAAAGTGCACGGTAGACACCTAATTACCATCTAAGACCATTTTTCTATGGAAAATAGATTCAGAATTGTAAGTTAATATACCAGATCATAAGACAATAATAAAAACTCTCTTAGTCCTTACTCCCATCAGCAAAGTGTTGTTCAGTTCAAAACTCTTTGGAGTTTTCCTGGCAAAGAAACTGGAGTGGTTTGCCATTTCCTTCTCCAATTCATTTTACAAATAAGGAACTGAGGCAAACAGAGTTGAATGGCTTGCCCAGGATCACACAGTTAGGAAGTATCTGAGGCCAGATTGGAACTCCAGAAGATGATCATCCTCTTTCTGACTGGACAGCATTCTTTCCATTTTACCACCTGGCTGCTGGATCAGCCAGGAGAGATTTCCCCTCCCTCCTTCTCTTGTCCTTAGTGAATGTCTGTGTTGTAGTGGGCTTGAGGAAATGAGGATGGTGGCATCTAGCGAGGGATCAATTATGGTGGTTCAGAAGGGAGGATGGGAGTGCTGAAAGTTCTTCCTCTCTACCCCTATCCCCATTTCTTTGGATAGCCCCTCATGGGGAAGACAAAGTCCTTATGCTTCATGAGTTTCCAACTGATATGAGGAATTATGTGAACAAAGGATCATGATGTGAGATAGTTATGGTGTCATTTTAAAAAGCACTCAAACTCCTATAAGGATTCAGAACAGTAATGGATTACTTAGAAAAAGCCATTTGTTTTAGTTTTTTGACCAGTGTGGTACAGTGGAAAGAGTGCTAGATGGAGTGAAAAGACTTAGGTTTGAATCTTGAGTCTTTCACTTCTTGTGTGATTTGGGGGAAATCGCTAAAACACTGGGTCTCAGTTTCCTTATCTGTAAAATGAAGTGACTGGAATAGATGACCAGACTCCAAAGTTTTTCCAGCTTTAATTCTACAAACCTTGTAGAGCAAAGGTTTTAACCCTTTTATCCCTTTTGTGTTATGAATCCCTTTAGCGGTCTTAAGGTCTGGGCTCCCTTCTCTGAATAATTAATGTTTTGAAATGATTAAAATACAAGATATAGGATTACAGAAGAAACTAATTATATTGAAAAACAGTTAACAAAATACTTTAAAAAACAAATTCATGGACCGCAAGCTAGGCATACCTGCTCTTTCCCAGTATACTACTTGTCAAAATAATATGCTTTTCTCATTGGGAACAGAGACTTTAAGAGTGGAAACACAGGAAAGGAAATAATGAAAGGGAGAAAATTTTTAAAAAGTAAATAAAGGTTACATGTAATGAAACTATAGTTTCTGTCTCCACTTAAGAGATCTTTGTTCCAAATATTTCCCCAGAACGTCACTACTTAAAGACAGTTTTCTTCTAGATCTATCCTGCCCAGTGGGGATTCTGCTCTTCATTACTTATTGGAATATTTATTTTCTGCTACTTTTAAAATACTTCAAAACTTTAGAAATCGTTGTCTTTTTTTAACTGAATAAATTATTAAGAATGAACAGTGCTTTTTATGGAGAATTAGAAGATGTCAAAAATATGAAAGATTTTAGAGATGATTCTAATCCTCTTAGAGTTGAGAAAACTGAATCTTGTGAGATCTTTAACTCAATCAAAGGCCCATAGCTACTTAATAAAAAGCAATGCTTAGAATTTTGCCTTCTGGTCCTCAATCCATTGAGTTTTGTCCTATATTAGAATATGCTGAATTATGGTGTAATGGAAAGAATTTAGGGCTTAGAATCAGAAAAATTAGGTTTAGATCCCATCTCTCTACTTGCTAGTTGTGTGACCACAAGCAAACCACTTAACCACTGTGAACTTATTTTTTCATCTGTGAAATGGGAATAACAATAAGTCTTATCACTCATGGAATGCCATCATTTTTAAAGGGCTAGAATTGAAGATCAGCTAAAAGGTTATATTGATACAGAAAGATGGCTTGAGCAGGGTGCAACACATTACCAGTTCAGACTTAAGAAAGGCTGCATAAAGTGTATCATCTGTGAACTCTGTTACCAGAAAAGAAATGGGTTAGTCATGTGATGGGAACAAGGAATAACTGGTGGACATTACATGTATACTCACTTAATGTCAAGAGAACTAAAGTATATGGCTCTTGGCACTTGAGTATGAATTGACCCCTTTATGAAAGGGTGTAAATGAGTCATAAAGGTTGAGAGATATGGATAGCTTGCAACAGATATCAACCAATGAAGGCTCAAAGTATAACCTACCACAGAATTGTGAAAAAAATTATTTATAAAGCAAAAAGTGCTATATAAATATAGCTATCCTTTTTTCCAAGAATCAATATCACATAAAAATAGGCCATAGTTCCTACCAGCAGGGCCTTCCTAGTCCAGTCAGGGTGACATCACACTTTATCCTTAGTACAATAAAAAATTAATTCCCAGCTTTGATAAAATAAAAAATCCACTTTTTAATATATCTAGTGTTTGTTTGGATTCCATTTCAAGGTACCTGATTTATTCTCAAGGAATAATTTATATATTGAGTGAATGTCATACTTACATGCCTTTTAATGGACATGTATATAAACCACAAATACCTATAAAATTTAGTACCTTAATAGAATATAGGTTATAAATTAGCTGGTGACCTTTTCAACAAGAGCATATTTTAGAAATAGATAACATGCATACCTTAACACACAAATGTTTACTCTAAGGATCATAAACTAGTTTCTAATTTAATCCTAATTTCATCCTTCTTGCCATAAACCAACATTTATTAAGCACCCCACAAGGTATAAGGCAGCATTTTTGACTGTGGGTTTAAAATATTATAGTTAAAAATAGTCTCTATCTCTAAAAAGCTTATGATCTCCTCAAAAGACACATCTGGCAAATACAGATAAAGTACACTAAGTAAATATTGAACAAGTAACATTGCTAATATACATAATATCCAATAGTACCTCATTTCTCTAGCATCATTAAGCAGATAGATGTTTCACCAAGTGAATTTTCCTTATAACTGATGTTTTAGTCCAGTGGCAAAATTTTGTTTTAACTATTTTGCAAGGAAAAAATTTCTAAGTATTTATTTTTTACTATATTATTATATTATATTACCTTTTAAACTTAAGGGTACAATTAAACTTTTCTTGAGGACTCATAATGGTTATTGTGAAGATTATTGGACTTTGGTATTATACAGTGGTAATTGAGATATGTTGGCCTTTCTTTCATCATACCAAATGGATCTATATTACTAATCTTTTACATTTTTATTATTTGTCTGCTTTTGTCTATTAGCTGTCACTTCTATAGTCTTACTAATCTTTTACATTTTTATTATTTGTCTGCTTTTGTCTATTAGCTGTCACTTCTATAGTCTTAATTAATTTTTAATTCTATTCAATTCTGCTGTAAATTGGGAAACCGTTTGTTAGAATTGTACCCCAAATAAAAATAAGTTGATTAAGGATATGTCCTCTTTCTTCTACTTACCAGCTTTGTGATTCTGTAAAAATCATTTTTTTTTATTTTCATGAGTCTCTATTTCCTCATCTACAAAATGGGCACAATATTTGAAAGTGTTCCTCAGGGTTCATTATAAGGAAAGCTACTTATAAATTGCTAAGCTCCATATAAACAAACATGAGCTCTTTAGTTGTTAATAAAAACCTTTGCTGCCTGTCTATGAATAAAATGCCTGAATTTTAGTGCAAATATTTTGCTAGATCTCCTTTAACTATTCAGAGACTTTTTCTTCTTTTATCATTTTTACCTATATGCAAGAGAAGGGAGGTTGTGAAATATATGAAATATTATTTATGATAGATTTATGCTGCACTGCTAATTAGTACACTTTTAATGTATTACTTATTGACTCCTTTCCTACTCCCCACAAGGCCTATTCTAGACCTTCTCTCCTCAAATTCCCCATTTCAACTCTTTGAGCAGATGACCCTGCCTTATAATTTACTGAGAGGATTGAGACCATCTGGGCTCCTTCCAGTCTCAGCCTCAAAGCTTCTCTGTCCTCATCCTTTCTCTTCTTCTTCCTTTCTGTTTCTGAGGATTAGATAGCTTTCCTTCTGGCTAAGGCTAACTTCCATCTGTGCCCTGGGCTCCATCTTTTTCCAAGTTACCCAGGACATCACTTCATTAGTCATAACAATTAAGGATATGCTAAGTACCTAGCTATCCTTCAAGTCACTAGGCCAAGATGTGTTTTTGAGTACTGGTAGGTATTTTTGCCAAGCAATAGAAGAATGGAGAAGGTGTTAGAGGACAGGAGATGAACAGATGTCCTGTTTTAGGGTTTTTTTTAAGTTGGCTTTATTTTCTGCTCAAAACCTAGAACATATAATTAATGGGATGGCTAAAGGTTGGATACCCATCTAGAAAAGGGGTTATTAAAAATCACCAATAGGTCATGACTAAAGGACCGAGAGAATAGGTAAAGAAGCATACTTCTTCTTTTAGCAGAGAGACAGAGACTACTAGGGCAGAATATTGTATTCTCAAAAACAACTTATGCATCAATAATTTTTGCTTAACTGTTTTTCTTTGAGGGAGGTTTTCATTTTGGGGAAAGGGGGAGGTATTTTCAGAAATGACTGGTGTGGAAACTAACAAAAGAGGAAAGTCTCTGAAGGAAGAAGAAAGACTAGTTAATGTCTATATTTTGTCTAGTTTCATGCTGAAATATAGCATGGTATAATGGAAGAGAACCTGAATTTAGGGTCATAAAAACAGGGTTTGGATTATGACTTTGCCACTTACTGCCTCACATTCAGCAAATTACTTTCTTGGCCTTGGTTTCCTCATGTGTAAAATGATGAGGTTGGACTACATGATTTCTACAACCCCTTCCAACTTTTGAGCTATGATCTGTATGGCCAGATGAACTTTAAGATGCTATCTGCAAATTTTTTAACCTTATGATTAATACATTTTAATTTTTAAAAGTAAAATTATGCCAGACTAACTTCATTTCCTTTCTTCGAGTTTAATAAGTTTATAGTTGCTATGGTTTACCTAGATTTTTACAAAGCACATGGGGAAAGTCTTGCTATTGGAATGTAGAGATGTGAGCTATTCTTTAACACAATTGGATAGATTTTTGAGCTGATGGAATAATTGATTCCAAAGAGTGGTCTGTAGTGATTCATTATCCATTGAAAATGGAGGGATTGATGCTTTGTTTGTTACAGTTTAATGTTTGTTTGTTTGTTTACCGATACTGATAAAGAGTAGGTGATATGCTTATCAAGTTTACAGGTAGCACAGAGCTATGAGGTATAACTAACAAAATGAATAACAAAATTGGAATCCCAACAAATCCTGATAGATTTATTTAAACTAATGAAGAGTGAAGAAAGTAAACCTGGAAGAACAATATTACAATAATGTAAATGAAAACAATACACATATACTAAACTAAGATTAGTTGCAATGACCAGCATTTGTCCTAGAGTAAAGATGACAAACATCTTACTATTCTTTAATTGGAGAGAGAGAGGTAACTATGGGTATGGAATGTTGCATATATTATCAGATACAGTCATTCTGTAAGACATTTTAATGGACTTGTTATTATTGTTATTTGTCTTAATATTCTATTCATGGGAGGAGGAGAGCAATTAAGCAAAAACATCTTCACATATGACAGCACATGCAAAATAGTCCCCTGGTCTTCTGCCACAAAGAAGAGGGAAGTATTTTTCATTATCTTTTTTCTGAAACCTTCATTATTTTTTAAGTTACCAATTTCATCTTTTTTTAGTCATCTTCTCATTGATGTTTTATTCACTGTGCACATTTTTCTTGTTTCTACTTCATTCTGCATCAGTTCCTATAAATCTTACCCTGTTTCTTTGAATTCCTCCTTCATTTATTTTGGTGTGTATAATCTCAAAATGTATGTATTATGTGTTTTCCCCCCTCCTGTTATTTCACCATGGGCAAACATCTATCTCATTTACAGGTTTTTGCTATCAGAAAAACGTCACTATGAACATTTTTGGTATGTAAATGGTCTTTTTCTCATTCTCAGATACTTCCATCTCTTTGCATTAAGTGAAACCTGACATTCCCCCAAGCGTACCTAATATCCCTTGTTACTGTGTTCAAAGTTGAGTATTTATTTTTTTATGCCTTTCCCTTATTTATGGATTTTGAGAAAGAGATATCATTCTTCCTGTTTGCCACTGGTATTCCCAACCTCTGTTGTGATGCTATCATTCAGAAACCTCTCCTCTTTTAAAATTCTTGTTAGACAATATGCCCTCAACAATCAATAAATCAATAAGTATGTTTTAAGTGCCTACTATTTACTAAACAGCATAAGTTGCTGGATATATAAAGCAAAAGCAACCCAGTTCTTGCCCTCAGGGAGCTTATATGCTATCTTGGGAGGCAAGCACATATTTGAATATATTGAAGATAAATATAATATAATTTGGGAATTCTTGTCACATCTTTCCATCTTCTCACAGCACCTTCCCTGGTTCTGATTTGGCAGATCTATTGATTGTCAATGTTTTAGTTTACCCAACAATCTGTCTGGCCTTATTTATTTTATTTCTGTTAAATCCCAAACTAGTATGGTAGTAGTTCCATATTTGTTAAAGAGTTTTCTTAGAGAGGTTTAGAGCATTTGGGGAGAATTGGATAGAATGAATATGTAGGGACAATAAATAGAACAGATCTGTTGGGGAATGATGTGGAAGGATACTACATATCTCAATCCCTGTTCACTGCCACACACACCCAGAGTTCATTTCCAGTACAATATATGTGATAATGAATTAACATATGTAAAGTGCTTTGCAAAATTTAAAGCACTTCTATAAATGCTAGTTAATATGTGGTAGGAGTGAGATAGAGTCATTCCTCCAGGCCTTTTTGGAGGTAGATCAATGAGCATATCTCCTAAAGAGCATATATGAACATGGTATAATTCAGGTAAGGACAAAGGTATGGTAGCTAGAGAAGGGGGTAGGTATATACATAACAGAGAAAGGAGGGGAGAGAATACACAGAAAGAGTCTTGCAGCCTACTTAGCTCCAGACAGATGTGAGATCTCAAGTCTCACACTACAATTAAATACTTGAAGATGGATGACAAAGAGTAAGGAAACTGCATTTCCCCATCCCTGGCTCTCCCCAATACAGAAAAGACTTCTTTTCTTGCAAATGGATAGAGGCAGAGTCAATAAAGACATAAGGTAAAGGGCTGAAAGAGGTAATGTGCCCTTCATTAGGACATCATTCAGTGGGGGTGGGGGGGGGGTGGAGAGAAAGTAGATATATTTTAATTATCTGTGATGCCCTTGAAAGTCTCTTGTACTCTGGTCAAGTAGACCCAAATTCTCAGAACATCAAGATGGAAGACTGAACAGAAATGGTACCATATTTTTCTTAGCTTAGCAATAAGATGCTAGTATTTTTGGAGATCAGCATATTCAGCCATTCTGGAGCTGGTTGCCTACCAGATGTCCATAGAATGATGTCACATGGGACAGGGTTTCACCCCAAATACTTTTTGTAATACAACCTTGACAGAATGAGTAATGATCCTTTGATGGTGTCTTGGAATTCTGAATCTTTTCATTCTTTCTTACCTTCCTTGATGATTATGGCAGCTGACTTAGCCTTCTTAACATCTCTGACTTACAGGACCACTGCCTCATAAACATCTTTATTTTACTTATTATTTTCTCCAATTTATACAAGGTTCAGAGAGATTGAGTGACTTACCTAAATGACACACAGTGGTTAAAGTCACAACATTTTTCTGATTGAAGCCCTTAGGATTTTATGCCAAGCTCACTTCTACACAGAAGTTCTTATGTTCAGTCCCTTATTGATTCTTTAATTTGTAACAGAGTATGACTAGTCAGCAACTTCTAAGACATAATCTTCTGCCATCTTTCTTTCTCCTTTGAGTTTATGTAGACCAACACTCATTTTTCAGATATTTGTCTAATGCCACACTCTTATGTATTTATCTTTTTCATTCCTCCCACACTGAATTATAAACTCCTTAGTGGTAGGAACTACATTCTTTGCACATGGTAGGTGGAAGTTTTATGATGTTCTTAATAAATGATAAATTTTAAAAAGTAAATCATATCTCCTACTAGGTGGGAACCAGACTGAAGGCAGAAACATATCTTCATTAACTTTGTATCTACATAGTATATGTTTTCAGATATTTCCTAACATCATTAAATGTCAGGATAGTGGCAGAAATTAAACAGAGGAAGTCTAAGAAAGAGATGATATATGGTTTTAAGAGGAAAGAGTTTAACATAGTAGGAGAAAAGAAATTCACCTCTTTACATAAGAGAGAAGGATTTAGAAGATGCCAAAAGGGAAGGGAAGGGAATTTAATCAAGCTCAAAGCTAGAGAATAGGATGGAAATTTTAGTAAAGATAGAAAGAAAAAATATTTAAAGATCAGTCAAATCTTAGAATCATGGAATTTGAGAACTGGATGTTTGCCATATGCAACTCTCTGAATTGTCAGATGAGTAAACTGAGACTCAAAAGATAGATAATGGTTCAGTTAGTGATAGCAGAATCTCAATCCTTCCACAACACCATGGCATAAGAGGAGAAAAAATTTTCTGGGACAAATGAGAAGAAGGTTTGAACATGGTTCAATCTATCTCCCAACCCAAAAAATGGAATAGGCTTATGTTTTACTTCTCACACAGACACACACACACACACACACACACACACACACACACACACACACACACACACACACTCTGGAAAAGGGCTAGCTAGTGAAAATGTTTGTAAATTATATTCTTTTAAACCAATTCTTGAAATTCAAGGCATGAGTACTATTTCTGTTTTTGGAGAATTTTGTCCTTAGTAAGATTTTGATTCGCCATGTTTCTTTTTAGGTGAGAGAAAAAAAATCTAGTTAGTCTTACATATAATGGAAGGAAAATCTCCACTACTTCTCTCTCAGATATGCATAGTCATAACAATACACTACACATTTGCTAGCTTTTAGACCTTACTAATCCCTAATTTTCTAATATAAGTAGATAGCAGACTCTGGGTGTTTTATAGAAGTTTTGCAGTGACATGGCAGAATTTCCTGCTCCACACCTCCTTCCTCATTCACTTGCCCAAACAGAACTAGTTGGCCTTGGAATGCACAAGGTGTAGTAAGAGCAATATTCACTCATGCCTGCCAGGAAAGAAGGAGGAGAAGAGAATCAGTGTCATTTAAGGGATTTATTGAGGCCCTCTCAAATCTCAAATACCACCCTATTTGGATCTCTCCTCTACCCTTAACTGTAATACAAGTTTTGATACAGCTGTATAATTTGTCTTTAACTTGGGTGGATTATGAAAGTCCTAGGGGGAGAGATCATGTTTATTTCATTCTTGTGTCCCTAATACCTACCTAGTCTAGTGCATTGGGCATAGTAGATGTTTGTACTGAATTAAATATAGCAGGAAGTTAATAGAACCAATAGCAAGAATTTTGGCTCCTAATAACATAAATCAAACACTAATTACAAATAAAAATTATTACAGATAAAATAGATGCTTTGTAAGTCTGACGTTTTAAACTGAATTATTATATCTCCTTGCCTTCACCTCAGCCCCCCTCACTGTCCCACTAAAGCTTCCCACTCCAATCTCCTTCTTTCTAGTATGCTTGTTCCGTGGGCAGAAAACTTCATTTTTTTCTTTTCTATTCTTTCCTTCTAATGACACTTGCTATGAACAGGCTTCTTCCTAATGACACAACCTTCCTGGCCACTTTTCCATCACCAGCTTTATTTTCACTCATCCCCCCTACTCCCCTACCCCCACTGGTTGAGATGAAGGAATTGTTCATCAGTTCCAGAATTTCCTACTACCATAATCACTCAGTAACCTCTCCTTTTAGAAATCATTCAATATATATCTATCATCCAAACAATATTTTGCTAGCTGTTGTCTGCCAGCCTCTTCCTAATGAATTCAAGAGCCTAGCTCACAGTCTTTTCTTTTCCCCAAATCCTGTCCTCATATAACATACATTTTGATAACATTAAAACCTACTAACCTCGAAATCATTCAATTTATCCATGTTTCACAAACTATTCCTTCATTCCACCTTAGCTACACATAAAAATGGATTTACCATTATGCCATAATCTACACATATATATAATATATATATATATACACATATATATATATTCATGAACATTGAAATTCCTTTATCCATCACAATCTATTGCCATTTCCCTAGACCCTCTTGTTCTGCAATCCATAGAGGACACATAGCTTTTCTCAGTGTACACAGAGTGTCCTCTAATCCCTTGATTTTGTTATATAACATTTTCATTGGATCATCACCCTGTCCTGGCTATAGTCTTAGCCCTTCCCTATCTTGATCCATTTACAATTCAGTTAAACTCTATATTTTCTTTTGTCTTGAGTCCCTTATTCCCTTATATCTTATCACAGATTTTGTCCCACCAAGCCTTAGTCTTGGATCACTCTTACTATCTTTTTCTCTTACAAAAATGTCAGCTAAGAATCTTGCCTGTTCTATTTTAATGAAAAGAAAAACTGAGGCCTTTCTTAAAGGATTCTCTTAGATAGGATTCTCCTATCCTCCTTATCTCATATCACCCAGATGCCCTTTACCACTATCTTCTCCTTCACCCCCGTTCCCCCCCCCCCAACCACATAATGAGGTAGACTTTATTGTCAAAGCACACCCCTCTACATTTGCAGAGGCAACTAGGTGACTCAGTGGATAAAGCCTAGTCAGGACGAATTGAATTCAAATCTGGCCTCGGACGGTTACTAGCTGTGTGACTTTGGACAAGCCCCTTCATTTCTGTTTGCTGTAGAGGCAGCTAGGTGGCTCAATGGATATACTTATTAGCTGTGTGACCCTAGGCTAGTTATTTAACCTCTGATTGCGTTAATCCTTTGCAGAAAGAAATGGCAAAGTCACTCCAGTATCTTTGCCAAGAAAACCTGATGGGCAATATTTGTGTGGTCCACAGGGTCACAAAGTTTAAGGCAAGATTGAATGACTCAACAACAATTATATTTACAAGTTGTTCTGACCCATCCTTTCTTCAGCAGATTGCCTCCTATTTATGTTTGATCTCTCTCTACTGTTTCTCTTCTGCCTTCAAATATGCCCCCAGTTCCTCAGAATATTCTCACTTGATCATTCATCCCTATTAGCTTTGTCCCATTTCTCTCTTCCCTTTTGTGATATAATTTTTTAAGAAGGCTCTTTATAGTAGATGTCTCCATTTCTTTTCCTCTCACTCTCTCAACTCTTTGCAGTTTAGCTTCCAATCTCATCATTCAACTAAAATTGCCTTCTCCAAAATTAACAATCTCTAATGACCTATTCTTGTTTCTCATCCTTCTTGACCTCTCTGACTTTTGATATTGTTGTTTACTTTTTTCCCCTTGATATTCTCTCTAGGTTTTTGTGACAGTACTATATCTCCTGGTTCCCTTCCTACCTATCTGAGTGCTCCTTTTCAGTCTCCTTTGCCATTTCTTCATCCATTAACCCTGAGTATCCCACAGTCATGGGCCTTTGCATCTCCCTCTATACTAGTTCTCTTAGTGATACCATCAGATCCCAGGAATTGAGTTCTCTGTATTGATATTGTGTCCAGCTTTAACCTCTCTCATTCAGTAGTCTGTTGCATATCTTGTACTGGATGTTGTACAAATGCATGAGCATTAAGCTCAACATGTCCAAAAGTGATCTCATTCTTTCCCAAAAGCCTCCCCTCTTCCTAAGTTCCCTCTTACTGTCATGGGCACTAGTACTCTAGGTGTCATCCTTGACTCCTCACTCTCTCACCCTTCATTTTCATTCTTTTGCCAACTCCTGTCTATTTTACCTTTATCTCTTTTTCTTCTCTGACACTGCCACCACCCTGGTATAGGACCTCATCATTTGGACTATTGTGATAGCCTTCTGGTTAGTATGCTTGCCACAGTCCAACCCATCCTACACTGAGCTGTGAAAATATTCTTCCTAAAGTCAAGTCAAACCATGGCACTCATCAATTCCTTGATTCCCTGTCACCTCTAGGCATTCAAAGCCCATCATAATTGGCCCTTTCCAGTCTCCTTACACCTTACCTGGCCATTCTCCTCTTCCCTCAACACACAAGCTCTTTGAAAGTCCAGTGACATTGCTTCCTTGCTAATCCTTGAACAAAACACTCCATCTCCTGACTTCAAGCATTTTCACTAACTGTCCCTTCCCAGAAGATTGAATTATAGTGGTAACTGATGAATCAAATTCAGCATCTGTCCCTTTTGCGGCTTAGTGAATTTTCATATCCACTTGCTTCTCCTTTGTTCCCTCAGTTTGATGTGTGCTGAAGGAAAGCAAACAAAATGATCCAAGTTTTTAGTGAACTATATGCTCAGTCTAGGCCAACTTTGGGATGTGATAGCCAAAAAAACTTTTGCGATATTATTCTACTTTAAAAGAAACATAGTATCCA
Source organism: Monodelphis domestica (assembly GCF_027887165.1). Lineage (NCBI taxonomy): Eukaryota > Metazoa > Chordata > Mammalia > Didelphimorphia > Didelphidae > Monodelphis > Monodelphis domestica. The sequence continues at coordinate 303,816,540 of NC_077229.1, read as the reverse complement.
GAACATATTAGGTAGTAATCTCCCTGTACTCCACTTTTGTAAGAGGCACTGTAGTGTATTTTATTTAGTTCTAGGTGTCACAGTTTAGGAAGTCATTAACAAGCTGGAGATCTGGAGGAGAGTAACCTGTATGCTGAGAGACCTTGAGGCTATGTTCATTTGAAGGAACCAGAAATGTTTATCTAGGCAAAGAAAAGACAAGGAGAGAAGGAATATTTTCACTGTCTTTTTTATTTTTTTTAAATATTGTTTTATTTCATCTCTTTCAAGTAATATCCCTACTTCTGCTTCATAGTAAGCCATGCTTTGTAACAAAGATTTTAAAAGAGGAAAATTTCAGCAAAACCAACACATAAATCATGTTTGATAGTGTTTAAAATGCTTCACAATCCTACTGTAAGACAATTTCTATAAAGATAGGCAGAGCTACATTTCTCAATGTATCACTTAGGCCATGCTTGGTCATTATAATGACACAACATCCAGATGTATTATTTTATTAATATCACCATAAATAAGTGCATATTGTTTTCCTTGTTTTGCTTTTTCAAGTGGTATCAGTTTATATGTTTCTCCCCATGCCACTGAAGTCTATTTATCATTTCTTATGGTACATTATTATTCCAGCACATGCATGTCTCATAATTTGTTAAGCCGTCTTCCAGTGGCCAGCATCTACTTTGTTTACAGCTCTTTCCTATCTCAAAAGGTTCTTCTTGTAATATTTTGATTTATATTTTCAGGTGGGATTCCTGAGTTAAAGAGTATAGATAGGTAATTACAGTAGTCACTTTATTAGCATAATTCCAAATTACTTTTAATCCCCCTTCATAGCTACTCTAATAATAGTGTGTCTATCTTCCCTCAGTTCCTCTAGCATTGACCATTTCCATCTTAATGTCATCTTGGCCAATGGACAGGATATAGTGTAAAACCTGTGATAGAGGCTGGTACTGGAGAAAAAGTGCCAGGGCTGAAGAGTATGTGAAATTGATCACCTCGATGAGGGAGGGGCCACAGGAGTAGAATCTTGAGGAGGAGAAGTCTCTGGCGGAGAGAGCAGTGAGTCTCTCAGAGAGTAGGTGGGAAAAGACTTTCTCCTGAGGGTTACCCACTTTTCCTGCTGGTGACTGGAAATCTTTCCCCCTAACACTTCCCAATTGAAGGGTCTTTCGGAAGAGAAATCTGAGCAGACTTTACCTCAGCTCCTGTTGTCCAGGGGTGAGTCAACCTGATGTTCTCTCAGGGGGCTCAGACTGCCAAGGCCTGAGTTCCCCCCAAACTCAAGAAGGGAGGTTTAGAAGGGTTTAGATAGAGACAGGGACCCCCTTTTCCCACATTCCTTTTCCCACATTCCTTTTCCCATTCTTCCCTGCCCATTATTCCTTTTGTATTATCTGATTGAGCTGTCATTAAAAGTTATATGTTCCCCAAGCTGAGTGTGACACGAGGGACAAGAGCTAATTGGGGAGAGCAGCTTTAACTAAGGAGGGAAGGCAGAAGGGGGAAAATCTTCAAACCTCCTCTCCTCTGTGAGCCAACCCGTTACATCTGCTGTCTCTCCTGAACCTCGCTTTGTGGAAGGGGGAGTTCTCTTCTCTTTCCCCCTCTTCATACCAAAAATCCAGGCTTCCTTCAGGATACAAAACTTCCCTCCTTTTGTTTTTTTTAAGACAAACCTCAGAACTATTTTGATTTGCATTTCTTGTATTAGTAATTTGGAGCACTCTTATATGGTTGGTTGTAGTTTGCAATTATTCTTTAGAAAACTTTTCTTATTCTTTGGCTATTTATATATTGCAAAGTGGCTCTTGGTTTTAAATATTTGTGTTTATACCCTGCATTTCCTAATTGTAAGCCATTATCAGACATACTTGATGCTGAGGTCCCCCCCCCCCCAACCCTCAGCTCTCTTCTTTCCTCAGGTATTTTTAAAAGCTTTTACATGAAAGAGAGATTAGGTTTGTTCTGCTTAGCCCCACAGGATAGAACTAAGATCAGAGAGCAGTGGGCAGAAGTTGCAGAGAAGCATTTTAAAACTCAGTAATAATAATAATAATAATACAATCAGAACTGTTCCCAAATGGAAGTGTTTGAGTGGAATCAATCAACAAGTATTTATTAAGAGCCTGCTAAGTGCCAAGTCCTGAGAATACAAAGAAAAAGTATAACATCCTCTACTCTCCAGAGTTTACATTTTATTGAGGAAATAATATAAACACATATAAATAGATTCAAATAAATCCATGTATACAAGATAATGTTGAACATCCCTGTCACTGCTTTGTACCATTGTTTAAGACATTTTGTCACTTTCAGTGATTTTTGTACCCACCTTAGTTTATCTGGTGAGATGTCTATATATCTACAAATATAGGTAGATATATGAAATAATGGGAGTGGATACCAGCAACTGGGTTATCAGGAATGATTCCAGGTATTGGGTAGCACTTAAGTTGAGTCTCAAAGGAAACTAAAGGAGAGAAAGAGAGAGAGTAAGTATTTATATAGCATCTACTATGTCTCAGGCACGTTTATAAGTCTCTCATTTGATCCTTAGAGTAGCACTACCAGGTAGGTGCTATTATTATCCCCATTTTATAATTGAGGAAACTGGAACAAACAGATTTTTGTTTGGTTTCAAAAAGGAATAAGCAGGGAGATGGAGTGGGAAGAAGTTTATTCCATGGATAGGGAATGGCTGCTGTAAAAGCAAAAATGGGATGCCATATATGAGAAAATAAGGTTAGATTGACTGGACTTTGGAGTATAAATAAGGCTGGAAAAGTAGATTGAGCCAAACCCTTAAATGCTTAAAAAGTAGAGGTGTTGTATTTGTTCTTAGAAATAACAGGACTCACTCACAGTAGAGATAAAATTGTAATTGGGAAATGTTTAGCAAAAAGAATAAAAATATAACACTATATAGATAATGTTGATTTATAGTTTTCTAAGCCAATAATATATGGGTCGTCTGTCCAGATCTGTTTCTATTTTTTTTAATTAATTTGGTTTTTTGTTGCATTATAGTTCATTCAAGTCTCCCTCTCTCCCTCCCCTCCCTATATTTGAGAAAGCATCATTTGGCAAAAAGATATGTAAATATACACAAGTCATTATTCAAAAAAATATTTCTGTAACTGTTTATAATGTTCTTTTGGTTCTTGTTTTGCTCTTCATTATTTCAAAGTCTTATTTTGTTTTTTAGAAATTGATTTGCTTGTTATTTCTTTTGTTGTAGAAGTATTCCATCACAATTATATGCTATAACTTGTTTAGCCATTCCCTAATTGATGACATCCCCTTAGTTTCTAGTTTGTTGCCACCACAAAGAAAGGTACTATAAATATTTTAGAATATATAGGTTCTTTTCTTTTTTCCCTGATCATCTTAGAAAACAAATCTAATAATGGTGTTGCTATATCAAAAGAGTATATACAGTTTTAGAACTCTTTGGGCATAATTCCAGATTACTCTAAAATAGCTGGATCAGTTCAAAGTTCTGCCAACAGTGTATTAGTGTCCTCATTTTTCCATATCTCTTCCAACATTTGTCATTTTGTCCTTTTATCATTATTTCCAATCTGATAGGTGAAGTAGAAGAAGGAAGGTAGTGGTGTGAGACTTAGAGCAGGAAGAACCAAAACTAATAAAATAGCCTACATGAGAAATGAGGAGGACCTGAACTAGGATAGTAGTGAGTAGCCAGAAGGGAATATAGATAGGTAATAAATATTTGTGAAGATAGGCACCATAGTATTTTGCAATTGATTAAATATACATGGTAAGTGACAATAAGGGGTTATAGTTATAAATCTAGGTGAATAAAAAGATGGCATTACCATAGACAGAAATGGGATGAGAGGGATTCAAGAATAATTATAAAAATAATTATAATCACAATTGTTCTTGGTATGTTGAGTCAGGGCATCCTGTTTGAAATATCCAGTAGACTGTTGATGATGCAGTACTGGTAGAACTGAGGGTCTAACTGGGAAGACAATATGCAAACAATTCAGTGTAAACAGGATTTATACAGAATTGGAGACAGTCTTAGGCATTAATATAAGGAGAACTGGGAAAAGAGTTTTAATAGATGGTGAGACTTTAGCTGAAAACTGAAGGAAGCCAGAAAGACTAGAGGAAGAGATACAGGTGGTAAAAATTGTAAGCATTGGGAACAACCTCTAAAAGTTCACAGAGTTAAGAGATAAAGTGTCTTGCACTAGGAACAGCAAGGAGCCCAGTGCCACTGGATTGAGTAGAGTGAGATATCAGAAGATCAACAAAGTAAAAGAGAGTTATGATTTTCTGTTCGATCCTGGACATAATAGCTAGACACTGGAATTTATTGAATGAGAGGAGGGTAACATGTGTGGACCTGTGTTTTAGGAATATCAACAGGGAAAGTGGACTAGAATGTGGGGAAGAGTTTTGAGGCAGACAAAAAAGAAAACTATTTCAGTGGTCTTGGTCCAAAGTAATGAAGCTCTACAGGAGATGTTAAGACAGAACTGACAAGACTTTTCAACAGATTGGATATGGAAGGTAAAAGAGGATGACACCTGGTTTGGAAACTCAGTGCCTCTTCAATAGTAATTGGTAGTTGAGGAAGAGGACAAGATTTTGGGGAAAAGATAGGTTTTAAAAATCCCAAGTTTAAGATGTCTATAATATCCAATTTGAGGTATCCAATAGGGGGTTGGAGATGTGAGACTTGAAGGTCAGGAGAGAGATTAGGGCTGGATAAGTAGATTTTAGTATTCTCTAAATGGAGAAGATGATAAGTGAAATAATCTGAAGGAAAAAGAGAAGAGAACCCAGGACAGAGGCTTAGGGGAAATAAATGTTAGTAGGCATGGTTTGGATAAAATTTCCAGCAAAAAAAGTGGAGGAAGTTGTCAGACAGGAAAGAAGAGAACCAGGAAAGAGCCCTATTATAGAAACCTAGAAAGAAGAGAAAAATAAAGGAGAAAAGGGTGAATAACAATGTTAGGCAGGGAAGTCTAGAAGGATGAAGATTGAGGGGGGGGAAAGATTAGATTTGGCAATTAAAGAATCTTTGGTAGCTTCAGAGAACAGTTTTAGTTGAATCCATGAGGTTAGAAACCAGACCACCAGGGATTAAGAAGAAAGTGAGAAAAAAGGAAGTGGAGGGCACTGATTCTAGAGATCCTTCTCAAGGAATTTAGCCATAAAGAGGAGACATATGGGAGATAGATAGATAGATAGATAGACAGACAGACAGACAGACAGACAGACAGACAGACAGACAGACAGGCTTATTTATAGTTCTAGAGAGTAGCTAGATTAAGTGAGGGTTTTTAAAGATGTGGTAGGAAGAATATGTGTGTAAGTAGAAGGGAAGCAACTTACAGAGAAATTGAAGATTAGGGAGACAGTAGGGATAAGAGGAGGCCATCTTCTAGAGAAGGTGATATGAAAAGGGTTTTGCCTAGACAGGAAGGACTGCCTGTTCATGTGAGACAGGTGTTGAAGGACATAGAGTTGAGGAAGGCATCTGAGTAATATGGGATGAGGAAATAAGGAGAGGGAGCTTTCTGTGTAAATGTCCTTCATTTTTTTTCTGTCCCTCCCACCTTTTTTTTTCTTCAGTGAAAGACAAGGCAAAGTTCTCTACTGAGAGGAGAGGAGGAGATATGGGAAATTTGAGGATGGATGAAAAGTTTTGGAAAAGACTAGTGAGTGGGTTAGTGAATCAGGTAGGCAAGTGTTAAAAAGGATTGCCTTGCTAGGACCTAGTTGAAATTAGTAAAAAAAAAAATTATAATGAACCCCGTCAATTTCCTGACTTTCTCCATCTTCATTCAGCAGCAGGTGGGTAGGGGTAAAGCCAACAGAAGAGAATGTAGTAGGCATTTATTAAGTGCCTACTAAATGCCATGGAGTGTGCTAAAATCATCTCATGTGATCTTCAACACAACCCTGTGAAAGTAGGTGCTATTATTTTTCCCAGAATGATGAAAATAATCCAAGACTGAGGCTTACAAGGTCAAAATTGGAAAGAAGAGACTGGGTTAAAGGAACTTGAGTGAAGAGGACAACTTAGTTGAAGTGAAAAAAGAAGGAAACTGTAGCCTCTGGGATAACCTTAGAAAAAACTGAGGATTGAAAGGGTTGGGAATCAGGTTGAGATAAAGAATAGGGTTAGGGTTTGCAATGTAGAGAGAGAAAAGTGAGATGACAACAGATTGTGATCAGATAAGGGATTTCAGAGTTCATGAACTTGGAAGTGAATCACTTGGTGATGGCAAGGTGAATATGACCATTTCTGTATGTAACTGAAGTGGTACAGTAGAGTACGTTAAGGGAAATTCATAAATTGGGGAATTGTGAGGTTACGTTGTTTGAGAAAGTATCACTCATGTTTTAAGTCCCCTAGTATTAGGGCAGGAGTTGGGGGAGAAGACTGAACCAGGCACTGAAATCACTGAGGAAGTCAGTAAACAATAACTACTGGAATCTTGATGGTGTGGTAGATATGCATTGAGTGAAGCTCAGAATAGGAAAGGTTACTTGAGAGATGGAGGTAGAAGGAAAGAGCCTGGAAGTAACAGTGGTGAGCTGGGAGAATTCCAACTCTCCCATCTCAACTGGTGAGTAGGGGGAATAAAGCCCAACCAGTGCTGGAAAGGGTGGCTAGGCTGTGGCATCAGAAAGTGCAAAAAGAGGAGAGGAGTAAGAAAGAAAAGTGTGAGAACTAGTTTTTGTTACTTAGGAATAGGCATTCTAGAGAGCATTATAGAAAGGATGGGCAGTTTAGAGTGCTGTATTGGGGTTGAATTGAGGGGAATAGGGATTAGGGAACACTTGGTGGGTAGCATTTAAAGGAAAGAAAGAGGGAATGGGGCTTGAGTAATGACAGCTTGGGATTCAAATGGTATGGGAAAGATTTGAGGGGATGGAAATTTGTTCTTAATGAGTTTGTTGTCATTCAGTTGTTTCAGTTGTGTCTAACTCTGTCACCTCATTTGGGGTTTTCTTGGCAAAGATACTGGAGTGGTTTGCCATTTCCTTCTCCAGCGCATTTGCTATATAAGGAAACTGAGACAAACAGGGTTAAATGATTTGCCTAGCATCACACAGCTGGTGTCTGAGGCTGAATTTGAACTCAGGTCTTCTTGACTCCAGGCCTGGCCCTCTAGCCATTATAGCTTTTAACTGCCCCCTTTATTTAAGTAATTTATTATTCCAAGCCTTTACGTGTCCCTTGGAAAAGTTTGTGTAAAGAAGGATGATTAGATACAGGTGAGATCATTGTTGAAAGTGGAATTGTAGGAAGCACTCCAGAGGATGCCAGGAAGGAATGTGATAAATGACCAGGAAGGCTAGGAGCTAGACCTGTCACTCCTTTTCCAGCAGACTTGGGAATAATTATTTTGAACTTTATTTTTGGTAAAAATAACTAGCAATGATGTAGCACTTTAAGATTCACAAAATGCTTTACAATATCTTTTTTGATCTCTACTGCAACCCTGATTGTTAGGTGCAATTATTATTCTCATTTTACAGTTGAGGAAACTGAGACAAACAAGCAACTTGTTCAGGGTCACACAGCTAATAAGTATCTAAGTCAAAAATTCTGTATATCCTTTCTAGATCATTCAAATAAGTTTGGAATTAATGGGCTTGGATTTGAGAAATATGCATTTTAAAATATTCCACGCTACTATCTAATAATTATTATAGCCTATGTATATACTGTTTTAAAGTTTATAATGTTTACAGGTTTGTGAGGTAGGTAGTACAGAGAACATTACTATAGGTGAAGAAACTTTTTGCTTTGCATAGTTCCTGGCACAGACCTTTGATAAATGCTTCTAATTGATTGATTGAAATAGAAGCACTTAGGGGTTAAGTGACTTGCTTAATGATGCTGCCAAGAGTCTGAAATGGTAGTGTCCTCCATAACCAACAGTTTTCTGTTACACTAATTTTTGTCTTCCAAATTTATCATTAAATTTAATTTGTGCATAATCAGAAAGACTTTTTAGTTGTATTTTCTACTTTTAGGTTTCAAAAAAAATGGTTTGGTAAAGTAGGAAATGAATTCTATCATATGCATATCAGCAGGTTGACTCATTAAGTGGTATCTTCTGAACTAAGAGTACTCTTGTGGAATAAATAACATCCTAGCTCTCTAAAATAGTTTATACACCTTTTACATTTGATTAATTTACTCTTAGCATTAAGCTTGTTATCAAAGAAAGGAAAGTAAGAAGGAACATATCAATTTATGTTATCTCTAAAGTCAGAATTAAACTATATTTTGCAAGTTATTGCAACTACTTTAGATTTTTCTGATATTTGAGAGACACATAGCTAAAATAGACATATATATATATGGTTAACCATTTTCCTTTCCCAATGCAGCAGTATTTCTTTTTTAAAGGAACTTTTGAGAGATGTAAATAGCTTTGGCCCCCTTGTGTTGGATTTCTAAGCATATTTGAGAGTTACTCTTTATGCATATTCTGCAGGTAGTCCCTTCCTTTTTTTATTTAATATCCAGCATAGATAAAAAGTTCATGACTTTATTCATTCTTGATTCTTTTTTGTTGTCACTCATCAAACAACTTGGTTATATTTTGAATTCTACTTAGACGTGGGGAATAAAAGGAGCTGAAGAATAAGGGAAGGAAATTAGGTATTTTTGTGATAGAGCACTGTTTGGAAAACAAGTTTGTGATGAATAGGCCTGATAAGCATGGCAGTGTAGGAGGTGCCTAAAATATGGAAATTAAGATACATGAAAAAGTAGAGTGAAAACCAGAAACTTTTAAAGGTAGTTAGATAAAATGATAAAGAAAGGAAATATGATCAGGTTAATTTTTTGCTTATTAAGACATTCCATATGTTTCCTTTTTTTTTTTAACCCTCCCAGGAACTTTGGAAATAGGGGTGTGGCATATGATGGTATCTGGGTTCAATTTACATACAGATAACATTCCAGTATAATAGCTATAGGGACAACCAGCTTGTTTTGTTAAAACAAATATTGCAAAAATCTAATTTAGAGATAAAATATTGGACAGCTTTATATAGTTGTGTAGTAAATGAAAAGAACCCTTTGAACCCAGTGAGGCACAGAGGTATCATAGACATGCATTTAATGCCCTTTTCCTCCTAGGTCCTGAATCATTTAAGATTTTTGTTTTGTGGCTGGAGCTTATATAGATTTTCAGTGGAGGAATAAGAAGATTTGAAGGATAATTGCAACTTGTTGGCAAGATAAATACTCACTTCAGTTCTCCTTTCCCCTACAATGTCAGCTACTTCAAATTCTTTATAAAGGGTTCCTTGGACAGGGACCAGAGTGCTTGTTACATAGGATTATTTTTAATCATTAGCTCAACATAGCACTATTAGAAGTAGCTTTATACAGGGCCCAGCATTGTAGTGAGATTGTATTGCTATGTTTTCCACAAAGGATTTGTGAAAAGATGATAGCATGAATGGTATAGAATAAGAAGAGAATGACTTGGTTGGGCTTTGTGAAGGGAGTAGCCACATTTTAAAAATCAGAAATCCATCGATCCTGATTTGCTAATCTAGTGAGCTATCATTAGAGATGATTATCTGGGAAAGATGAGGTATGGGCAAAAGAATGGCTGGTATTGTTTTTGTGTATCACCCCACCCTCCATCCACATATACATCCCTCTTCCCTCTCTCCTGGTCACTGTGAAATAAATACCAGTCATGGACACAAGGTGGCACAGCAACTACACACAGCTGCTTCCTGGTATCCCAGGGAAAAAAACAAAACAGTGACTGGAAGCCAGGAATCTCTTGATTCCAAGTGAATCCCAGTGACATACAGGAGAGTTGGCAATTTTTTTTATATAGTAAATTCCATCCCCATGTAGAAAATTGAACAAATTTGAGGAGTTATTGCTATTCTGTGATATCATATTCCAGTTGGGCATCAGGATATTGACAATATTTCTATTGTCTTGATTGGCACCCTGCTGAGCTTCAGGTAAATGGGTTGCAGGGAATCAAACACAAGAGTTTTCTTGCTGCCTTACTTTGGTGGCTTCTGAAGGTACCTTTAATCCTCTCTTTTTTAAACTAATAGATGAAACTAATAGGTTCCCCCCCCCCTCACTATTCCCAATTTGAGTACTCTGTGTCACTGTTTATATATATTTATGTGTAGACCTCAGACTGCCTTTTTATTGTTGATGTTTTCTTATTTCGTTGTTTTTTTTTATTATACTAGTGGAAGGTTTAGAGATTAGTGTGTGTACTGGTTTTCCTGAAAACACCAATAATAGTTTTAATATTACTCTGTCTCTTAGATTGATGTTGATCTAAAGTCTTTTCTTTTTCCCACTTTTAAAGATGGGGGCTTGTGGTTTGGCAGCAGGAAGCCTGAAACAACCAACTTTGTTCCTTAGACTTTAAAGCCAAACTGGTATTTTTTGCTAAAACTGTCAGTTTTCCAAGTTAATGCTGACATTGCTTGTGGTACATGTATTATGTGCAGGTAATTTGTTTGCAGGTGATCTGGAGCCAGAATTTAAAAGTTCTCCTTAAAAACCATTTCAAAAACTATAACATTTTAGACTCTTATAATTCCTTAACTTTAACTGGCTTCCATTTCAAAATACAAAGGAAAAAAGGTGTATATGTATGTATATGTGAAAATAGAAAGGCATGGCATATCATTAGCATCTCACTAGGAGCAAAATACAACATAAATATATTCTAAATGTTTTGTTTGAGCTGTGATGAATACTAGATTTGTTTTTGGTTTCACAAAATGTAGTAGTAGTAGTAGTCGTCATCGTCGTCGTCTCTCGGTAACCGAGGATGACAATTGCCTTTGTGCACTTTCATCTGTGATGTAGATGAGTGTGCACAAAAACACTTGTGCGTGAAGGAGATTTAAGTGGAAAAGTCAATGAATGCATAGAGACAGTCCCACTCTCTTGGCGTTGGAGGCCTGGGTCCAGTGGCACGAAAAGTCGTTACACCTGGAGACTTCCTTAGCTGCCTTGGATGGCCTCCAACACGCCCTGAGCACTCCACAGTGCTTTGCTGTGTAGCCATCTCAGCCGTTGAACCTTCTTATTGGTTTCTTTCGTCTGTTTGGCGGAAGCAGTCTTCACATGCTGGGTGAGCAAAGCCCTGGTTCACCAGAGGTCTACGACCCGATGGCTACCCTCACAAGGTTTAGCCGGCCTGTCAAAGCCGTTGCCCGGGGTGTGGCCGCTGCCGCATGCTAGCAGCTACTGGGAGCCACAAGTGAGAGCTGAGTGTCAGGTGAGCATCAGAGGCTGGAGAGCTGCCCTAGGAGAGCATGACAAGCCCTTCATACCAAAGATATTACTCCTCCCTGAGCACCCCATACACCCCAAATCACAAAATGTAATTCTTTGCTAATTCAGGTCACTATGTTCTAAGAGTAGGGTCCTAGAAAATTTCAGGGAGTACAATTTAATGCCATCATTCTTCTTTATCATCCCACCTTTCTTTTTTTTCCCCTTAGTTCAGAAAGCAATGTGAAGATATAAAGGATATGGCCTGGAAACATAGGAAAAAAATTTTTTTTACTACTAGTGTGAACAATATAGGGATAGCACATTTACCTTCCTAATTCTTAGTTAGAAAACAGCAAAGATCCAGAGGGTTCATATAGCATTCAGGAGAACCAGAGAAGGTTTCTTGCAGAAAGTGGGATGTTAGTTGAATTTTTAAAGGAAACCAGGAGGGAAAGATAAGAGGAGGGACAATATTCCAGTGTTGAGCAACAGCCAGTTAAAAACCTTGGAGCTGGAAAGAACAAGCAAGAGGATCAGTTTTATTGCACTAATAAAGTATATGGAAAGAAATACTGCATTAGCCAACTGGAAAAATAGGAAGAGGTGGCAAGGTAGCCATCAGTATTAGTAAATGCACCTGCCAAAAGGCAAAGGAAAGATTGTTGGAAGGAAAAGCAGGGAAATGAATTTTTAAAAACATAAGTGGGATGGTTTTATTAGCTACAACTCTCTTTCAATTCATTGTTAAAGCTATATTTTTAATGAATTTGATTTTTATTTCTTAATTTTAAAAATTATATATTAATGATATTGAGCTCACTTTGGAGCTATATTAGAATCTTCTTCATGGAATCTGAAATAAATATTCTAGACCCATTAATTCTATATTACAGAATTTTATGTTAGATTCTACTGGGTATGCTGAAGTCATATGGCTCCTTCAAGGAAAGGTAATTTGCAAATAAAGCTCCAGAGTCGGTTTCTCAAGCTACAATTTAGTTGGAAATTTTCTGTTTCTTTGACTTTAACTCTTACTGCTGTCCATATTTCTAGTTCCAAATATTCTTCTAAGATTCATTTGCATTCTTCTGTTGCCTGCCACATATCTTTAAATGAAACTCAAACTTAGTGTTTCTGAAACCAAACATCATTTTTCTCTCTCCTGAATTTCCAATTCCTATCATTCTCCCATTTACCCAAAATCAAAACTTTGAGGTCATCCCTGACACATCTGGCAAATCACCAGAGTAATGTGGTTTCTTGTTTGAATGTCCCTTGCATCCTGAACTTTTCATTCCTAGTACTCTTAATCTGGTTTAGGCCTGGCAGCAACCGTTTCTGGGCATCTGGGCAGGTTTTATCTGCTTGCTTGTATACTCTTTCCTGTAAATCTAAGTCCTTGAAATGAAGGTCTGACCTCATCTTCAGCACCTAGACTGTAGGTACCTACTCTGTGATTGTTGAATACACAGAATTTTGGGGGGTTTTGTTTTTGAATGTAGACATTAACAGAATCATTTATTGCTCTTAAATTTTAACAGTGGTCAGTTATAATTCCAGAAAGAGAGTAACATAGTATAAGTAGTACAATGTTAAATTATGATTTTGTTGGAGGGGGGTTGATCTAATTTTGACAGCACAATCAATTGCCAGTGACTCCCTCTCCCCAATTAATACATTTATCCACCTCTGAAAAAGTATGCCTCTCCTTGATCACATGACCAATAAGATGGAAGAGTAGACTTTTTCTCTGTTACTCATGACTGCTAAAACCTCTGCAGAATAGAAACTGTGCCACAGAATTCAATCAATTTCCACTATCTCTATGGTTTAGCAACGTGATAGCAACCCTATGGCATGTGTGTCAAAGACAGCACACAGAGACCTCTCTGTGGGCATGTGTGCACATGTGCCATCTCCTTTGGAGTTAGTTACTAGAAAGGCAGAGGGACTCCAATAGAGCAGCTCCCCTCCCTCCTCCCTGCCCTTTTGCACTTACTCCATCTCCTGAGTGGAGCATTGGGACTGTGCTCCTTTCTTCCTCCCTCCCCTGCAGAGCCTTAGTGGGGGAATAGGGTGTCTCCCTTCCTGCCCCCAGCCCCACCCCAAAAAGGATCTTTATCATCTGGGCAGTCAGGTCTTGGGTATACCCTTGTTATGCAAAAAAAAAAAAGCATCCTAAAAGGCCCTGAGGTTGCATCTCTGTGCCAAAGTGAAGCTGCTGTGTTTGAATCGGACTGGACAAGAACATGCACCTTGCATTGCAACAAGAAGCCTCCTTCCCTCACCTTCCTGACCTGACTAGGCCAAGTGAAGCCCAGGAGCATCCCCACCCCGACACCCCCGCATGTTTGGATAGAGCAGCAGGTCCCTGTGGTTGCAGGAGGTACCTTCCCCCAGGCCTGAGCCAGCTGGGAGCCTGGCCCTAACCCCAAAAGCAGGGACACATGCAGTGGAGAGGTGGGGGGGGGGGCCACAGCACATGGTCTCTTAAAAGGTACTTGCCATCACTGGTATAGGACAAGGGTGTCAAGCTCAAATAGAAATAGATCTCTGTAGGCTGCAGATTGACTTAGAAAATCATAGGTTGTTATTACTCTACCACCTAGCCATAGAACTGAGGAACAACAGGAACCAAATGGGGTATGAGAGGGAGAGGGTAGCTTTTTTGTGTCATTCCAATGAGTCTGAGGGAAAGACTCTAGCATTCAGCTGGGGCCAGTTCTGTCCCCCCAAAGGTAATTTGGGGCAATAACTTAAGGCAGATGAGTGATGAATTGTGAAGTCCATGGCAGGAGGCTGAGACACTTAGACATTTAAACCCCAGAGAAACCACCAAGAAGGACATTCGAATATTAACAGTGGAAATATAGGGAAAAGAATGAAATTACCAAAGATCTCAAGTGGAAGAAAACTGAAAAAACCTTGAGCATAAGCAGATAAACCAACAGGGAAGACCCTAACAGAAAAAGAAACTATAGCCTCTACATCTAGTAAAGAAATACAGGCATCTGTGAATAATTATCAAAAAAACAAAGGAAAATTATTTGAAAACTGATGGAGAACATGGAACCCCAGCACATTTTCCTGGGTTGTTTAAAAGAGAAATGAGAATTATGAGAGCAGAATTAGGATCTGCCCAGCAGAAATAATTAACAGAATAGAAAAACCTGAATCTATGGTGGCAAGTCTCACCAGAGAAATAAAAAAGAGGGCAAATGATTGTAACTAAAAATACATAGAAGTAAAGGGCAAGCTGGAAGCAAAAACAATACCATTAAGAAAAAAAAAAACATGTACTTTAAGTATAAACAAAACATAGTGCTCTTAAAGACAGGATGCTTACAGACAGTTTAAAGATTATAGGTCTCACAAAGGATCATGACAAGTTAAAAAACCTGAACACTATAGAAGAAAACCACCCAGAACCTGAGAACCCAAAAATCAAAGTATTAATGAAAAGAATACCTAGATTGCCTTCAGGAAAAAAAAAAAACGACTTTAAACTCCAAGATACATAGTGATTAAATTTAACAATTACATTGCAAAATAGTCAATTTCACAAGCAACCAGGAGAAAGATCTTCAAATACAGAGGAAAAGGTAGTCTAATAACACCAGACAATTCCATACCCATTAGAAAAAAATAACAGAGAATGGAAAAAATCATTCAAAAGAACAGTAGCTCAAAATGCAGTCTAAGGTGAGCAGCTTAAACATAAATGAAAAAATATGAATGTTCTATAATAAAAGAAGCATTTGAAGCTTTTTTATTTAAAAAATGGGGGAAAGATCTGAAAAGATGACTTCCCCCTAGAATATCCCAGGCTACAGAAATGCAGGAGGGCTGAACATATGCAGCAATGGAGCAACAGCAGAGAGGTGGTTAACAGATTTCTTTCTAGATATACACTGGGGAAATGGAGTGAAGGGAGAAGTCAGATGGATATGACAGGGGAAAGGCTGACCTGAGGAATTATGGACTGAGTATTCCAATACCCTGCCAACCTGGGAATCATTGTTTTTTGTGTTTAAATTACAAAATGGAAGTGCCTTCCCCCCCCCCCAAAGGAAGTGGGGAAGAGCACTAGGAATGAGGAGAGCATGACTCCTTCATGTTTCAGGGAAAGCCTGCAGTAAAGTTTGATGAGCAGGTGGGGGAGGAATTGGAAAGTGTGGGGAGTGGAGGCTCTAATGTTTACAGTAGAAGAAGGGATGGAAATCATAATTTAAACCATTTTTAGAGACAAATGGAGAAAAATATAAAACTAATTCCATAATTTTAAATGTGAATGAATTAAAAAGCCAAATAAAATGAAAAAGAATGACAGATTAGATAAGACAAAAAATTCCCAAATCTGATGCTTATAAGAAACACTTTTAAAATATAATTTTTATTTTTTAAATATTTTCCATGGTTACATGATTCATGTTCTCTCCCTCCCCTCTTTTATCCCCCCTGATAAACAATTGCACGTGTATTATCATTCAGAACTTATTTCCATATTTTGTTTTGTAATAGAGTAATCTTTTAAAACCAAAACCCCAGATCCTGTACCCATATGGACAAGTGATAAATCATGTTTTCCTTCTGTGTTTCTACTCCAACCGTTCTTTCTCCAGATGTGGATAGCATTCTTTCCCATAAGTCCCTCAGTTGTCCTGGATCTGTGTATAATTAATGTTCTCCTGGTTCTGCTCATTTCACTCAGCATCAGTTCATGTAGATCTTTCCAGTTCTTATAGAAATCATCCAGTTCATCATTCCTTATAGCACAATATTGTATTCCATCACCATCATATACCACAATTTGTTAAACCATTCCCCAAATGAGGGACATCCCCTCATTAAGAAACACTTAAAAAAAAAAAACAAATATACACAGAATGGCTGGGAGGAAAAATTACTATATATCAAGTGAATCTGAAAAAGTAGTAGTTGTACTTAGGCTATCCAGCAAAGCAAAACAAATTAAAAAAAAAATTTTTTTAATTTAAATTTTTATTTTTTCCCCCATGGTTACATGATTCATGTTGTCTCCCTCACATCTTCCCTCCCCCCTCCTGGAGCTGACAAGCAATTCCACTTGATTGTACATGTATTATCACTCAAAGTCTATTTCCATATTATTCATTTTTGTAATCTTCTAAAACCAAAATCCCAAATCATATATCTATATTAAAAAAGTGATAAATCATATGTTTCCTTCTGCTTTTCTACTCCCACAGTTCTTTCTCTCAATGTGGGTATCATTCTTTCTCATAAGTCCCTCAGAATTGTCATGGATCATTGCATTGCTGCTAGTAGCAAAGTCTATTGCATTTGATCATCCCACAGTGTTTCAGTTACTGTATATGATGTTCTCTCGGTTCTAATTATTTCATTCTGCATCAGTTCATGTAGGTCTTTACAGTTCTTATAGAAATCATCCAGTTCATCATTCCTTATAGCACAATAGTATTCTATCATATATACCTATCATATATATATCTATCATATATATTCTATCAACATATACCACAATTTGTTAAGCCATTCCCCCTATCCAGGGACACCCCCCCCAATTTTCCAGTTTTTACCACCAAAAGCACAGCTATAAATATTTTTGTACAAACTTGTCCATCCCCATATTTTTTTTTTATCTCTTTGGGATACAGACCTAGTTGTGGTAATGCTAGATCAAAGGGTAGGCATTCTTTTAAAGCCCTTTGGGCATAATTCCAAATTGCTTTCCAGAATAGTTGGATCAATTCACAACTTCACCAGCAATGCATTAGCATCCCAATTTTGCCACATCCTTTCCAACATTTATTCTTTACTGTCATATTGACCAATATGATTGGTGTAATAAAATATCATATTGAACAGGACCTGCTTGCAAGGATCTCAGTCTAATGAAAGAGATTACCTGAAAACAAGTATGTGTAAGCAAGATAAATTATATTGAACATAATCTCAGAAGGAAAGCACTAGTCTTAAAGAGGACCTGGAAAATAGTCTTAGAGATTAGAATTTAGTAAACTGAGGCTTAAGGAAGCTGGGAAAACCAAGAGGCTGAGATGAGGAGGGAAGGAATTCCAAACCTAGGGGATAACCAGTGAAAATGTACAGAAAGTAGGCTAGTGTCATTGAAGACAGCAAAATGTAAGAAGATAGAAAAAGTTAGGAAGGGGCCAGATTTTAAGAAAGACTTTAAAAACTAATGGATTTATATTTTGCCCCGAAGGCAACAAGGATTCACTAGAATTTAAATAGGGGAGTGAGATGATTAGTCTTGGGCTTTAGGAAGCTCACAAGCTGAATAGGGGATGGCCTGAAGAGGGGAGAGACTTAGAGGAGAGATACCAATTGAAGTGGTTTAAGAAGCTATAAGTTGTAGCTCTGTATTGGTATAGGAAATTTCCTAATGAGGAATTCTCTACACCAGTGAAGAACTACACACAGATTGTGTGTGTGTGTATGTGTGTGTGTGTGTATCTACAGTAATTTGTGAAGCCTTTTTTTAGACTGGTTTTAAAACCTAACATATTATAAACCTAGATGGAGCTGTTACTTTGGCAGCACTTCCAATGTAATAGAAGAGCTTATAAGTATTATGGAATTTAAGATTATTCAACCACAATAGCTAATATCGTGGACACTTATTAGCTCTCTGATCTTGGGCAAGTCTCTTAATCTCTCTATGCCTCAATTTCCTCAGTTGATTATCTCCAATTTATCCTGCAATATATGTTGTTTGTTAGTTAATAAACTTTGACCATAAAATTTACATGTATTTTATCAGATTTATAAATGCATTTTTGGCCAGTATTGGCATTCTTGTATACATACAAGATAATATTTTGCTATGGAAACTGGGCCATTTGCTTTTTTAAAAAAGGGAGTAGATCAAAATTAGGAACATGAAGGTTTTTAGCATAGGGATTGTTGTTTTTTTTCTCCCCATTTGATCTTTTCTATTACCTTTACCCATTCTGTACTATACAGTTTGGAAGTTTGTGCTTCTACATCTATAAATTGTTTCCAGTAACTTTTTAAAGAAGCCTTTTTTTTTTTAATCTAATCTTTGGCCATTTATTAACAAATCCTCCATGGGCGTTTTGATATGCAGTTTCCTGAGAATTCTTTTTCCCTCAGTTTCTGGCACATAGGTAGCAATGTTTTACCACATCTGTATATGTTTTCATTCATTTCAAGACTAATTTACTACTCAAACTACCTATATGAACAAAACACCTATATGAAGTACAACATCTTTTTTCTTGACTGTTAAAAATATGTGTAGTAGTATTGTCTTTGTGTGTTTTTGTGCACAAAGACACTTGTGCATGAAGATTTAAGTGGAAAAGTTTATGTAGTCTACAATATAATAACTTAACATCTGAGAGTTTCCTTTATAAAAATTAAAGCTGTCCATGTTGAATAGCAGTGTTCCAGATAATATCAAATGGGGATAATTGAAAAAAATTATTTATTTCTATTTGGGACATGGATTTTTTAAAAAAATTTCTCCTTTGAATAAGAAGTATATCAATCTAGGAATTTACATTTGGGGAAAAATATAGAAGCTGTTGATCTAAGGGAGAATAACTGAGATGTCTAGCTTTCTAGACTCTCTTCCATCCTACCCCATTCAGCTTTTCTCTTGTTTAACCCACTTTAATTAACTGAAATTATTTTCCTGGGTTAATATAAAAGCCTATGTTCTGTTTATAAAAGTATATTCATTCACACCTTCTTTTGGGGGCAAATAGAGAATTGTTACAAACATGCCTATATTTATCTCATCCTTAAAAATCCTTTCATTTGAACCATCCAGCTCATGTCCATTCCCTGTCACAGTGAATCCCATTGAGAAGGCTGCCTACAATTGGTGCTTCCACTTTTTTTCTTTCACTCTCTTAGCCCTCTGAAGTCTGGCTTCCCAGTTCATCCTCTGAAATTGTTAAATCTAATGGCATTGTCTCCATCCTTATTCTGCTTTCCCTCTCTGCAGCCTTTGACACTGTTAATCATCTTCTCTTCTTTGGTAACTCGCTAGTTTTTTTTTAACACTTCTCTCTCCTGCTTCTCTTATTTATCTGACAATTCTTCCACCCTTTTTCCTGGCCTGCCAAACCTGGGAGTTCCCCACATCATTGCCTCAGTCCCTTTTTTCCTTATAAGCCATTTTACTTTGTTTTCACATCAACTCTCATGTGCTCAGTTAAACTTAAGATTTCCACTTCTGAAATTATTATCTCCTCCCTCAAAACAAAACAAAAATTTCTCATAAGTTCTCTATTTCTGTCATATGCCACCATCCTTCCAGTCATCTAGGCTCTCACCCTGGGTGTCATCCCCAATTCCTCAGTCTCTCTTACCTTTCTCCCAATATCTGATCTGTTATCAAGTCCTATAAATTAAATTTTTACAACATCTCATATGTACCCCGTTCTGTCATCTGACACTACCACTACCTTGGTGTAGGGTATTATTCGTACCTTAGATCTTTCCCCATTTCAGACTATCCTTCACTCAGCCATCAGTCATCTTTATAAAGATGTCAGGTTAGCATGCCACACCTCCATTCATTACATTCCAAGGGCTTCTAACTATTTTAAGAATCAAGTATAAAAATCTACCTGTTAATCTCTTTACCATAATTAATCTTATTTTTACTTCCCTCCATGTTCTCTATGATATATCAACCCTTCCTTGCTATTCTAACTGTACTAGATATTTTGCATTCCTGTGACTTTTGTCCTTATTTCTGTCCCTTGGTTTTTCCAGCTCCCTTGTAGTCTCAGCCAAAATCAGACCTTCTCCCAGACACTTTTTTACTAGCTCCCTTAATGCTAATGCCTTTCTTTTGAGATTACCCTGTACATATTTTCTATTTATATAGTTATTTCCAAATCATCCAATCCTTTTAAGTGATCTCCTTGAAAGCTGTTTTTGTCTTTCTTTGTATCCCTCACACATAGGAAGAACTTAATAAATTCTTTATTGCTATGAACATTGCCTTTTTTGAACACTATACCTTTCTGATCTTCCTTTTATTTTTTCTCTGCATTTTGATAATAGTTCATTAATTTTCTTTTCATATAATCACTACCCCCCATCTAACTCTCTAGTTCAAAAATAGATGCCTTCCCTTTATAACAAATCAAGGAAAACAAACTAACGAATGTCTGAAAATGTATATATTTCTGCTTCTATAGTCCAGTACCTCTCTGCCAAGAGATAGGATGCACTGTTTATTCAGTCTTCTAGAGTAGTACTGATCACTGTGTTAATCAGAGTTCTTAAGCCTTCCAGATTTTTCCTTTATAGTATACTAGTCATATAAATAGTCCTGATTCTGCTCACTTTACTCTGCATCATTTCATACAGATCTTCTTGGTTCCTGTTAATCTATCCTTTACATCATTTCTTAAAACACAGTAATCTTTTTTCAACTCCTCTTAAGCTAATGGACATCAATTTGTTTCCAGCTCCTTGATGCAACAAAAAGTGTAATTATAAGTTATTTCTGCCTTTTGATCCTTTCGAAGAATATGTTTATTCATAGTATTGCTGAGTCAAAAGGCAAGTACACTTTAGTAACTTGTCAGAAGGACTAGATCAGTTTCTAGCTCAAGCAACAGTGAATTAGTGCTCCTTTCTTCCTCCAACCCCTCTAATATTGGGTATTCCCATTGTTTGCCACCTTCACCAGTCTAATTTTTTTAAGGCTAAACCCTAGTTTTTAAATAACATTTATTTATATATATATATTTTTTTTTACATTTATATTCCTTGTAGTAGTCATTTGAAAGATTTCTTCTTATGATTAGGGATGGTTGACATTTCTTTGAAAATTTTCCATTTTATATATTTTGGTCATTTATCTACTGAGAAATATCTCTTATATTTGTATATATTTTGATAGAGATTAGGACTAAATTAACGATTTCAAGAGTATTGGAAACATGCTGGTGAAAAAATTCTGTTTACCAGCAGGTTGGCACCTTCTTTGTTATTTACAGTCTTAAGAATCGTCAAGAGCACCAAGAGGTAAAGTAATTTGTCCAGGCTCTCTCTCTCTCTCTCTCTCTCTCTTCCTTATAGCACACTCTTTCATACATACTGTCCCTAGATATGCCATTCCTAGTCTTACCCTGAATGTTCTCTAACCTTCTCCCTGCATAGTTCCTAAAAATTGTTCGAGAGTAGTGTTCATGTGTTAGCAGCAGTAGTTCATAGAATCAAAAGAACAGAGTTTGAGGTTTTATTTTATTTATCAACCACTTAAGCTTTGGCAAAGCAAAGCATACATGAGTTTCCATTTCTTCATCTGTAAAATGGAAATAACTTTGTACCATTTACTTCACAGGATTGGTGAAGAAAAAGGAAAGCTTTATAACTCATCTGTTTTCCTTTGTGAAGCTTTCTACAGTCTTTCCAATCTATAGTGATTTCTTCTTTTTTAATTAATTCTGTATTACTTCTAAGAACATTTTTTTTTCGTAATTTGGAGAGACCTGTGATTTTGTCATTGAAGGAAATTCCCTCTACATGTATAATATACTTTAATTTATAGCTTTTATTGTCTAGGACATAGCAAGATTAAATAACCTGCTTATGATCACATTGATTGTATGTGTCAAGAGACCAGATTTGATCCCAAGTTATTTAATCCAAATTAGTTTCCAATCCCCTCTATTTAAATGTTGCCTTTCCATTCAGTGAACTGTTGAGAATACATAATGGTGATGTCTTTTGTGCTTTCTTATTTTGCTATTTCTCAATCTAGCTTAATTCATTTTAATATCTCCTCAGTAACATTCACATTGTATTTTGCATCTTCTAGAGTAGATCCATACTGCCATGTACATAGTAGGTAGGAATTGATAATATTTGTTGAATTAATAAATTTGTCAGTGAACTGCTTTAAGAAGGGATTAGCTAATTGAGGTGACAGTATAGACTATGGGATTGTAAACTCTTTTTATTCCCTCCACTCCATGGAGAATATTTGGCTTTTGATATTTCATTATCTCCTTGGCAATATAATTCTTTAAAATCTTCACAGAGAGACAAGTTCAAATTAAACCAAAATGTCAAATGATCCAAATTGCATTTTATACTTTTATGACACTTTCTTTTTTTGATAATGCTTTATTTTTCCCCATTTACATGTAAAAACATTTTTAAGTTCCTTCACTCCTCCTGCCTCCTTCACTCTTTCCCATCATTCTTCCTTCCTTGAATAGTAAGCAATCTTATAGAGATTTTACATGTATAATCATGTAAAACACCTTTTCATATTAGTAATTTTGTGAAAGAGGTCTCAAGTGGAAAAAAAAGTAGGAAGAAAGCAAAATATAGTATATTTTAGTCTACATTCAGAACACCCTCAGTTCATTCTCAGAGAGTAGATGGCATTCCTTAATTATGCATCTCTAAAATTGTCACAGATCACTGCATTGCTGGGAATAACTAGGTCATTGACAGTTGTTCATCAAAAAATACTGCTTTCACTGTGTACAAGTTCTTCTGGTTCTGCTCACTTTACTTTGTATCAGTTTATATAAGTCTTTGCAGATTTTCCCAAAATCATCATTTCTTATAGCATAATAGCACTCCATCACAGTCATTCTCCAATTGATAGATTTCCCCTCAATTTCAAATTTCTTTGCCACCACAAAAAGAATTGCTATAAATATTTTTGTACAAGGAGGTCCTTTTCTCTTTTGTATAAAATCTCGATATAGAGAACTAGTTTGAACATAGTTTGAAATTGCTCTCCATAATAGCTACATCAGACTACAACTCCACCAACAGTGTCTTAATTTTCCCTCATCTCCAGCATTTATCATTTTCCTTTTCTGTCTTATTAACCAATCTAATAGGTGTAAGGTAGTACCTCAAAGTTGTTTTACATTTCTCTAATGAAGAATGATTTAGAGGGGACAGGTAGGTGACTCAGTGGATTGAGATCCAGGCAAGAGGTCCTGTATTCAAATATGTCCTCAATATACTTCCTAGCTTTGTGACCTTGATTCTAATACAGAAAGTAAAGTGTTTGGGTTTTTTTTTTAATGATTTAGAGCATTTTTTCCAGATAACTATAGGTGTCTTTTATTTCTTAATGTGAAAACTGCCTATCCATATTCTTTGACTATTTATCAATTGGAGAGTGATTTTATTTTTATAAATTTGACTTAGTTCTCTATACATTTGAGAAATTAGACTTTATCAAAGAGAACTATAAAAAAATTTTCCCAACATTCTGATTTCTTTCTAATCTTGGTTGCATTTGTTTTGTTTGTACAAAACCATTTTGATTTAATACAATCAATATAATCCATTTTGCATTTTATAATGTTCTGTATCTCTTGTGTGGTGTTAAAGTCTTCCCTTATCTATGGAGCTGACAGGTAAACTATTCCATGCTCCCTTAATTTGCTTATGGTGTCACCCTTTATGTTTAGATCATGTACCCATGTTGACCTTATCTTGGCAAATGATATGAGATGTTGATACCAGTCTCTGCCATACCACTTTCCAATTTTCCAAATATTTTTGTCAGATAGTGAGTTCTCTGGCATTTTATTTCCCGTAGATCTGGATTTAGACACTTAGAAGAACCCACACCTTTAAATTTCCCACCTTCCTATTCTTCCTCCCAGTTCTAGTTTCTAACAGGTAACTGGGAGATTCAGTGTATAACGTGCCAAACCTGGAGTCCCTTAGACCCAAGTTCAAATCTGGCTTTAGGCTCTTAATTGTGTGACCCTGGGCATGTTACATAATTGCCATCTACCTCAGTTTCCTCAATTATAAAATGGGAATAACCACAGCACCCACTTTCCAGAGTTGTGAGGATCAAATGAGATAACATTTGTAAAGTTCTTTGCACATGTTAGGTACTTGATAAAATGCTTATTTCCTTCCCTTCAAACTGATAGGGAAATATCTATTTAGATAGGACTTTAAAAAAAAAACAAAAAAAACACACCTTACCTTCCATCTTAGAATCAATACTGGGTATTAGTTCTAAGGCAGAATAGTGGTATGGGCTAGGCAGCTGGGATTAAGTGACTTGCCCAGGATCACACAGCTGTGTCTGGGGTCAGGTTTGAATCCAGGATCTCCCATCTCTAGTCCTGAATCTGCTGCTCTAGCCATCTAGCTGCTCACTAAATAGGACTTCATTCTCTCAGCAATGAAAAAAAAATTATAGGGGGCAGCTGGATGGCTAAGTGAATTGAGAACCAGGCCTAGAGATGGGAGGTCCTAGGTTCAAATCTGGTCTCAGACACTTCCTAGCAGTGTGATCCTGGGCAAGTCACTTGACCCCCATTGCCTAGCCCTTACCACTCCTCTGCCTTGGAAGCAATACAGAGTATTGATTCCATGACAGAAGGGTAAGGGTTTAAAAAAAAAATTACAGTTCTCTTTTTAAAAAATTGTCACTTCCCAATGACTACCTCTTCTAAAAGAAATAAATATAGTTAAATAAAACAGACCAACATGACCATACCTGGCCCTGTATGCTTCCAGTATGCACCTATTGCCCATTACTTCTCTTGACAATAGTAGGGAAATATAGTGAATCACTTGTCCTCAGAAGTTCTTTTAGTTTTTTTTTTCTTTACCTTATCGTGATAAATGTATATATTGTTTTCCTGGTTCCATTTACTTCCCTCATCACCTATTTATGTCTTCACAGGTTTCTCTGACTACTTCATATTCTTCATTTCTAATGATACAATAATATTTCATCATTCAGACATTTCTTAGAATAAGAAAAATGGCTATAATTTGTGCAATTCTCCAGATTGCTTACAAAGTGGAATGCTAGAATGGCCAAAGGGAGTATGGCAGGAATAATAAACTAGAATATATTGGGAATTTAAAAGTCAGGATTTGTCAAAAATAAGCCAAAATTGCCATAATGTAAATCATAATATTAAGTGGTACAAAACCAAAAGAAATAACTAAAAAAGTATTTTATAAAAATAAAATATGGGGTCCAAAGCAAAGACTGCCTTCCTTGGGAAGCAACCAGCATAATCATCCTGATGCCAGAATGTTTGCTTTGATGGTGATGAGAGGAGTCTCTATCTGCCTCTGAGACTTTGTTTCCTGGTGGGGATGGGAATGGGGTTGGGGAAGAGGAAGGTTTGGTATAGGGCCTGGACCTGTGCTTAGGAAGCCAGCTAGAGAAACTGTGGATTTCCCTGCAGCTGAAAACCACTAGTGACAAGGAAGAAAGCTCTGCAAGGCATGGTGGAACTACTTGTTTTCTCCAAGGAATGATTGTGGGTGAGGTTCTGGATCCCAGAATTATAACTGAAAAGTCTTCTGCCTCTAGTAGTTTCCAGTTTTAAGCTTCTAATAGCAGCTACCATCTAGTTCCGCCTGTTTTCCTGAGAAAACCAAGAAATTTCTTGTTTGGAGTGGGAAGATCGTCCCTTCTGACCCAGGTTATCCTCACCAGAATAAATTTGATTCTAACCTTTAGAGTCAGCCACACAGAGAGTTATAGTTGAATTGTAGAGATCATGCATTCTCTGAACTCAGAATGGAAGAGGTCAAGATTCTAATCTTACTTTTGACATTAACTAGCTTTGTAACCTTGGGCACTTAACTTCTCTGAGGTAAACTTATAGTTACTTATCTACAAGATAGGTTTTGATCTTTGTCCCTAACAAAATTCACATCTGTCTTACTTTCCACTACCTGGAATTTCATCTCCAGACCAGATTGTGTCAAATCACCAGTAGGTACCACACACTCTGCTGAGGACTGGATGTACAAAGAAAAAGAAAAAAACCCAGTCCCTGCCCTCAAGGAACTTACAGTCCAGCGAGAGAGACAATGCAAACAAGTTTCTATATGTGAACAAGAGAGAGACAGGAGAAATTGGACATCATTCAGAGGAAGGGCATGAATATTAAGGAAGAAGAGGAAAGCCATTTTGCAGAAGATGATAATTTAGCTGAAACTTAAGGAAATTAGAAAAGCCAAGAGGCAGAAATGAGGAGGGAAGGAATTCCAGGCATGGACATAGCCAGCAAAACTGCACAGGCAGCAGGTAGCATCTTGTTCAAGGAACAGAATCATAGATGGTAGAGTATGTGGAGGGGAATAAGCTATAGGAAGAACCTGGTTACAGTGGGCTTTAAAGACCAGGGATTATATATTAGATCCTCAAGGTTTATTGAGTGGAGGGTCGGGGAACTACAAGTAAACTTTTGGAAAGTTTGACAGCAGTAGGGTATGGAAACAAGCATTTTTTTTTAAGGCAGCGAGTATTAAGTATTTACTGTGTGCCAGGAAATGTCCAACTGCCAGACTGGAGTGGGGAGAAATTTGAAACAGGTCTCTGGTTCACCAGAATAGATAGCTAATAGCAAGATCAAAGGTATGACCGTCTCTGTGTGTAACTGAAAGGAAGCAGGGAAATGAGGAAATGGGAGGTTAGGGCATTTAGGGAATATCAGAATATATGAATAAGTCCTGTATGAGGGCAGGAGTTCAGGAAGACAAAAAGACTGAGCCAGACACTGAATTTGTTGAAGAAAAGTAGGGTACTCAAAATTGATAAATAGCAGCCACTAGCATCTTATTGTTCAGTCGTTTCAGTCGTGTCTGACTCTTTGTAACCCCATTTAAGGTTTTCTTGGCAAAGATACTAGAGTCTTTTGCCATTTCCCTCTCCAGATCATGTTACAGATGAGGAAACTGAGGCACACTGGGTTAGGTGACTTGCCCAGGGTCATACAGCTAGTGCATATCTGGGGCCACTCACCAGGTTAAGTCTTCTTCAGACCTGGCCACCTGTGCCAGCTTGCTACTATAGAACTCAGTTAGGTGTTAATGTGGATTGAGTGAACCCCAGAGGAAGAGAGGTTACTGAGGATGGTGGTAGAGAGAAGGCCTTGGAAGTGCCAAGTGGTATTTCATCTCCCCAACCATGAGTAAATCAGGTAGGGCTGTCATCAGGAGAAATCTTGATCCCAAACAGCCTCCCCATCCAAGGTATCCCTGTGACAGATAGGAATATTTATCATTTCCACCACTGTTAACAAGCAAAACTTTTCCCTTGGCTGGGTATTGAACCCAGACCAAGACAGTGAGAGTACCATCCTAAGCACTGCACACTGAGGAGTTCTTACCATAACACAGTGAAATTCAGAATTGGTATATTGGATTTGTATACTTTTTCTTCAAGAGATTCTTTGTTCTTCCTCAAAAGAAGATAGGACAGCAATTCTATCCTGATTTAAGATATCCTTGAGAAATAAATGTACTAATTTTTCTACTTAGTCCCTAATAAAAAATAATGGGAAAGATCATAAAATCATAGCACTAGCAACTGACAGGACTTTAAGAATCTGAGACCCATAGAAGAAGTAGGTTTTGAATCCAAGGTCTTCTGAACAAAGTGAGTGCTCAGTCCAATACATCAAACTGTCTTACTTTTAGGATTTGTCAAATAACCTGAAATATTTCTAATCAATATCCAGCAGAAAATATCCAGTAGTAGCAAGGCCCAAATATATTAAATCCAATCAGGAGGAATTTTAAGAAGATTTTTAATTCTTACGTTGTGGAATTTTCTAATGAGTATTGCTCAAGATAATTTCAAAATGTCCCCTAGTCAACTAGTATTTATTAAACTCTTTCCATGTTAAAAAAAAAAAAAACCAGTATAATTTTATG
The DNA here is from genome assembly GCF_027887165.1 of Monodelphis domestica. Taxonomy (NCBI): domain Eukaryota; kingdom Metazoa; phylum Chordata; class Mammalia; order Didelphimorphia; family Didelphidae; genus Monodelphis; species Monodelphis domestica. Next base: position 303,788,552 of record NC_077229.1, on the reverse strand, counting down.
CCATGTCACTCATTTTCCTATTTTTAAGAAACAAAACAGTTGGAACCCAATATTTGTTTCAAAGAAAAAAGATTTATGCTAAATGTTGCTGCTTCATTAGTCAAGCCTTGTCCTGCCCCCTTTTTTATAATTGCTATGTTCTATATGATAAGGCAATGCAGCATAGTGGGAGTACATAAAGTCAAGAAAGGTTTTGGTCATGTAATCTCTTAATACTTCAATACAGAAGAACCCCAGATCTTCATTAGACAATGGAATGTACTCACCTGGAATTTCTTACCATGATGAATAGATCTACAATTTTAAAAAAATGCTATACCTCAGGGAAAGAAGTGAGTGCTTTTCTCCCATTATGGCAAGTGCTTCATATAAGTAAGGAAGGACTGATACAACCAATAGGACATTCTTGTAACTCAAGTTTTCATAGATATGAATCTCTGTGTAACGAGCAATAAAGCGATGCTTATTAGAAAAAACAGTAGATATTTATAGGACTAGGAAAAAAAAAAAACCTTACACCTTCAGAGAGGTTGCAGCTTTGGTATAGCCAATAAATCACTGATCAAACAAAAAACAAACCTTTGGCCTCCTAAACTTTCTCTACAATACTACATTCACTAAATGAAATTTTAATTTGGCACATCAATTCTGACTTTTAAATGAATACTCTAGTATGAATGTTTTTCATCATGAATAATTTAACATACTTAAAGTTGAATATAGTAGGATACATTTTTTAGAGTTCTATAATTTATAGAGGGGCATGTATTTATAGAGGGGCAGGACCGAATCACCAACCAGGAAGTCCTCGACAGAGCCAACTCCACCAGCATCGAAGTCCTGGTCCTCCAAACCCAGCTACGATGGTCTGGACACATCATCCGCATGGACCCACAGCCAATACCAAGACAGGTATTCTATGGTGAACTGTCAGCTGGACTCAGGAAACAAGGTCGACCAAAGAAAAGATTCAAGGATCAGCTAAAGTCCAACTTGAAGTGGGCTGGCATGACACCAAAGCAGCTAGAACTCGCTGCCTCTGACAGAAGCAGCTGGTGAACCCACATTAACCATGCCGCCACCTTTGAAGATGAGCGACGTTGACATCTTGCCTCTGCGCGTGAACGCCGACACCAGGCCACAACCGCACCTCCCGTAACACCTGGCGTCCCAGGCCCCATGTGCCACAAACTGTGCGCCTCAGCCTTTGGACTCCAAAGCCACATGAGGGTACACCGTAGATGAAATTGCACAAAGACAATCGTCATTCTCCATCACCGAGAGACTACTATATATATATATATATATATATATATTTATTTTTCCCATCTCTAGTCAATAATTTCATAGGGTGAGGGAAATAATTGAGTTAAAACTTGGTTTCACAATGAACAGTATTTTATTTATATTCTACATATACTTATATTTTTTAAACCAAACTTTAAGCAGGTGAACATTTAAAAAACTCAGAGCTTAGAGAAATTCGTTATTTGGGGGTTAGGAGGCAATGGGGGGGTGGGGAGAGGCTTCCCTGTTATGGATCTGACCTTAGTATGGACATAGAGGGGATGTGGAGAAGAATTCCTAAGCAGGAAGTCCTCAGAGGTGATCATCTTAATAGTTTTTACTAATTAGCTACAGTTAGGAAATGTGCTCATAATCCAAATTAGATTTCTACTAAAAGGAAAAAAGTTTGAGGGATATTGAGATTTCTTTGAAATTGCAAAACATATTTCATTTAAAAAAAAAAACTTGTTAGTGTGCTATAGCTTTACCATAATCTGTTGTATCCACAAGCTGAGTAGTTTCTTCCATACCCTTCAAATCTGTGTGCTGCCTGTTAATAAACATGCAAATTGAAGTATACTACAAGCCGGTAAGTTTCATCTTCCAATCCATCTTATTTACATTCTATTACTTAGGCATAGGGGAAATCTTATATTGGCATATACGGTTGTAAATGTCTCATGAATATTTTTTCTTAATTAAATTATTTTTAAGATTTTTTTTGTAATTGACAATGAATGTGAGACAAACTGAGGTTAATAACAGTACTATTATTAGAAAAGTGTGCATTTTATTGTGCTAAGCTTTTAAGGAACTATGGATGCAGGTAAGTCTCATTGGAATATATAAATCAATTATTGAGCCTTAGAACGGGGGAATTTTTAAAAAACTGAATTACACCATACATTCTTTTTTCATGTAAGAGGAATATTTGTTAGTAAATCCTGTGTGTGATTTATTTTATTGTCTATTTTGCCATTCAGATTGCAATTTTAAAAAATATAAGATGAAGATTCTGTATATTGTACATGTATATACAGATTTCCCTCAACTTTTTCAGTTGCACATGACTAACTTCCATTATTAACTTGTGCAGTAGAAATGAGCCTATTATTTTGGTGCCTGCAAACATTGGAAGCATATTCTGAAGTGCTGACTCTTCATAGTAGCAATTTAAACTGGTATGGCACTTTCACTTGCACTGATTTTGTGTGTGTGTGTGTGCGCGCGCGCGTGTGCGCATGCGTGTGCAAACACAAAGAACCTTCCATCCATTATTAAAAGCAGTGAATTTAGATAAATGAAGGACAATTGGCAAAGGTTATGGTCCAGATCTCTAGTGGAGTTAGGTGGGACAATGGATGAAATAATCTGGCAGGAATCAGGAGGTCTTATCTTCCTTAGTTCATACCTAGACTCAGTCTCTTATTAGCAATGTGATACTGGGCAAATCACTTACCCCTGTTTGCCTTCGTTTCCCCATCTCTAAAATGAGCTGGAGAAGGAAATGGCAAACCACTTCATCATATTTGCCAAGAAAATCCCAAATGGGGTCATGAAAAGTCAGACACAACTGAAAATGACTGAATAACAATTGTCCAAGTCTCTAAATGTAATTTCCATGTTGAAATTCTATAAAATATTCCACACAAAAATACTACAGAAATTCCACCTTGAAATAGTAATTCATTGCATATAAAAACAATCCATACTTTTTATCAATATCATATCAGGATAAAGAACTAACTAGGTTTGGAGCAGCTAGGTAGCTCAATGGATATAGTTAGGCAGAGTCAAAAGGACTTGAGTTTAAATCTGGCCTCAGACACTTCTATAGATGTGTGACTCTGGGCAAGTCACTTAACCCCAATTACCTAGCCCTTGCCACTCTTCTGGCTTAAAATTGATACTAAGAGGGTAAAGGTTTTTTCTTTTAAAGGGAAGAAGAATGAAATATAACTAGTTTTTTTTGTTTCTTTTTGTTGTTAGATGATGCCCTACAAGGTAATTAGTAATGCAAAAATAAACTTTCATGTTTAGAATAAATTTGTCATAATTCTTTTTTGTACTCACTATAGTTTAGAACAAACTTTTTAAAGCAAGGTTGTATTTTTCTGACTTTAATAAAGTTATACAGGGCTTTTAAAATTATTATGCAAGATTCGAGGCATAGATTTAGGTTGAGAGGCAGCAGAGTGGAATGGAGAGAACTGGACTCCAAGCCAGGAGGATCTGAATTCAGTTACCATCCCTGATACATACTGTCCATGTCATCTTGCTGGAGAAGTTTCTTAACTTCCCAGTGCTCCCAGGCAACTCTCCAAGGAAAATAGTGAATATAAGCTCCTTGAAGACAGAGACAGAAGGTGTTTTTAACTTTATCTGTATCACCAGTGCTCAGCTCAGTGCCTGGTACATTGTAAACATTTCATACTTTTTGACTGACTGACCAGCGTGGGTAGAGAAAGAGTTCCTCACAGGTCCAATCTTTCTACAAAACTTGGTCCAGTAACTTAGCTCACATTTATATGTCTTTAACTTATAAAGTGCCTTACAATTAGAAAATAGCAAACATACATTTATTGAATATAAATAACACACTTTAAATATATCCTGCAATTGAGTTTTATAAATTGGGGGGCACGATCTCACAGTTCAAATGCTACAAAGTTTTTCCTGATGCCCCCAGTTATCAGCACTCACTCCTTTTTGAAGTTTTATTTTCTCTTAATGTTTTTATTGTGTAGATGTTATCCCCACACCCCCAGAGGAGCATAAGCTCCTTTAGGGCAAAGCCTGTTTCATTTTTTCTTACAATGGCCTGGTATGGAGTTGAAATTTAATAAATGCTCCTTACATTGAATTGAAAAAAGAATTGGATCCTTTATCATTGACTTTGATTTTAGATTTCATAATCTTCCCAGTTTTACCAGCTGATATAGCAATACTTAGAATTCTAAGTATACATATATATTCTTGATATTCTTTTGTTTAAAGGAAGGTTTAAGTATCCTGAATTCTTTGTTGGTGCCACCTGTCAACTCAAGTGGAGAAACCATGATGCTTGGCAACTATTTTAGCCTTGCAAATAAATTTCCAAAGTTTACTGGCCCATAAATTTTTCTTTTATTCTAATTTATTCACTGAAACTATGTAAGTTACATAATAAACAAATTTGTTTTATGTGCTTATTTATCTGCTAAAAACTCACTATTTGTCCTGGGCAAGTAAGTATTTGCAAGGTTGAACTTTTTCATCTTAAAAGTTTGATTTGCAATAATTAGACACCTTATTTATGCATGCCCTTTGCTTTGCAAAAGAATGCAGACTTATTTCTTTAACTTTTTTAAAGTTTTTTAATCAGGCTGAACCTTCCATTTGAAGTATGATATCCATTTCTGTTTTCTAATGTGCTTTTAGTAATGGCTTTTCTACAATGCTTTAATAATATGCTTTTGTTAAATAATATTGGTTCATAGATTTTTAGACTTAGAAATTGTATGAAAATTTGAATGGGGAGGTATTTTGGTTTGTTTTTAGCTGTTTTACCAAATGATTTTTGTTCTTAGCCATTAGTAAGTCTTCATAGTTATAGCTTGTCATTTAATTTATATTGAGCTCATAATTAATTTCCTAATATTGATTTATGACTAATGTCTCATTCACTGCCTGCTTACCTGTGCCTTTGCCACATGCTGCATCAGATTTTTCTAAATGTTGTTTTCTGATGATTTTTCTATTCCTATCATAGTTTGTAATTTTACTAACACAAACTTCGCTTTTCTTTACATGTATTTTTAAGCTTGTTTTTAGTCTATTATAATGTACTTCATTAATAAATCATTTGAGGGATACTATAAGATTACTTTTCAACCATGTTCTACAAAAATTTAAATTGTTTGTCTTTTTCCTATTTAACCAATATGCTTAATGAAATAAATCCAAGAAATACATTCTTATTCCTAACTATCCAATTATTCCTATTAATCCAAACACTATTCTGAGAAGTAAATAGGGAGGTGTTAAATATGAGAAAAATAATGCTGAATTTTTCATTTTCATAGTTGGATTTAGATTGAATTTCCTCACCTTCATTGCTGACAAGGTGAAATTACAAAGATTATTATTTATTGATGTGTAAACATCACCAGAGAGATAAAATGACTTTTCCAATGTCACATAGATAATATAGTAAAACTAGGATGTGAACCCAACTCCCAAATTTTCAAAACTATTATTTTCTGCTGTATCAACTCCTCAACCAGTTGACTAGTGTTTCCCAAAGTGGAATCCTCCTTAGCTTTTGTTAGGTTCCAGGTTGATGCTCTCAGACCCATGAGTTTCTCATTCCAGATGTTAGTCCATTGCATATACATCTCTTAAAATTTCTTGTGAGCCAAATTTTCATGCTTCCCTAAGGCTCCCTTAGTCAAAGGATATTCTCATCCAAAGAATTCCCTGTACCAGTGAAATCACAGCTCTAGTCAAGGATTAGTTTACTTGAAATTTAAATTACTAAGAAAATTCACTAATAGAAATTATTCTGAAACTTTTTGAGATTATTTTAATTCTCAGGTTATCTGTTGTTTTTAATTTCACTTTAAAAATATTTCTTATTTCATTTTGTAAGTTTTAACCTAATAGCATTTTTAGTAGCCAAGTGAAATAGAAGGGACTAGCCTTAACTTTTTAAAAGAAATAAAACAAATATTCAAGAATGGAAATTTTTATTTATATAGCATTATGAATTAGCATTTATCAAAATTATTTCTCTTGTTTTCTCATTTTGTCATAAATTCACTTAGAATTGAGGGTATAGATATCTGGTATTAATGCATGAATAATAGGTAATGTATGAAATCTAAGCATGTGCTTATTACTAAATCACATTTTTCTTACCTTTTCCATTTATTCTTTAAAAATGTTTGTTCCATTAGTGTATAGTCCATTCTTTTTTTTTATTTTATAGATCAGCCAAAATGGGAAGTACTGGATTCTGCTCTCCTCCAAGAAGAGTCAGTGGGACTGGTTAAGATCAATATTTGAGGATTTTACCAGCTATCATCAGGTGTGCATTGAGCAAAGCAATTGTAATTCTGTTTTATATATGTATCTAAGATATAGTTTAATATGTTATCAGTTTAATGTATGTATCAATTGTTTAATATATGCAGTTATTAATAGATGTTGAACCTTGTATTCATCCTACAATTATGAAAGCACCAAAAAAATTATACTTTGAATTTTGGTATTCTGTTAAGTACAGATAGGCATTATTATTCATAAAATATTTTCAGCTGGTCTTAGAAAACTGTAATATTTGAGCATCAGTGTTGAAATCATCTTCATTGCTCAGTATGTACATCCAGGAGTAAAATATCTGACTCTCTTAACCATTGTCTTAAAGTGTCAAGTATCTATTCATCTTTTCACAATCACACCTTTGATTCTTTTTTCAGAACATTTAATTAACTTAAAATTCATTCCAATTAGTCCAAACCAAAATTTTATTATTATTATGGTTAGGTTGCCTAATAGACAAATATGGCCGATTTCTAAAACTTTTTTGACTATTCTATGTAGCAACTTAGGGAAATTACATGTTTCATGAGTTGTTAAATTTTACATGGGAAAAATGAGTTTTCTAGGCACCTAAAAGTATTATATTATTGATAGATTGAAATAGATCATCAGATTAATATGTCCTTGAGTTTCTGACTTGGCAGAAATACTTTTTGACATTTTACAATGGCTTACCTGGTACAATTAGTTAAAGTTACTTAGGAATTTCGGGGGGAGTCTTAGGAACTTGTACTGCTATAGGAAAGATAAAGAAAGGAATTTTTGAAGATCCTCAAGGTTAAGAGAATCTTGAGAAAGAACAGTAATAGAACATGTCAGTAATTAGTAATGTCAGTTGCAATAATTTCTGATAATCTATGCATACTCAATGAAAGATACAATGAAGCACTGCCTCTGGTATCTGGATCCATCACTGGATTTTTCCATTTAAATTTTTGGTGTACAATTATATGATATACTTGGATGAATTGCTCAGTGCCCTAACTTTTTACTTGTGCTGTCACAATCTAGACACTAAAATGTAGTAAGGCCAACCCATTGTAACATTTTTACTGCTCAGAGTTCTTAAGTTCCCTGCTTCCATTTATATCCTGAAAAAACAACATGAGTAAAGATTGGGCCTCAGTTTTCTCAACTGTAAAATTAGGGGGTTAGATTAGATGTCTGGTCTGAAGCCCTTTTGAACTAGATATGCCAGTATTTTGAAAGCAAGTATTCTACCCTTAACAACAGTGTTATAAAGGGTTCGGGTTGTTTTTTTGTTTTGTTTTGTTTTGGTTTGGTTTTTTGGTATGTTTAGTACCTTGAAAAAGTAAATTGAATCCAAGATAGGCAACAATGCATGCATTCAGCTATGTTCAGTTTTCACTTCAGAAACTGGACTTTTTTTAATAGAGGTGCAGGTATTTTTGTGTATGTCCTCCAGTGAATTGAAGAAACATTGTCTCTTGGACACTGTAGGGCAACTACTCATAATTACATCTTTACTAAGTACCTGATGTTGACAAGACAATTTACCTTTTCAATATTAGTTTTTCAGGCTGTATGGTACTTTCTACCTTCCCTTTAAGAATTTCTTGAGGATTTATTTTTATGAAGCTTTTTTAAAGATCCTTGTTTGTATTTGGTGTTTTTTTTAAGCCACATACTTTACAATGCATTTTATACAACCTTCCCAGTATAGGTGATGAATTCAGTTACTCTGACCCACAGACATTTTTGCCAGTTTGAATCACCTCATATAGTGAGTAGTTCAGTTTTACTGTCTTTTAGGTGTTCTTGCGCAGACATTGTGCCCCAAGCAAGGTCTTTGATCCTTCCAAAATAATGACAAGGAGCCCTGATCCTGACCTAATTTAAATTTCACAAGATTTTACCATTTCAAGATGCAGACTTGTTATGAAGATAAGACATTTCCAGTCTTGAACTCAGAAAACCTATTGGGTGTGATAATACTGGTAAGAGGAGTAAATTGTTCCTTTCGGGGGAGTACATTAACTTTTTTAGGCCACTAGTGTCCATTAAGTAAATAGCCTCTTCCAGTGTGCCAAATGATACAAAAGTGTTTTCATCTAGCCATACCTATTCTCTTATTATACAGTAGTCTTAAAACAGTAGTAAGTAGCACTGAGGGAAATTCAGGCCTGAAATTTTTTACTGAAATACTCTTTTTATTCAGATGTATGTATTCCTAATACCTTGTTAGAAAAAAAAATTTGAAGCTGCCATAATATAGCTCTTCATGTTAATTTTGTGTGGATTGCCTATTATTTCCGGAAACACCATTATTATCCCAAAATGGAAAGTTTGTTAGGTAGAGTTTCAAGGTACGTGTGGAACTGTTCATCCTGAGCAATGCATTTATATATAATTTTGACAAATATGAAGAAATCTGCAGATATTACATTAGACCAGCTGAATCCAGTTTTATGGTTTTTTAAATTCAGAAGCATCACATAGCAAGTAAACTTTTTTTTAAAAAATAAATTAAGTTTAGTTACAAACTAGTTGTTTCTTATTTTTTTTTCCAGTCCCCTTTTGCTTTCTTTTACGACCACATGAAACTTGAGAAGCCATCTAAAGCTAAATCATTTAGTGGAGTTGGGCAGTTCCCAAGTGTCCAACAAGAAGGCCTGGTTTAGGCTGCGATGGCCACTGTCATTCCTGGTGATTTGTCAGAAGTAAGAGATACCCAGAAAGTCCCTTCAGGGAAACGTAAGCGTGGTGAAACCAAACCAAGAAAAAACTTTCCTTGCCAACTGTGTGACAAGGCCTTTAACAGTGTTGAGAAATTAAAGGTTCATTCATACTCTCACACAGGAGAGAGGCCCTACAAGTGCACGCAACAAGACTGCACCAAGGCCTTTGTTTCTAAGTACAAATTACTAAGGTATTAAACTCTCTTTATCTTTCAGATTATATTTTCTTTTATGTTGGCCATTTTAGGCTCTTGTAAAAGTATTTATTTGTGTACACATTCTTCAGCTGATTTGCAGAGAGGAAATGTTAAGTAAATTAGATTTTGGATTGTTTTTAGAATTCCAAATTGCATTACTTTATATGTTAATGTCTTTGGGTTTTTTGAATAAAAAGCTTAATAAGAGTAGAATTTCCATTTGTACACGGAATTGCTACAAGAAAAGTGTATGGACTGAGAATTTTTGGTTATGGACATTTACGTGAGTATGTTCAGTCTTATTTATTTGCCCTTGTTATGCTGGCTAAAAGCTAGCAAAAACTAAAATGACAACTTAAATGGCTCAAATTTTGCTATATGTAGGCATGTTGAGTTATCCCTTGTAGTATCATATTGTAAGCTAAAAAGATTCTGTTGGGAAGAAACTTTAGCATAGTATTTAGCTTCCTTTTTAAAAGTGAGCACATGTAATTTTTGATCAAAATAATTACTTACAGAATATATCTGTGTTTAAAGGCATATGGCTACTCATTCTCCTGAGAAAACCCACAAGTGTAATTATTGTGAGAAAATGTTTCACCGAAAAGATCATCTAAAGAATCACCTACATACACACAACCCCAACAAAGAGGCGTTTAAGTGTGAAGAGTGTGGCAAGAACTATAATACCAAGCTTGGGTTTAAACGTCACTTGGCCTTGCATGCTGCAACAAGTGGTGACCTTACCTGTAAGGTATGTTTGCAGACTTTTGAAAGCACAGGGGTGCTTTTGGAGCACCTCAAAACTCACGCAGGCAAGTCTTCTGGTGGGGTGAAAGAAAAAAAGCACCAGTGTGAACACTGTGATCGCCGATTCTATACCCGTAAGGACGTCCGTAGACATATGGTAGTGCACACTGGGAGAAAGGACTTCCTTTGTCAGTACTGTGCACAAAGATTTGGACGGAAAGATCATTTAACTCGTCATATGAAAAAGAGTCACAATCAAGAACTTTTGAAGGTCAAAACAGAACCAATGGACCTTCTCGATCCCTTTACCTGCAATGTTTCTGTGCCTATAAAAGACGAGCTGCTTCCAGTGATGTCTTTACCTTCCAGTGAACTAACATCAAAGCCATTTACAAACACTTTGCAATTAAACCTTTATAATACACAAATTCAGTCCATGCAGAGTTCTGGACCAGCACACCAAATGGTCGCCACATCATTACCTTTGGGAATGACATGCCCAATTGATATGGAATCTGTTCACCCTTCTCACCATCTGTCTTTGAAATATCCACTCAGTTCTACCTCATATGCAATTTCTATGCCTGAAAAAGAACAGCCATTAAAAGGGGAAATTGAGAGTTACCTAATGGAGTTACAAAGTGGTATGCCTTCTTCATCCCAGGATTCTCAAGCATCTTCATCTAAACTAGGCTTGGAGCCTCAAGTAGGACCCCTAGATGATGGATCTGGGGAACTGTCCTTATCCAAAAGCTCCATTTCCATTAGTGAACCTCTAAACCCATCATCTTTGGATTTTTCCCAGTTGTTCAATTTCATACCTGTAAATGGTCCACCCTATAATCCTTCTGTATCGGTGGGAAATCTTGGACTGAGCTATTCCCAAGAGGAGGCACATTCTTCTTTGGCTCAGCTTCCACCACAGACCCAGGATCCTCAAGATCCTGCAAACAGTATAGGCCTCGGTTCTCTGCACTCCCTGTCAGCAGCCTTCACAAGCAGTCTAAGCACAACCACCACCCTACCACGCTTTCACCAAGCTTTCCAATAGGACACAGAAAGCTGTCTTACTTAAAAAAATTTATTTGTAGAAATGCCTTAGGTGACCATTTTTAATGTAGTGCCTACAATAAGACATTATGAATCTCTGCTTTTGTATAATACAAAATTTCATTAAGCCAGTAAGAAATTGAAACTAACTTTTTTAATGAGCTCTGAAACCGTTTGTGTTCAATTATGTTTACCTTGGTTAAGTCTCAAAGTGTTTTGTCGTCTTTTCACTGCCAATTGATGTGCTTTACGAAATAATTGATATAGGAAAGCCATTACTGTTAAACTTCAGTATATATCCCCTGTTAAAAATATTCAGACATTAATCCTTTTGTTTTTATTCAGTAATAATGGCTCTACCCATTAATGTTTGGCTCAGTAAAAAAGATTTACAACTAAATGATAATTTACAAAATTTTGAGAGATGCCTGGAGACTTCCTAAAATCATTAAGTATATTTGATTTGATACATAGTTTAAATATTTTCTGTAAATTAAGAATCCAAATTTTTGTGGCAAAAAATGTTTTTATTTGCTATCACAATTTCAGGTCAGTATGTTTTGAAGACTTGCTATTGTCTGGCTAAAATATTTGTGGTCTTTATTTTTAAAATGTTATAACAATATTTTTAAAACAGACACTTAAACACAAAGCAACAGTATTCTCAAGAAATAATGCTCTTCTAGTCAATAAATATTTTCCTTCTGTCATGAAATAATGCTATTTCATGGCACTGATAGAAAGAAGATAACAATTGACCTTGGGAAAAAAAAGTATTCAATAACAAATTAGTACCACAGATTATAATCTCTCATTTTTCAACTTTAATTCTTAACTTGCTATCTTTCATCTTAGTGGTATAAAAATTAAGGCATATTGGAGTCTTCAGAGTCTGTTCAAATACATAGAACTCATCAATCTTCTCCACCTTTCACAGCCAAAGTGTGGGTCAGGTCCAGCCAGAAACTTTATATTGACTGTCAATTAGCCAACAATCAGAGAGCCAGTGTAGATTTGCAAATGTCAGGTATGTTTGTGGTAGAGTGGATCTTTTCAGCTTCTATGGTGTGATTCTCCAGAGCAATAAGATATTAATCACACCTGCTAACCCTGAGAACTTGGTTAGGGACAATTTCCCCTGTTACCAAGGTTTAAAATAGGACTCTTAGGAGTAAAGTAAAAGCATATTGCTTACACCACTTTTTACTTAATACATTCTAATTTCTCCCCCAGTCATAAGAGCCAAAGGCAAAAGACAAACAAAAACATCTCAACCCCCTCCCTCCAATCCCACAGTAAAAGCATATTTTCTACTTAGTGTTCTTTTTTCCTTGCCATTTTTATGGGGAATTTAAAGTTAAGTATGTGGCAAGTATCTTTGAGGCATTATACAAAGTTTTAAATGGCTAAAGATATATACAGTAAAACCTCACTTTTACACTTTTCTGAAAAATGAGGAGGGGTCAAGAATACTTCAAAGAGGCAGAAAGTGAAAATGAGACAAATTAAAATCAAGCAAGCTATATCCTGGCTAATATAGTATCAGTAACCATAGAACATTTTGCAGTCACCCAATCATGTGCCTTGCCACCTTATAGATGCTTAATAAATATTTTAATTGAATTAGATGGGCTTTCCCCATTCTGAGCAAATACTTTCTCAAAGGGCAAAATATTAAAGCTCTTTTCTATTGTCAGCTGGGAATCAACCCAGGAGACTGTTTCAGTAGGTAGCCTTATGAGGTTTATAGGATTGTCAGAGGAGCTATGCGTCTCAAAAAAAAAAGAAAGAAAAAAGAAAAAAACAATTGTGCCAAGCACTCAGCAGAATAGCACATGCTGGATCCTCCATTTTACAGGATTTTGTTCCAATGATGGGGGTATTTTCCAAGAATTTCTGAGAAATTTGTGCAAATTACTGAATCTAATGCAGTAGCAACATAGTATATTTAAAAAGTTGGGAGAGGAGATGTAAATTGTGAGGAAATGTACATTGTAATAATGTAAATACGGGGTTTCACTGTATATATGGCACTTCACAAAAAACAAAGTTGTTCTCAAGGAGCTATGGCTCCTACTATTTTATCCTGCTTCTGTTTTTGTTTATCCTGGGAGCAATATACAGGTATAGTTTCTTTATACTTATATTTAAATTTTATTACTAAAAATGACTTTTTTATAAAAAATCTTTGTTCCAAAGGCATTAAGATGAGATTTGTTAATAACGAAAAAACTCTTTTGACATTCTCAAACTGTTCCTAAGCATTTGGTTTAGGTGATTGTTTGCTCTGAGAGTGGATACTTAGCTCTGCTTCCTGTCCGCTTCTTTTAGTTTCTATGAAACAGATTGCTAATCTAAAACTGTAGTTGAGTGATTCGTGTTCAATATTGCTTTTCTCACCATATTCAGAAGGAAAGAAATGGTGACAAAGCACAAATAGAAAAAAAATATTTTTAAATAGCAATTATAAATTAAATAGCAAATGTAGAATCACTGCTTTATTCTAGCATTTGTTTTTAAGCAGTAGGAATGAATAAATAAACTGAGACATTGGCCCTTCTGGGCTGTATTTTTCCCCCCTAATATAAAGGGAGTACCAGCATTAATTGACTATAGACCTTTTGGAGGTGGGGTATGGCAATATGTTGATATTAACCCTAATTCTCCCCATATTTTAAAGCCCTGTAATTCAAGTGCATGGAGAAATATCTATTGGACATCAGTGTTAAATTAGTATTCCCTTAATTTTTATATATTCACTAGTTTTGCCTAGTACGATCCCATAGGCTTGAAATTATACCTCAGAATAAGAGAGAATCTAGCCTAATATGTTTAAAATTGGCTCTCATAGTCATTAACCAGTTTTGGAAAAACGTGAAAATATGTTAGTTTATTTGAACTGCAGAACATTCTGACCAAGATGACACAGGATTGGCTCTTACACTCTTAGAAAAAGCTATCGTCATCTGTTAATGTTTGTTGCAATTGACTCAATTAACAGTAACTTATTGCCAATGCTGTTTTCATCTTCCATTAACCAGAATCGTCATTCTTAATTTTTCTGGTAGTGCCTTAGCTTGGTTTTTTTTTTTTTAAGGGTGGAAGTAGTGATGGAAATTAAAACTATTTGGCTTGGAAATTTGGACCTCAGACAATATATTGAACCTCTTTCAGTTAGAACTTCTGCTTGTGACTGCACTTTTTGTCACTGAACACAGAAGTATGCCAGTATGGAAGCAGATTGATATTGTAAGCAATATTAACCCAGTAGTAGAAGATTACAAGTAGTATCTTTTTTTAACTATTGGTCACTATTAAAATTTCCATTTTAAAGCCCTAATACCAAGTTCAAATTTTAAAACCATCTTATATTTTATATGTCCTGGCTGATCATGCACCACTCTTTGTGCAACTCTTTAATTTCAAGTAGTATTTCTTTCAAAACTATATATTTTTTGTCTACTTGTTGCTTGTGCTTTATTATTAGTAAAATTGTGGAATATAGTGATATATTGTATTAATTTGGACAGTAGCGGTTTTTAAAAACCATATACTGACTGAAACATGAGCCAGAACTGAGTGCTTTATTTTAAGCTAATAATGAATGTTAAAGAGTACATATTTTCAGGATCATTTGTCTAGTGAGCAATACTTGTATTATAGGCCAATATTTTTTAAAAAATAAAGCTTGGTCAACCTCTATGTTACACATATTACAAGATATAGCACTTTCAAAAAGAAAACCTAAACCTTTTAAGAAATTGTCTTATAGGTTATGCTTTTTTATTATAAAATCTTTTATTATTTGTTTCAAGTGCCATTAGATTACATATATGTAGGCCTTTCATATATTGCTTTGTGTACAAAAATGGTAGACTTAATTTTAAACAGGTACATTTTACAGTGTTTTCTTATCAATTTGCTATATTGCACAGAATCCAGTGTGTTTTTTCATGAGGTTTTACAATTTTTAAAACTAGATTTACATGTTTCAAAACACACTGTCTTCCCCGGGTACATTAAAACATTTATACACCCATACCCCAGACCATTACATTTATTTTTCTAGCCTACTGAAAACCATATGATGTAGTGATTTTGGAGGAGATCTTTTAAGCAATTATATTAAATATTCATAATTAGCTATGATAGATTATTATAAATCTATGATAAGTAGATGCCTATATTAACTTTGTCTTTTTTCTCATACTCTGTTTCAGCAGCCATCTCTCTACACATCCTTCTCCACAGAGAATCTGTTGATTTTTATTTACCTATATAGACTTACATAACATTATGTAGGTTTATCCTGAAGATCCTCAACCCGTATACAGCAAGACAGAATAAAACCAACATAGTTAAAGATGCATTTAAATGATTCTTAAGGCCCTTATGCAATAAGGTTGTCAATGCTCTATGGTTGGAAGGCAGTGTCTTTTGATAACAGTTATCTAGCCCTAGAAATGACACAGAACTATTGCTAATCATATAGAAACACTTTACAGTATAAGCTTCAGTGGTACAGTTGAACCAGAATGAATGTTTATCTTCTCAGAAACACTCCTGCAATATTGTTCTTTTGGATCATGCTGCTAATGTAACTTGGGAAACAACTCCTCATGGTGCTACAAACCTTCCTGTCTCATTCAGATGTATTTTTACCCATAGAAAAAGGACTATATTAGACCTATTGGTGTATGATATATTTTTATACTGTGACTTAATTTGTCATTAACGAACTTTTACAACACCACAATGTATTCATATGCACTTGCAAAAGGAAAATCTTGGACATGCAAACCTTACCAGAACAAGCCCAACTTTTGTTCATAAGGTGACTGTTAGTTAAAATGAATAATGGGCTTTTTTTTTTTTTAAATATAGTGTGGAGTGAAGAACATACTGTATGTTACTAGAAGCCCTTTGAATTTAAAAGAAACTGGGAAACCATTAGGAAATGGATGATGTTGTACCTGAACATGAGTTGAATTGCTGATATTGTATTGAGGTAGTTTTTTAAAAAGTGTTTGGACTTGAACGCTAAAATATTCTAATTATAAAGTTTTGAGTCAAAATAGAAAAAAAAAACCTGCATTCCAGACTGAATTTGTATATGTTTCTTGCATTTAAAATTGCTATCCTGTGATATGGGAAATCAAATTGCTTATCATGTATATGTACTTAAAATGTATTCACAAACTACTGTTGTATTTGTATAAAATATAGACAAAGATTGCATATATATTTTTGTGTATAAGCTCTGTGAAATAGCAATCACATTATGAAGCTGCAGCAGTACTTCATTTTAAACATTCACATCCAAAGAAACAGACTATTTATTATTCAGATATCCTGATATAAAATATAACTTGCTGCTATTAAACAATAGTGTTGCAGCTTCTCATGGCCTACAGTGTTATGTTTGCTGTACAAAAACAAAAAAAAAAATATGTGAACACCACAAAATATATGAATAAAAATACAGAATGGTTTTAGTTAATGTAGAACCTCTGCCTGAAATATTAATAGATCATGGTTTTGTTTACTATCATAAAACAGATATTTGCATTCCTTTTCCCTGTTAAATTGGATAATTTTCTCACTTATCTGGAATAAGTTTCTAATATTTAGTCCCAGGATAGTGGTCTGTGGGTGCAGTAGGAAACCCAGCTTATTTTTCATTTATACTTTATCCTTTTAAAAGGAAAGCTGCCAAATGTAAGTAAAATGAAGTTTACTTCTATGCAGAAGCAATGTGAAATAATAAAAAGACTGTTGGATTTGGGGTCAGAAAACTAAGATTTAAAGCCCAACTCTTAAACTTATCTGTTGGGCTATAGGCAAGGCACTAGTATTCACATTATCTACATTCACATTTGTTGTAAGAGAAAAGACAACTGATAAACCATAAAGCCTTATATAAATATGAAGTGTTATTAATTATCTAAAGATATCCCGGTTGAATCTGAGCTTGAAGACACATAGTTGGATGTAGAATAGACAGTATTTCTTGCTTATTTGAAACAAATAATGGACAACTGATATTGAATTTATATTTACCAATTATGTATATTGTAAATGATACTTTAACCCTTCCCTTTGGACTATTTTCCTGAAAAACCTTATTAGTTCATTTGAGCCAACACTAGTCTTCCCTCACCTTCCATTTCCCCCAACCCTCCTTTTTTAACCCTCCCTAATTTATTTGCTTTTACAGAAAACAGTTGATGTCTTGAATTCAAGGTACAGAGAAAATCAGCAAACAATTGCAGTTTTTTTTCATCCCTTTATCACTGCATCTTTCTTCATCTCCTTAAATAGGACTTCAAATTCTACCTTTTCTTTCCACCTACCTTTTCTAAGACTCCTGCTTTCAGTGGGAGGAAAAGTTTTTAATTGTTAAGAAAGCAAATTTACCTACCTTAAAAAAAAACTGTCACTTTTTTTTTAACTTTACCTATCTTATAATTAATACTAAATATCAGTTCCAAGGCAGAAGAAAGGTAAGGGCCAGGCAGTTGTGTTAAAGTGACTTGTATCTGAGGGCAAATTTGAACCCAGGTCCTACTGTCTCCAGACCTGACTCTATCCATGTTCTGTCATTTCTTTTGATCAGTTTTGTAAAGTGAAGCTTTTTAGAAAGTAAATAAACACCCTCTGACTTCTCGTTATTAATATCTCAGTAGTCACAATTAGAAGACTAGATTGTTCCAGTTGCCCAATTATGCTCCTTGATTGAGGGTTCGTCCATTTAACTTCTTATTTTAGAAATGCTCAATTTTTTATGTATTAGAATTTCCCCCCTACCATCCCTTTAACTTTTTAAAATTCAATTTCCTTAAGTCTTTCTTTGTTCTCTAACATGAGAGAGAAACCCTAAATGGTTTGAAGGAAAATCATCTGAAAACAGATGTAGGCCATGGATCTACAAGTTATGGCTAATGGACCAAAAGTTCTTTTGAAAACTAAGAGATGATTTGGGGAGTGAGGGGGACACCAACTATGGAATCCAAAGAACTTGGGTTCAAATCTTGCTACTGATTTTGCCAGGGTGACCTTGGTTGTGTCCCTCAACAACCTTGGTTTCCAGCTTTCTTCCTCTTTAAGATGTCAGGGAAGAGGGAATAGCTTGGATGGTCTCTGGGAAACTTTCCAGTTCCTGATCATACTTGCATGGACTCTGGATAACTTCTGTGCTTTTCAATTTTTCAAAGCATTTTCCTGAACATTCTTGTTTTTGCTTCATGCTCATGTGTCGAAGGAAGGGCAGGAATTGTCCTCATTTTGTAATAGGGAAATATCTGCAATGACCCAATTTCACAAACAACCAAGAAGTGGCAATAAATGGATCTACAACTGCAGGTCTTAGGGCTATTAAGGCAATGCTCTTTGTATATAATAACCACAATTTATCATGGAAATGACCTAATAATGACCAGTCCAAGATTCCCAGGGGATAGTGCTATGTGTGTGAAAGCGGGTACCTTAAGTTAGAACTAGGAAGTAGCATGATAACAGATCTTTCCACCTGGGGATGAAAATCACCAAAGCTCCAATATCTTCCCAGGGAGTTTAGAGAGGAATGGAATGGGAATCATGTATGTCTTCAAACAGAAGGAAAATAGCTCTTATTACAAGTCATTTATGTGCAAGGCATCTAGGACAGGAGCTTGAAGAAGGGCTTTTGTATAGGATGTCTTCACGATTGAGACCATGACTGGCAAATTGCTATACAAAAGTAATTTGATTGAAAGAGCAATCAGTTAAAGGTCAGTGTTCAATATATACTGGAGCGTCTTTAGCATCCTAATTTCTCCTTACTAATGGGCTAGTAACCTACCTAGAGTCCCAAATTAAGATTTTATTGTACTTATATTTTCTTTTTACTTAGTTTTATGTTGAGGACTATGATTGTCCTGTTTTAAGTCCCTCAAAATAACTTCTGATGGCTTTTGGTTTTATACAGTTACACAGTTTTATTTTAGAATCAAGAAAGATAATGTTCAAATTTAGTGCCTCAAAGATTTAAGCAGTCATTTGGCTCTATCTTTCTTGTGAAGTGACTCCTACATTTGCTGCTTCAGTATATGGTTCAAAACTCCTACTTCTATGAATTGTTTTATATATTATGTCCATTTCCAGCTTATTTGTTACCTGATTGAAGGAAGCTCAAATCTGAGCATTAGTAATATTACAACTATGGAAATTGATCCTATTGAGACAAAATATCCTCTTTCCTTACCATATTTCCTTATATTAAGAAGCTGAACTGTGACTAAATGATGTCAAATCCTAGAATCCTCTCATGTCCCTTCCAGCTCTTATTAGGTGATCATAGGATTGTAATCACAGAAATATTAAATTATAGAGCTGGAACCCAGCTCTGGAATTTGAAGCCAGGTTCTCTGACTAAATCCAGTACACCTACTGTAACCACCTTGAATGCAAGTGTTGTCTCTAATTCTTATCCAAAAAATGGGAATCATCTTATGAGACCCTACAATTTGGATTTTGTATATTGCTAATTAATGAATCTTAAATAGAAAGATTTGTTTTCTGTACTTCTTTAGTCCTGATATTTGACCCACTCTAGCTCATTGGCAGCCAATGCAAACTTTTTAGCTGTTCACTGGTTTCCGTCATGTCTGACTCTTTGTTGACACTATGTTGGAGTTTTCTTGACAGAGCTATTGGAATAATTTGCCCTTTACTTTTTCTACTCATTTTGCTGATGAACCAAACAAAGCAAATAAGGTTAAGTGATTTGCCCAGGGTCACCCAGCTGCAGGTGACCCAGGCTGGATTTGAACTCATGAAGATGAATTCCTGACTCCAGTCCCAGCTCTATCCACCATATCACCGAGTTGCACCCAAAGCAAACTTACTCCTGTTGAAACAGATATAATGTATATCTCTTCATCTAAAACATTACAAAATAAGTCAAAAGGGACTTACAGACATTTTTCTCGCACATAGTACCATAACTGTGAAGCACCCACTACATCTTTTCTATCTAATTCCCTTTTAGTTGCCCCTTTCCATGTACTATGACACTTGTCTTCTTTCTGATTTAGTCATGTGCTACCTTTTTCTGTTTTTTTTTTAATTTTACCTTCATTCCTTATACTTCCCTGCAATAACTTGCTGCTGAGATTTCTGCAACATCTTAACTCTACTGATCATCCATTGACTGGAGGGTTGTATCTGTGCTTATTTTATCTCTACAGGAGTGCTGCCCAAGACAGAGCAGAGGCAAATACCATCCATTGAGCTCTAGTTGGTTTTTATTTCATTTCCTCCTGAGCTTCAAACAAAAATATCTAAGCCAGTATTTTGTTAGTTCAACAGGCTTGGGGAAATAGGGGATGATGAGATAAAGCTGCTAAATTTCATTCATCATTTTTGAATCTGACCTGAAGCATGGTCTTCAGATCATTGTTCAGCTCTTGAAAAGTAGTAAAGATGTATAGTTTTCTTTCTTTCTTAGTAGTTTCTTAGTTTCTCTCCTTTCTTAGTTTCTTTAATCACAATACTTGTTCTAGTTGTATTCTGGAAGCAATGGCATAAAGAAAAAACATTTTTAAAGTTCCAGATGTTTATAGACTTGAGATTTACACATGATAAAGTCGATACATAGTAGTTACCCATTCTCTGGAGTAATAAATTTGATATAGTAGTAACTGTGAGGTCTTGTGTATAATGTTCTTTTTGCCTAATCTTTCTGCATAGTGGACAAATGCACAAACAAATGACTTTTCTTTGAAAGTGATAGTCACAATGCCGTTTCATGGATCATATTTGAAGAATCAATGGAATTATGCTCATTAAGAACTCTGCAATTCAAGAGACCCAGGATAGGAGTTTGGACAATTATACTGCACATCCATATGATGCTGGATAGCAAAAACTCTTGAGAACAACTAATTTCATTTTTTATTTCTTGAAGATGCATCCTGAATTTCTTCATCTGTCATTGCTAATAGAAGGCTGGGGTAAGTGGTTTTCCCTTCTTCCTTTCCTAAGAATAGTTTCTTTTTACACAGTATATGTTAAGTGTGAAAGCATAAGTCATACCATTCCTTCATCCTTTTCTTAAAACTAGGATTCTAGGAAGAGGAAAGAACTATAAAAATGCAATAATCAAAAGTTTTTCTTTCTCAATTAGTATTCAAGAAACCTCATTTGAAGAATAAACTAGCTATGTTTGCTATTAAAAAACTCTCAAGCTCATAAGGATGCCAAGGGTTGAGCCCAACAGATAATGGAACAGTGAAAAGGCAAGATGTCATTAAACCATGACTATTACCTAGTTATGAGAATGAAAAAGAAAGGAAAAGTGGTTTCCAATTGGATTTCTATTGAATATTCTTTACAATAGAACCTTTCAGAGAAGTAGCTCTAAGCAAGTAGGCTCCAGATATTGCCAAAATATACATAAAGGTGAAAAAAACTATTACACACACACTTTTTCCCCCTCAAGATACCTACAAATGATAAAAATGAATGGTTCTAGGATAACTTGAGTAGACTTGTATGAATTGATCTGTAGTGAAGTAAGCAGAAATTATCATAATTTTTCTACAAAAACATCATAACCATGAACAGCTTTGAAAGACTCAACTCTTTCAGTGTGTAATAATAACCCATCAAATGATGTAAAATGAGATTTTTCAACACGGTCAAAGTGGAGATTTATTTTGCTTGACCATGTTGCAAAGGCTTTGCTTTTCTCTTTCCTATAAAGGGATGGCATGATGGATAAGGGGGAAGGAGTGTATTAATTTTTAAAAAATTAATGTTAAAATAATCTATTAAAAATATGCTAGCACAACTAAGAGGAAGTTTGCCATTATAGATAGCCACGAATTAATTGCAAGAGCAAATAGATATTTTCAGCAAATGTGAAAGGGCAAGGAGTATATTCAGTTCCCTGAAAAGACTATGCTGTGGTTGTGTTTCTGTCAGGACAACAGACTAAAGGTGGGTCTCCCTAAACAGGAGAAGATGAGAGTTCTGAGTAAATGACTCTGCGCTCCAGTTTATTAGGAAGAATAAAATATTCCTTCAAGGAATGGAAGGTGAACTTCTTTTCAGAAACAAATGAGAACCCAAAGAGGCCTCTTATCAGGAAGCTGGAAGGATATAAGAAGAAGGCTTTTCACAATGAAGAGCTAGAGCTATTCATGAGAAAGCAGCTTCTCCAGCACACAGTTCTCCATGCGTCATACAGAAAAGAGAGGCTATATTTAATACAATGAGTTAGCAGAGTGAGTAGCAGGTGCTAACCTTGATGCGCATTGGGCAAGTGTCTGGAGAGATTCCAGACCCAACCACTAATGCCTGCTTCCCATTCATGTAAAAAGAAATGCTCCTACCAGAAGTCTGTCAGTTAACGTTATGTGCCACTCTGTGCTGGGCACTAAGCCCTGGGGACACGGATATAAAGAGGGATAGATCCTGGTCTCAAGAAGCTCACGATCTGGGGAGAGGAGAGGGTCAAATAAGGAGAACCAAACCTGTGAGAAGTGGCAGGATCTCACTGGAAATGAAAGCCCGGAGGCCCTCTAAGGGCAGGCTTTGGGAGTTCTTTGCCCTGCCCTCTCAGGCCCCAATTGGGCAGAGGGGGTGATGCAGGGTCCCACAGGATGATGAAGTTTCTGGGGCACGGCTATG
This sequence comes from Monodelphis domestica, assembly GCF_027887165.1. Taxonomy (NCBI): domain Eukaryota; kingdom Metazoa; phylum Chordata; class Mammalia; order Didelphimorphia; family Didelphidae; genus Monodelphis; species Monodelphis domestica. The sequence continues at coordinate 303,765,814 of NC_077229.1, read as the reverse complement.
ATGGAATCCAGTCCAAAGACTATTGTCAGGTGGGAAACAAAGTCAGGAGGAGCGTAGAAAGTATTGCTTAGGGACTATATAGGTCTGGCCATGAAATGAAAGGCCATGATCTAGGAGCCTTGTCCTGGTCATGAACTTGTGTTTTCATGTGTTATTTCAATCAATAGGCAACTATTTCAGTATTGTTTTCCTTTGTAAGCCTGGGTATTTTTGTTCATACATAGACTGCTTCAGACTGTCAAAGGGATCATAATCCTTACTACAGAAACCTAAGTTTGATGATTTTGTTATTGCCAAATGAAAATAGGGTCTTCAGAGGAAAGTGGACATGGTCAGGGAACACCTGGCTTGGATGATACTAAAGCACAGGACTTAGATTTCTGGGCCAGAACTTTAGAAATAGGAATTACAGTCTGTTAGCTCGGGATGAAAAAGAGCAAATGGAAGACTGTAAAAATATTGTCATACGTGTGATCAACAAGCTTGCACAGTGAATTGCTTTTGGCCCAATTCACAATCCCTGACATGTCCAAACAACAGCAAATATGCCAGGCATACAGTGATTAAAATTGTGTCAAGAATAAGAAAGGATGGGAAATGTCTTCCACTTTTGGAAAAAAGGGTTAAGAGTTAAAGGACTTCCTTCCTCACACCTCTCTAACCTACAAGGCAGGCTTCCATTTCAAACATGGCTACAGTAGCTTTTATTTCTTCCCAGCCTCAGCTCCCCAACACTGATGGAAAAGAACAATGGTGAGGGAACAGTAGGGCTTCTTTGATGGAAGGAATGATGGAATAAACAACTTTGGACCTCTACCTGTGCAGTTTCCACATAGGACGACACTGTTACCCCTTCACACAAGGAGAGTTATGAAGCTGCCAGAGGCTGTTGTTGGCAAAAAGAAGCATGTTTGGTACTTGGGGGAGGGACCCAATCAGTTCAGAGTCCTAATCAGAAGGACAAAGGTAGATGTCAGTGGGATCTTTCAGAGAAATGTTGGAAATAAATCGGAAACACAGTCCATTGAATAAATATAATACAATGATTGGGGAAACCCAACCATTTCAAAAAAGAAATCAAGATTCCCCAATAAAATGAAAGAACAGTAGGTTAGATGAGCAAACAAAAATATGTTCCATACTAGCAACACATTTTAAAGATAAAGGCCCAAAGAATGGCAGTGCCTTCCTTCTGTTTATCACATATATATACATATTTCATTTTTACATACTTATTTGCATATCATCTCCCCAAATTAATTGAGATCTCCTTGAAAAGAAAGACTTTTTTTTGGTCTTTTCATTCCCAGGACTTAAGCACAGTTCTTGACACTTACTAAATGCTTCTTAACCTGAAATAAGAGACTGGAACAAAATTTGATATTTCAAGTAATTTTTTAAAAGAAGGGGAGTTGTAATAAATTTAAAAGTAATGAAATTTAAATCACAATGTCAGTAGGGATAAACAGGGAAACTGATTTAAGATTCCAGAGACAATGCATGAAATGGCAAAATATCTAAAATTTTAGAGTCAAAATTAACTATTGCAAAAGGATAATCATGGTAATAATAATATTTATAATCAACTCCAATCTTTCAGAGTTAGGTAAATTTAATATGAAAAGGAAGTTTTTAAGTTTAAAATTTTAAAAGAGGACTTGAAAAAGTTGAAAAAATTAAATTTTGAAATTTAAGGATGTTATAGAGATGCTAAATATACAGGTTTGTCTATCATATACAAAATCTTTGCAAAAATTGATCTTGTGCCAAGATCCCCCTAAAATATAAAAATGCAGAAATATTAGAAAACTTTCCTTGCTGATTATCATGCAGTTTAAATCAATACAGGAACTAAGAGATACAGACTAGATTCAGAACCATGCTTACCATGACTTCTGCTCTCAGGGCCCATCATTTTCTTCCCTCATCAGAAACTCAAACTCAGCCCTTGGTTCCTCCGACTTTCTTTGGTTAACTTTCATCTTCTATTTTTGCTGGTTCCCAGGATCCATGACAATTCCTGCTATCTCTTTTCTATACCTATCTTCAAATTTCCCATCCCCTCTCATGCAGATTTTTAGCTTTATATTGTCTTCATTAGAGTGTAAGTTTCTTGAAAGCACAGTCTATCTTGCTTGTATTTCTGTCCCAGTGCTGGCAGATAATGGTCAATAAATGCTCTATTTAATATCACAAACAATGAGTACAAAAAGAACAAATTATAAAAGCAATATGTAAAAGAAAATAATAGGCTACCCAAATTTAAGGAATATGGCAAAGAGAAAGTCTTATTTACTGTGAAAAAATTAATAAATTACACATGACTTTTTGAAAAAAACTAGAAAATAAGAAAACCAAAATAATCACGATAGTGAAAAATAGAGGTAAAATAAAATAAATAAGATTTAAAGGAAGATCTTTTAGAATGAGAAAAATGAATAATGATATGTTATAATACTTTCTTGTTTGGAAGTTATCTTTTACACATTTTATCATTTGATATCTTTAGTAACCTTATAGTCCTAAAGTAGGTGCTACTATCTTCATTTTACAGATGAGAAAACTGAGATTTATAGAGGTCATTGACGTGTACATTGTTATTGTATGAAATAAGATTTAAACGCTATCTTCCTGATTTCAGTTACTGTTCTCTATCCACAAAAAGACTAACAAAGGCAATAAACCATTAACTGATTTGATTTTTTTTAATGAGGAAAAAAAGCAAATTACCAAAGGAAAAAAAATGAACAGTGGATAGAAAAGAAATAAAAAGAATGATCATCAATCATTACTATTCAAATAATTCTATTCAGGTTCAGAAAACAAAAAATCAAAATCAAATAGAACAAACCACGAATGAATTACTTCACGAGGGAGGGGACGTTGGTCCAGATTTTTGCAAAGGAATTCAAATAGTTGTTGGAAGAATCATTAATATCTGTTACAAAAAATATTCCCAATAATTGAGAAATAAAGCATACCACCTAGCTGTTTTTTGAGACAAATTTAGCAATAAAACTAAAAACTAGGAGTGAAGAAGCAAAACTAATCTCACTGAATATTAATGCAAAAATTTTAAATCAGTCTTAGCAAAGAGACACTAGCTAAACTCAAGATCATCAAAAATCACAGCATGATCCATTGCCATGATCTTACTTCTAGCCCAATCCCTGTAGTTGTCACCCTGTGGTGAAGAGGGCAGCAGTCCCCACCAAAGATGATCTATAGGGCAGGCAAATCAAACTACCCTCACCTCCTCAACCATTGTAGCCCAGGACCCAGAGTCTTGGAAACTTGGAAATGGCAGTTTCCCACAGACCACTGGGCTTGCTTCTTAGATATCATTGAAAGGTGTGATAACTATACAAAAGGTACCTACTTTCCTGATCACCCACCTTCCTGCTACTGATGGACAGGTAAGCCCTACGAAAGATAGCAGTCCCTATGGAGAGACAGTCTAACAACTGCTTCTGTAGCACTGTAATTAAAAATCCACAAAAGAATGTCTTTGGAATTGTCAGATAGTTTACTATTAGAAACCGATATGATTTTATCAGTAAATGACATTAAAATGCATTACTGTCTGCTTGTCTATTGTACCCTAAGGACCATGGAAATTTTCCATCTGATTTACTGACCTCATCTATATCTGTGTTCTAATATTAAAATGTGAGCTTTTTTTTAATGTACTTATTTATTTTAATATATTTATTTTTAATTTTGAGATCCAAATTATCTCCCTCCCCTAGATTGACAAGGCAAGCAATTTATCAGTTATTCAGGTAAAATCATGCAAAACATTTCCGTATTAGTCATTGCAAAAAAAGGAAGAGAAATAAAATGAGAAAATTATAATTCACTTTGTACTCTGTTCCTCATTTTTCTCTATGAAAGAAGATAGCGTTGTTCATCATGAGTCCTTCAAGATTGTCCTGGGTCGTGTTTATCAGAGTAGCTAAGCCTTTCATAGTGGCTCATCATTGAAGTGTTGTTTCTGTGTGCAGTGACCTTCTGGTTCTGCTCACTTCTGCATCAGTTCAGATGGGTTTTCCCAGGTTTTTCTGAAACCATCCATCCCCCTCATCATTTCTTATAGCACAGAATTGTATACCACAACTCAGTTCATTAGTGTATTTAATTTCTTTCATCTCCAGAATTTGTAATTTCTCATAGGTGTGAAGTGATGCCTCAGAATTATTTAAATTTACATTTCTCTAATCAATAGTGATTTGGAGCAATTTTTCATATGACTAGAAATAACTTTATTTCTTCTGGACACTGCCTGATCATATCCTCTGACCACTTATCAGTTGAGATTACTATTATGTTATTTTTATAAATTTGACTCAGTTCTCTATATATTTGGAAAATGAAGCCTTTATCAGAGAAACTCACTGTAAATTTTTTTTAAATTGATGTCTGTAATCTTTTAGCAAAATGCAGTTTCCTGATTATCTTTTTTAACTAGGTCTGTTTTTTGCTTTTACTTTGTCTTAGTTGATGGTTGCTACTTCAGCCCTTTTTTTATTTTAGCTGAAGCATAATGGGTTCTGCTCCAACCCTTTATTTTACCTCTGTGTGTTATTTCAGGTCCCTTTTGTCAACAACAGATTGTTGGATTCTAGTTTCAAACCCATTCTGGTATCTGCTTCCATTTTATGGGTGAGCTCACCCCATTCATATTCATGGTTATGGTCACTGTGTATTGCTCTCCATCCTATTTTCTCCTGTTTCTTCTTTCCTCTCTCTCTTTATCCTATTCCTTTTTAAAATTCCATTTTGCTTCTCACCTTTCCCTCCCTTAATCCACCCTCCCTTTTATCGTCTCTTCCTTTCTCTTGTCCCCTTTCTCTCTTATTTCTTTGTTGGGAAAGATAGAGTTCTTTACCCAACTCTGTGTGTGTGTGTGTGTGTGTGTGTGTGTGTGTGTGTTCTCTCTTTGAACCACGTCTTATGAGTAAGGTCCAAGTATTGCTCATGACCCACCACCCCCCAATTTCTCCCTCCAATGTAAAAGCTTTTCCTTGCATGCTTCTTTTATATGAAATAATTTACCCCATTCTACCTCTCCCTTCCCTTCTCCCAGTGCATCCTGCTTTCTCATGCCACTTTTTTTAGATCCTCTAAACTTAATCAAGTCATACCATGCCCTCTGTCTATCTAAACACCTTCTAACTTCCCTAAAAATGATAAAGGTCTTAGGAATTACATGTATCATCTTCCTATGTAGGAATGTAAACAGTTTAACTTTATTGGGTCTCTTATGATTTCTCTTTCTTGTTTACATTTTTATGCTTCTCTTGTGTCTTGTGTTTGAATATCACATTTTCTATTCAACTCTGATCTTTTCACAGATACACTTTAAAGTCTTCTATTTCATTAAACATTCATTCTCTTCCCACCTCCAAAAAAGGATTATACTCAATTTTGGTGGATCAGTTGTTCTTGATTGCAATCCTAGCTCATTTGCCTTTCAGAATATAATATTCCAAGCCCTTCATTTTTTTAATGCAGAAACTGATAGATCTTGTGTGACTATGTGTGACTATGACTATGGCTTCACAATATTTAAATTATTTCTTTCTAGTTGGCTTGCTATATTTTCTCCTTGACCTGCGAGCTCTGAAATTTGACTACAATGTTCCTGGGAGTTTTCATTTTGATATCTTTCAGGAGGTGATTGGTGAATTTTTTCAATTTCTATTTTATCCCTTAGATCTATAAAGGCGGGTTCACTTGGTTTGAAGAAAGGGGGAATGTTACAGAGGATGGAAAATAAGTATACTAGAATTAAATTTTAGTTTAAACTTTTAAATATGAAAACTTGTGGATCTGAGAAATAAAGCTTTAAGTTAAAATTTTTAAAAGGAAGAAAAATGTCCAAATACTTGCACCAAGACAGGTAATATAGAGAATAAAGGAAAGAATAGGAGAGATTCAGTAATTCACAAGCTACAACATCTAAATGGGGCAATTTAATTAATGTTTTCCAATATTTATTTATATGTGCCAAATACAGATAAACTAATGATATGAACTTGAGGTAAAATTTATCTCCTAGGTATCTCTAAGACTTGCTGAGATATAATTGGGAATAATTGAAAAGCAGAGTTCTAGATGGACCGATTTAATAAAAAGGGATATTTGAGATAACATTTTAGTAAGATTTCTTGAGAAAACCCATGAATAGGACTTGGAAGGGTATGGTTCAACTTTTAAATTAATAATAATGGAGGGAGAAACAGAAACAATATAATGATGGTTGTATGCTACAAAATAACCTGACAATAATGAAGAAATGGAAGATGAATTTCTAGAAAAGGCATAAACAGCATGGAATGAGGATTTAATTATTGAAACTTCCAGGGGGAAGCTGGGTTGCTCAGTGGATTGAGAGCCAGACCTAGAGATGGGAGGTCCTAGGTTCAAATCTGGCCTCAGACACTTCCTAGCTGTGTGACCCTGGGCAAGTCACTTAACCCCCATTGCCTAGCCTTTACTATTCTGCCTTGGAACCAATACAGAGTATTGATTCCAAGATGAAAAGTAAGGGTTTAAAAAAATAAAAATGAATAAATAAACTTCCAGCTCTATTATTCTTTTAAAAAGAGTGTATATTGCCCTCCATCCTATTTTCTCTCATTTCTTCTCTCTCTCTTTATCCTATTCCTTCTTAAAAGTCTATTTGCTTTTGACCATTGCCTCCCTTAATCCACCCTCCCTTTTATTATCTCCTCCTTTCTTTTGTTCCCTTCCCCTTCTATTTCTCTGTTTTTTGATTTCTATCCTCAACTGAGTGTGTGATTGTGTGTGTGTGTGTGTGTGTAATAACCTTACCCTAACAATTATTTGATTTATCAAAAAGTAGAAAAAAAGAACCAGCAAGATGGTAGTGAGAGAACACAATACAATCCAACTCTCACATAATTTACTCCCAACAAAGACTGAGAAAGTCATTAGACCAAGTTGTTGATTAGAAAATCCAAGGAGGAATTCCAATGGATGTTCCCCTCCCCCTCCAACCTAGGTTGGCATAGAGAAACAACCAGGGGCTTGCAGGTATATAGGAGAGACTTCATCAAGGAAAACTTCTGTAGACACTGTGTTGGGTGAAAGATGAAATGACTGAAGTAAAGAAGATTTGAACTTCTGAGCATATTGATTTATTAAGCAATGCATGCCAATTGCCCAACAAATTGGGACCAGGCCTCCTGAATACAGGAGACAGCTTTTTATGCAATAAAAACAATTAAATAGATAAATTAATTTTAAGAAAACAATTCACCAGGATACAAAAGTAGTTAGTCTGATTTCTAATTAAAGGAACGATAAAGGATTTTCTCAATTTAGACAGGGTAAACAAGCAGATATAATTCCATGAAATCAGGAAAAAAAGGGGGGGTGTAGTATTCTGTCAAAGGAACATGAGAACAACAGCTGATTAACCATTATGGGGCCATTTTCAGATAAGACTTAGGATATATATAATTGTAAGAAAACTTGCATCATTCTTTGAGCTGACTGGGTCAGTATAACCTAGGTCTCTAAGTGGCAGGTAGAGGTGATCCAGCTTTCCAGCCACACTGAACTAGGTTCAAACAATGCAACAAATTCCTAACAAGTGCCACAATTGAATTAAAGTTTTCTCACAAGACAAAAATTGGAATAGACACATAATTGAATAGAAAGGGAACTGAGCCAGCTCCAAAATTGAGTCCTGAGATCTAGTCAGTGTGGTTCAATTCTCATTACCACTTGCTGTTCTAATTCCCTCAACACTTTGGCTGGGTCATATAGCTGTCTACCAGGTCAAAGAATATGAATCAAAGATCCAGTCTATAGATATGTTCTAGATGTGTCCCTGGAGTTATAGGACCTCCCAGAATGTGAATGTGAGCTACAGCTATTTACTTGTGGGGCTTTGCCATGATGTAAAATTCCACTTCATGAAGTTAGGCAGGAAAATAAATAGTCTGATCTAGAAATAGTATGGATCTAGGGATGCCTATGACACAAACCCTTAAGAAAAGAATAATTCCAATATCTACAATGAAGACTTCAAGAAAAAAAATAGCTTTATTATCCAAGGTCAACTAGAAATCTTGGAAAACATCAATTAAGAATTTTTACAATAATAACTGAAATGAGAATTTTAGAAGAAAGGCTTGAAAAGTGAATAAACATTTTATTCCAGAGATGCAAGACCATACCCAAGTATTAGACACTTTGAAAATTAGATCAAATGAATTAAAGCCTCCAAAAGATGATAAATTCTGGCAGAAAATTAAAAACTGGGAAAATCAGAAGAAAATATCAGCTCCTGTTAAAAATTGATGTGAAAAGCAGTTCAAGAAGGGGAGGGGGAGGATCTAAGAATCATCAGAATATTTGAAAAACATGGTAAAAAAACAAAAAAAAATTCCTGGATACTCTATGTTAAGAAATCATAAAACTGCTCAGACTTAATTGGAAACTAAGAAGGCAAAATGAAAATATAAAGAATCCCCCAGTAACATCATAAAAGAAATTTCAATGTGAAAACTCTTAGGAACATTAGGGCCAAAATCCGGTATTTCCATGTTAAAAAGTTAACATGAAATTCCAGAAAGAGTTCAAATAAAAAAAAAAAAACAGTATCACATAAGACATGGGAACTGCAACTTTAAATGAGACAACTTGAAATATAACCTGAAAAGCAAACAATAAAGGATAACTGGGCAAAATTGAGTAAAATCCTACACAGAGAGAAAGGAAGACATGAACCTTTAAAGGAACTATTGAAATGAATTGTTTATGAGTAAACTAAATTTATCCATTTAAAATCTAATATTTTGACGATCAAAGTTAAGTAATATCTTTACTACGGGTGAGATGGGTCAGTGATAGCTCTACTGAAGCCCACTGTGCAAATTCATCCAGAGGTATCACTTGTATTGATAGTTGATCCAACTGGTATTTGATCTGTAAATCAGTGTCTACATGTTCTTTTAACTTCATCAAGTTGGACTAAATTGTCTTTAAAAACCATGCTTCAGTGATTACACTGGATATCATTTTGCTGGATTATAGAAAGTAATTTGATCTACCAGCTAAATAACCTGCTGCATATATGCAAAGGCTCATATTCCAAAAAGAAAGGAAAAATCAAGTGACAGCCTGGTGATGGCTAGACTATTTTTCATAATAGTGGGAGAAAATGAAAAAAGAAGGAAAAGATTCAATAAATACTTATTAAGCACCTACTGCATGTCAATCATTTTCCTAAATTCTGGGGACTTGATTTGAAAGGGAAAAAAAAGTTCCTGCCCTCAAAGAACTAACATTTAGCATAGAAAATAAATCTAAAAAGCATGAGTAGGAATAAAGAGAGAAACACTAAGGGAGGACCTGTATGGAGACATGATGCTCCACGGTGTCCGAATCAAGTAGAGCTGCTAATGGAAAGTAGAGAGTTACCTGGAAAGTGCAAAAAAAATTTCAGAATCCCTTAGAAAGGAAGGCAATGGAAGGAGTTTTGTGCTCTACCCTCTAGCCTGCCAATCAGGAAAGAACAACGGAAGAGTTGATATATTGAGTATCAAAAACTGAGACAATAAGCATGATGACATTTCAGGTGATCAGTTTCTCCTGGGTGAGGCATGATATTCTATGGGATCCAAACCAAGCAGAGCTGCTAATAGAAAGTGGAGGGGGGGAAGAATAGAAAAGAAAGAAGTTCTATAATGTATGGGATGAAGTGTATACAAACATGAAGGAAATAAAAAAAAAAGTATTCCTCGAGTCATGATTTCACCTGAATTGGACAAAGGAAAGTTAAACACATTCTCAGATTTTTTTTCTCACAGAATTTGTTAATAGAAATACATCAAACAGTGAGACCAGAGAGGGAAAGAAGAGGGTAGGATCAGTGAGAAACTAGTCACAAGCAAAACAAACTTCAGTGTTTGAAAGTGGAACACAAAGAGAAGATTAGAAAGAAAGGGAAAAATAATTTTTTAAATTGCAGTTGGGACAGAGGAAAGGGAAAAAGAGCAGCAGAGCATAACCATTGCTTCTATCATATATCATTCCTCTTTTACCATCTTTGTAAATAACTGGATGAAGGGCAAGGAGAAAAATCTAAGTGGGTAGAATGAAAGTAAAAATACAACTAACTATCATAGCTATGAACGAGTGGTATGAACTCACCAATAAAATGAAGGGACATTGTAGATGGATTAGAAAGAATTCATCAATATATTCCTTATCAGAAACCTACTTAAAAATAAAGATTCATAGAATGAAAATAAGAGACTAAAGCAAAATCTGTTATACTTCAAGCAAACTAAAAACAAGCAAGAGTACCAGTTATGATTTAAAATGTTATGATAGTAAAGAAGCATGATAAAAATAAACAAGGAATCTATTTTTATCTTTAATGACCCAAAATCAAGCAAAAAATGAGTAAGAAGTCAGTGAGCTGAATAGAACTTTGGGAAAAAGCAATATGATTGAATTCTGACAATAACTAAATTGTAGGAGAAAGGATTTTATATATTTCTCAAAGGAGCACGGCACCTTTACAAAACTTTTCTATTTAAAAATGACTTAAAACCTAACAAATTCAAAAAAGCAAAAATATTAATCATATTCTTTGTTGATCACAGTGTAAAACAAAAAGAATTTAAAATTGGGGACAGATTCAGAGTTACATGTGCAATCTTCATGCTTTGTTTTATGTAGGGAAATGTTTCTTATTTGATCCTTGTTAAGTTCAGACAGAATAAACCTTTTTCCTAATAAAAAGGAAAAAGCCACAAGAGAATCACAAAATCAATAATGAATTCAGGGATCATTTTCACCAGTTGGGCTGTCATGCAGAATGCATAAAGGGGAAGAGTGAGAAAGTTTGTGAAAGACCTTAGATGCTAGACTAATTCGTTTGTATTTTTTTAAATAGGCAGGGGGTTTGGGAAGGTTTTGACTGGAAATATCATGGTCAGATCTTTGCCTTACGATTATTTTGAAAGTGTGAAGAACAAATTCATGAGTAGAAAACATGGAAACAGAAAACAATTAGAAGATTACTATAGTAATAATCCAAGTGACAGATGATAGGGCCTACATTACTGTAATGGTTGTAAAAGTGTCACAAAGGATCAGATGCAAGAGATATTGTGGAAATAACAGAATCAAAGAATTTAAAAGTTGGAAAGGACCTTTGCAGCCATCTTGACCAATCTCTACAACAGACAGAATCCTACAAGATTATACAGCCTCTACTTGAACACCTCCAAAGAGAAGGAACACACAACTTTTTGAGGCAACCCATTCAACTTTTGGGGAGCTCTAATTTTTAGAAAATTTGTGGAGACTTCTGAGTTAATATGGCTGCAGTCTAGAAGCAGGATTCTTCCTTTCCTCACCACCTGGCAATATAGTCTACCTCAAAAGTCCCCAAAAAAACCAAACTGATGAACAAAGGAACTCCACAGTAGGGCGCAGCACTGACAGCATGTGGGATTTGGACATTTCCACGCTATAAGGGGGTGAAATAGCTCCCACCAAAATGTGAGCTGATCAACCCCACCCACCTACAAAGCCAGGGTCAGAACCAGCATACTAGAATCAACAGGCGAGCAAAGGGCACCTCTAGATCCCTGGCAGCTGACTAAGACCACCAGGGATCTACTCCTGAGAGCAGCTAGACCTGAAACCCCAGCAGGCTGAAGAGCATGGACCTTGGGCTCAGAGATGGCACAGAGAGAGGTGGCACATAGTAGAAGTCATGGAGACATAGGAAGTGGCCTCAGGCAAAAACCACTCTCCTTAGCTCCATACACAGAGAATCTGCCCTCCTCACTCAGACTCCTGACTAGAAAGGAAAGGAAAAACCAGCATAGTGATGGCAAACAATGCCCAGCAAATAAAACTTCCAACCACCAAGAAGAAGGTTTTTGACCCTGGATAATTTTTAATGGAGAAAAACTCCAGATTACAGAGGAAACAGCAGAGGACAACAAACAATTAAATGTATGCGAACCTTCCCCCCAAAAAATGGAAATTGGACACAAAATCTTGAAGAATTGAAATCTGAAATTTTGAGGAAAATGGAGGAGTTTTGGCAAGAAAAGTTGGAAACATTTCAAAAAGAAAATACCAGTCTAAAAAGACAGGAACTCCCAATTGGAGAAAGAAGCCCAGAAATCAACTGAAATGATAAATAAAATTGGAGAACACAATTAAACAACTGGAGGTCATGAAAAGCAGGATAGAATAAACCAAAAAGGAAAATCAAAAGATTATAGTAGAAAAACAAAAGATTATAGCAGAAAACCAGTCTTTAAAGACCAGAATTGGGCAGTTGGAAGTCAATGATCTCACAAAACAGCAAGAATTAATAAGGCAAAGTCAAAAGACTGACAGAATAGAAGGAACATGAAATATCTCACTGAGAAGATGACTATTTGTGAAAACCAGTCTAGAAGAAACAATTTCAGTCATTGGTCTACCTGAAAATGCAGAAATAAACAAATCTTGACATCATGATACAAGAAATTATCTAAGAAAACTGTACTGATATTGTGTTTTTTTTAACCCTTACCTTCCTTCTTGGAGTTAATACTGTGTATTGGCTCCAAGGCAGAAGAGTGGTATGGGCTAGGCAATGGTCAAGTGACTTGCCCAAGGTCACACAGCTGGGAAGTGTTTTGAGGCCAGATTTGAACCTATCCTGATATTCTTGAACAAGAGGTCAAAATAGATACTAAAAGAGTTCATAGAACACCCTCTACACTAAATCCTCAAAAGACAATCCCCAGGAATGTAATTGCCATATTCAACAGCTTCCAAGCTAAGGAGAAAATTTTACAAGAAGGCAGAAAGAGGCAATTCAGATATCAAGGAGCACCAATCAGGATTATAAAAGATCTGGCAGCTTCCACACTAAAAGACCACAAGGCTTGGAATATGATATTCAGGAATATGATATTCAGAAAGGCAAGAGAATTGGGTCTTCAACCTAGGATCACCTACCCATCAAAACTGACTATATACTTCCAGGGGAAAATATGGGCATTCAACAAAATAGAAGATTTCCAAGTATTTGTAAAGAAAAGACCAGAAATAAGTGGAAAGTTTGATGTCCAAACACAAAGATCAAGAGGAACATGAAAAGGTAAATAACAAAGAAAGGGGAAAGAAAAAAATTGATTTTACTTAAATTTTCTTCTTTAAGGGCTTCAATAAGATTAAATTGCTTATATTAAATGGGAAAATGTTATTTGTAACTCTCAAAAAATTATATACACTATTATAGTAATTAGAAGAATCATTAATAGGTAGAGATTGGGGTAATAAGTGGGCTAAGATTATATGTTAAAAAAAAAAGAAAAAGAGAGGAGGGGAATAGCAGATGGCACCAAGAGAAACTTGAAGGAGTAAGATAAATAGGACAGTCTATATTATACAAAGAGGTGCATGGGAAGGGGTGGGAAAGAATACTATTATAAGGAGAAGAAGAGAGTGCTTATAGGTAATAATTAAACCGTACTCACAGTGGAATCAATTCTGAGAGGGAAGACCATCTAAATCCCTTGGGGTATCGAATTCTATCTTACCCTAAAGGGAAAGTGAGAAAGGAAAAACTAATGGAGGAGTGGGGTGGGGAGTACAAAAAGGGAGAGAAAGAGATGGGGGAGGGAATTTAATAGACCCTAAAAAATAATAAGGGAACAAAAAAGGAGGGGGCAGAAAGGGAAGTAAAATAAGGATGGAGATTAGGGGAGCTGATTAAAAGCAAAACATTGGTTTAAAAGGAAATGGCAAAAGAAGAAAGTGCAGAACTAGGAGAGGATATCAAAATGTTGGGGAATACAGAGGTGACAATTGTAACTCTGAATGTGAATGGGATGAATGCATCCATAAAATGAAAGCAAATAGCAGAGTGGATTAGAAACCAAAAACCTACCATATGTTGTCTACAAGAAACACACATGAGGCAGGTAGATACACAGGTAAGGGTCAAAAGCTGGAGCAAAATCTAGTGGGCTTCAAATAAGAAAAAGAAGGCAGGAGTTGCAATCATGCTATCTGGCAAAGCCAACGTAAAAATAGATCTGATTAAAAGATATAGGGATTGTAATTACATCCTGATAAAAGGCAGTATAGACAATGAGGAAATATCAGTACTCAACATATATGCACCAAGTGGTATAGCATCCAAATTTCTAAAGGAGAATCTAGTGGAGTTGAAGAAGGAATAGATAGTAAAACTATACTGGCGGAGGACCTGAACCTTCCTCTATCAGATCTAGACAAATCAAACCAAAAAATAAATAAGAAAGAGGTAGATGTGAATGAAATCTTTGAAAAATTAAAGTTAATAGATATGTGGAGAAAAATAAATAGGGACACAAAGGAATACACCTTTTCAGTGACACATGGTACATTCAAAAAGATTGACCATGTATTAGGGCATAAAAACATGGCAAACAAGTGCAAAAGAGCAGAAATAATAAATGCAACCTATTCAGAGCATAATGCAATAAAATAATAATTAGTAAGGGTACGTGGAGAGGCAAATCAAAAATTAACTGGAAATTAAAGAATATGATTTTCCAAAATTGGTTAGTTAAAGAACAAATCATAGAAACAATTAAAAATTTCATTGAAGAAAATGACAATGATGAGACATCTTCTCAAAATCTATGGGTTGTGGCCAAAGCAGTACTTGGGGCAAAATTCAAAATCCTGAGTTCATATATTAACAAATTAAGGAGAGCAGAGGTCAATGAATTGGACATGCAAATTTAAAATCTTGAAAGTTACCAAATTAAAAATCCCCAGATGAAAACTAAATTATGGATCCTAAAAATTAAAGATCAAATGTAAAAGAATTATTGAATTAATAAATGAAACTAGAAGCTGGTATTTTGAAAAAACAAATAAAATAGACAAAGTACTGGTCAATCTAATTTAAAAAAGGAAAGAAGAAACCAAATTAACAGTATCCAAGATGAAAAGGGAGAACTCACCTCTAATGGAGAGAAAATTAAGGCAATCATTAATTACATTTTTTGCCCAATTATATGGCAATAAATATGGAAATCTAGGTGATATGGATGAATATTTACAAAAATATAAATTACCTAGACTAACAGAAGAAGAAATATGATTCTCAAATAATCCCATATCAGAAAAAGAAATCCAACAGACCATCAAAGAACTCCCTAAGAAAAAATCCCCAGAGCCTGGTGGATTCACAAGTGAACTCTATCAAACATTCAAAGAACAGCTAACCCCAAAAGTATACGAACTATTTGGCAGAATAAGCAAAGAAGGAGTTCTACCAAATTCCTTTTATGACACAAATATGGTACTGATTCCAAAGCCAGGCAGGTCAAAAACAGAGAAAGAAACTATAGGCCAATCTCCTTAAAGAACATAGGTGCAAAAAATCTTAAATAGAATACTAGCAAAAAGACTCCAGCAAGTGATCATGAGGGATATTCAATATGATCATGTGAGATTTACACCAGGAATGCAAGGATGGTTCAATATTAGGAAATACATCCATATAATTGACCATATTAACAAGCAAACCAACAAAAACCACATGATTATCTCAATAGATACAGAAAAGAAAGTGTAGCAATAGAAGGGCCTTTCCTAAGAATAATAAACAGTATATATATATATATATATATATATATATATATATATATATACATATATATATATATATATATATATATATATATATACATATATATATATATATATATATATATATAAAACCATCATTATCATCTGCAATGGGGATAAACAAAGCCTTCCCAATAAGATCAGGAGTGAAACAAGGATGCCCATTATCACCTCTATTATTTTGTTACTAGAAACACTAGCAGTAGCAATTAGAGAAGAAAAAGAAATTGATGGTATTTAAATAGGTAATGAGGAGTCCAAGCTATCACTTTTTGCAGATGATATGATGGTCTACTTAAAGAATTCTAGAGAATCAACTAAAAAGCTAGTCAAAATAACCAACAACTTTAGCAAAGTTGCAGGATACAAAATAAACCCACATAAGTCATCAGCATTTCTATATATTTCCAACACATCTCAGCAGCAAGAGTTAGAAAGGTAAATTCCATTTAAAATCACCATAGACAATATAAAATACTTAGGAATCTATCTGTCAAGACAAATACAGGAACTATATGAGCACAACTACAAAACACTTTTCCACACAAAATTATATCTAAATAATTGGAAAGATATTAATTGCTCATGGGTAGAACAAGCTAACATAATATAAATGACAATTCTTCCCAAACTAATTTACTTATTTTGTGCCATACCCATCAAACTACCAAGAAACATTTTTTACTGAATTAGAAAAAACAATAATAAAATTTATTTGGAAGAACAAAAGACCAAGAATATAAAGGAAAATAATGAAAAAAAAATGTGAAGGAAGGTGGCCTAGCCATACCAGGTCTCAAACTATACTATAAAGCAATGGTCATCAAAACAATATTGTACTGGCTAAGAGAGAGGAGGGAGGATCAGTGGAATACACTTGGTGTAGGTGACCTCAGCAAGACAGTCTATGATAAACCCAAAGATCCCAGATTTTGGGACAAAAATCCACTATTTGACAAAAACTGCTGAGAAAATTGGAAAATAGCATGAGAGAGATTAGGTTTAGATCAACATCTCACACCCTACACCAAGATAAACTCAAAATGGGTCAATAACTTGAATATAAAGAAGGAAACTATAAGTAAATTAGATAAACACAGAATAGTATACCTGTCAGATCTTTGAGAAAGATTTTAAGACCAAGCAAGAGTTAGAAAAAATTACAAAATGCAAAATAAATAATTTTGATTAAATTAAAGTTTTTGTACAAACAAAAACAATGTAATCAAAATTAGAAGGGAAGCAACAAAATGGGGGGAAAGCTTTATAACAAAAACCTTTGACAAAGAACTAATCACTCAAATTTATAAGGAGCTAAGTCAATTGTACAAAAAAATCAAAGACATTCCCCAATTGATAAATGGTCAAGAGACATGAATAGGCAATTTTCAGATAAAGAAATAAAAACTATTAATAAGCATATGAAAAAGTGTTCTAAATCTCTTATAATCAGAGAAATGCCAATCAAAACAACTCTGAGGTATCACCTCACACCTAGCAGATTGGCTAACATGATAGCAAAGGAAAGTAATAAATGTTCAAGGGAACATTTTTGGAAGACAATTTGGAACTATGCCCAAAGGGTGCTAAAAGACTGTCTGCCTTTTGATCCTGCCATAGCACTGCTGGGTTTGTACCCCAAAGAGATAATAAGTAAAAAGACTTGTACAAGAATATTCATAGCTGAGCTTTTTGTGGTAGCAAAATAATTGGAAAATATGGGGCTGTCCTCCGATTGGGGAATGGCTGAACAAATTGTGGTATCCGTTGGTAATAGTATACTATTGTGCTCAAAGAAATAATGAACTGGAGGAATTCCATGTGAACTGGAACGACCTCCAGGAACTGATTCAAAGTGAGAGGAACAGAACCAAAAAAACAGTATACACAGAGACTGATACACTGGGGTACAACTGAATGTAATGGACTTCTCTACTAGCAGCAATGCAATGATCCAGAACTATTTGGAGAGACTGATGAGAAAGAACACTATCCACATCCAGAGAAAGAACTGTGAGAATAGAAACACCGAAGAAAAACAACTGCTTGATCACTGTAACAGAGGGTTTACACATAGTCACATGGGTTGATGGGGATATGACTGGGGATGTAGACTTTAAACAATCACTCTAATGTAAATATCAATAATATGGAAATAGGTCTTGATCAGTGACACATGCAAAACCCAGTGCAATTATGCATCAGCTACAGGAGGGGATTGGCGGGAGGGGAGGGAAAGAACATGAATCTTGTAACCATGAAAAAATATTCTAAATTAACTAGTTAAATAAAATTTTCAAAAAGAAAAAAATAATATTTGTCCTGTTGTTTTTCTCTTTGCAACTTTCTTCTATTGTTACTAGTTCTGTCAGCTAGGGTCAAATACATAAAATCTTCCACTTGACAAACAGCCCTTCAAATACTTGAAGCTAGCTATCATGTCCTCCCAGTCATCTTTACTCCAGGTTAAATGTGCCCTCGTTCCTTCATTTGATCCTCATATATAATGGACTCAACTACCCTCACTATTTTGGTGGCCCTCCTCTGAATACTCTCCAGATTATTAGTGTTCTTCTTAAACTGAGGTACCCAGAACTGATCACAATATTCTAGATTTAATCTGGTCAGGCAAGAATAAAGTATAACCATTGCCTCCCTGTTTCTAGAAGATATGTCCCCTGCCTTATTGCAGACCAAGACTGCATTAGGATGTTTTTGTCTACAATATACTGCTGTCTACGTTTGAAATTGAAATCAGAGCTTTTTAAAGAATAATTTCTATCTATCCTTCCCTCCCCTTATCAAGTCTTTTTTTTAACCCAGATGCATTGCATCTATCCCTATTGAATTTTATCTTCTTAGACTTAGCCCATTGCTCTAACCTACCAAGACCCTCATCCAGTGTGTTAGCCATCTCTTTCATCTTTGTATCACCTACAAATCTTATGAGCATACTATGTATGCCTTTATGAAAAGCATTGACAAAAATGTTAAATAGCAGAAAAATTTTACAGATCTTTAGCTTAAACCATCGGAGACCTGCTACATGGACACTGAACCATTTATATTTACCTTTTGAGCCTAGCCATACAATTGGCTCTAACTTTACTTGTATTATTATCTAATTCATGTCTTCATCTTCTCCACAAGGACAACATGAGATATTTTATAAAAATCCTTGGAAAAATCAAGATTAACGATGTTCCCCTCATCTACTAGTCTGATAATCCTGTCCAAAAAGTTGATGAAATTAATCTAGTATGATTTGTTATTGATGAAGCCATGCTGCCTCTCTGTAATCACCACTATCCTTTCTCTATACTCATCAACAATTTTTCTGATGATTGATTCTATTATTTTGCCACAAATCAGTTCAACTTTTACAAATCAGGACATTTGCTTGGCAATCTCACTTGGCAATTCTTTGAGGACCCAACAATACTGTTGATCTGGGTCAGGTGACTTGAATTTCTCAAGGGCAGCTAAGTGCTCTCTTTCTATCTCCTTACTTACCTTAGGTATCAATTCCCCATTAGTCATTTTTGTTCTGTCATTTCTAGAATAAAGGTCATTCACTTGTGCAAAACAATACAGAAGTAATTCAGGACTGAGCATCTCTGTCTCCTCTTTGCTAGTTATGATTATTAATCCTTTTTGCCTATCTACTTTTTAAAAAATGTTATACCCGCCTAGGACCATTGTTTTAAATTACATTTCTCTAATCAAGAGTGATTTAAGAGCCTTTTTCATATGATTATAGATGGATTTGACATCTTCTGAAAATTGCTTTTTTTCATATCCTTTGGCCATTTGTCAATTGGGGAATGGTTTGTATTCTTATAAATTTGAGAAATTAGACCTTTATCAAAGAAATTTTATGTTCCATCATCTTAATAATAGTCAAGTCTTCCCTTCTCTTCCTCAAATCACTCCCCTCTCTATATTTTGTCCTATTGAAGCCTTGAATTTTGCAAAGGATTGCAAGACTTTTTTTTCTTCCTACCACCCTGTACTATAGAGAGGCACACTTCACTTAAAACAGAAACAATAGTCTCTTGACTTAAGCAGAAATAAATAATTGCATACTTAATGTTAATCATTGCACAGTAGATTTCCCCTATTCTCCATAACAGTTGAAATTTCCAGCCTTGATTCTTGGATCCATAAGAAATGATGAATTCAGAATATGAAATGATACAAAGTAAAGTGAACAAAACCAGGAGAATGTTGTTTACAGTAACAAATATTGTATGATGATCAGCTGTGAAGTATTACACCATTATCAGCAAAAAGCAATCCAAGATAACTCCAAGGGACTCATGATGAAAAATGCTATCTATAGCCAAAAAAGGAACTGTCAAAGTTGAATGCAAATCAAAACATACTATTTCTCACTTAATTTCCTTCATGAGTTTTTTCTTCTTTGTGCAATATGTATCTTTTTTTTATAGTATGAGAAATATGGAACCATGTATTGCATGATAGCACTGTTATAACTATATCAGATTATTTTCTGTCTTGGAGAGGGAGAGCAGGAAGAGGGAGAGAACCTGGATCACAAAATGACAAAATAATTGTCAAAAAATTGTTTTTACATATAATTGAAAAAACAAAAACAGATAAAAAAACTTATCTCATTAAATCCTCAATATTTCAAGAAAGGTACCAATATTATTTTATAGTTGAAGAAACTGAGGCAAAAAAAAAAAGGAACTTATCCAAGGTCACAGAACTGAAAAGTATCTAAGCTCCCTCTGCATACCACAGGTATGCCAACACCAAATCTAATCAGTTTGCTTTCCCGTTTGAAGGTAAAAAGAGTTAACCCCAGGTCCATAATACCTTGGGGGAATGTTCCAAATGTCTGAAAGCCCTATAAGGGACCAGATTCTCCTTGTATAGTGGAAAGCTTGAGTTCTTTTTCCCTTTTATTTTTTTCATCAGGGCAGGACTTGGCCATCAAGAAGACAGATGACAATGCATGACAATTTTTTTAGTGACATCTTGTTAAAATTGTATAACTATCATTTTGGAAATGAGTGTAACCTCTGGAGCCACCAGCTATGGTAGGCAGTATCTCTGTCAAAAAATGTCAGATTCTAGACTTTCTTACAAACTATGTAATATGAAATTTGATAGATATGTT
This sequence comes from Monodelphis domestica, assembly GCF_027887165.1. Lineage (NCBI taxonomy): Eukaryota > Metazoa > Chordata > Mammalia > Didelphimorphia > Didelphidae > Monodelphis > Monodelphis domestica. Next base: position 303,744,984 of record NC_077229.1, on the reverse strand, counting down.
GATTTATTGGGGAAAGCAAATATTTAACTGGGGGAAGTGTATGGCAGAGGGAGAATTTTATTTTCACCCTTCCCCAGTGTGGTTGATATATTAATGACAGATGACAAGGATTCAATGTGGTAACACAATGTCAACACTTTGTGATCTCTTTATGAACATCTCTCTGATTGAGTCAGAAAGGGCAACATGACTAATAGGCTAAAAAATCATCTATACCTCTGAGGACCTGAAAAAGCAAAGGTGCCAGCTCTGTATTCAGTTATATAGGAACACTTTTTGCCAGAAGCTTTTTGGAAACATGGAATCTTCTCTGTTAAATCAACTTCTGTACATGGGTTACTGGGGTTTGGAGCTCTCTTCTGCTATCTTGCAAAGGTTGCATGATGCTAGGTATGATTTTACTTTTAGGTTTCAGTATCTCCGTTTCTTTAATTAGCATTTCTGATTTGTACCTTAATTATGCTTCTGCCTCTTCCTGGACAAATAATGATGGGAGTGGGGTGGAGTAGTGGGAAGGGAGGAGGGGGAGATGGGATAAAAAAACTGCCTGACAACCTCAGTCCTATCAAGGCACTCAGAGGGAGAAAGGGACTAGCTGCTGAAACTATTGCCATGTTCCTCTCTCCCCCTTTTCTTTTTTACTTTCAGAAGTCCTTGTGCCATAATAAAATATCCACCCCATTCCTCATGTAAGGGAAAGGTTAAAAACGACCCCACCCCATTTTAATTCTGATATCTTAACTAGGTGTTGACATTATCACAATCACCCATCCAAAGATCTTAGACTGAGTGTGAAGTCTATGAAAAGCCATTTGATAAAATGAATAAAGAAGTCAGTTCCAATTGGGGAATTTTGTTATATCCTCTGGGTCTCATATTGAGTTAGCTGGAATGGGAGGAACTCCAGCAATTGGAACAGTCATGTTATTCTAACTAAAGCCCTTGAAAAGGAATGACAGAGGGGTGGGAGAACTGGGAAAGGTCTCAACTTTTGCCTTGGTCAAGTCTCCTTCTCCCCCATTCCCTTTTGAATGCAAATCTTTTCATTGAAGATCTTACTGATTTCAAAGAATCTGGGGGACATTGAACATCACTTCACAGTGTTGTCCTAAATGGCATTCCAGCATCAATTGACAGCAGACTATGCATCTGAAGCCAAGGACTGGTACATACAAATTTATTATGCTTAGAGGAAATTTCTTGAGTATTCCCCTAAATGAAGGGGGGGCGGGGAGGAGAATGACTTCCAGAAATAAGATCTGGGAGTTGCCCCTTTACCTCATGTGTTCCCTAAATTTGAACTTACTTTCTCTTGGAGTCTGTATGTACTTGTGGGAGAGTGTGTTACAGACTTTTGGAGGGGGGATGAGTTGTACCAATTTGTTCTTACTGTACAAATTTGGAAAACATCTTCTTTCTAAAAGATACTTTAAGTTTGGCTGATGAATTCTCAACTGATAATATTGGGGGGAATCCTACTGAAAGAGAGTCAGAAGATGACACCAAAGAATCACCCTCGACTCCTCAGAAATCCCTCAGGACCCTAATGGTCAAATATATCTGGACAAGGTCTAGGGACCCAATTCATGTGTGAGAATAGGAGTTGGGAAAAGCATTGCCTCAGAGTTTACATGGACTACATTTTAGCATTGCCATTTCTGGATACATACCAAACCTTGGAGATAATGACCCTAGTGACACTTGCGGCAAAGTATGTTACAGACTTTGGGGCAATGATAATGGAGATGTGGTAGTATCAGGAAAGGTGTTCTGGAAAAGGTGGTTCTTGAAGAGCTGAGACTTATAGGAATCCAAGGATTCTAAGCTCAGGATGGCATAGGGTTCAAAAACCAAGATTATCTACATATCTCAATGTGGCATTGGAGTAGGGTTTTAGTACTGGAATCATAATATCTTAGATATTAAAAAAAAATGTGGTGATGTAAAAGAGAATTTGCAATGCATGCAAAGGACATCATCTGTCAATCACAAGGTAGCATTCCATTTGTGATTTTTTAGGAGTGGGTATTACTCAAGCTATTACCCCTATTCAGTGGTGGGACTATATGAGGCACTCTTGGGTCATTCAACAATTAACAAAAAGTTTATAGTGCCATCAAACAGAAAGGATAAACATAGTCAGCAAAGGTATTAAAGCACTTGGTTTGGGTAGACAAAACCTCTTACTTGTCCATATGAAAAAGCATCTGATCGTCAGGGTAAATGTAGGGACTTCCTTGGTCTGAAGACTTCTGCCAAGCCTAAAGGGTTCCAAATCTGATGGACCCTTTTTAAGACCTTAGTTGAATAGGAAGTCACATAAAAAATGACCAGAAGTGATAAGGAAGCTGAATCATTCAAAGCCTAGTAGAAAGCAGAAGAACCTAGGTTGAAGGATAAAGAGGAAACCCTGGTCCCATCAGAGGAGGACTTTTTGGTCTTCACTAATTACTAGGTTGTTGGGTATTTTTTGCCTTTGGGCATATCATAAACTGTCTGAAACTCCCTCTTTTCAAATAAAAAAATGGAATGATAATGATCATAATAGTTAAAAGATTTATTTTTTAAAGCTCTGGGAACCTTGAGGGGAAAAAACCACAAAGGTCTAGTATTTCTTGTTTGAAGAAAACTGATTGTAATAAATACTTTTAAAAGCATCATATGCAGAGTGAAAGGAGCAGAACCAGGAGAACATTGTACACAGAGACTGATACACTGTGGCACAATTGAATGTAATGGACTTCTCCATTAGTGGTAATGCAGTGATCCAGAACAATTCTGAAGGACATATGAGAAAGAAAGCTATCCATATCCAGAGAAAGAACTGTGGAAGTAAAAATACAGAAGAAATGTTCTGGGTAAACATGGCTGCAATCTAGATGCGAATCGCTTCCTCTCCCCCAGCACCGAACAAAACAGACTACCTTAAAAGAGCATAAAAATCATCCTTGGAAGAATGGAGGGACTCTCTAAAAGGCCACAGCAATGAAGGTATATGGGGTTTGAACATTTCCACACTATAAGAAGGAGAAAAAGTGTGCACAAAAATGTGAACTGAGCTGCCCTCTCCCACCTCCCCCACGGAACCAGAGTAGGGGCCAGCATGCTCACCGGAGACAGCGAGTGAGTGAGGAGCGTCTCTGTCTGGGGGAGATAGGGGGACACACCAGGGTCCTTGGGATCTAACAAGGACTGCCAGGGAACTACCCCTCAGGGCGGTTTCACTGGAGAACCCTGTGCACAGAATGCACAGACCGTGGGGGCCCTTGCAAACTGCAAACACTGTGGAGACCCTAGAAACTGTAGAAACTGCCTCAGGTCAAAGCTCCACTCCTCACTGTAGTGGGGGGGGGGTACACCAGGGTCCTTGGAAACTGACAGAGACTACCAGGGAACTACCCCCTCAGAGTGGTATTACAGGAGACTCCTGCTCACAGGAGAGAAGAGACCACAGAACACGGGGGGGGGGGGGGGGCGGGGGGGGGGGCTGTCTGCGCACTAACAAACCACAGAGTTGGGGAAGAACCAGCCTGAGACAAAAAAAACATCGCCACTTAAATCCAAGGAAAACCCGCCCATAACACCCAGACCTCTGACCAAAAAGGAAAGGTAAAACCACCAAAGGTATGGCTAATAGTGCCCAAGATCAATCCTCCAAGAAGAAAGAGAAAAAAGTGACTATTGAAAACTTTTACGGAGGGAAAACCCAGGCTACAGAAGAAAAAGGATGAAATTCAAACAAAATCAAAACATGCCCCCCAAAATGGAAATTATCCACAAGCTCTGGAAGAACTCAAAATGGAGCCTATCCAAAAGATGGAACCCTTCTGGCAAGAAAAATGGGAAAATTTTCAGAAAGAAGTCAACAGCCTGATAGGCAAGAACTCAAAATTAGAGAGAGAGCTGGAAGCCTCAAACAGAAGGGCAGACCAAACTGAAAAGCAAAATCAGTCCTTAAAGATCAGAATTAAGCAACTGGAAGAAAATTATCTTGCAAATCAGCAAGAATTAATAAAGCAAAGTCAAAAATTTAATGAATTAGAAGAAAACATAAAATATCTCACTGTCAAGGTGACAGACCAGGAAAACAGAGGAAGGAGAGATAACTTGAAAATCATTGGTCTACCTGAAAAACCAGAGATAAACAAAAATCTCAATGCCATACTACAAGAAATCATCGAAGAAAATTACCCTGATGTTCTTAAGCAAGGGGTCAAAATAAAAATAGAAAGGGTTCATAGAACACCCTCTATACTAAATCCCCAAAAGACAACCCCCAGGAATATAATCACCAAATTCAAGAGCTTCCAAGCTAAGGATAAAATCTTGCAAGAAGCTAAGAAGAGAAACTTCAGATACAGAGGAACTCCCATAAGGATCACACAAGACCTAGCAATGAACATGCTAAGAGACCACAAAGCCTGGAACACGATATTCAGAAAGGGAAGAGAACTGGGTCTTCAACAAAGAATCAGCTACCCATCTAAACTGACTATATACTTCCAGGGGGAAAGTATGGGCATTCAACAAAACAGAAAAGTTCCAAGTATTTGCAAAGAAGAACCAGAACTCAGTGGAAAGTTTGACATCCAAACACAAAGAGCAAGAGAAACGTGGAAAGGTTTGGAAAATAAAAGAAAGGGAAAAGGAGAAAAGTGTTTTTTTTTCTTTTATTCAAACTCTCTTCTATAAGAGCTACAATTAGATCAAACATATACTAACATATGGGGGAAATGTTATATGTAACTTTCAAAAATGGTATGCATTAATACAGTAATCAGAAGAATCACTCATAGGGAAAGAGCAGGGCATTAACATGATTTGGAGGGGGAAAAACAAAAAGAAAGAAAAAGGGAGGGGGGATAAATGATGGTACTAAGATATACTTGAAGAAATAGAAATAAATAGAATAATCTTTGTCACACAAAGATAAACACAGGAAGGGGAGGGGAAGAATTCTCTTATAAGGAGAGGGAAAGAGTGCTAATTGTTATTACTTAAACCTTACTCTCAGTGAAATCAACTCTGAGAGGGAAGAACATCTAGATACATTGGGATCGTGAATTCTATCTTATCCAACAGGGTAAGGGGGAGGGGAAAACTAAAGGGGGCTGGGGGAGAGGGAGTACAAAAAGTGAGGGAAGGAGAGGGGGGAGGGAAAGGGAACTAAAAGGGAGGGGCCAGAAAGGGAAGCATAACAAGGGAGGGGACTAGAGGGACTGATTTAAAGTAAACCACTGGTTTAAAAGGTTATAGGAAAAGAAGAAAGGTCAGAATTAGGGGAGGATATCAAAATGCTGGGGAATTCACAAATGACAATCATAACACTGAATGTGAATGGAATGAACTCACCCATAAAATGTAAACGAATAGCAGAGTGGAGTAGAAGCCAAAACCCCACCATATGTTGTCTTCAAGAAACACACATGAGGCGGGTAGATACTCACAAGGTCAGAATCAAAGGTTGGAGTAAGACCTATTGGGCCTCAACTAACAGTAAGAAGGCAGGAGTAGCAATCATGATATATGACAAAGCCAAAGCAAAAATAGACCGAATTAAAAGGGATAGGGAAGGTAAATACATCCTGATAAAAGAGAGTATAGATAATGAGGAAATATCACTAATCAACATGTATGCACCAAATGGCATAGCACCTAAATTTCTTAATGGAAAAACTAAGGAGAATTGAAGGAGGAAATAGATAATAAAATTATACTAGTGGGAGATCTGAACCAACCACTATCAAATTTAGACAAATCAAATAAAAAATAAATAAAAAAGAGGAAAAAGAGGTGAATGAAATCCTAGAAAAATTAGAATTAATAGATATATGGAGAAAAATAAATAGGGACAAAAAGGAATACACCTTCTTTTCAGCAGCACATGGCACATTCACAAAGACCGACCATACACTAGGCCATAAAAACGTGGCATACAAATGCAGAAAAGCAGAAATAACTAATGCAACCTTTTCAGATCATAAGGCAATAAAAATAATGATCAGTAAGGGTACATGGAGAGCAAAATCAAAAATCAATTGGAAATTAAATAATATGATGCTCCAAAATTGGTTAGTTAGAGAACAAATCATAGAAACAATAATTTCATTGAAGAAAATGACAATGGCGAGACATCCTTTCCAACCTTATGAGATGCAGCCAAAGCAGTACTCAGAGGAAAATTCATATCCTTGAGTGCATATATTAACAAATTAGGAAGGGCAGAGATCAATGAATTGGACATGCAAATCAAAAAACTTGAAAGCAAACAAATTAAAAACCCCCATAAGAAAGCCAAATTAGAAATCTGAAAAATTAAGGGAAAAATTAATAAAATTGAAAGTGATAGAACTATTGAACTAATAAATAAGACAAGAAGCTGGTACTTTGAAAAAACAAACAAAATAGACAAAGTACTGGTAAATCTAATTTTTAAAAGGAGAGAAGAAAAGCAAATTAACAGTATCATAGATGAAAAGGGGGGTCTTACCTCCAATGAAGAGGAAATTAAGGTAATCATTAAAAACTTCTTTGCCCAATTATATGGCAATAAATATGCCAATCGAGGTGATATGGACGAATACTTACAAAAATGCAAATTGCCTAGACTAACAGAAGAAGAAGTAGAATTCTTAAATAATCCCATATCAGAAAAAGAAATCCAACAGGCCATCAAAGAACTCCCTAAGAAAAAATCCCCAGAGCCTGATGGATTCACAAGTGAATTCTATCAAACATTCAAAGAACAGCTAATCCCAATACTATACAAACTATTTGACATAATAAGCACAGAGGGAGTTCTACCAAATTCCTTTTATGACACAAATATAGTACTAATTCCAAAGCCAGGCAAGTCAAAAACAGAGAAAGAAAACTACAGACCAATCTCCCTAATGAACATAGATGCAAAAATCTTAAATAGGATACTAGCAAAAAGACTTCAGCAAGTGATCAGGAGGGTCATTCACTATGATCAAGTAGGATTTATACCAGGAATGCAGGGCTGGTTCAACATTAGGAAAACCATCCACATAATTGACCATATCAACAAGCAAACCAACAAAAATCACATGATTATCTCAATAGATGCAGAGAAAGCCTTTGATAAAATACAACACCCATTCCTATTAAAAACACTAGAAAGCATAGGAATAAAAGGGTCTTTCCTAAAAATAATAAACAGTATATATCTAAAACTATCAGCTAACATCATCTGCAATGGGGATAAACTAGATGCATTCCCAATAAGATCAGGAGTAAAACAAGGATGCCCATTATCACCTCTATTATTTAACATTGTACTAGAAACACTAGCAGTAGCAATTAGAGAAGAAAAAGAAATTGAAGGCATTAAAATAGGCAATCAGGAGACCAAGTTATCACTCTTTGCGAATGATATGATGAATGATATGAAGAATCCTAGAGAATCAACCAAAAAGCTAGTCAAAATAATCAACAACATTAGCAAAGTTGCAGGATACAAAATAAACCCACATAAGTCATCAGCATTTCTATATATTTCCAACACATCTTGGCAGCAAGAATTAGAAAGAGAAATCCCATTCAAAATCACCTTAGACAAAATAAAATACTTAGGAATCTATCTCCCAAGACAAACACAGGAACTATATGAACACAACTACAAAACACTCTCCACACAACTAAAACTAGACTTGAACAGTTGGAAAAACATTAACTGCTCATGGGTAGGATGAGCCAATATAATAAAAATGACCATCCTACCCAAACTCATTTATCTATTTAGTGCCATACCCATTGAACTTTCAAAAAAATTTTTACTGAATTAGAAAAAACATAACAAAGTTTATTTTGAAGAACAAAGGATCAAGGATATCCAGGGAAATAATGAAAAAAAAAATACAAAGGAAGGTGGCCTTGCAGTCCCAGATCTCAAACTATATTATAAACCAGTGGTCATCAAAACAATTTGGCACTGGCTAAGAGGAATAGACTTGGAGTAAGTGACCTCAGCAAGACAGTTTATGACAAACCTAAAGACCCCAGCTTTGGGGACAAAAATCCACTATTTGACAAAAACTGCTGGGAAAACTGGAAGACAGTATAAGAGAGATTAGGTTTGGATCAACACCTCACACCCTACACCAAGATAAACTCAGAATGGGTGAATGACTTGAACATAAAGAAGGAAACTATAAGTAAACTAGGTGAACACAGAATAGTATACATGTCAGACCTGTGGGAAGGGAAAGACTTTAAAACCAAGCAAGACATAGAAAGAGTCACAAAATGTAAAATAAACTATTTTGATTACATCAAATTAAAAAGTTTTTGTACAAACAAAACCAATGTAACCAAAATTAGAAGGGAAGCAACAAATTGAGAAACAATCTTCATAACAAAAACCCCTGACAAAGGTCTAATTACTCAAATTTATAAAGAGCTAAATCAATTGTACAAAAAATCAAGTCATTCTCCAATTGATAAATGGGCAAGGGACATGAACAGGCAGTTTTCAGCCAAAGAAATCAAAACTATTAATAAGGACATGAAAAAGTGCTCTAAATCTCTGGTAATCAGAGAGATGCAAATCAAAACAATTCTGAGGTATCACCTCACACCTAGCAGATTGGCTAACATGACAGCAAAGGAAAGTAATGAATGTTGGAAGGGATGTGGCAAAGCTGGCACATTAATTCATTGCTGGTGGAGTTGTGAATTGATCCAACCATTCTGGAGGGCAATTTGGAACTATGCCCAAAGGGCAATAAAAGACTGCCTGCCCTTTGATCCAGCCATAGCACTGCTGGGTTTGTACCCCAAAGAGATAATAAGGAAAAAGACATGTACAAGAATATTCATAGCTGCGCTCTTTGTGGTGGCAAAAAATTGGAAAATGAGGGGATGCCCTTCAATTGGGGAATGGCTGAACAAATTGCTGTACATGTTGGTGATGGAATACTATTGTGCTCAAAGGAATAATAAACTGGAGGAATTCCATGGAGACTGGAACAACCTCCAGGAAGTGATGCAGAGCGAGAGGAGCAGAACCAGGAGAACATTGTACACAGAGACTGATACACTGTGGTATAATCGAATGTAATGGACTTCTCCATTAGTGGCAATGCAATGTCCCTGAACAATCCGCTGGGATCGAGGAGAAAATAAAAACACTACCCTCAAGCAGAGGACAAACAGGGGGAGTAAAAACACTGAAGAAAGGTAACAGCTTGACTACATGGGGTGATGGGGATATAAATGAGGAGAGACTCTAAATGAACACCTTAATGAAAATACCAACAACATGGAAAAGAGTTCGGACTGAGGACACATATGATACCCAGAGGAATCACACATTGCCATTGGGAGGGGTTTGGAGGTGGGAGAAAAAGAAAATGATCTTTGTTTCTAATGAATAATGTTTTAAAATGACCAAATAAAATAATGTTTTTAAAAAAACATAGAAGAAAAACAACTGCTTGATCACATGAGTTGATGGGAATATGATTGGGGATATAGACTTTAAGTGATCACCCTAGTACAAATATTAATAATATGGAAATAGGTCTTGATCAAAGATACATGTTAAACCCAGTGGAGTTGCTCAGCTATGGGAGGAGGGTACAAGGAGGCGAGGGAAAGAGCATGAATCATGTAACCATGGAAAAATATTCTAAATTAATGAATTTAATTTAATTTTTCAAATTAAAAAAAGCATCATAAATTAAAGAGGGGCTGCAATTCATACCACGAATTCTGATGTTGCCTTTGCCAACCTGTGTGAATTTGGATAAGCTGAATCATTCATTCTTCAGTTTTCCTACCAGTAAAGTGGCGCTTACTTTCATACCTCTTAAGGCTGTTATGACTTACTAATGTTGATCAGAAATTGCTTGCAGATGTGGTGGCAAAAAATTCAAAAATGAGGGGATGCCCTTCAATTGGGGAATGGCTGAACAAATTGCCGTACATGTTGGTGATGCAATACTATTGTGCTCAAAGGAATAATAAACTGGAGGAATTCCATGAGGACTGGAACAACCTCCAGGAATTGATGCAGAGTGAGAGGAGCAGAACCAGGAGAACATTGTACACAGAGACAGATACACTGTGGCACAATCTAATGTAATGGGCTTCTCCATTAGTGGCAATGCAGTGATCCTGAACAACTTGGAGAAATCTATGAGAAAAACCACTATTCACATTCAGAGGAAAAACTGTGGGAGTAGAAACACAGAAGAAAAACAACTGCTTGAATACATGGGTTGAGGAGATGTGGCTGAGGATGTAGACTAAATGAACATCCTAATGCAAACACCAACAACATGGAAATAGGTTCTGATCAAGGACACGTGATACCCAATGAAATTGTGCATTGATTGTGGGAAGGGTGGGTAAAGAGGAGGGAGGGAAATAATGTGATTATTGTAACCAAGGAATAATGTTCTAAATTGACTAAATAAATAAATGTTTAAAAAAAGAAATCTCCATAAGAGAATAAACTTACACATGGATGTGGAAAAAAAAAAAGAAATTGCTTGCAGATTATTGTCATAAGAGAATAAGACCAGAGTTCTCTTCTGCTCATCTTTGTTCTGAGTGTCTTTCTTTGAGGATTAGAAAACTATTCTTTGGTTTTACAATCAGGTGTTTTTTATTTTTTGAAAATTAAGACTAGGAAAGTAGGGAAAAAACAGTCCGCTTTAAGCAATCACATTTCCTTTTAAAAATCAGAAATTAGCAATAGAAAGTAGATAATATTGCTAATTATATTTGTAGTGGAGAGTGAACTGGCTTAAATGGGCCATTCTCGGGTGCATGCATCCAATGTTTCGCTGGAAATTTCCATGGATAGCAAAGACATGGTGGTGACTCAGCACTTGGGTCCTTTGAGAATTACAAAGCTGGATGCTTCAGACCATATGGGGACTCATTGCTAAAGAGACTTGCCATTTGGTATGATGGAGAAATCTGAGTGATCCCTTGGTCCTCCTTCACAATGGCAGGAAGACAGGTTGCTCCATCAGTAAAAAAGAGATAGCTACCAGCAGGCTCTCTTCCTTCATCCCTCTAAGTGACATCATATAACTCCATGGCTGGCCCTTCCCTACCCCAAGGTGATGGTAACTGTTCACACATATCAGTTAAAAAAGGATACTCCACCAGTGAGTTTTGCCTGGGTCCCTGTCTGCCCTCTCTACTTGGGTGTGTGTGTGTTTTTTCTGAGTAGGAAATGTACTTTCCCCACAAGGACAATGTGCCAAGATTTGTAGGGGATCTTCTGAACTTGAGAGTTGCAGAAATCCTGGGTCCATGGAATGAAGGTGACTGATGGCAAAAGGTGTTTCTTTAAGTCGACTACTTATAAATTTGGACCAAGCCCCTGACCTGGCATGTCAGGATTTGGATATTGAGTGAAACAGTACAGAGCTGAATTGCTACATATGTTCTAATGAAGTCTGTCAGCCTCCCAGCAGGTTGAAACAGTAGTTATAAGTTAACTTACTGAATCATCTTTTTAAGTTATTCTTTCAGTGTATATTGTGATCTTTTGTGTTTAGTAATTCTTTTTGTGTGTAAGAATAAAACAACTGCCCCATACTTGATTTATATTATTCATTGAGAACCTTTTTTTCACTCCTTTTTGGGAGACCTTTTTAGCAGGCATAAATGGACCTAGCTCAAAGACAAATCAGTGCTATAACTATAAAAACAAACCAACATTTGTGAAATGTACCTAAGTACATTTAAGTACATATGAAACATAGCTGTTATTCATTAAGAAACTGGAGATTCAGCGTCATGTTCATTACCACTGTGAACAAATTCATAATCTTGCAGTCCAACCCTTAGTCATTGTCAGGGGAGGCAACTCCTATGGACAAAGGGCCAGTCATCCTCCCTGATTGTCACGCAAGCTAGCCAGCCTAGCTGAGGCAGCAAGGCACTGTGAGGGAGACAAAAGAAGCATCATTTACCAGGCAGGTCAAACCACTAACCCCTTGACCACCATCTCTCTTTAAATCTTGATGGAAATAAGCCAGAACCTTGAATCCAAAAGCCTTTTGAATACCAATGCTCAATATCAAATGATTAGTCATCAGAAATGAATATTATTTTATTCATGGAAATGAAATTAAAGAAAAGGCATTAATATCTCCTTTTCTGCTCTATTTGAAGAAGTCTTCTGTATGGTTTGTCTCCTCCATCAGAATGAAAGCTCTTTGAGAGCAGGGACTGTCTTAATTTTCTATTTATATTCTCAGCCCTTAGCACAGTGCTTTGCACATAGAAAGAGATTAATAAAGGCTTCATTTATTTGTTTATTCATCTATTATTTATTCATTTATTTATTATGGAAGAACAAAATGGAGAAATGAAGGCTGTTCACTTGGTTTAAAAAGGGTGAAACCAAAACTTCACAGGAATCCGGAGCATGTTTCACATTTGGGGGTGTAGATCATTTTTCCCCTCATGGATGGTGAATGGTTAGGGGAGCAATATGTCAGAGAAAAACCAACAGAAGGAAACTCATCTGGCAGATTGATTCTCTACTGATTTTTGTCACCTTCTTTGCCTCTGCTATGCTACCTGATCACTACACTCACTAAACAAGCAGTAATGGTACAATGGGAATTATGCTGGATTTGGAATCCGAGCTTATATGTGCAGATACTGGTTTGGCTACTTGTCATCCATGAGATCTTGAGCAAGTCACATCAACTCTTTCAGCCTTAGTTCCTCATTTGAAAAATGGCATGGTTAGGCTAGATGAGCTGAAAGGTTTCTTTCAGTTCACATTGTATGATTTCTAGTCCTGCCCCCCCCCATCTTCTTGCCTGATCAGCAAGTATACGTCCATATTCTATGTCCCTCTCACAAGCTATTTTTAGTCAACTAAAGCATTTTTTTATTCAGAAAGTAACCTGAGCACTATGTCCAGGGTGGGACAGATTTTCTTCCCCAGTTATCAATCCACAGCCTCACTCCTGAAAGAGCAACTTTGGTGGTTCACAGCACTTTCATCAGAAAGCCATTCAGTTCCATTAACTAGTACTAGAATGTAGTGGTTATTGTGACTATGATTCTCAGAGGAGTAGGGACAGAAATGTCTAAAGCTTAATATAGATTTGTTGTTCAGGCATTTCAGTCATGCCTGACTTTGTGACTCCATTTGGGCTTTCTTGACAGAGATACTGTAGTGGTTTGCCATTTCCTTCTCCAAATCTTTTTATAGATGAAGAAACTGAGGCAAACAAGGTTAAGTGATTTGCCCAGGGTCACACAGCTAGGAAATATCTGAGGCCAGATTAATATAGATAACTTCTAATCACAGCTAGAAAATATAAAAAACACACTGATAGTTTGCCATGTTTCCTCAGGCAATAGATTCATTTGTTGTTTATTTTCTTTCTAATTTTATTTCGTTGTATTTTAAGCCCTTGTCTGATTGTGATGGTCCAAATGCAGAGACATAAAGTAAATGGCAATTAGAGGAACGAGAAGCTAACATCATTCTACATCCCTAGATATCTTAAATAACGTCCAAAAAACTGTCATCTCAAGCAAGATTTTTCTCTTTAATTTTCAATTGGTTATGACTTAAATATACATGACACTGTTTTTAGCAGTTTACATTCTACTTTAAAAAAATAGAATAATGGCTATATCTTACATTTTTCTGAATCCCTTTCAGTGCCTTTCTTATAGAGCAGTTGTACAGTAAATATTCATTGAATTAATGAATATTAATAATATTTCTCTTCCTCCATTGCCTCATTGCTTTACTCGAGAACTCTCGACCCACCTCTCCTGATTGGTGACTCTCTCAGATGACTCTCAGAATGGACCCTTGGCCATACTTTATGTCACTCATCCTAGACTCACTTCCCAAAATATTATTCTTCCTCCTCTGCAGGCAGCATTACCTCCTTTCCCATTGCCTTTTATGTGTTGTCACACCTTCACTAGAATGTAAACTGCTTAAACTGAGGGATTATCTTGCTTGATTGTATTTGTGTCCCCAGCCATTCCTGGCATATTGTAAGTGCCTAATAAATGTTTGCTCTATGTGTCTATGACCTATCTACTTCTCTACTCTCTGTCTCTCTGTCTCTCCATGTATATATACATATATATATATATACACAAAGATATAATTTTTTTGGTCAGAGATGAAAAATTTTCAGGGATGTCACACTCCTCTTGGCTGAAAGCACCCCCAGGAATAATCATGCTAGTGGAAAGTTTGATAGAACTTCTGGCTTAGAAAGCATGATTACTAGGATGTAATCACAAGCAGCTTTTTTAATAAGCAGATATACTCTAGTGAGACATGGTCACTGTGCCTGTTTTGCTTAACTCAGGACTTCCTTGTTATAAGAGAAAATTCTTGGGATGAATTAAGAAGTGACAATGACATTTTTTAAAGCATCAACAAAACATTTTTTTCTGAAGCCAATGGAGAAACTCCTTTTACTTATTAGAAATGAAATCATTGGAAACAGTGATCTCACTTAATTCAGAAAATTCCACAAAATCATGAAAGTTAAGGAGTTCAAATCTTCCAATTGAGTCTACTTCATGAACACCTATAAACAAGAGAAAACTGAGGTTTGTAACATAAAAACAAAATAGATCAATAAAAATCTACTTTTATGAAACTACTCCAGGTATAAATGACATAAAAACATGCAATCCCCCCATTGATTAAATGGGTTAAACATATGAACAGATAGTTTTTGGATGACAAAACCAAAGCCATATACAGGTACATGAAAAAATGCTCTAAATCACTACTGATTAGGAAATACAAATCAAAACAATTCAAAGTCATCCTCTCACACCCATTCAAATTGGCTAAAATGACAAAAGGACAAAATGACAAATGTTGGAGGGGATGTGGAAAAGCAGGGATACTAATGCACTGTTGGTAGAACTGTAAACCGATCCAGCTATTTTGAAGAACAATTTGGAATTATGCCCAGAAAGCTATAAAACTGTATATCTTTAGACCCAGCAATATTATTGCTGAGGCTATTTCCCAAGGAAATCAGGGAAAAAGAAAAAAAAAACCTTATATGTTCCAAAATATTTCTAGCAGCTCTCTATGTGGTAGCAAGAAACTAGAAATTGAGGGGCTGAGGAATAGCTAAACAAATTGTGCTGTATGATTGCAATGGCATACTACTTATTGTGCCATAAGAAATGATGAGCAGGCTAACTTTTAAAAAAAACTTGGAAGGAACTACATGAGATAATGAAGAGTGAAACAAGGAGAACCAAGAGAATATCACATGCAACTACAGATTTAATATTCGAAGAATAACTGGTGAATGTTCACCTCTAGAAAACCAACTGAAAAATGGAAATGTGAAAGACATCATATATATATATGTATATATACACATACATACATACATATATATATATATATATATATGTTTGCTGGATTGTGCCTCTTATGCTTTGGGGAAGTGAGGAAGAGACTGAAATTCCTGGAAATAAATTCTATTAATACATTTTTAAAGTAAAAAAAAATTTAAAGTAAGAAAAAGCATTCTACTTTCTGTGCATCTAAAGGTAGAGGTGATATGTATGCTAAAACTAAGGAGAAAACTTAGACAAAGGGCTGTTTTCCCTAAAGAGTACTGAGTTGTTTCTACACTTGCTCAAAATTGCAGAAAACAATGAAGAAGGGTTTGGATGGAGGTTCTCTCATGCGCATATTCAGGTTAAATTTCCCAACATGCAACTTGTAATGTTCATGGCCTGATCAAATTGATACAAAATTGTATTTACCATTTTGAGATGATATGGAAGGAAGGAACAAACAAACGAGGGAAGGAAGGAAGGGGGAAAGGAAGGAAATGAGCATTTATTAAGTGCTTACTATGTGCCAGATTGTGCTAATCACTTTGCAAATATTATCTCATTTAATCCTCCCAATAACCCTGAGAGGCAGGTTGTTAGCATTCCTATTTTACAGTTAAGGTTGAGGCCAAGTGAGGTTAAGTGCTTTGCCTAAAGTCAAAAACAGTCAGTGTCTGGGGATGGATTTGAAATTAGGGCTTCTTGATTCAGGGCTAAGTGCTCTACCCAATGCGCCACCTAGCTGCCTCAATGAAAAGGAACAAGTTCCTAAACCAGAAGAGATTACTTAAAAGAAAAAGATATCTCAAAAGAAATGGAAGAAACAAAACCCAATGAGATAAGAATAAACAGGAAAGTAAAAAAGTGAAATTAACACTTTATTTTTTTTTAATAACTCTTACCTTCCATCTTGGAATACTGTGTATTGACTCCAAGGTAGAAGAGTGGTAAGGGCTAGGCAATGGGGGTCAAGTGACTTGCCCAAGGTCACACAGCTAGGAAGTATCTGAGGTCAAATTTGAACCTAGGACCACCCCTCTCTAGGCCTGACTCTCAAACCACTGAGCTACCCAGCTGCCCCCAAAATTAACACTTTAAAAACAAAACAACTACAAAATATTGGAAGTTTGAACTATTTACTAGTCCAAAATCCTACAATAAGTATAGTACTGCCCCTACCACTAACAATTCCTAGGGAAAAGGTCAATTGATATTAGGGTTCCTTCTCTCCAGTTACATGACCATCTTCCAGCAAGCCCCTCTTCCGCAGATGTTTCATCCCTGAGCTCTAGCTTAGTTTATTTCCTTCAGAAAGCTTCTTGGTCCACAATAATTTCCCTCATTCTATGGGAGTGCAAATGCCCATCTCCTGGTTCAGAAATATTCAGTTCCTTTCCAATGGCCTGACTTTCCACAGACTATACTTGGAATTTGCAGACTGGATGAATCTGGAGGCTGGATAAGAGTTTCAGTGCCAATACTACAAGTGATTTCAGCATATGATCAAATATATTACAGTAATTCAATTAGATACCAAATCAGAGAGCTATACTTTTTGTTCACAGTTTAGCCACCTCTGGGTGGTTCAGTCACACTCAAGGCAAAGAATGCCCCTAGAGAGATACACACCCTTTGCTCTTTTTTCTTTTATTAAATTAGGTTTTTTAAAATTCTGATCATACCAAAAATAATATTTTCATATACAAAGTAGAAAAGGAAGATTTTATGTGAAACCATGAAACTTTACTATATACAACTTGGTTTTATCTTCAAGTATACAATAAATTCAATATATAGCTTTCAAAATTATACTACTCATCTGTGCTTTTTCTGTTCTTTTCTCTTCCACATTTTTAAAACTATTTAAATTATTCTTTTCTTTCTTTTATTATTTAGAGGGAAATAATGAAATTAGCTCCAATCTCCCTCTCATCCCCATAGAAAGAAAAAAAGAAAAGAAAAACATTTGTAAATCAAGCAAACACCCACATTAAAATGTGGAAATGTGCATCTTAATTTATACATTGAGTCCATCATCTCTGTGTTAAGAGATGTTTATCATACAACCATCATCACACTTGATCATTATTGTGATTGAAGTTCTTAAGTCTTTTCTAAATTATTTTTCCTTACCTTTTTTTTTTTGGTTATTGTGGAAATTGTTCTCCTCAATCTCTTCATGTCACTACATATCAGTTCATATAATTCTTTCTAGTTTGTCTGAAACAATCCCTTTCATAATTTCTTACACCATAATAATATTCCACTGCTCACTTCTTCTAGATTTACTTCTTGGTCTTTTCTCAATCCGTAGTATTTCCTCCTTGTGTTTGGCATTTTCTTCTGTCTAATCATACCTCCAGCCTCAATTACTTTCACTCTCCCCCATCTCCTACTCTTGGATGATCCAATAACTATGAGTTCCTCAATCCAGTCCTGTGCTACACACGACTTCTAGAAACCTGCCGAGGTCCTGAGCAGAGATGCACCAGGGTAAGAGGGAGGCACAGCACACAGGCGACTAAAAACTCTGCTTCATTTTGGATTCAGTGGTTAAGGCTAGGTTCTGCCCTCTGTAGGAATTCCTGAGTTTGGGCTCAGCCTCTCAGTGGTTTGACTTGGGGGTTTGACCTCGGCCACTTCTCTATATTCTTCTCACATAGGTTTCCATCCAGAATTCGCTCCACTTCTTTTACTGAGATTCCCTCACTAGTCCCCACAGACCCCACATTGATGTCAATTGTATTGGTAGCAAGTCTCCAGCTTTGCTTCCCAGGTCATTTTTCCTACTGAGACCAGGGCACAAGTCTGCTCCTGTCTCCTGATCATCCTGGGCTGCCTTGGTTCTGAATTGGCAAGGGCTTTCTAGGTGCCAATCTACCCCAGAACGAGCCTCTTGTGGCTCAAGACATTGACACCCCGAATGCCTGGCGATGCCAGGGTCTTACCTATCTCTCAGTTCTTTCTCTTATTATCAAATGGATGCACTGACTGGACCTTGTCTTCTGCTGGGCAGTCTGCCTGTGTGCTGTGCCTCCCTCTTAGCCTGGTGCATCTCTGCTCAGGACCTCGGCAGGTTTCTAGAAGTCCAGCTTTCTTTGTTATCTTTCCTCCTGGCACATTAGCTTTCCTGGCCTGGGTGGAGGGGGGAGACTCTTGGCACCACAAACTTCACACTGTTCTCTGCTAGAACTCCATCCCCTGTTCTGTGTTTTATTTAATAATATTTAACAGCTTTAATAAATATTTAACAATGCAACTATGGACATGTTCTTAGAGCAAAGAATGAATCAATTATTGATTTTGTGGGGATACATTTTTCTGACAAAATAAGACGATAGCATCATAAAGCCTTGACTCCATCTTTCACTTTTGCATTGTGAAGAGGGCCATTGTAAAAATATTCACCGTCCCTCCTTGATCCTTTGGCATTCAAATCATTCTCTTGTGAAGCCAACAAAGATGATAGAGCCACAAAGGTACATACTAGGGTGAGGCTGAGAAAGTTATTTGAATGGGGGCTAAATTTGGAAGGGATCAACCCATTAATGAATATTTTCATATTAATACAACTTTTCCTGCCCTGTGAAATCTCTTGGTAGGGAGGTAGCAATGCCTCAAGCAACTCTCTAAGATCATCAATTGCCAAACAGTTGCTGATCTGCTCTGGAAAACTTTCATGACACCTGTGAAGAAATCACAGGTCCTAACTGCAGCCTTCTGACGTCAGGGACTTGGGTAATGAACATTCAGAAAATGAGGAGCCCATATATTAGAAAGAGTTTTCTTACATTGTGCCAAATTCTTTCTCTGTGCAATTTCTACCAATGCTTTCTGGACTCATACTGAATGAATTTATGATTTACTGAATACTTACGATGTGCAAAGCACTGTGGTAAGTGCTGACAGTCCCTTCTCTCAAGTAGAATTCTTCTTCCACCTGACAGGACTTGAAATATTAGAAGATAGCTATTATGTTCCTTTCCTAAGTTTTCCCTCCTTTAAGCTAAATTTCCTCCTTTTTTTTCCAACCAAACCTTGCTTGGTATTGCTTCTAGATATCTTAAGTTGTTGGATTTTTCAGTTGTTTTTCAGTTGTCTCTCTGTGGCTCCATTTGAGATATTCATGGCAAAGATACTGGAGTCGTTTGCCATTTCCTTCTCCAGCTCATTTTACAGATGAGAAAACTAAGGCACACAAGATTAATTGACTTGATCAGGATCACACAGAGAGTAAGTGTCTGAGGTCAGATTTGAACTCAGGAAGATGACTCCCAGTTTGACACTCTCGCCACTTATCTGCCCATCACCTTGTTGGTTCCTTTCCTCTAGATGCAGTCCAGATGGTTAGTGTCCCTTCTAAAATGTGCTCCCCAAGACGTTAATCCTACATCCTCTACAAGCCTTCAGTAACCACTTCAGCTATAATGATAGTAATAATAATAATAATGAAAATCTGCCAGTATCTACAGTGGTTTTTATTTATTTGCTTTATTTTGTTTTGCTTTAGGAGTTGCTTTCCTTATAGTTACCATATCAGGTAAATAGTGCACATATTATTATTCTCATTTACAGATTTTAAAAAATAACTTAGAGAAGTTAAACAATTTGCCTAAAGTACACTGGAAGAAAGTATTAGAGCCAGCCTCAAATCCAGCAACGCAATCCCTAAACCAGTGCTGTCAAACTCAAATAGAAATGAGGCTACTAAAGGCACAAAGGATTCCTGACTGTTGTATATTCACTTAGAAAAACCACATATTAAAATTATCTATACTTTATTGTATTTTTAATTATTTTGTTAAACATTTCCCAATTACATTGTTTTTGTAAAACCCTTACCTTCCATCTTAAAATCAATACTATATATTGGCTCCAAGACAGAAGAGTGGTAAGGACTAGGCAATGGGGGTTAAGTGACTTACCCAGGGTCACACAGCTGGGAAGTGTCCGAGGCCAGATTTAAACCTAGAAACTCCCATCTCCAGTTCTGACTCTCAATCTACTGAGCCACCTAACTGCCCCCTCCCAATTATATTTTAATCTGGTTCTAGCCATAATAAAGAATATGGAATGTGGAATGGCCACCTGTTCTACACGTCTGCACTAAATCACATGATCCCTCCTTTCCTAAATTGCTGTGGTGCTTCTATCTGAATCACCTTATAACATTCATCACATACTACTTTGTAATGTAGTTCCATATGGTGACATATGTGTACACAGCAGGGAAAAAAGAGAAAGAAAAATACACATATGTTCACATACACACACATATTCTTCTCATTTCCCCAACTAAATTGTAAGCTCAGGAAGACAAGAATTATGTTACTTTTTTGTTTCCCCTACAATATTGATTACATCTCTTCTATTAAGATAGGGAATGAGCCTGTGATTTCATTATTTGAGGGAATTCCCTGTAGCAATGGATTTTGGTTCTTCCTCTGAAATGACGAGAAGTTAAATTAATTGATTTGCCAGGTGTCACAGAGGCAGTATGAATCAAAGGATGAACTTGAACTTTATGGCTCCAAAGCTAGTTCTCTAGCCACTAGCTGCCTCTCACACCTTGTGTCTTTCTTTTTTTTTTATTTGGATTTAAAAATTTTTTAATTTTAATTTAATTTTAAGTGGAGTTAACACTGTGTGTTGGTTCTAAGGCAGAAGAGTGGTAAGGGATAGGCGATGGGGGTTAAGTGACTTGCCCAGGGTCACACAGCTAGGAAGTGTCTGAGGCCAGATTTGAACCCAGGCCCTCTTGTCTCTAGGCCTGGCTCTCAATCCACTGAGTCATTCAGTTGCCCCCTCAGACCTTGTTTCTGATAGATTGCCAATAAATATTGGTTGGATGGACAAACCACATAAAATATGTGGCAATGCTAGCCCTGACTTTCAGCCAGACACGCCATAAAACTAAGTATACTAAGTGGATGGATTTTGGGAGGTAAGGAGGCATTACACCAAGGATTTTGGAGTATTTTAGATCTATTACTCTGCTAATGTTTACAATACTCCGGAGACCTCCATAACAAACTTTAAATTCTTTAATATAACTCCTAACCACACCCAACATCTCCATTCTAAATCCACTGTGGAGGCTTTTTTTGTTGAGTAAAAAGTTTGAATTGTGTCCTTAGTTGGACCTGCTGCTAAGAAGTGCTCTTATCATGGTTTGGGTGCTCTGTTAGACATGAGGGAATCCGGGTTCGCATCTTACCTTAGAGGTATTCCCTTGGGAGATATTGGACAAGTAATACACTTAATTTTTCCATTTCCTTTTTCCTATATATAAAATGGCAGGAATAAGATGTAATATAATATTTGCCTCAGGTGGTATTTTTAAAAACTATACCTATAATTTTATCAGAGAGAGAGAGAGAGAGACAGACAGACAGACAGACAGAGACAGAGACAGAGACAGAGACAGAGAGACAAAAAGAGAGAGCCGTCCTGGTGAGGAACTCTGTTACCAATTGCAGATCAGTACCTTTTCTGCAATGTGGAGGTCCTAGAAAGTTGCCTGGAGTCACCAAAGTATGGAATGATTTGCTTAGGCCCTCCCAGCCACCCTTGAAGCCAGCTTTCCAACTCATGCTGCTTCTCATGAAAATACTTAGTGCACCTTAAAGTGATATACAAACACCAGTTGTTGTTACTATTATATGATGGAGACTTAGGAGAAACCAGCTTTTTCAATGAGCCCATACTCTTAACTGGCATCCATTTGCTTTATAATTTATAATATATGTGGTACTTGAAATTACAACAGCATTTCTTTCAAAATAATCTAGACTTTTGACTTGTTAGTTTGGCTTAAATTGTATTTCAAATCTATTAGATTTGTACTAATTGAACTATTTCCATTGTTTTAAATGTGTCCAGCTTTGAATAAGGCTCACAGAAATAATATGATTTTCCTAAACTCACATAAGAAGGTAGGAGCATAACCTAGCACAGAAATCATGTTCTAGAGCTGGGAGGATGCCAAGGTATTTATTCTTATTCAATTCAATAACCACTTAAGGAAGAGCTCCCAGGTTTTACACCTTGAAATCACAAATCCCTGATATATTGACTATATGCTAATACTCCATTAGACTTTTCAGTAATATAAGGCAGACAGACACCCTGAGCTCATCCTTGAGGACTTTACCACAAAGTAGAGAAAATGACACACACACACACACAATCCAAAGTAGAATTATATGTAAATTCATAATAGGCTTAAATAAAGTTCTAGAAGTCAGAAAAGTAAGGGATCACCCTCCTTTCTAGGGGGGATTAAAGAAGGCTTCATGGAAGAAGAATTCAGCTACCTCACAGACAGGGATGTATAAATGCTCATCAGAAACTGGTGCCCTTACAATACGCCTAAATAATCCTAGCAGGCTATCTAAATGACCTAAACCCAGTGGAAAGTGGAGTTTGGGGTCCCAAATCTAGGCTCTGACCATCTCTATACATTTCATTGTGCAAAACTGAGATAATATTGAAGCTGGTGTTCGCTTCATAAAGCAGATGTGGAAATTTTATCAATTATTTGGCAGCAATCATTTAACAATTATTTGTTGTGTGTATTTAGAGAATTGTGTGGATGGCTGGGTTTTCACACCTACATTCATTTGTTGTACTGTTTTAGGATAATGCAGATTTTTTTTTGTTTAAATTTTTTCTTCTACTTTCTGCTCTAGATTTGAGAGCATAACTATGACTTTATTCTTTATTCTTTCCTCCTTTTGTGCCAATTTTACTATAAGACTTCTGTAACTCATTTGTCTAGAATCTCTCTTGCTAGTGAACTAACTGGGTGGGCTGAATTGCTATGGAAGGTTAGAAGGATTGTAAGGAATTCATTCTATATGTTGCTGAGAAGTATTGCTAATTTCCTCTAGATGCTGAATGGAATGTCAAACCTTAACCTTTTCCTGATATGTAGGGGAGAGAGCCTTGACTTATGGTCCCCCTGATTTTGTTTGTATCAATTACATTAGCATCGAAATTCTTTACTGCTGAATGTTGCACCTAATTGTTCCCTTAATAAGTTAAACAAATGTGTGCTGTTCTTATTTCAACTCTTTCTGCCAGAAACTGCTGGAAGTTATTTAATGCAGCTGGAGACAAACACTGACAATCATTCTAGCTTGAAAAGTGTGAAATAATTTCATTTCATTGTTGTGGTCTATGTAGTCTAAGAATGGATTGCAGCTGATGACACTTGGGGAAAAAACACAACTTCCTTTTAATTAGGGACTTAGTATAAAAGGGAACATACTATAAGGTGAGCGGTAGGGCACATGCCTGTTGTTTCTGTTGTGAACTCTTCGGAATTTTTGTCAATAAGCGAACCTGAGTTACAGATAAATGCTTTCATCTGAAAGTGATTGTTTTTGCCTTTATTCAGAGACTTTTCTTCTTCAAATGAAAAAAAAAAAAACAGCCACAGATGTAGCTTATTTGTTTGGGGGAGGGGTGGGAAGAGATTAAAAGAGGCAGTGCTGGAGCCGAGTGAGTGGTCATTTCTTTTGAAGTTTATTTGGCTTTCCCCCCCCCCCCCACCTCCCCGCTTTCTTCATCCGAGGGGAGCTGGTCCCCACCTTAAGGTGCCCGATGCCTTCGCCCGTTCCCTTGGCCCGTTATTTACCTAGAGAGTTTTCTCCGTCCGTGGACTTGCGGCCCTGCAGCAGCCCCCTGGAGCTCCCCGGGAAGAGGGGCAAGCTCTTTTTAGAGGGAACTCCCTCCCCCCGGGCTCGGAGGCTGCCCCGGAGGCTGGCCTGGTGTTCCATTGACTGGGATCAGTTATGCTTTCTGCGGAAGCTGGGGACTGGGGGGTTTGGCTCGGTCTATAAGGGCACATACCGAGGGCTCACGGTCGCGATCAAACAAGTGAAGAAGTGCAACAAGAACCGGCTAGCTTCCCGGCAGAGCTTCTGGGCCGAGCTCAATGTCGCCAGGCTGTGCCATAAAAATGTGGTGCGAGTCTTGGCCGCCAGCACTTGCACTCCCCGGGGTTACAACAGCCTAGGGACCATCATCATGGAGTACTGGGGGCACACTACCCTTTACGACGTCATCTACGGGGCTAGCTCCGCGCCCGACAACGAGTCCAGCGCCGAGGAGCCCTTGGACTTGGGAAGATGCCTCCAGTATTCCCTGGACGTGGTCAACGGCCTGCTTTTCCTCCACTCTCAAGGCATAGTCCACTTGGATCTCAAGCCGGCCAACATCTTGATCGGGGAGCAAGAGATCTGTAAAATTGGGGACTTTGGGTGTTCGCAAAAGCTAGAAGATCTGCTGGGTCTGAGCTCGCACCATTGCCACCTGGGCGGTACATACACACACCGCGCCCCAGAGCTCCTCAAAGGAGAGGCGGTGACTGACAAAGCAGATATTTATTCTTTTGCCATCACGCTCTGGCAAATGGTCACAAAGGAAGTGCCTTATTCAGGCGACCACCAATACATACTCTATGCTGTGGTGGCTTATAACCTCCGGCCAGCGCTCACATCCTCTGTCTTCACTGACTCCTTACCTGGCCAGAGACTGGAACACATTATCCAATGTTGCTGGACCGCTGACACATTGGTCAGACCCAGCTCAGACTTGCTCCTGGGTGATCTTAATTCCTTGCACGCTAACTTGGCAGACTTGAATGCTAGAAGTTAAGTCAACAAAAAGCCTTTTTTTTTCCCCTACTACATTATTTCTGTGTTTTCTCTTTCTCTTGCTCATGTGGAAAGTTGTAGTTTTTTTTTTTCATGTATTTTCTTGATTGCAAAATGAGATTTTTTATAAAATAAAGTGATGTGAACTCTTTTTGGGTCTCATTTAAATGATATTGAGTACAGAGTTCCAAGTTCTGTAATTAAAACCTACTTCTAATTAGAAACTAACCTCTGAACATTATGTCATTTTGAATTGGTTTTCTGCTGCTGCTTTAGTTTCAAAATTTTTTAGGATTACACACATACAAACTTACAACTTGTGAAGCTGACAAAATTTGCTTTTATGAAATAGAACCCAGTTGCAGGCATTCCACAGCCAACTGAAATGCAGACTTCATTTTTTGGAAAGATATGCACTATGAATATATTCAAGCAGTTATTTATTTTGCACTTATACCTTATCCATTAAAACTTTGCTGGTTCAGTTCCAGTTGATTTCTCAGAATAGATCCAAACCAACTAAAGGACCCCATAGTCAAAGGACTTTATACTTCTTGAACATGCAGTTTAAAGTTTTTCTTTATCTCTAGACTCTTCCCATACTCCTACTGGGGAATTAAGTTGAATGGGGTTCTGCCTCTCTTTAAACTTCTTTATAAAAGATTCTAATAAATCACTACCAAGGAATAGAAAATGTTGAGGCTGGAAGAGTCCTTAAAGCTCATCTTTTCTAAACTCCTTATTTTATAAACATGGAAAGAGATCCTGTGTGGTAAAAATATTTACCTAAGATCACATATCTAGTTAGTGATATGTCCAGAGCTAAAAACACCTCCTGGTTTCCAGTCTGATGCTTTTTCTGCTTTACCATACTCTTCTCCATACTTTTTCAAGGACTATATGACCATAGTACATAATCCAAAGTTATGATGCCTTTTCTCAATGTTAATTTTTAAAGTTTAACCATTTAAATGCCATACTTTATGTTCAAAGTGTTACATAAGAGAAAAAACTGATTTAAATTTATCTCTAGCTTAAAGTTTCAAAATAACTTTTTCATCCATTCTTGAAGCCATTTTTCTACTCTTGGTTTCTATATTGCCAAATGCAAAAGAAACTCCTTTCTTTTTTTTTTCTAGTAGACACTGAGATCAGATTTAGCAAATTCAAAATGTCAAAGGTCATACAATTAGGAGCTTTACTATTGTACAAACTAGTCTTGTCATGATCATGATGACATGTTTAGAAACTCCTGGGAATATAAAACTAAACCTGACACTTAAAATGGCAAAAACACTAACAACAAAAAACTAAAGCAATGAGATAATATTGTAAAAGAATGTGCATGTGATTTTAAAAATGTTCATGGCAATGGTGCTGAGTAAGGAAATAAACTCAGTCTTACCTTATACTTCCTAGGCATAAGGTCTAGAACATAGGCACCCAATAAATGTTTGACCTGAGAAAAAAAAAGGCACAGACTTGAATGACTTACCTTAAGTCTTATTCCTAATGGTAATATTGGGACTGGAATTTGTTTATTGATTTCTATTAGCTCGTGTTTTAAACACAGAGTTCTTGTTTAAACATCTTGCTGTTTGTTTTTAGGAATGTAAAGTCACTGGTCACCCTGAGGTGCCAAATTGTAATAGATAATATTGGAGGGTTATATTTGATGGATACTAGATAACTAAGATCAGATAGTTACCTTCTTTTGCCTACCCTTCTTCCTTTTATACCTCCCTTCCTCCCCTCTTCTTCCTTTCAGTTTCCCCTTCCCCCTCCTTCTTCAGTCTCCTAAGTCACTCAGGGTGAGCTATGATGTTTCAGAGGAATTACTCTTTATCTTCTTTTATCTCAAATAAGGGTTTATTGGGGGAAAAACAGGAAAGATAGAGGATGAAGGTAAGAGGGTTGGGGTATTTCCTATTATCTACAATGAGTCTTAGGTTGGAGGATATTGAGAGAATTGGCAAGTCAGTCACTACCATGAAACAGAGCAAATCAGAGAGAGATATGGACTATTGTCCTTCTTCTGTTTTCAAATCAGCCAGGCCACCTCCAGCTTGATTATCCCAAGTCCCAGAGATAAACCCAGCTTCTTCCTTCAAAGGCACCACCATGAGCCAAAAGCCCTCAGCCAAGTCCCAGAAAATCAGTCACCATTGACTTGGCTCCAAACTGCTTTTTCCAGTAGCCCCAAATGGAATTTTCCTTTGATTGACAGGTGATCAATCTCCAGTTTCTTTCTTGCTGCATGTCTTGTAATTTCTCTCCTCCACAATTGAGAAATTTATCATTTAAGTACATAATAGCTAAATGTATATAGTGTTTACTTTGTGTTAGAGCTCATAGACCAGCTGTGGAATGAGTGATAAGCATGGAGTCAGGAAGATACATATGTCTGAGTTCAAATGTAACCTCAGTTGCTCGATGTGTGGCTTTGGATAAGTCACTTAATCCTGCTTGCCTCAGTTTCCTCATCTATAAAGTGAACTAGAGAAGGAAATGGCAAACCATTCCATTCTCTTTGCCAAGAAAACCCCCAATAGGGTCACACAGAGTCAGACTTAAAGGAACAATAGCATGTGCCAAACACTATGCTTGAGGGCTTTACAATTATCATCACACATGATCCCCATGGCAACCGTTAAGTACCATTATAACCCTGTTTTACAAATAAACAAACTGAGGCAAACAGAGGTTAAGTGTCCTGCCCAAGTTACTCAGATAATAAATATCTGAAATCAAATCTGAACTTACTCCAGGCTCTATGCACTATGATGCCACCTAGCTGTGCCAATACATATATATATATATATATAAATATATATATATTTATATGTATTATCCTTCACATTTTTAGAAAATTACAAATATTCACTGAGAAGTCACTGAGGAATAACATCATCTACATCAATTCTTTTTCAAAGTTTACAATGTGCTTTCTTCTTTTTAAATAGTTTTTGGTGACACCTTTTTCTTTTCACATCATTGTCACTACCACATGGCTTCTTCCCTTGTACCAGATAAGGCTAGGAAGCCACACATCAGCCATGTCTGAATATATGTATCATGTGCAAAGGCCTCAGATGCTTTTTGTTCTAGAAACATTAGTGGTATGTTTAAAACAATTGAATTTATCAGTGAATATCATTTTTTTTCAAATGTGAAGGCGAGTAAAATATTTTGCAATCCAGTGATTAGCAATGATTTTGATCATATCTGATTTAAAAAAATACTTTGAGGGCATATCAATAAACATTTATAAAGCACATATGTGTTCTATTGTTCTATATGATATATGTTACCAAGCATACACACACAAAAAAACAGAAATCACAAAGGAGATAACAATGAAATAAATATTTCCTATTTTTATTTGATTAATAGTATAAAAGTTTTTTATCTCACTAAAAAAATTACAAATAAAAAGTTTTAGGGCAAGTGATTTCCCATTGCCTCTTGAAGCAAATACAAAATGCTCTATTTGGTATTCAAAGCCCTTCATAATTTATGTCCCTCCTACCTTTCCATTCTTATACCTTGCCCCCTGACTTGTACTCTTTGACCCAATAACTGACTTCCTGGCTCCTCCTTGAATAAGATATACTGTTATGGGGAGGTTAAAAGAAGGGATATAACTAACTTTAAGTATATAAAATAATAGGTTTATTTAGATAAAAGGGGAAAATGAGGGAATCAGGGGAGAACTAATTTCTAACCCCACCACAGATATTAAAACCTAAACTTCCTAAATTATCCTAAACTATCTAACTAAATGAGTAATTAAAGTTAGAGAGGGATTTGCAAAGTCTACAGGGCCCAAGATTCTCACAACACTGGAGTCCTCCTTTTGGGTCAAGCCCTCTCAGGATGCAGCGTCCTCACAGGATTCAGGAGGGGATGAGGATTAACACATTCACACTGTCCACCAGTGTGGGGTAATCTCTCGATCAACCACTCTTTCAAGATGGTATCTCCAAAGACTTTTCCCTTCAGAGACACCTCCAAACCCTCTCTGTCTTTTCCCCAGAGAGAGTCCACTTCAATCCCTAACTGCCTTTCGCCTTCTCAGTACCTTGGAATGTTGACCCAGTCCTTGCTCCATGGGATCCTGGCCTACAGCATCTCATGATGTCAGCCTGCCTTGTCAAATCCCCTTAATACAATAGCAACTCTTAACTTTGGACATTTTTTCCTGTCTCCCTTGTCTGGAATGTTCTCCTTCCTCGACTCCAATTACTATCCTTTTCCCTTATGTCCCCATTAAAATCTAAAATCTTAATTTCTACAAGAAGCCTTCCCTAACCTGTCAGCAATTTCTCTCTTTTAATTATTTCCTATTTATGCTGTATAAAACTTGCTTTGTATATCTTATATATATATGCTGTCTCTCCCATTAGACTATAAGCTCCAAAGGGTCAATGACTGTCTTTTGCCTTTTTTCTGTGTCCCTAGCACTTAGCACAGTGTCTGGCGCATAGTAGGTATTTGGAAAATTCTTATTGACTGTAAAGGCTTTATTATTTCTTATCTTCTTTGAGGTATATTTCTTATGACTGGATTAAAGAATATGTACGGTGTTGTGACTTAAAAAACAATAGCTATAATTCCAAATGATTTCCCAGAATAGTAGTACCAATTCACAGTACTAACATAGTATAGTACAGTGTTTGTCCAAGTTTGCCCCAGGGACTTCTACAGTTCTAAGAGTTTTTCAGGGGATTGGCAAGATCAAACTATCTTCATAATTCTAAGGCATTTTAATTTCTAATGTAAACATCAATAGATATAAGCCCATATAAGTTAAATATCTTAGAGGAAGGGTCCTCAATAATATTTAAGAGGATAATGAAGTCCTGAAGAGACCAAAAAGTTGGAGAACTGCCAATATACAAAAAGACTGGGATATAGGATAAAAGGACCTTGGTTCAAATACCAACTATAATACTATCTCTGTGACCTTGGGAAGGGCCCTTAATGCTGGATTTCAGATGCTCATGTATAAAACTAGGGGATAAGACTCTGACCTTTAAGGTCCTTTCCAGCTTTAAATCTGTGATTCTATGATTCCTTCAGCAGTCACTATTTTGTCTTTTGTCACCTTTGGCAGTCTGATTTTCCTCTTCCATGTTGCCCTTGACATTCATTTTAAACTGACTTTGCCTATAGAGGTTTGGGGAATATGTAGTAAGGCTTTGGTGATGGGTCCACTGATACATGGACACTGATACATGGAGCCCATGATATGGACACTCTATTCTAAAAGTGTGGATTTCTAAGAGTTCAGCTTTAAGATTTTTGTTTATTTGGTCACAACACTCCAATCTTTGTTCTGTAGAAAGCTGTTGTTGAAAGGATATATATAAGTATATGCAAAGTGTATATACAATATACAAATATTGAATTCTGAAAGTAATTTTCAATGGAATTTCTATGATCAAGAAATCCAGTTCACAAAAATATTAAAACTAATATTAAAATTAAAACTAAAAATATTAAAACTAATTACTCTTTACTAATGTTCAGAGGTTCTTAGGGGTTTTATAAAAAGGCAGGAGGTGATGTCATATGGCACCCTGGCAAAGATGTGTGAAACTCTAAGAGGATTTTCGGCTGACTAGCCTCAACTATATTCCTATTTGGTTTTTGGTGAAATTACATTTGTCTTCTTTGAAAATAACAGAGCTGTTATTTTTTACTTATTAAATATAACATAAAATAGAGTGAAATAAATTTAGTCCTTTACTTATTTGAAGTTTTTATAGTTACCTTACAGAAATTTTTTTTAAGTTCTACATTTAGTTAAGGAATATATTTTCTTTGAAGAGGAGCCTAGCTTTGGGTAGTTTAAACACCACTGGAATATCTTCTAGGCATAATAAGTTGCAAGTGCTGATTATAGCACTAGTTGAAAAACCTGAAAATACTTCAGTTCTCATTTTTTTTAATTTAGGAAGATGGAAAACAGTCTTTTTCCTTCTTAAATTTGTACTTTTGATTATATACTTCTGTAATATTCCAGGTCAGTTTCTAATAGAAGACTAAAAAAAAAAAGGAAAATTATGGCAGGATTTAAATGAATTGAAATCTCAAGGGATCTTAGATTTAATGCTTTATTTCCTCCTCTCCTCTCATCTACAGTGGACCAAGGAGGGGGAAGGACTAAGAAATGTGTCCTTGGAAGAAATATGGGCTTCTTGTATTGAGGCAGGTAGGTGGCAGTGCTAGATATGGAGTGGAAAAAACCAGAATTCAAATTCTGCCTCAGTCATTTACGAGTTGTATAAGCCTGAAGAAGCATTTTATCTTCTTTTCCCTCATTTGTCTCTTCTTCAAAATCTCATTTCTAATAGCAGCTACCTCTAAGGGTAGATAATATACGTAAAGAACTTTGAAAATCTGAAATCAACATGGAAATATTATTATTATTATTATTATTATTATTATTATTATTATTGATGGAGCAAGTAGCACCTGAGCTTTGAAGAAAGACAATGAATCAGAAGGAATAGATGAGAAGGGAGCACCCCTCTCCAAAACATAGAGGGCAGTTGATGTAAAAGTAAATGTGTATAGAAGAGGAAAATGACAGACTGAGTATGGGGAACTGTTATTTGTCCTGGTTCTCCAAAAAAGAAAGGATGTGAAAGGAAACCATCTGAAATAAGACTAGAACCAGAATGTGGAGGAACTTTGAAACAAGGTTAAGGGAATCTCCTAAAGATAATAAGGAATCACCGAGGATTAAAAAAACAAACAAACTCTTACTCGGTCTTAGAATTCATATTAAGTATAAGTTGCCAGGCAGAAGAGTGGTAGGGTCTAGACAATGGGGGTTAAGTGACTTGCCCAGGGTCACCGAGGTAGGAAGTGTTCAAAGCCAGATTTGACCTTAGGACCCCCTGCCACCAGGTCTAGCTCTCTTATTCACTGAGCCACCTACCTGCCCCAAATGAGAATTTTTGAGTAGGAAAGTGGCATGGTAAAGTCCTCTGCCTGAGGAATGGGTACAGAACATTTCAGACTATCAGACTTATTTGATTTATTGGTTAGGCTTGACAGGCTTGTTGCTTTCCCACCCCTCCCAACTTCCACCTTTCATTCTTATTCTTTGTAACAAAATATGGCTCTCCAGGGAGAGGAGGGGAAAGACAAATTTGGAAATGAGGGTGATGTAAAAACATATTAATAATTTAATTATTAATAATAAAAGAAAAATCACTCGAGCTCTCCACTTATTATGGCTCCTTCTTGTTATATAATTGGCCCCCCTATAATCAGAGAGATGCAAATCAAAACAACTCTGAGGTATCACCTCACATCTAGCAGATTGGCTAACATGACAGCTATGGAAAGTAATGAATGCTGGAGGGGATGTGGCAAAGTAGGGACATTAATTCATTGCTGGTGGAGTTGTGAACTGATCTAACCATTCTGGAGGGCAATTTGGAACTATGCACAAAGGGCGATAAAAGAATGTCTACCCTTTGATCCAGCCATAGCACTGCTGGGTCTGTACCCCAAAGAGATAATGGACAAAAAGACTTGTGCAAAAATATTCATAGCTGCGCTCTTTGTGGTGGCCAAAAATTGGAAAACGAGGGGATGCCCATCAATTGGGGAATGACTGAACAAATTGTGGTATATGTTGGTGATGGAATATTATTGTGCAAAAAGGAATAATAAAGTGGAGGAATTCCATGGAGACTGGAACGACCTCCAGGAAGTGATGCAGAGGGAGAGGAGCAGAACCAGGAGAACATTGTACACAGAGACTAATACACTGTGGTATAATCGAACGTAATGGACTTCTCCATTAGTGGCGGTGTAATGTCCCTGAACAATTTGCAGGGATCTAGGAGAAAAAACACTATCCATAAGCAAAGGACAAACTGAGGGAGTAGAAACACCGAGGAAAAGCAACTGCCTGACTACAGCGGTTGAGGGGACATGACAGAGGAGAGACTCTAAACGAATACTCTAATGCAAATACTAACAACATGGCAATGAGTTCGAAGCAAGAACACATGTGATACCCAGTGGAATCACGCATCGGCTACGGGGGGTAGGGGGGGGGAAAGAAAATGATCTTTGTCTTTAATGAATAATGCATGGAAATGATCAAATAAAATACTATTAAAAAATAATTGGCCCCCCTTCTCTGGTCATATTGGTCCTGGATATCTTTTATGCAGATCTTATATATCTTTTATAATACTTTTTATTATCCACACATATACATCATTGTTAGTTGTATGCTGCAGTGTACTAATATGCACCATACATTTTTGCATTGATATTTCTGCCACTTAGGTTTTTTACTCTTTTAGGAATGTCATGTTCCAGAATTCATCTTTACATAGCACCACCAGAATAATGTTGGTATATATATATTTTAAATGGGCTTCTTTGGCATCATCATTCAAGCAGTTTGGGATCCTTGACAGCATTATACAATTTATATTTTCCAGACTTAGAAGCAATGTAGTGCAGTGGATAGAAAAATACTGGAAGAACTGGGAAAACCTACATCTGAGTCTTGTCTCTGATGCTTGCTAGCTCTTGGACCATGGACAGGCACCATATCCTCTCTGAGTCCCAGTTTTTTCATCTGTAAAATAGGGATAATAATACCTATAAAATCTATCTTATAGGTTTATCATGAAGATCAAATCACAATACTTATAAAATACTGCATATTATAAATGTTAGCCTTTATTGCCATCATCTCTTCTTATTTAATCTCGAGCCTCACTCTTTGTCCATCTATAGCACGTGTTGTATCTACTGATATGCTTGGCTGCCTGTTCACCTATGAGTCATAACTAAAACAATAGACATTCGACATTTATTTTATATTTCCATTGTAGATGGTTTGGTCAATCTCTTGAACATCTGTGGGCCCCATCGATGAACTTGTATGGTATTCTGGGGCTCATTGAAACTCACACAGTGACATGCACGTGTAATGGCCGACTTGAGATTTCCTTTCTATTTGTTTTTTGCATAGTATATATCACTCCATGACATGGCTGAACAACTTTGAGCATATGTATCCTTATTTTCTATCGAGTTTAATGTTGCCATTAAGTGGACACGTTTTTTTAAATGGATACCTTTTGCTTTTACATTGTTACTTTCATTTCTGAATCCATACCTACCCAGTACAGTTCTTCATAATAAAACTTTATAAAAAAAATAATAGTTCAGCACAACCAACTAACACATTGGCCATACTCACCTCTTCAATGAAGGAAGGAAGATACATTTTTCTTAACTCTTTTCCAGGGCCAGGCTTAGATATATTTTACACAATATGTATTTTGTGTTGTTCTCTCTTATTTACATTTCTGTAATTACTAAATAGTCTTCTAGTTCTCTTCTAGTTCATTCTTCATTCTGTTTCAATTTTTCACAATTATTGTTTCACATGACACAGTAATAATTCACTTCATTGTATATGACAATTTGTTTGGACTTTCCCCTATTAGGCATTTACATTGTTTTAGGTTAACTGTTTCCACAAAAAGTGCTGGAATGAATATTTTATTAAATGTGAGGCCTTTTTTTCTATCTTTAACCTCCTTAGGATATAAGCATCACAAATAAAAACAACTCTGAGGTATCACCTCACACCTAGCAGATTGGCTAACATAACAGCAAAGGAAGGGAATGAATGATGGAGGGGATGTGGCAAAGTAAGGACATTAATTCATTGCTGGTGGAGTTGTGAATTGATCCAACCATTCTGGAGGGCAATTTGGAGCTATGCCCAAAGGGCAATAAAAGACTGCCTGCCCTTTGATCCAGCCATAGCATTGCTGGGTCTGTACCCCAAAGAGATAATGGACAAAAAGACTTATACAAAAATATTCATAGCTGCGCTCTTTGTGGTGGCCCAAAACTGGAAAACGAGGGGATGCCCATCAATTGGGGAATGGCTGAGCAAATTGTGGTATATGTTGGTGATGGAATACTATTGTGCTAAAAGGAATAATAAAGTGGAGGAGTTCCATGGAGACAGGAACAACCTCCAGGAAGTGATGCAGAGCGAGAGGAGCAGAACCAAGAGAACATTGTACACAGAGACTAATACACTGTGGTATAATTGAACGTAATGGACTTCTCCATTAGTGGCGGTGTAATGTCCCTGAACAATTTGCAGGGATCTAGGAGGAAGAAAAAAAACACCATTCATAAGCAGAGGATAAACTGTGGGAGTAGAAACACTGAGGAAAAGCAACTGCCTGAATACAGCGGTTGAGGGGACATGACAGAGGAGAGACTCTAAATGAACACTCTAATGCAAATATTATCAACATAGCAATGGGTTCAAATCAAGAAAACATGTAATGCCCAGTGGATTTACGTGTTGGCTATGGGGGGTGGGGGGGAGGAAAAGAAAATGATCTATGTCTTTAATGAATAATGCTTGGAAATGATAAAATAAAATATTTTTTAAAAAAGGATATAAGCATCAGTTATTTTTAAAGATCTTTATGGTCACATCTGTCATGAAATTTTATATGATAACAAGCAAGGTAAACACCTTATTTGAAGGCAGTCTTTAACTGAATTCTGCTATGCCAAATCAAATGCTTTTCTGTAACTGATGAACACGTGATCTCAATGTCACTCAAGAAGTGACAATGACTGTGAAGACTTTGTCGGCTATGCAAAGTCATCTGCTAAACCCTGGCCATTCTTTCTTTCTGCCACACTTTTTTTGACTATGGACATCCTTGAAAAGATCTTCTTTGACTATGAAGCCAGCTCTCTAATCACTAGGAAATGTTGCCTCTCAACTCTCAAATTACCATATAATGAGCAAAATGTATTGTTGTAATATGTATTGATGTCTTATGTTCTTTGAGGAAAAGGACCCTATCTTTGATAAACTATCCCTCAGAACCTCAAACAATGCTAGGTAGTCAATACAATTATTAAGTAAGAATTTAAATATGACTTTGTATATAGTCTGAAACTGTACGATTCTTAGGAAACTCTATTCCCTTCCCCTTTTTTTGCCATTCTATCTCTATTGTGATATAAATGGAAAGGGACCACATAGCACTCAGGGCTATTTGATATTGTTGATATTTGATACCTGTTTCATGCTGAGATGACTAAAAAAAAAAACCCATCACCTAAATATCAATCTTCTGGTGATAATTCCTCTCTATGCTT
Organism: Monodelphis domestica; assembly: GCF_027887165.1. Taxonomy (NCBI): domain Eukaryota; kingdom Metazoa; phylum Chordata; class Mammalia; order Didelphimorphia; family Didelphidae; genus Monodelphis; species Monodelphis domestica. The sequence continues at coordinate 303,708,778 of NC_077229.1, read as the reverse complement.
AGCTAAGTAGATAGTCTATCATTAGGACCATACAAAGAATCCTGAGAGGCTAATGGTCTGATATAATATCCTTGGAATACCTAGAATTACTTCCACTCCTTGATAAAATATTAGAGTATGGTGTTTATGGAGAAATCTAGTTATGTCCTCAGGTAAAGAGATTATTCTGGTTTGGCAGAATAATCTAGCCACCATGTATATGATTGTTTCTACAGGAAAGTGCTTTCTGAGTTCCAAAGAACAAACTTAAGAACTATTGGGATACAGCTCTTCTTATATGTTGAGAAATAGTTACATACATGCATAAAGATGTGACAATTAAGTATTTCATTTTTTGGACCAGACCGATGGTTTTCTTGACAAGGGAAATTCCAGGGAAAAAACTCCTCTTACCATTACTGATCAGCAGTTTCCCTGTACCTTATAACCTTAGAGAGCTAGTTACCAAGTCACTAAGAGGTTTAATTAATTACCCAGAGTCACATATGTATCAGAGATAGGACTTGAACTAAAGACTTCCTAACCCCCAAGACTTTCTCTCTGCCACACTGGTTCTACCATAAAATAATTAATAAATTTTTGTATTGCTTATAGAAATTAATCTTGATATTTTATTCATGCTTTGATTTGAATATAATTAGGCATTCATATCTATACATGTATTGATAAAGCATTATACCTGAAATCAGGATGATAAAATTTCAGTGCCACCTTTGACATGTGATCAAGAAAAGTCATTTAACCACTCTAAACTTCATTTTCTTCTGTGAAATAGGAGTAAAACTGGTTATAGTACTTACCTTGCAAGGTTGTCAAAAGATAAGATGACAATAAATGAAATACTTTGCAAATCTTAAAAGTGCTATATAAATGTTAAACTGTAATGGTAATTGTTTATTAACAACAAGAAGGCACTAGACAGAAAACAACCTTTATATAAGTGCCCCATTGGACATTATACCTCAAAAGAAGAGTAGAGACGCTGAATTTGAATCTAAGAGGTTTCTTCTACTTTTGAAATAGGAATGGAAAGCAATAAGTATGGAGAAGTCACAGTGGAGAAGGAATGATAAATTGATAAGTATGGTTTTTCCTTGAATATAAATATTACTATTTAAGTTCAATCTGCTATAAAAATTAGGACTTTCTAACTGCGGCATGTTGTCTTAAAAAAAGGTGAAAAATGTTTATCAGCAGTCATCCAAACTAAGCATCCTTCAAAGTCCTAGTTAAGCATCATGGAATCTTACTGTTGGGATGAACCTGCTCCTATCTTATGATCAACAGAACCCCAGTTAATGAACTAGCCAGCCTACATTCTGATTTTTAAGGCTAAGTATCATTCATGTCTGAAAATGTTTTCTGAACAGACTCATTCATTCAGGGGAATGTCATTGTAGATATAAATTTCTCTGACCATTTTAGAAACTTCGAATATAACAAAAATTCACATCTAAGTAATTTGAGGTGCTTGAATAGAAGTTGAAGAGAAAATATTTTCATAATCACAGTTACAAAGATTCACTCTCAATGACTGCACTCCTTTAACTTAACTGCAAATACTCTTGAGACTTTTTATCTATCAGTCTCACTAAATCTGAGTTAGAAGGGACCTTGGTAGCCATTGCCCAAACTTGATGTAAATGCGATGGATTTTTTTTCTCCTTTAACCCTAACAAAATTATTTTAAAGAATGCCAACTAAAACTAACACTAACAAAATCATCAAGTGCCCAAGAATGCTTTTGAGAAAGGAAGAGAAGGTCTTATTCCTTTTCAAAAAGGTAAAATCTTTAGTAAGTTCACACCTTTAATCATGCTCTGGGAGGTAGCAAAGATGGCATACCCTTCTTTTGAAGACTATAAACACTGTAGACATTTAAAACAATCTATTCCACATTTTTAGAACAAATACTTCAATCCTCTCTTTTTAAATGCTGTCATTCTTTGGACAATGTGTTTCTGTTTTGTATGTTGCTCTAAATGCTCACAAGATGGCACTAATGGTAAAATATGCAGAAGCCTGATTAAAAAAAAAAAAGACATAGTGAAGCTTGTATTCAGTAATACATGCCAGAAGGATTCACAAGCCCCATTATAAAAAAACAAATGGACAAACATTATTTAATATTAAAAATGAGGGTCATTATAAAACAAAAATCAAAACTTGCTAGAGTCCTTACCTAGTCAACTCATTACTTAAATTAATCATGATCATTTAAGTTGCAGAAATAGATACATACATATATGTATGTATATGTGTATGTATATGTATATATATGTACATATATATATACAACTAGAGTTTTAAAAAGAGGTTAATACTAAGATAAATGGGAAAAGAAACAAAATGGGGTAAATTTATATGTCACAAAGAAGCTCATGGGAGGGAAGAGAACATCAATACACTGAAAGGGTAAAAAAGTTGGAGATAGGAAATACTCAATTCTTATGTGCATTGAAATTGACTCAAAGAGGGAAGAACAATCAACTACATTGGGACAGAGAATCGATTTGTGCCCTATAGGGAAGTAGAAGGGTAACAAACAGACTGGTGGGGAGGGAAACAATACAAGAGAGGGAAAGGGTGGGAGGGTAGTTTTAAAAGACTGTAAAGAAAATAAGAGGGGAATAAGAAGGGAGGGGGATAGAAAGGGAAGTAAAATAAGGGTGGGAATTAGGGGGACCAATTAAAAACAAAACACTGGTGTAGAAGGAAATGGTTAAAGAAGAAAGGGCAGGACTAGGAGTGGAAATCAGGATGCTGGGAAATACACAGCTGGTAATCGTAACTCTGAATGTGAATGGAATAAACTCACCCATAAAACGCAAGTGAATAGCAGAGTGGATTAGAAACCAAAACCCTATCATATGTTGTCTACAAGAAACACACGAGGCAGGTAAACACACACAGGGTAAGGGTCAAAGGCTAGAACAAAATCTAGTTGACTTCACATGAGAAAAAGAAGGCAGGAGTCACAATCATGATATCTGACAAAGCCAAAGTAAAAGTATATCTAGTCAAAAGAGATAGGGAAGGTAATTACATCCTGATAAAAGGCAGAATAGACAATGAGGAAATATCAGTACTCAACATGTATGCACCAAATGGCATAGCATCCAAATTTCTAAAGGAGAAACTAGTGGAGCTCAAGGATGAAATAGTTAGAAAAACTATGCTGAACCTTTCTCTATCAGAACTTGATAAATAAAACCAAAAGATAAATAAGAAAGAGGTAAGAGAAGTGAATGAAATCTTAGAAAAATTAGAGTTACTAGATATGTGGAGAAAAATAAATAGGGGCAAAAAGGAATACACCTTCTTTTCAGCAGCTCATGGTACATTCACAAAGATTGACAACATGCTAGGGCATAAAAACATTGCAAATAAGTGCAAAAGAGCAGAAATAATAAATGCAACCTCCTCAGACCACAATGCAATGAAAATAATAATTAGTAAGGGTACATGGAGAGGCAAATCAAAAATTAATTGGAAATTAAACAATATGATTCTCCAAAATTGGTTAAAGTACAAATCATAGAAACAATTAATAATTTCATTGAAGAAATTGACAATGATGAGACATCCTTTCAAAACCTATGGGATGCAGCCAAAGCAGTACTCAGAGGGAAATTGCTATCCTTGAGTTCATATATTAACAGATTAGGGAGGGCAGAGGTAAATAAATTGGGCATAGAAATTAAAAAACTAGAAAGTGGACAAATTAAAAATCCTCAGATGAAGATTAAATTAGAGATCCTAAAAATCAAAGGAGAAACTAGTGAAATTAAAAGTCAAAGAACTATGGATTTATTAAATAAGGCCAGAATCTGGAACTTTGAAAAAACAAATAAAATAGACAAAGTACTGGTCAATCTAATTAAAAAAGGAAAGAAGAAAACTGAATTGACAGTATCCAAGATGAAAAGGGAGACCTCACCTCTAATGAAGAGGAAATTGAGGCAATCATCAAAAATTATTATGCCCAATTATATGGCAATAAATATGGCAATCTAGGTGATATGGATGAATATTTACAAAAATATAAATTGCTTAGGCTAGCAGAAGAAGAAATAGAATACCTAAACATCCCCATATCAGGAAAAGAAATTGAACATGCCCATCAAAGAACTCCCTAAGAAAAAATCACCAGGGCCAGATGGATTCACAAATGAATTCTATCAAATATTCAAAGAACAACTAACCCCAATATTATGCAAACTATTTGACAGAATAAGCAAAGAAGGAGTTCTACCAAATTCCTTTTATGACACAAATATGGCACTGATTCCAAAGACAGGCAGGTCCAAAACAGAGAAAGAAAACTACAGATCAATCTCCTTAATGAACATAGATGCAAAAATCTTAAATAGCATACTAGCAAAAAGTAAGTGATCATAAGGATTATTCATTGTGACCAGGTAGGATTTATATCAGAATACAAAGATGGTTCAATATTAGGAAAACCATCCACTTAATTGACCATATTAACAAGCAAACTTAAAAAAAAATCACAAGATTATCTCAATAGATGCAGAAAAACCTTTGACAAAATACAACACTCATTCCTATTGAAAACATTAGAAGGCAGAAGTGTGGTAAGGGCTAGGCATTTGAGATTAAATGACTTTCTAGGGTCACACAGCTAGGAAGTAGCTGAGGTCAAATTTGAACCCAGGACCTCTTGTCTTCAGGCCTGGCTCTGTATTCCTACCTAGCCACATAGTGTCCTTAGGTAGCTATTTTATTATAATTTGTTCTTCAGTCACTTACAATTATTACTATTGTTGTTTGCCTTTCATTTTTTAAGAAATCCAATTACATACATCACAATAAGTGATGTTTTGACTTATACATGAATAGGATTTTAGTGAGACAGAGGTGTCCCAAATTCTCAGCCTCATTCTCTTTTCCAGAGTCATCAAAGTCTAGTGGCAAGGCAAAAATCAGAACATTTGGAGATGCCTCAAGATGCAGTGGATGATCTTGATATCTCTGATGTCTTAGCAAGCTCTAAGTACTCCACTCCATTTGACTTCAGCCACTTTCATGGCCATTGGAAAAATTGTTCTCATCCTCCCATTCAACCAGGAGAAGTCTTCACATGCTTGGCACAGACATTTCTCTAGATCACCAAAAGATTTAAAGCCTGTCAGCTATCCTCAACCTAGTATGGTCAATCTTCAAAGACAGTTTTACCAGGGTATAGCCTGAACATGCTATAACTTCTTGGAGCTCCATGTGAGTTGGGTGTCAGGTGGACGCCAAAGTCATAAGCCACACCTTATTGAAATATGGTTTGATTCTATTGAGGCATTCTCACCTTGTTAAGGTAATTTAAGAGGATAGAATATTTGATTTGACCAAAACAATGATGTCTACCTTTACATTACTATTGATATGTTCCCTTCTTTTTATAAAAGATAATCCAGTAGTTTCTAAATCCTTGTCTGATGTAGTTAAGAATGGCAAAGAGATCTGGGAAGAAGTTATGGATTTCTGGAGAGAGAGGAGGAGCATAATTTCAGGGAGGCTAAGTTGTGAGGGGAGGAAGAATAGGCACCAACTCCATTTGGAAGTCCCAAATGAAAGGGAAGAATATTGAAACCATACTCCCAGGCAAGTATAAGTTTCCATATACATGAGAGCCTATACAGAGAAAGAATAATATGCATGTTGTAGTTTTTTGGCTTTGTGCTTGCACTGGCAGCCTTGTGAGGGGTCCTAAATTGCTAAAGATCTTGGGAATTGTATTTCTCCCAGGGTCAGAAAGAGAGGACATTATTACAAGACTGGAACTAAAAGACAGAGTTTTCCTCTAACAGCACAGTTTTCCAAAGTCTCTGGAGAGAATTCAAGGAGAGAAATGTGATGGCACTTTCTACTAGTTTCATGGAACAGTGATCCAGCAACTGCAGCAAGGGTACCCAACAGAGAGGTTTTGAATTGGAAACTTAGAAATTCTCCTCAGTTGTTTGCTTTCTAGGGAGACTGGGGAAGTGAAAGTGAATGGGGCAATAAACAAGACACAAAACTATTTTTTGTTCTGTTTTAATCATGCCTACCTGCTCAGGTGGTTGGAGTGCTGAGAAGGAAAAAACAAAACAAAACAGATACACTGTGGGGAATGTGAAAGGAACTGAAGCTCCTCATTCCCTTTCCCTAACCTTACTTCAGCTGAACCAATCACTAGTCCTTTTTGTGTCCTGGTAAAGACTGCATTTGGGGGATATAATGCCAATCCTCATCTTTGACATCTCTGCAGTATCAATCACAGCCTTCTCCTTTAATACTATTTTCTCTAAGTTTTTGGTGACAGTATTCTTTCCTGGTTCTCTGCCTATCTATATCTATCTAACCTCTCCTTTTCAATCTCATTTGCTAGCTCTTTCAGTGAGTGTGCTAATCTCTGTCCTGGACACCTACTTCTTTTATCCTTGTACATATCTTTTTTTTCTTGGTGATCTCATCAAATCCCAAGGATTCGATCATTTCTATGAAGATGATTCTGAGAACTACTTATCTAGCCCAAAATTCTCTGTTGAACTCCAGTCTCATATCTCCAACTGCTGATTAGAAATCTTGAACTAGATTTCTATAGACATTTTAGACTCCATTTGTCAAAAACAGAATTCATTGCTCCCCTCCCCCCCAAAAACTTCCCTGTTTCTGGAAGGGCACTGCCATCTTCCTAATTACTCAGTTGGAATCTCATGTCATCCTCAGTTACTAGTTGTCATCCTTTCCTTCTCTTACCCCAACCCCACATATGCAATCAGTTGCCAAGTCCTGTCATTTCTATCTTCATAACATCTTTCTCCTCTGACACTATCATCACCCTAATTCAGGTCCTCCCTTCCACAGAGCTGTCAGAATGATATTCCTAAATCTTCTAACCATCTTACACCCCCTTCTGAATTCAATAAACTTTAGTGCCTCTTTGTCATATATAGGATCAAATATTAAATCCTATTTGACTTTCAAAGCACTTTGCTTCTCCCCTCCTACTTTTACAGACTTCTTACATCTTATTCCTCTGCACTAACTCTGTGATCCAATCACATTGACCTCTTTACTATTGTTCCCACAAAACATCTTCCAACTTTGTGCATTTTCACTGATCATCCCCCATACCTAGAATTCTCTCCCTTTTCATCTTCATTTCCTAGACTACTTCAGTTCCCAGTTAAAATTCTCTCCCTTACCAGATCTCTTTTAGAATCCCCTTAATATTAGAACCCCTCAGTGTTGTTTATCTCTTGTCTATATCTTGTTTAAATATAGTTGTTTGCATGCAATTATCATTAGACTGTGAGTTCCTTGAGAATAAAAGGTTTTTGTTTGTTGCTTTTGTATCCTTAATTAATCCTTAATAACAGAGCCCAGAACCTAAGAGGTGCTTAATAAATGCTTATTGACTTGACTAATCCTGTTTCTCATAAACATCTGTGGTTGTCCTTAGTTTATGCATTTCCTTGGTCCATTGGTTTGTAGCCTAATATCATGGGACAGACCTAAAAGTCACACGGGTAAGGATAGTCTTTCCTAGTGCTGGACTCAAACCTGAACCCCATCTCATTCTTAGAGTTTCTCTCCCTAGCAAGGAGCCCAATCACAATCCATCCATCTGTTTCATCTCTAAACTCCCAAGTGATGAATTAATAGTAACCTAAAGATTTCAATGAACCCCTCATGAGCCTAACTTGGTGTTACTCTCTTCCCCCACCCCAATAAAACAAGTGGAGCTTTGTCCTGGGATCATTTTTCTTGAGTTGTTTTTGTTCTTTTTTGAGAATTGCTTAAGAATTTTATACCAATACTACCAGAATTTAATTCTGATCTTGATTTTAAAAGATTTTTAATTTTTTAAAGATTGAATTATAAGCTAAATTAAGTCTAATGATGGCTAATTCTATAGAGAAGTTTTCTATCTATCTATCTATCTATCTATCTATTATTATGAACTCTACACTGTTTGATTTTTCTTCCTAATTGGGACTTTTACTGATTTTAGAGTTGTTTTTCAGATCTTATCTGGGGAAACTCCTATGTACCATTCAAACCTTTATGAATATTTATTCTTGTTATTTAATGCTACCATTAAGAATACAATGTATTTTATAACTACCTTTTCTTTTTATGGTTGTTTATTAACATTTCATTGGTTAATGACTATTTTACACTTATTACTATGAGCTGAATTAAATTTACTAAATTGATTTGCATATGCTCTCTGGTGATTGACAAATATTAGCTTTATGTAGCAACACTATAACTTCTTCAATGCTGTTACTAGTTGAATATTGTCACCTTACAAAGATTGATGTATGTAAGGATTCAATGATTCTTGAAGTAGACTCTGTACATGGTATGAAGATATTATGAATGTTTTGAAGGACAATGTAAAAGAATTAAGGGAGAGGAGGACAGAATTAGAGACATTAAGGTTTTACCTTTACCTGGAGTTGATCTTGTGTATAGGGATAAAGCTGTTGTAAAATTTTAGAAGGTCAATTTAAGAAAGTTGGAGGATATTAGGATAGTTCATTAAGAAATCAGGATAGGCTAAGCCACTATGTATATACCATGGAAATTATCAGTCTTGTGAAAATCACAAGTCACCAGAAAAAAAATTAAAATAGGGAATAATTATAGGACATAGTCTTTTAACCCCCATTTGAGATGAGTCTTTAATAAAATGGTGGTTCCAATTAGCAAGGGGGCAAAATAGCACTCACTATCTTCATAAAATCTTCTCTGTGAAGCTAAGATAATGTAGTATTTATCAGAGACTTATTTACTTGTCTATCCTTTAAAATGATAAATCTATTTTGTAGCCCAATAACCTTTTAGTTTATCTCTCTGCCTCATTTCTCCTCATTCTGGTCTCCATGATTACAGGTATGGAATTTAGTTTTTTTTAAAAAATGAAACAGAACCACAAACCTAACACAAGGTAAAACAACATTCAAGATTGTGTGATGATAATAACTAATATTTAAAACACTTTCCTTGTAACAGCTCTGGGAGATAGGCAGTGTAAGTGTTATCTCCATTTTACACATGAGAAAACGAGATGCTGAGGTAAATGATGGTCATGTAGCTAATGTCTGAGGCAGGATTCAAACCCAGATCTTCTGGCTTCAAGTCCAGTGTTCTTTCAACTATAACATGTTGCCTTTCAATTCTAAGTACAGAAACTCATTTGGGTTATGCTACTGGGTCATCTAGGTGGTACAGTGGACAGTGTCAGGGCACTCAAATTAGGAAGACTTGATTTCAAACTCCAGCCTCACACACTAGCTATATGACATTGGGCAAGTCACTTAACTTTAATCTCTGGCTGCCTCTGTTTTTTTTTTCATCTGTAGTATGGGAACTATAATAGCACCTACCTCCAAAGGTTGTTGTGAGGGTCAAATGAGATAATATTTGTAAAGCACTTAGTATAGCTTAGTATAGCTGGCACATAATAGGTAGTTAATAAAATGCTTAATTCCTTGCTTTCTACAGAAATAATTTACTTTTTTAAAGGTATAAACCCTATATATTTAGAAATTAAAATAACTATTCTGGATTATTTTGGTATATAACATACCAAATCATCCAATAGGTAAAATCCATATTTTAAAAAGTGCATTTCAGTGGAAAACCTATAGAAATCATGAAAATAGAGCCAGACTTAAAAAAAACAAAACAGAAACCACATTCGACTAACAAAAAGAAAAGCAGATGAGGACTAAAAGTAAGGCAGTTTCCTGAACACTGCTGAATATAGGCATCATATTACAAAGAGAAAAAAAACGTAAGGGTCCATGTAGTAATACAGAGCAGCCAGAAGAGATTTAAAAAGGAAGGGGGTTGGGGGGAGGACTTAGAAGAATGGCAAGCAATGCCAAAAATGTATCCCTATAGAGGAGGTCTCGAATTACAGAATTACATTGACTTTAGGGTCTAGAAGTGGATTTTTCTTCCCTTCTTCTGCAAATGATGAGACCACATTCACTTTAGAGCATATTGTGCAATTCTCCAAATAGTACATATTAGTCTAGCACCATTTTCTTTCAAATTCTTAAAGAGTTAAAAAGTCTTGTGTGACAGATTCTAAATTATTCATCATAAAAATGAGAAAAATTACTTTTTCATTTTTCTTGAATAACCCCCTGAAAAAGATAATAAATCCACTTAGATGGACCATATCACTTTCATGAAAATTCTGACCAGATAGAGCTCATCTTGCATATGGAAATCATATTTTGTTTCAACTCGAATTAAAATAATAGATCCAAGAAAATTTGTTTCTTTATACAAACTCAACTAAAAGGACATTTAGTTCAGGTCATGGGATTTAAAATTATTCTACCTTAATTTCTTTATCTGTTTAAAATAAAATGGAAATAAAGGATGTTCAAGGCATGATGATCTTTGAGTTCTTTATTTTTTAAGATTTTATGATCTACCTTTGTCTTTACTGCTGGCCACTGTAAAGATATCCATGTCTCTGTATAACAATACTTCCAGATAAAGAACAAATAACATTTTATACAATTTAAAAGCTAGAAAAAAATTTAAAATCCCCAATTAAATATCAAATTGGAAATCCTAAAAATTAAAAGTGAGATTAAGAAAATTGAAAGTAAGAAAACTATTCAATTAATAAAGGAAACTGAGTTGGTTTTTGAGAAAACAACAACAAAATAGATAAACCACTGGTTGATATGATTTAAAAAGAGAAGAAAACCAAATCACTGGCATCAAAAATAAAAAAGATGAATTTACCACTAATGAATATGAAATCAAAGCAATTATTAGGGGTTATTTTGCCCAGATACATGCCAACAAATTTAACAATTTAAGTGAAATGAAAAAAATACTTTCAAAAACATAAGTTGTCTAGACAAATAGAAGAAAATAGAATATTTAAATAAACCTATTTTAGAAAAAGAAATTGAAGAGGCCAGAAATGAGCTGCCTAAGAAAAAAGCATCAGGATCAGATGAATTTACAAGTGAATTTATGAAACATGTAAAGATCATCTAATTCTAATATTAAATAAATTATTTATTACAAATGGTAATAAAAAAGGAGTCCCACCAAATTCCTTTAATAAAACAAATATGGTGATGATACCTAAACCAGGAAGAGCAAAAACAGAGAAAGAAAACCCCAGACCAATTTCATTAATGAATATGCATACAAAAATCCTAAATAAACCATAGTCAAGAGACTACAACAACATATCACAAGATTATACATTATGAATAAACAAAATTTATACCAGGTATGATAGTTCAATGTAAGAAAAACTATTAACATAATTAATTACATCAAAAAGGAACAAAAGTCATATAGTTATATCAATAGATGAAGCAAAATTTTTTTGAAAAAATACAGCACTCAACTCATTCCAGCTAAAAACACTCAAATGCATAGATAATACTGGATTTTTCTTTAAAATAATAAGAATTACATACTTAAAACTATCAGCAAATATTTTCTATAATGGGGATAAGTTAGAAGCTTTCCCAATAAGGTCAGGATTGAAACAAGGATGCCCATATCACTAATATAATTTAATATTCTAGTAGAAGTGCTAGCACTATCAATAAGAAAAGAAATTAATCAGAATGAACAAAAAGGTAATAAAACTCTATTTTTAGATGATATGACAATATATATGTAGAAAATCCTAGATATTCAACTAAAAATTGTTTGAAACTATCAATAGTTTTAGCAAAGTATCCAGTATATAAAATAAAACCACAAAAATCATCAGCATTTCTAGATGTCACCAATAATGTCCTGCAGGAAGAACTACTAAGAGAGAATCCATTTTAAAAAAGCAAAGATAGAAGAAAATACCTAGGAGTTTGTCTGCCAAAACAAACCCTGAAACTACATAAAAATAATTATAAAACACCTTTTATACAAATAAAGTCAGATTTAAATAATTGGAGTAATATTGTTTATGAGTGGGTAGAGCCAATATAATTAAAATGACAATCCTACTTCAACTAATCTACTTATTCAATGTCATCTCAACTAAAGTACCAAAAAATTATTTTTTTGAACTAGACAAAATAATAACAAAATCCATTTGGAAAAACAAAAGGTAAAAAATATCAAAGGAATTAATTAAAAATGTAAAGGAATGAGGTTTAGCAGTACCAACTTTTCAACTATATTATAAACTAAATAGTCATCAAAACTATCTGGAACTGGCTAGGAAATAGAAAAGTAGATCAATAGAACAGACATAAAACAAGCAATTGTAAAAGATCATAGTAACCTTATGTTTGACAAAAATAAAAACCCACGTTTTGGGGATAAGAATTCACTCTTTAACAAAATTGTTGGGGAAAGTGGAAAGCAGTCTGGCAGAAACTAGATACAGACCAATAATGACACCATTTACTGAGAAAAGATCAAAATGGATACATGACCTAGATATTAAGAGAGATATAAGCAAATGAGAAAAACAGAACACATTGCCTATTAAATTTATGGATAGGAGAAGATTTTATGAATAAACAAGACATATAAGCATTGTGAGATGTAAAATACATAATTTAAAATACATTAAATTTAAAAGGTTTTGTACAAATCAAACTAACATAGCCAAGATTAGAAGGAAAGCAGTAAGTTGGAAAAATTTTATAGATAATTTCTTGAATGGAAGTCTCATATCTAAAATACGTAGAAGACTTTGTTAAATATAAAAGAATAGAGTCATTCCTTAATTGATAAATGGTCAAAAGATATGAACAAACAGTTTAGGGATGAAGAAATAAAAACTATATGTAACTACATGGGGAAAAGCTTTAAATCATTATTTGTTAGAGAAATGCAAATCAAAACAAGTCTTAGATAGCATCTCATACCTATAAGATTGGCTAAAATGACAAAAGGGGGAAATGACAAATGTTGGAGAGGATGTGGAGAAGTAGGGATACTAATATACTATTAGTAGAACTGTAAACAAATCCAACTATTTTGGAGAGAAATCTGGAATTATGCTCAAACAGTTAGTTATAAAATTGTGTATATCTTTTGACCAGCAATACCACTATTAGGTTTATTTCCTACGGTGATCAAGGAAAAAGGAAAAGAATTTATATGTTCTAAAATATTTATAGCAACTCTCTTTGTGGTGGCAAAGAACTGGAAATTAGAGAGGTGCTCATAAATTAGAGAATGGTTAAAAAAAGTTGTGACATATGATGTGATGGAATACTACTGTGCTATTAGAAATAACAAGCCAACTAATTTTGGAAAAATATGGAAAGACCTATCTGAAATTAAAAAGAGTAAAATTAGCAGAACCAAGTGAACATAATATATAGCAATAGAAATATTGCTTGAAGAATGATTTGTGTATGTCCATTTCCAGAGAAAGAACTAATAAGTAGAAATAAGTATGACATAGTTTTAAATACATATATTTCTTTTGCCATTGATAACTTCTCTAACTGGGGTAGGAGAGGAGAGAGTTACTTGGGTATTTTAATTTAACAAACAAACAAATTTAAATAAAAAAGAACAAATAAAATAAAATAATGAAAAATGTCAGTGTTTTGTTGGCAGTGCTATCAATGTTTGGGGCACCAAAGTGACAGGAAAGTAATTTTTATTGGATAAAACAAGATTTGGCAATTAGCTCTAGGTTTCCTTCTTCATGCTTTCCTGTAATATGGGCAGATTTGCCATTGCCAGTGATGGCTAATTTTGACATCTTTGCTCAACATGACTGAGGAAAAGGAGCTACCTTTTATTGGTGAAAGCCCTGGGACAGAAGAATCCCAAGAAACTAGGACTTGAATGCAAGATTCAATCAGGAAGTATAGGACAAAGTATGGTGAAGGAACAAAGGACAAGTACTCCATCCTGCACTAGTAAACTTGAATTGAGGAGTCCTAGAAAAATCCTGAAAATTCTGGAGGAAATGAGGTAAATTAATATAGATCTTATGTTGACTAAAGAACAAAATAAGAAAAGATGTGGAATGGTTGACCCTTCTGCTATACTTGTTTACCCTGAAGAAGAGATTAATTTTCCCAAACCCATATCAGTTTTCCTGGAAATTTTCTCTTTACCATCATTTATAGGTTATTGTACCATTTTTTAATAAAGGAAGTTGGTGGAAGTGGAGGATAGGGGAGAAAGCAGGATTTCTTTTCCTGTAGGATATCTAGCTACTCTACACTTTCTTAATTATGACTCTTGCATGGCTGGTGAATTACATATGTATTAGAACAGGGAATCAAGGCATAATGAATATATAATATTAAGATTACCTACAACACTGCACAAATCAAAAGTAGCTGTGAGACCTCATTACATTACTGTCTTCAAAACTTTGAAACTTTATCTCTTTGGAGTATATGCCTTGTAGTTATATCATTGAAAGAAAGGATATACCTTTTTGTGTATATGACTTTTGGGATTTAATTACTTTCCAGAACAGTTGGATCAATTCAGAGCTTCGCCAAATGTGCCAGAATGCCTGTCCCCTCCAACAATTTTCATTTTCTTTTTTTTTTTTGTCAACTTTGACAAAGTGATAGACATGATATTTAATTTTATTTATAATTTCTGAATTATTAGTGATTTGGAGAATTTTTCTGTGGTTATTGATAGAAATTTATTTCTTCTTTTGAGAATTGATTATTTATATCCCTTGATCATTCATTAAGTATTAATTAGATCTTCTTTGTATATAGCTATTAAATCACAATTAAACTGTTTGAATAATGAGAAATTTCACTTAGTATTACTTATAAAATGATACCAGGTCATATTCAATGTGAACAAAAATTCAATTAATGCAATGTGTATGAACTAATTCAAGGTTTTAGCACACTCCTGCTACATCATCAGTCTGTACTTACCTATTATCTCCTGTGGGTCTGATGTGCTGCTGCTTACCATATTATTAACAGCTGTGTTTATATTTTTTAAAGGAACCCTAACCAAATTGGACAAAAGGAAGAATACTTCAGATGTAGATGCTGACAGCTCAAAGAAGAGATTTGTTATTATATTAGAAGAAAAAATTGATAAATTTGAACATGAACTGGTCATAGTAACTAAAATAGAATGTCTGAAGCTATAGTAAGGAATATTATCAAACATGCAGGCAAAATAAAAGAAAATGGCAGTTCTATCAGCTTTATGTGGTTTGCAAACCACTAAATGAAGAGAAGTGTTACAATGATAGAATTGGAACATCTTTTAGTCAAACATTGAAGACTGGCACTCTTCTTATCACAGCAACCATTCAGATGAAAGGTTCAAGCAGGGAAAGAATAATGAATTAGAAAATGAAGAAACTTTTGCTGCAAGCAGTGGTTGGTTTGATCATTCTAAAGACTAAGCTCAACTGTATAATAATAATATTACTGGAAAGGTGACCAGTACAGATGAAAATAAGATGATATGAAGAAAATAGAGAAGATGGATACACTAATTAACACATTTGGATGTGAATGAAAGAGGTTTGTTCTGGAAAAGGATACTTTCTAGAGTTTACATTTCTAAGAAAGAAAATACTCAACTTGGATTTAAAGTGTCTAAGAATCACCCAACACTTTTATTGTAAAGTATTCTATAAAAGAGGAATATAAAACAATGCTTGTTTCTCAGTCTCATCATCCTTGTACTCTGTGATGCTACAATCATTGGTCACTTCCAGTTCACTGGCAGTCAAATAGGAAAGTATAGACAATTAATTTGGGGGGCTTTATATTAACCCAGCTGCTAAAAAATATTGCAAGGACAACAATATCAGGTGATTTGAGATAATGATTTCTACTGATTTTAGATAATGTCCCTCACTTGGTTCATTGTGTAAGAATGTGAGCATGCAAATTTCTAAAATATGCATAATGCCCTCAGTATTTACCAGTGTCTATATGAAGGTTTAGAGTAGGACAATTCAGTCTATGCTACTAAAATATTATAAATAATAGTAACTGCATTTTTATCATTTCCTCAATGT
Source organism: Monodelphis domestica (assembly GCF_027887165.1). Lineage (NCBI taxonomy): Eukaryota > Metazoa > Chordata > Mammalia > Didelphimorphia > Didelphidae > Monodelphis > Monodelphis domestica. The sequence continues at coordinate 303,692,781 of NC_077229.1, read as the reverse complement.
AGGCTTATGTTTAGGTATGATACTGCTCCAATTGGGCTGTGCTAATGTAATAAAAATGGCAATCTCATATAAATTATTTGATGCAATTTAATCTTATACCATTTAAATTATGAAGTGCTTACTTTATAGTGCTAGAAAAAAAATTAACAAAATCAATCTGGAGTTACACAAGATCAATAATTTCATGGGAAATAATGGGGAAAAAAACAAGAAAGATGGGAACTTGGAAGTATATCAAACTATATGAACAATGCAATAATTCTTAAAATTATTTGGTACTAATTCAAAATTTTTTAAGTCTATGAATGGGACAATTTGGAAACAATATCCAGAAGCAAACAAACACAGTAGTAATAAATCCAAAGACCATAATTGCTAGAGTAAGAACTCCCTATTTCATTTAAAACAAACAAAAAAGCAACTTCTGGGAAAACTAAATATCGATCTGGCAGACATTAGGTTTATCTCATATCAATATCTCATATCGTATCTTATAATGATTTCCCAAATTATTGTTTGCCCTTCATTTCAAAGAGGTCCAGTAACATTACAAGGTGATGTAAGTTAGATTTAAACAAGGCAGAATTGCATGAAGACCCTCAGCCTTTCTCTTTCTTCTACAGTCATCAAAGTCCAGTGGCAAGACAAAAGACAGGACAACAGGTGATGGCCTGTGATGCCGTGGATAAACTTGGTATCTTTGGTATCTGACCAAGCTTTAAGCACCCTACAATTCCTATTTCAGCCGCCTCCATAACTGTTGGAACAATTCTCATCTGTCCATACTAACGGGAAGTCTTCACTTACTTGGGGTAGACATCCCTCTGACAGACAGGTTTGAGGACAATTGGTTACCCTCAATCTGGTTTAGCCTGTCTGCTGAGAGAGTTTTGCCCAGGTGGGGTCATTGTGTATGCTACAGCTTCTTGAAATCATAGGTGAGAATTGGGTGAAAGGTAGACACCAAAGGTGGGTAAGCAGCCCTGAAAAGGGCTCAGCAAGCCCTCATAGCTAGTTCTCCCACCATATGCTCCTATATAAAGGACCATTAGAGAAATAGGGAAAGGAGATGCCTTTCACAACTATATTTTTATGTGTGTGTGTGTGTATATATATTTAAGAAGTCTTTCAATCAGACAGTTTGGAAAAACTATCCAGAAGCAAATAAACATAGTAGCAATATATGATATATATAAAGATATATATATATATATATATATACATATCCTTACATACACACATGCACACTAGTTGATTCAAGTATATAGCTAAGTCGTAATAAATATGAATAATAAATGAATCTTATGAAGTAATTGCATTACTCAAGTTTGCACAATTTATTCAAAGTTGTTACTATATGTAAAACATGATAATTAGTTCTAGCCCAAAAGAAATTGGCAATGATAATTTTAAAAATTTACCTGTTTGTTAATGTAAAACTACAGTGTAGTACTCATCTGAACTATTTGGTGCTAACTAAAAAATAGAAATGGTGATGAGTGGAACAGATTAGTTATAAAACATAAAGAAAAGAATATAGTTGCAGAATGTTTAATAACATTAAAGACCACAACTACTGATGTAATGGCTCAGTGAAAACTGTTGAGATAACTGGAAATCGGAAACTAGAAAACTGCTAGAAATTTGGATTAGACCAACACATCACATGATATGACACAATAAAATCCAAATAGATACATGACCAAAACTAAAATGGTCACATCAGAAACAAATTAAAGGAGTAAAGAAAAAAATGTCTTTTATGATTTTAATTGGGAAAGTGTTTCTTTATTAAACCAAGGGATAGAAAGTATCTTATAAAATTAAAAAAAAAGGATAAATTCGATCACATCAAATAGAAAAGCTTTTGTACAAACAAAACAAGAAACAATTACATGAGGAAAACATGTGCAACATATTTCTGTGATAAAGATTTTATATTCAAGATACATCAGGAACTAATTTAGCTATATCAGAATAATAGCTCTTCCCCAATAGATAAAAGATCAAAGGTTATGATCATACAATTCTCAAAAGAAGAAAGGCATGCTATCAACATCCATATAAAAATGCTCCAGATTACTAAAAATTATAGAAATGCAAATTAAAACAACTCTGAGATTCCATTTTATACCTGTCAAACTGTTAAAGTTGATAAGAAAGAAAGAAAGAAAGAAAGAAAGAAAGAAAGAAAGAAAGAAAGAAAGAAAGAAAGAAAGAAAGCCAGCAAGAAAGAAAGAAGGAAGGAAGGAAGAAAGGAAAGAAATAAAAAAGGAGTAAAGAAAGAAGGAAAGAAAGAAAAAATTACAGTTGTTAGAGGAGTAGCAGTCAAACAGGTACCCTTGTACCCTGTTGATAGAGCCTGGGAACTGGTAAAGTATTTCTTGTAAGCAATTTGAATTTATTCCCCTAAAGTTGTTAATTTGTGCATACTCATTGACCCAAGATGCCACTAAATGAGCTAAGTATCAAAGAGATCAATTGAAAAGGAAAAAGACCTGTTGTGAGCCAGGACACTAGTGAAAGTTGGGAAGCTTGAATTAATCCACATTACCAATCATTGTTGTGAGCCAAGAAAACTGTGGATCAGTCCTGGGGCAGATAGAGTTAACTTTGCCTTTAACTGGACTGATTTGGGACCCATATGTGGACCCTTTGTGCAAGAATTTAAAAAATAAATAAAAAAGCAGCTTTAGGACTTTGGCAGGGAACTCCTGAAACCCCAGGGAACTTCCTTGTCACTTGTTTTATCTCTTTCCAGTGGCTTTTACCTGCTTTTGCTTTCCTTGACTGCCTTTTATCAAAGGGCTGTCATATGTTTTTTAATAAAGGGTTTGTTTCTCTGAACCCTCTGGCTCTCCATTGCACCAGATGTAGAATCACTACAAGACCCATATGTACAAAGATACTTATACCAGCTCCTTTTGTTATAACAAAGAACTGGAAACTAAAGGGGTACCCATTGATTAAGGAAGGACTGAACAGATTATGATTTATAAATGTAATGAAATATGATTGTGCCATAAGAAATAATAAACATGGATTGATTCAGAGAAATTTGAATCCAAATGAATGTTAAATCTGGACAACCAAAATATTTTATCTGCTTGGTCTTTCCTTGTAGATGAACAAGATAAATGCCTTGCAATGATTACCTATCTCTATTATAAGACTCTACAATGTTTTGGAGTTTGATGCAATGATCATTTTATCATCTGAAAGCAAGAGTGCCTAGAGGACTATACTCTCCATAGAGGATCTTTCCTCTACCTATACTATCTTTCTTCATCACAGTGGCAAATAACTTTGGCCAGAATATAGTTTCCTGTTTCAAAAATCTTCTGATGTTATAAAGGGTTCATTAAACAGGGTTAGTTTTGTTGTTACACCTTGTAAGGAAAGCTAAGTGGCACAGTAGAGAGAACAACAGGTCTAGAATTGTGAGAGTTGGGTTCAAATCTGGATCAGACACTTCTTAGCTGTATGACCCTACTTAATCCCAACTGCTTAGTCCTACTACTTTGGTCTTAGAGTTGTTACTAAGAGAGAAAGTAAATGCTTTTAAAAAAGAATATGAGCTGCAGAGAATGAACTGATCACCAATAGTAGAAAATGTTTGTTCACTCAACAGTTCCCTATGAAAAAGAAATCAAAGTCCCAACCCTGTAACAACTTCCAATGAATCCTGAATGATCTTGATATATAACTGGGAAGTTACACTTTAACATAATCTATGAAACCAGACCAGTAAATAACCATTATCTTTCTAGCACTGATCATCAAAACTCTATGAGACAAGTCCTATAGGTATTTTTTTAAAAATATCTTTCTGTCTGACTTAGAATCAATACCGTGTATTGGTTCCAAGGCAGAAGAGCAGTAAGTAAATGACTTGCCCAGGATCACACAACTAGGGAATGTCTTAGACCAAATTTGAAAACAGGACCTCTCATCTCTAGGTCTGGCTCTCTATCTACTGGGCCACCTAGTTGCTCCCCACATAGGTATCATTATTTTTTCTATTGTACAGGTAAACAAACTGAGACTTATGACTGTAAAAATAATAAAGCTAGATAGATAAAATACATCTTTTTCAAGTCTGGGGCATTTAAACTGTGACTTTGTTTACAATGGTAATTGGTTACTTAAAGATTTCCCTTTGTAGATTTGCAAATTTTAAATCACTGTTTCACCTTTCTGGTTTGGCATTTAAAGTCCTTTACAATTTGGCTGCCTTATTGCATATCTCCTTCATTAACTCTACTTTCTGACCAAACAGGCCTGCTCAGTGGCACTCCTTGTCCTTCTAGCATACTTTCCTTCACACCTGGAATGGACTCTACCCTTATTTCTATCTCTTAGAATCCCTGGATTCTCTTGAGGATCAGTTCTGTGCCAGCTCCCATGGGGAAACTTTTCCTGAATATCTGTTTTGGTTCTTTCCCTTCTGAAAATACACACACATACACACATGTAGGTAGATATCTATCTAGATATAGAGAGATACAGATGTATCTCTTTACATGTTATGTACTGCCCCATAGAATATAAATTCTCTGAGGGCAGTGACCCCTTTTTCAATATCCTTTCTGTCTGATATATAGTACATGCTTAATGTTTGCTAGATTGGATAACTGAACTTCTACCAGTCACTGATGGTAGTAATCTCTTATTTGGGATTTTCTATATTGACAATTCTCAAAGTGTGGTCCACAAACCAGTTTGGAGTCCTAAGGTGCTTTCTTGGAGTCCACAGTTAAAACTATTTTTATGATGATACTAAAACATTTTAATTTCTATCATGTTAAATATGAATAGATCTAATCCATATAAACAAACACTTCTGTGGGAGGTCCTCAATAATGTTTTAAGAATGTAAGAGTCCTGAGACCAGAAAGTTTGAGAATCACCATGTTGTAGGAAAGCAAAACAAAAAGATTCTGAGGGTTCTACGAACCAAGCCACAGTGTGACATCCTACCCAAAACAGCTGTGTTAAGAGATTGGAGCTCAAAGCACAAGAAATGAGATTATATTTTGCCTTGGTCACTCCATAGCTAGTGTATAGGTTTGGTTCATTTTAGGAAGAACATAGACCAGCTAGAGGATACAAAAGAGGTAATCAAGATGGTGAGGGGCCCCAAGACCATGACATGAGAATCTGTTACTATAACTTGGGATGATTAAACCAATGAGAAATCTTAGAAGCCAAAATAAATCAGTTATATGAAAAAGAGATTAGATTTAGTCTGTTCAAATAAGTGGCCTCTGAGGTCCCTACTAACTATGAAATGCTGTAGAATTTGTCCAAGGTCTCCCATTGCCAGAGGTAAGATCTGAGCCCAAGTTTTTATTGACTGTTTCCAGTTCTTTGCAACTATTGATTTTTGCCCATTAGCTGATAAAGAAATCGTTTTATTTTTAAAACATCTTTGTCATAGACACTTAGGGCAAGATTTTACTCACATCTAAATAGCCAAGGTAAGTCCACATAGAGCTAATTTTTCCACTTCATTTTGGTGTGGTTGTTTATCTGGGAAAACATTTCCTTGGTTTCCTTTAAGAAATTAAAGCTATCAACCACATCTTTAAAAACCAAAATGTGTGAAAAATACAGAGGCAATTTACTTTTTACATAGTAGTTTAACTTAATTTTTCTCCACAACAATGCAATTTGTTTGTGCTTCACATATATGAATATATAATTTACGTCTATATGCATATATGTAAGTATGTGTATACTAATATATGCATACACATATATAAATATATGTCCATTATACTTTTTTTAAATTGATAGGATGGCATTGTCATTGCAACAACGTACCAGCAGATGGCTGTCATTAGGACCACATTATCTTTGGAAAACTTAAACCTCTTATTCTTTGGTACCCTTTTTATTATTGGTTCCCGGAAATCTAGAAGGGTTGTCTGTTTGTCTGTTCTCTCCCCTTAAACAATAAACAGTCCTGTGAAGTAGGTATAGATAAGAACATTAGCTCAGAGATTTTGTGTTCCGAAGTCACAGTACCCCAGTACGTCATCTTCATTACTTCCAGTTGTTCTACATTTACCCCCTCTCAACACTTGATATTCCCATTACTATCCCCTAAATATAGATTATCATTGATCATCTCCTTCCCCCCCCCTTTATCGAACTTGCCTCCTTATGATTTTTCCTACCTCTACCCGGTTTTTTAAAAAAATCAAACAAAAAAGCACCTTCTGTACACTCCAGGAAAGAAATACTTCCTATATAGTCTTTTCCCAAAGTCCTTCATAGGTTTTTTATCGTCAATTTCAAACTTCTTTTCTTGGCATTCAAAGCCTTCTCCAAACTAGACATTTGTGTCATATTATATCCACTTCCCTCCTTCCACTTCTTCAGAAAACGCTCCGAATAAAGTCAAGGCTTCTCAATTTACAAAGGCTGACAAGGGAATGTATTTTTCCGAATTTGGAAAGGGAAGAAGGGGAAAGGCGGGTGCAGCATATTCGACTCTGCAACAAATTTTTCACTTTGAGCATAGGTTCATTTCCCCTCTGCGACTTCCTAAAAACGTTGATTGCATTCCCTCGACTTCCTAGAACTGCACAAGTTGGAGGGAGTCGATTTTGCACTCAAAACCAGGGTCACTGCATCTTCTCTGCCCGGAGCCAAAGCCTGAGAAGCAGAGCAGTCATTCCGCCTGAACAGCAGGAGTCATGCGAGTGCCGTAGCTCTTCTCTTCTTTTTAACACCCCACCCCCTCCTCCTTTCCCCAAACGTAGGAGCGCTCTATGCCTCTCAGCGCTGGTGCTTTCCTCTTCCGGGTCATCCGCACAAAGCGCGCGCAGCGCCCAGACGCGACCGCGGCTATATAAACGTCGCCCCGACACCGCCCTTTCCTTTTTGGGGAAGATATCCTCGCTGCCGCCGCGTGGAGTAGGCGTTCTCTGCCTCTCCTCCTCCTGACTCACCGCTGTTCACTCTCCGAGGAATAAGTCGGTCAGGAAGCCGCATCGCTGCCATGGTAAGGAGGGCTGGAGAGACTCAGGGGTTCGGCTGAATCGTGCGCGAGCTGGGGCAGGGCTGGTTCTGTAGCGCGAGGGTGTCGCTACGCGGCCCAGCCCGACGGGAGGGAAGAAGCCGCGGGTACCTGGGAGTATTCGGCCCACGTGATCCCGAGGCGTCCGGGCGTAGGGGATCGTGGAGGGGAAAGTCAACGCATGTCCCCGGCAACTCGCTCGTGAGAAAAGTCTTCTCAAGTCGGTAACCTAAGCAGGCTTGCTTCGGGTTGCTTTTTCGTCTCCGTCTCTCCCTTTTCCTAACGGCCCCCTTCCTTGGTAGGCATTCAAAGACACCGGCAAGGCACCTGTGGAGCCCGAAGTGGCCATTCACCGGATTCGAATCACCCTCACCAGCCGCAACGTGAAATCCCTGGAGAAGGGTAAGCATGGGGTCAGGGAGACACCTGGGGGGGCGTATTGGGGGGAGGGCGCGAGCGCACTTGAACTTGAAAGTCTTTTCAAGCCCTGCAATGTTACAGTCGTGAGACCTTAACTGAAATTACTGAAGTGGGTTAGGATCTGCCAGTTGTGAAAGTGAAACTACTTGGGTACATTTTTATAGAATTTCAAGGTTTGGAGCTGGATCTTTTGCTTATTTTACACCGGACGGAATTGTGCTTGTGGGAAAGTTGGCAATGATGATGAAATTTAAGCAGTTGAATTTCGGTGATTGTCTCATACGCTATTCTGAGCCAGCTTGAGAAGGGTTATCTGGGATGTATTTTTAAGGGTTATTCTAGATCACTGTGAATGATGAAAACCAACGAACATCTTGTCCCTTTCTTTGCCTTTAGTATGTGCTGACCTTATTAGAGGGGCCAAAGAAAAGAACTTGAAAGTGAAAGGACCTGTTCGAATGCCCACTAAGGTATGTAAAGCCAGAATAGAGGACCTTTAGTTGGTTCAACGTTTGGATCTAAATCTTAGAATCAAATTAGAATCTGGGTTAAGGACACAAGAATGTGTTTTTTTACTTTTTTTAACCATTCTCTTGGAATTAATGCCATGTATTCCAAGGTAGAAGAGTGACAAATGAGGGTTACTGGACTCACCATGGGGTCACACAGCTAGGAGGTTGAGGTCTGCATTATTTTGGTGTGTATTTAGACTGTAGGTTAAACTATTGCATTCATTAGGCTTTAACTAAAAAACTTACTGTTGGCTTTTTATTTCTTCCATTGTAGACACTTCGAATCACAACTAGAAAAACTCCTTGTGGTGAAGGTTCAAAGACATGGGATCGTTTCCAGATGAGAATTCATAAACGCCTCATTGATTTGCACAGCCCATCTGAAATTGTTAAACAGATTACTTCTATCAGCATTGAACCAGGTGTAGAAGTTGAAGTCACCATTGCAGATGCCTAATCAATTATCTATTTTAATAAATTGATTGCAACAATTATATATTTTGTTTGTCTTTGGTATTAAATTCAGATCTGCAATTTAACAGTCTTAAGAGGTTGGTATTACTTGTCCAAGGGTCACTAGGGCAGTATATCAGAGGCAGGACTTTGTTAGGGTGATCTAGTTTTATTTTGATTTTTTAAACTTTGGTTTCCTATAGTAAAATTTTAAATTAATTAAAAATTTAAATTGGAATTGGCTGGCTTAAATACTTAAAGGGGTGTGTTTGAAGTTGTCAAAAGAATAACTTGGAACATTTGAGATTTGCAATAGTTCTATTTCTCTTTACTATCTTAATTACCTAACATTGGTAATTACTATTTCTTAATTGTCATTTTAAATAGGTTTAGTGAATGTTTTATCAGGATAAAGTTGAAGCCTTGCTACCACTAACTGGAATCTATTCTGACTGATCAAGCATGATACAAAAATTAGCAATTAACTGAATTCATGAGGAGGGAATTGCCTACACAAAAATCATGAACCCCATAAGTATACCTGTCCATATGATGAATTGTGGTTTGGGGAGAGAAAAGGCCATTAGCATTTGGCTTTTAAGTTTTCCCCATTTGTCAAATATTTTTTAAAAGCTTAATTCAGTACTAATTAAAATAAGTATATAAACAACTTTTCAATCCTACCCACTAAATCTAGTATTTTCAGGTCCCCTGAAATGTAAAAAAAAAAAATTTTAACCCTTCTGTTTTAGAATTAATACCAAGTATTGGCTTCAAGGCAGAAGAGCAGTAAATGTAGGCAGTTGGGGATAAGTGACTTGCCCAGGGTCACCTCTTAAGAAGGAAAGATCTGAAGCCTAAGACCGGGTTTGAATTCAGTGCTGCTTGTTTTTAGGCAGTATACTTAAAACTTGGAACTTTGCTTTGGTAAATCTTAACCCTAACCTGTTTGAATGCTATGAGAAACCAGAAGTGTTTTTCATGACTTAATATAAGCCACAGGATAATTGTCATTTTTATATAGAAAAAAAGGTAAAAATAGTGAGTTACTTTTTGACTAAAGATAAAAACTACAGTGATGAATGTAGCATACAAAATGATACCTAACTAATAAATACTGTGTACATTTCCTATAACCAAATACATTTTCAAACTTGAAACCTTTAAAATTTTCAAATAAAATTAGATGCCCCACAAGAAACACTTGTACTACTTAGAAGAATATTGTAATAATAAACTGAGTTAGATTGGCCAGATTTATCTCAACACTTACATGGGGCTGCACTAGAATCATCAATTATTAAAACACCCAAGTAATTAAACTTGGGGTAAATAATACATATGAAACTGGAAAGAACATTGAGATTATTCAACTTTCATCAAGTTAAATGACAATACAGATCTGATTACCAAGTATAATGTTTAAATTGTTTTCCTGAAGTTAGGCCAATTCAGTGACTGTATTGATGTTCTTGTCATTGTTCCTACAGTGTTACTTGTCTTGCTACCTTTGCCAACTTGATGGGTGATTGGTTGATATAGTTTGCATTTCTCTTAGTGATTAAAGAATTTTTTTCCATAATGATTATTCTGAATTCTTAAGAAAATTTGAAATGACTACTGATTAGGGGAATAACTTTTTGCCTAAAGTAATTGAACTAGTGTTAAGATTAAAATTCTCTTGAAATCTTGTCATAATTTATAATTATTAAATAATAAAGAGAAAGTCAGGTTAATAGTAACCCACCCAAATGAACAGGAATTCTGCCTTCTAAATATAAATAAATGTCCCTATATGAGAGGAGGGCTTAGGGTTAGGGTTAGGCAAAGTGGGAAGGGACAGACTGTTACCTAGAGCCCAGGTAAACCCTCTTTCCATAGCTTGGTCATAGGATTGAGGGAGGAAGATGAAGTCTATTAACCTGGGTGGAAAAATACTCTTCGTCCAACTTCTAAGGGCTGTCCCCCAAAATCAAACCCATTCTTCATTAGAGAAATGGTCAAAAGACATGAGTAGACCATTTGGGGAAAACCACATTTTTTGAGAAGAAACCTCAAAGGCTTTCTACTGACCATATTTTACAAATCAGAGAACTGAGGTTTAGAAACATTGAGGGATTTGCCTCAGGAAGCAGCATTACACAGTTAAGTGAAAGTATTTAAAACCAAATTCTCTGACTTGAAAAATCCAGCACTGATAATCACTTAAATTGCTCTTGTTCTCTATCCTGTCTTTTGACCATTTCTTTAATGAAGAATGGGTTTGATTTTTGGGACCTTGAGATTTCATTGTATTCAGGAGAGACGGGATCTCTCTCCACAGTCCATCTGTATGTGATGTAATAGTTCTAGGGAAGTACCTGTGATAAATAGAAATTAGTGATCTTCCCTTTATCTCACAGATGATACAAGATTCCAATGCAGATTTTTATGACTTGAAGTCCAGCATTCTAGCTTCTTTGCAATAGGAATAAAATTTGTGTTGAAATGAGGGAATTTTGTGTCTATTTTGGGGTCATTCAAAACAGACTTCTGTGTCTTTGTGTTTGCCTATTAGACAACATTTAGCACAGTGATGGGGCCCATTGTAGAGGGTTAGTAAACACTTGTATGATTGATGTTCTATATTACCCTCAGAGTTTGAGTTGTCTCCTCTGGAGAACAGTGATTGGTTTCTTGGGTTTTAAAGGACCAATGAGCATGGCACCCAGGTGGAAAGAAGCAGAGGGCCTGACTGTGCAACACAACTCAAGATGCAGTAAGACACAGGGTGGCAAGGGCTACCTTTGGCTCCCTTCAGTTGGAAGAAGAGAATTTTTCCACCCATGTTAATAAACTCCCTCAATCCCATGATCAAGCTATGGGTAATGAAAGAGGATTTACTTGGGCTCTGGGTAACAGTTTGTCCCTTCCCACTTGGCCTAACATCAACACCAAGGATTAAGTGTCTGGTGCCTTTTGCCAGCTTCCTGCATAAACCAAAATGCAAACAAACGATAAGGTACCCAAACTCCCCAAGACAAAGCTAGGTTTTTAACATGGAGAGAGAACACTGGGAGCACCTTCAGGCCCCACTTGGCCAAATGATGCCCTTCTAGGTACAGGGTTGGCTTGTACGTATGGGTGTCCTTCAGTATCCTTGATTTGCAGAAAAGTTGAGCTTGTCCTCCACTCAGCAAGCCAGAGCCAAAGTCCAAGTTCTAGTTCAACATGGCTTCTGCAGGTGCCTGTAACTTGCCAGAGAGTGTGATAAAGCCTGTCCTTTGGGGGCGGGGCTTCTTCCTCAAATAACTGGACTTTTTTCCCCTGGCTCTATGGAAAGTAAGAGAGGGAGTGAAAGAGAGATCAAGGGGAAAAGGGAGAGAGGGGGACTGGGTTTGGACCCACTCTGGTGGTTAATTTCAATTACAGCTCTGCTGATGGGCGACAATCCATTTCAAGAGAAAGTAAAATTGAAGGTAGCTAGGTAGCACAGTGGACAGAACAACAAATCTAGAGCTAGAGGACCTGGATTCAGATACTTTCTAGCTATATGACCCTGGGCAAGTCACTTGTAGCCCCCAATTGCCTAGCCTTTGCCAATCTTCTTTTTTAGGATTGATATTTAGACAGAAGGTAAAAATGAGAGAGAGAAAGAGAGGAGAGTGAGAGAGCACTTTGGATTTACTTTTGAAAATATTAGACTTAGAAGTTTTAAGAGATTATTAACTTTGGAGAGATGAAGCCAGACTGCAGAAACTTAAAAGTGAGAGGTAAGGAAATGGAGGCACGAATTGTAGGCAGCTATCTCAAGGACTTGAATAAAAAAACAATCTAAATCAAAGATGAGGGTAAAGACTTACAATGCTGCAGAAAGAGCCCTAGATTTGGAGCTATCTGCCATTCTACATCTGAGACCTTAAATCACTTAAGTCTCTCTCTGGACACCCCCCCCCCCATTTTCTCATCTGTGAAATGAGGTCATTGTACTAGATGATCTCTAAGGTGCCTTTTAAATTCTAAATCTATGATTTTGCTAAATAAAGACTTCATCCTTTATCACCCAGGTGAATACTAGACAATAATAATCTGACTTAGGCATTGCTGGGATCCTTATCACGTTTATATTATCTAGCTTTTTTTGTTGTTGTTATTGATATATGTTATATAAATCTCCTGAATGTACTTGATAAGAATTATATTGCAACTGAAATTAGGAAGATCTAGTTTAAAATCTCACCTGCCATCCTTATTGCTCTGTTACTATCCCTAAACCTTTTTTAAGTCTTTTCTAATCTGTAAAATGGGAATAATATTTACCATACCTTTTATAGTTGGATCATGCATCAAGTGAAATAATATATGTAAATTGCTTTGTAAAATTTTAAAGCCCTTTATAAATGTCAGCTCTTACTATTTCCCCTATATCTTTTTTTTTTAACCCTCACCTTCCATCTTAGAATCAATACTGTGTATTGCTTCCAAGACAGAAGAGTGGTAAGGGTTAAGTAATGGGGGTTAAGTGACTTGCCCAGGGTCACATAGCTAGAAACTGTCTGAGGCCAGATTTGAACCTATCTTTAGACTTGGCTCTCAATCCATTGAGCTACCCAAATGCCCTTCCCCACTATCTTTTTCTAAACAAAATAGGAAAGTTCAAAACTGTACATCAAAAACAAATATCTATTTCCTCTGCTAACTTCATGTTAAATGTTAACTTATCATTTTTCTCCAACTGTACAGTCTCTTGAAGCACAGAAAGTCTACTTAACATTACATTCCCTTTCTAAAACAGAGCTGTCATATAAGAAGTGTAGGTTAGTTTATGGCAGCTTCCAAATAGTTTCTCTTCTAAATAGAACATTTCTTTTGGTGATAAGTTTAAAGTTTCATTTAAAATTTATTTAATTGTTTTTCTGACTTTAAACTATTAGAAGCCAGTACTATATATAATAGCACTGACGTTGATTAACAAATATTTGAAACCTATACATTAACTTCAGGGCATATATACTGCAGGGCCAAGCTTTCAATATCATGGGAATATTACTGTCTAACAATCAGAGTACTGGCCTCTGCTGAAATTCCTGAGAAGTGTAGAAAATTAGACAAGCATAATTAGGTATGAATACCAACAACATGTTTGCATAATCTACTCTCATGTAAACTTCTTATTGTACTCCTAGGGATTGTTATCCCTTAATTCCTACCTTCCCCCAATATCCCATCTATTAATCCATGGCTCCTAGCTCTTGATGTGCTCTGTAACCTTGAGCATGCCCTTTAACCTTTCTTGAGCATAACTTTTACAAAAAGTAAAAATTAGGGAATTTTTTAAAGGGGACTAGATAAATGTTAAAAGTTCCTCCTAGCTTTAAAATCTTATGCATGTAACATTAATGCAGATCTCCTACCTAAAATGCAAAAATGAAACAGAAAATGCTAGAAAAGGATAAAGGGGCTAATTTGGGGCAATACTCAAATAGATCTGTGGTTTCACTGATTAGGGATTCTTTCAACAATGCAATTTGCACTCTCTCCACATCTGCACAGCCTGGATCTCTTATCCTTGTCATCTGATAATTCCATCACAATCTGCATCTATCTATAGAAAGATAGGGTGAAGAGATGCCAAGGTCAAGTGAAGGTGTTTAAGAATGGGTGAGACCTGTCTACAATTATTGGTGGCCAGGATGGAGACAGTAGATTGAAAGATAATAAAGATGAGAGAAAGAAGAAGTGTGATCATAGTTGTTGGAGGCTATAGGAAGGAATCACGTACATAAATAGATTTTTCTTGTCAAGAAAAGGAGCTACTTCTTAATAGACTAGAACAAATTAGAACAAGTAATAATGATGCTGAGGGATTTTGATGTATGTGGTAAGAGTAAATGAGGAGTTTATGATTGATGACTTCCATTTCTCAATGTAGAAGGTGAGGTTCCTACTCAGAGGAAGAGGGTAAGGAAAAGAGTTTGGGGAAAAAACCACATGTGGAAATAAATTTTACATAATGTAAGCAGACAGATAATCATGGGACAATCTCTAGAATATGTTTATAATTTTTATTGTTCTGGGCTCATGACTATTTAAAGATTCCTGAATAATTATTAGATTCCCAGGAATATCTCATATCACCTCTTTAAGTGAAAATAGATCATATGGTAAAATTTTAGATCTAATATATAGAAATTAGACCTCAAATTATCTAGTTTTTGTTATTACTGTTTTTCTTTTCAACAGGGCAATGAATGAGTCCAACATGTAGTTATTTTGGTCTAATTTTTAACGGTCTTCTGAAATAAATAGTACTTCACCTCTTTTTTTGTTAATCATTTCCAGTAATAAATTACCAAAATGACCAAGCTATTCTGTTCCTTATGCTCTACCCTTTATAGAAGTATAAATTTACTAGTTAACAATTTTCTAATAAAAATATTTTTTAAGCTTGAAGATAGTTAAGTCACTTTTTGGCTTTTGGTTTTCTAGACTAAACAACTATGATTTCTCTTCTTTCTTTCTTTTCTTTTTTCTAGTTTTAAAATAAACTTTTCCCATGTATCCTTCAGATTTTCCATGTTCTCCTTGAAAAGTCAAGGTCAAAATTGAAGATGGCAAACTGCAAAGTAAAGAGGTTATTACCTCCATTTTTTTGTGTTGTATTCTCAGTGATATTAACTTTTTAAATGGTAACCCATTAAACCACTGTCCAGTTATTTTTTATTTTGTATTTGTACTTACCTTCCTATTCCTTTCTAGTCTTATACTTGTCTACATTAAACTTCATTCTATATCATTTCTCTACCTGTCTTTTAAGATGTTAACAATTTCACTTGGTTTATTGTCATATCCTAACTCAACCAGAAAATAATCCATTTGGGTATCTAGTGGTGTCCTGTATGTAGATAACTCCCAAATCTGTAACTCTTCCTCCAACTACCTTCAAGACCTACAGTCCTATATTTCCAATAGCTTGGGGGACATTTTCCTTTGCTTGTCCCACTGTATATATGTAGCTATTAAGACAGAAAAAATTTAGTCAGTCATATATGAAAACATGTCTATTTTTACATGAGGAATTGTGTGTTTCATCATTCTTTTGGCTATTGTTTTGTCATTTTGATGATCTGAATTATAAAATCTCTCACATGTTTCTCTATGTTATTGAATGAATTGTTCTAGTTCTGCTCACTTTCTGCATCAGTTCATAAAGATCTCAGTTTCTTCTGAAATTGTCCATTTCATAATTTTTGTGGCACACTGATATTCCATTAATTTATATACCACAATTTGTTTTGCCATTCCTGTATAGAAAAGCATTCCCTTAGTTTTCAGTTCTTTGCCAGTATAAAAAGGGCTTCTATAAATACCTTTGTACATATAGTTCCTTTTCTTCTTTCTTTGATTTCTTTGGCAGTTTGAGCCTAGTATAGTATGGTATGGTATAGTTGGGTCAAAGGATATACACAGTTTAGCAGTTCTCTGGGCATGCATCTAAATTGCTTTTCAGAATGGCTAGACAAATTCGTAGTTAGCCCTTCCAATATTTGCCAATTGCCTCTTTTGCCATCTTTGCCAGTCTGATATGTGTGAGGTGGAACTTCAAAGTTAATTTAATTTATTTTTCTAATTCTTAGTGTTTTAGAACATTTTTCATATGATTGTTGCTAGTTCAGATTTCTTCCTTTAAAAGCTGCTGCTTTGGATCCTTTAATTGATATTCAACTGGAGAATGGCTCCTTTTCTTGTGAATTTGAATGACTTGCTTATATATATTGGAAATGAGACCTTTGTCAGAGAAACTTGGGGCAAAAATATGTTCCCAGTTACTTGTTTCACTTCCAGTTTTTGAAACTTTTTGATCTTTATTTAATCAGAATTTTCTGTTTTATCTTGTTTGTATTTTTAATTTTATCACTTTAATAATGAATGCTTCATCTAGCCCAAAATCTTAAAGATAAGTTCTTTCTTATTCCTCTAATTATTTGATATGATCTTTTAGATCTAGATTATATATCATTTGGAACTTATCTTGGTGTACAATGTGTAGTGATAGGTATAAACATAAATTTCTACCAAATTGTAGTCTAATTTTCCCAGCATCTTTTGTCAAATAGTGAGCCCTTATCTTGGTAACTAGTGACCAGGTTTTTAAAAATACCATGCTACTATATTTGTTTGCTTCTCTGTGTTGTGTACCTAATCCCTTCATTTATTGATCTGTCTTTCTGCCTCTGCTTCTGCCTCTGTCATTCTCTGTCTCTTTTGAACTGGTAATAAATAATACAGTTTGAGATCTATTACTTATAGACCTTCTTCCCACTTTCCCCCCCATTATTACCTTGAGATAACTGACCTTTTATTACTCATGTGAATTGTTTTAAGTTCTATAAACTTCTTTTAAGAGTTTGGTACATGGACACTGTATTTATTTCAAGAAGGAAAAAACAACAATAACTGTACAAACCTATTAGAAGCAGAGGGAAAAGTAAAGACAGAAAATCAATTAATCACCTCCTGAAAACTCTCTAGAGAAAAGTCTAAAGAATGTCCTAACCAAAAACCCAAAGCTCCCATATCAAAGGAAAAATACTACATACAACATCCAAATAGAAACAGTTTCAAATGTCAAGTAGCATAGTCAAGATCATTCAAGACCTGGGAGTTTCACACATGAATAAAAGATATTATAATATTGTGAAAAGCAAAAGAGAGAGACTTACAAGCAAGAATAACTAGCCCTGTAAATCGGATTATCTTTCCTAGTTGTGTGATCCTGGGAAATTGTCTTGACCTCACTGTCTAGCCTTTGCTACTTTTACATCTTAGGATTCATACTATTGAGTACATTGTAATATATGGCCAGTAGGAGGGTCACACACATATACCCTGGGGAACTGGAGAGAGGGAGAGAAAGAGTTGAGAGAAATGAAGAGAAGGAAGAGGTTGGTCTTCCCCTCTCTTCCCCTTGGGGAAGATAACCAGGCTTTGTCTCCCTGAGGGACAGAGTATGTCTCCTCAGAGAGTGATTCTTGGAGGGGAAGGTTAAGAACTAGAGGAAAGAGCTTAGGTGAAATGGAACATAGCTTCCCTTCTTGGTTTTGGCTATGGTTGAGAGACTAGATGGACCTTCTTGTCTCTTGGTCCTTCAAGTACACCAACTACCACTTCTCCTCTCCCCTCCCCCCAACCTGGGATTACTCCTCTGCCCAGAGGAGAGGATTACTCCTTTAGATCTAGTTATTTGGATTTCTAGGATCCTGAGTTAACCCTCCCTTTTGGGGAGAGGTATGGTTCTCCCCAAATCTTCAGCCCCCTTCCTTAATGTCAGGAACTAGGCAGACCTGATCTAAGTAGTAAACACTTTATTTGGGTTCACTCAGGGAAGGGAGAGATGAAGGTATTAGATGAGGAAAAGTGGGTAGCAGGAATCCCTATTGATTGGCAGACTGACCCTTCCCAAATCTAGGGTGTCCAGGCTTTCACCTTGACCCCTCTTCCAGTCAGCTGTTGGTTTGGTCCCTACTCTTGAGCTAATCTAGTTAGAGTAATAGAGTTCAGGACAAGTTGGGGAGAGAGAGCTTTGGAGAGGAGTTTCTCAGTAGATGGCTTTCTTCAAAGTCCCAGTCTATGATGCCTCAAGCTGAGTTGGATTTCAGGGGTTCATTGGGAAGCAGTTGATATCCAGAGGAACCCCCAGCCTCAGAGGTCCTCTTCTCAGCTCTCAGCTGGAGGAGTCTGGGGAGCTGGCAGTTTTGAGTTCTCTCCCTGGAATCTTGAGGGTTTTTTTCCCCTTTCCCCTTTCTCCATGCTTTCTCTTGGCAGCTGATTCCTGCCAAAGATTTTCTCTCTTACAATACTAAGAGAAAAGGTAAGGGTTTAAAACAACTTGAGTATCATTCTATATGAGTAAAAATTGGTTTTTAATGGAACCTAGAGTTTTCAAGCTTTCCTGATGAAAAAATTAGACCTGAATAGGAACCTAGAAATGAAAGCATACAAGAGTTCAGAGAAACCTAAGGAGGTAAATTTACTTGAGCAACTAAAACTTGTGTGATGATGTAGTGCTACAATTCTAAGGGAAGCAGAAACAAGTATTTATTTAAAACCTCAAAGTATATCAAAAGAGATAAATAAGAAAAGTAGATCAAAGAGATGGGTTGGTTCTTTTCTGATGGTTTAAAGATAAACAAGAAAATGATGGACAAAAAGAATATACTAGTATAGAAAGGAAGAAGAAGTGGGTAGAGCTTTCTATTTCTCATAACCACAGTATATGAGTATATATAAGCATAGAAGAAGGGGGGTGGGGGGAGTAGTAATCAAATGAACATCACTCTTGTCTGACACAAAGTGGGACTGAATACCAAACACAAACACACATAGAGTTTGGTGTAGAAATACATTAAACTCTGTATTAGGTGGTTGTTTCTTTAGATGGATTATGGTAATGTAAGATTGCTGGGCAAACCTACAGACCAATGAGGCACGGTGGAATCAGACTCTGTCTCCCTCCCACTTCAGTTAGTCTCTTCAGTTGGAGTCAAACTGGGATTCAGACTGAGTAAGTTGCCTGAATATCAGATAGATAACTCACTCTCTAAAGTTGTTGGATCAAGGGTTTACTTTGAGGAAGGGGAAGGAAAAGGAAATTGGATAGGAGAGAAGGGTTAGGACTTTCCCTGATCTTAAGTAAATCCTAAATTGATTAATAAACTTAGAGAGTCTTAGATGAGAGATGTGGCTAACAGTTTTAAGGATCTTCTGAGTAAATTCTTGATACTGTAGAGAGAAAATCAGTAACCAACAAGGAAAGGATCTTCTCAGTTCTTCCTCCTTCAAGTGCCAGGAGAAAGAGATTTTTTTTTTTTTTAGCAGTTTGGGTGTTTCTTTTAACTTCCATCCATTGCCTCTGTCTGCAGGTTTTTCTAAACTCTCTCAAAACTCAGCATAGTGGGAATAGAGAGAATGCATTTAAGAGAGAGGATAACATTGAAGTGGAAATACAAACAAATGAACTAATTGATCCTAAAAGGGAGATGGGGGTAGGGGATGAGAAAATAAAGATTTTTAAAAATAAAAATAATATATTCTTATAAAGGGGTGATCAATTTAGCCAACTGAGAAATAGCTGAACAAATTATAGTATGTGAATATAATGAAATATTCTGCAGTAAAAAAAAGAGATGATTTTTAAAGTATTGTGGATAGTATAAGATGGCATAGAGTAGATGGGAATAGAACCAAGAGAACACTTTATTAAAGAATAGCAATATTGTTAAGAAAGAGATATATGTTTGGATGTGGCCGTTGTGTAGATCTGTTTTGTTTGACTTTGCTTATTTGTTTGTTTGCCTTTCAGTTTTTAATGAGACTGGAGTTAGCAATAGTGATATTTTTTTAAAAAAGGATCATTGAAACATTCTTTTAAATGCACAGAAGAGAACAAAAGAAAGCTCAGAAGGAAGCATATATAAGCAGCTTTTCTGTAGTTTATACTCTGAGAGGGTTAAGTAACTTGCTTGTGGTCACATAGCTAGTACCATCAGAAATGATGCTTATCAGACAAGGAGGAAGAGGGAAGGGTATGTAGTAAGCAACACTTAAACTTCACTTGCTGATATCAACTAGTCAAATAGGGAAGAATACACACATGCAGAGTTGGTTGCAGGAATACATTTTGCTTAACAGGAAACAAGAAGGATAGTTGAGAAGGGGGAGGGAGGAATAAGATAATAAAGAATCTTGTTTACTAGAATTTATTTTTTTTCTTTTCTCTTTAAAAATTATGTTTCTTTTCTTAATTAACAAACATTTGTTCTTACCCACCTCACCTGGAGAGAAAATTCTTACAAGAAATGTATATAATCAAACCTGGGAAGACCTGTGGAAGCAATGGAGAGAACCATTGTACACAGTAACTGCAAAATTGTAACAACAATCAACTATAAAGATTTAGCTACTTTTATCAATACAAAGATCCAATCCAATTCCAAAAGACCTATGATGAAAAATGCTTTCTACCTCATGAGACAGAACTGAACTCTGAATGTATATTGAAGCATACTTTTTTCGCTTTTATTTTTCTTGCTTTTTTCCCAACATGGTTAATATGAAAACATTTTTTACATGACTTCACATGCATAATTAACAGCATGTTGCCTGCCTTTTCAATGAGTGGGAGAGGGGAGGAAGAGAATTTGGAACTTACAATTTTAAAAAAATGTATGTTAAAAATAAATAAAAGTTTTTTAAAAAAGAAATGTGCATAATGAAGCAAAACAAATTTTTACATTGACCATGTTAAAATACATATCTTCATTTTACAACCCAAATTTATCATCTCTCTATTAGGGAGTAGCATTCTTATGCACTGGTCTTTGGGAATATAGGTCAGGTATCACATTGATCAGAGTTCTCAAATTTTTAAAAGTTATTTATATTTATATTATCATTATTACATAAACTGTTTTGCTTAACATAAATCTTCCCAGGTTTCTCTGAAACTATCTTTTGTCATTTCTTATGATGCAAAGCTGTTCCATCATAGACATATAACAAAATTTTGTTCAGTCAGTCCTCAATTGATAGACATTCTTTGCCATCTGAAAAAGAGTCATAAATGTGTTTGTAAATATTTGCTTAGGATTAATCCATCTCTTTCCTCCTCTGATTCCCTTCTCATCTTTTCCTCCTGTTTCCTGTTGGGTGAAATGGATTTCTTCATTAAGCTCTGTGTTCTCTTCTTTTATTTGACTATTCATTGAAAGTGAGGTTTAAATGTGAGTAGGCACTCTAAAAACAAGGAGGAAAAGGCTCATTCTCATCTGAACTGATTAAAGGCAGCAAGAATACATACACAAGAGTTGAGTGCAGAAATACATTTTACTCAACAGGAAACAAGAGAAAGAATGAGTCCTAAGCAAAACAAACTATTGAAAAACATCTATAGCTCTTTTTTAATGGCAAAAAAAAATGGGAATCTGAGCCTTTGCCCATAAATTAGAGAATGATTGAGCAATTTTGATATGTATATGATGTGATACATTGTTAGAAATGATGAAGGGGATGGTTTCAGAGAAACCTGGGAATACTTGTATAAACTTATGTCCAGTGAAGTAAAAAGAACTAAGAGAGCAATTTATATAATGACAACTATTATGATAAAGACAAATTTGAAATAGTTAGGGATTTTTTTCAGAATAATTGTTTTGCTTGACTATACATGTTTTGTAACAAGGGTTTTATTTTTCTTTCATTCCCAATTGGTGGTGGGAGATTGGATTAGAAGGAGGAGAACATGAATTTTTGCTGACTGAAAAAATAAAATGTAATTTTAAGAATCTCCCCCAAACCTCAAAAAATAAAAACAAATTGCTTTAAAAATACTTAGATTTAAAGAGAAAATAATTATACTCTAGTAATTATTCTGAATTGTCCTTTTAGGAAACTATGATCTCTGGAGAGCTAAGTCTTGGAAACATCCTTATAATAATGTTCATTATTCTTTGAGATGTTTAAACTTGTTATGTTGTTGTGTCTTAAGTGGGTAGAGTTATTAATGCCTTCAACTTCTGGCCAAAATATTCTGAGAAATTCTGAGGCTCTGAGGAAACAGATGTTTTGAATTTGTTTCATTGAGCCTCTTCCTTTGCTGCCAAGATGTGGCTCTTGGCTGTACCAGCTGAAAGGATCAGTTAATTGATTTTAGTTGCTATTCAACCAAACTAGGTATTTGACTATCTGTATCTTTTTAGAGATATGTTATATCATGTGAACGTTCAGAAGTCCCCCCTGGGGTGACATATTGACTTTTTAACGCTATAAAACATGAGCTTGGTTGACTTCAAATCAGTAATTTTTCTTATTTTCATGGGATCAGATACTAGTAAAAAAAAATGTCAGGTTCATGAGAGTTGGCACTTTTAGGGTGGGTTTCCTTTCCTATGAAATCCATAATGAGCATGTGTACAGCTTGCTAGACTTTTATCAAATATTTTTTTTAAATAATGAAGTTTTAAGGATATCTGAGGAAACTTATGTTAAAGGTATGTATAAAAACACATTATTGAGATGTTTTGTGAAAAGTAAAATTTTCATGTACAAATGAAACTCTATTGAAGATAGGAATGTTTTATTGTTTTTATAGACTTAAAGTAGGCAGTTAGGTGGCTCAGTGGATGGAGTGCCGGGCTTAGAGTCAGAAAGACTTGATCTGGCCTCAGATACTTTCTAGCTACATGACCCTAGGCAAGTCATTTAACTTCCGTTTGCCTTAATCCACTGAAGAAGAAAATGGCAAACCACTCCAATTTCTTTGCCAAGAAAATCCCATGGACAATCTGGTCCATAAGTTTACAAACAATTAAGCATTATCGCACACCCAAACAAAATTTAAAGTGGATTTCTGTTACTAGCATGGGAGAAGTTTCCAAAATCCTAAAAATAGAAAACAAGAAGTCTGGCTTGTACTTAGATAAACTAACAAGTCATGGATCTGCTTTTCCTATTTAAGGAGGGATAGCTAACATAGTTATCTTAGTTGACTTATAACTTTATCCCTATAATGCAATTGAGTAATTAGATCTATTTTTCAGGATATTCCCTAATGTTAAGTCTTTTAAAGTTTGGGTTCTGAAAGAGTCATTACTTGAGAAGGACCAAATAAACACCTCACAATACACAAACACACCCCACCCCACATACACTCTCTACTTTTTCTTCCTTTCCTCCATAATTGGTGTTGATGGGATGTTGGGCTGTTAATTTAGTTGCCTACTAATAGAGATGACTTTGAAGCCCTTTGATGCAGGAGAAAGAATTGCTGCCACTCATCCTCAACTGTGAGGACTTGAATGAATCACTTTTCTCTGGGCTTTAGCTTTCTCACTTATAAAATGAGAGGCCAATACTAGATGACCCTTTAAGTCCTCGGTAGC
The DNA here is from genome assembly GCF_027887165.1 of Monodelphis domestica. NCBI lineage: Eukaryota > Metazoa > Chordata > Mammalia > Didelphimorphia > Didelphidae > Monodelphis > Monodelphis domestica. The sequence goes on along the minus strand of NC_077229.1, from coordinate 303,669,451 downwards.
TCTAAATTCCCTGAAAATAGAAAAGCAATTAAATATTCTTTTTTAGCTTCTACATACGGATCCTTAACCTGGGATCTGTGAACTTAGTTTTAAAAATGTTTTTATTTTACTATTTTAATCTCATTTTTTTCCTTTTATATTCCTATGTTTTTTATTTTATGTATTTGAAAACATTTTTCAGAGAGAGGATGGATCCTCAGGTTTTACCAATAATATCTAAAGGGACCATGACAAAAAAAAAAAAAGATTAAATTCCCTGATCTTTGTGAACATTCCTAGTAACAACTGGAAAGATAGAAAATATCTTGCTAACCCGGTATTTCTGTGTGAAGATTAATAAGTACTCAAATCCAGTCCAGCATGGTACAAAACTCAGCATTTAAAATCAATTGTTTCAATTCTGCAGCAGTGTTCAGGGCTCTGTGCTAGATGATAAGTGCTAGAATAGAAAATTTAAATAAGACTTGAGAGCTGTACTCATGGAGTTTATAGAGAATGTAATCATTAAGTATAATACTAACAATGCAGGCTCAAACACTGACTAACTGTGTGATCCTGAGCTTAACCCTGGATGCCTCAGTTCCCTTATCTATAAAATGGAGGAGAAAATGGTTAAACAACTCCAGTTTTTTTGTCAAGAAAATCTCAAATGGGGTCATGAAGGGTTGGACATAACTGAAAATGTCTGAACATACTGTAGCATTCAGAATTTTAAACAATAAATGACATGAGGTCAATTTCCTGAGAATGACATCATTTATTAATGGGGGCATGCAGTCCATTAACAAAAAATGGGTCCCTATATCCACCTGTCATGCAGAAGGTGCTCCATATGCTCTGATGTTTTGTTTTGTTTTTTAATAGGAAAAATGCACCCTCTTTCTGAATGGCTTGACAGGTTGTCCCTTGGACATTTCTTAGTAGTCCCCATTGGTGGACATTTAGAAAGAAAAAGTGGACTCAGAGAACTCAAAGAATCTTTACCAAATTAGGGAACTGTCAACCCAGTTAGGAAAATGTGACTGACCTACCCTTTTCTGGCATCTTAAGAAATTGAATGTTGGGGAGTATATGAAGCCCAGCCCAGTTTAGATGTCTTGAAATCTGGATTATTTCAGCCTGATGTTGGAAGGCCAAAGGGTTTGGGGAAAATGAATGATTTCCTATATAAATATTACTAATATATAATACAATTCAATATTAATTTTCACAAACACCCAAATATATAAAGGACTTATAAACAAAGTACTATGATGGTTAAGAAGTATTTAGTTTTTACAGATGAAAGGAAGATCAATAAGGGTTCTAAGGAGATGGTAGAAGGGTTTGGCTTTATTTGAAAGGCATCTAGAAACTCAGTACAGGGTCGGAGGACATATTGAACAAAGGCAGAAAAGTATAGGGGATGACAAGGATTCACTTTAACTTGAGAGGAGTCTATTAATAAGCATTGATTTAAACACCTTCTATATGCTAGGCATTGTACTAAGCATCAGAGTAGGGTAGAATGAAGCAGGAGGACCAAGGTAAGTCCTTAAATACAAAAATACAGAATTTTTACTAATTTTACTCATCAGTAGGAAGTGACCAGAAGACTAACCCTTCAGCTCTATAGAGGAGGAAGATTGGTTTGGCAGTGCTAGAAAGGGTAGATTGGAAAGAGAAGGGGAAAGATGAGTCAGGAAACTATTGGTTAGTTTTACAAGAATGGAGGTTACAGATGTGACTGGGGACTTTAGGAAAATGGAAAGCATTTAGAACAGCTGTGGGGAGGGGATCATAGTCAGTAAGAATAAAACAGAAAGAATTGCTGAGTAGCAGTGAGCCCCTGATGAGGTGAAGAACTATAAATTTATATTGGGTGAAATCAGCTTGACCTTACATTCAGGTAAAGACTGGAACACTTCACTTAAATTTTGACCTATTAACAATATCAGTCTATATTGGTAGCAAAACACTTGTTTCCAAGGGGTCATAGATTTGCCGGGATGAAGCAGGACTAAGAGATCATATAGTCCAAGTACCTCACATTTTAGACTTTTCCAAGGTCACACAGTTAATAGATGGCAAAGTCAGGATTTGAACCCAGGTCTCCTGACTGAAAATCTTGTTCTCTTTTCACCATATTGTGATTAGGTTCTGTATATAGCTTAAAAGTTTGTTTTTATGCAAATTAATCTTGTCTTTTTTTCCATAAACCTCAAGAAAATTTTTATCAGGTTCCTGAGATTACCTGATGACAAGACTGATAAGATAAGTATCCCTGAAGTTTCAGTTTCTTCCCCTTTGAAACCATTCTTAATGCATCCACCAAGACTAAAACATATTCACTATTCTGTAACATGTAGTACTCCACTTTTGCAATAAAGAGATGTATTTTCTCATCTCTTTTTTTCAGTCAAGCTTGATCATTATAATTGTACAAATGATTTATGATTTACAAAGATGTTCTTCCCAACAACCTTGTGAGTGATAGTACAGGTGCTATTTTTTTCTCTCTTACAGATAAACAGAACAAGGCTAAGGCAAGTCAGTAGCAACTATTATATTTGGTGCTGAGTTTGATGTACTATTGGTATATAGTAGTGGAAATGTTCAGCAGACAACTAGAATACAGAACTGGATCTCAGAGTGTTAGGAAGAGAGATGAAGGTTTTATTTGTGTGTCAAAAGAGATGTATATATATATATATATATATATATATATATATGTATATGAATAGATAGATAGTTAGATAGATAGATAGATATACCTATATGAGAGAATTAGAATCTCTTAGTTTATTTTTAATGAAATCCATCAGCAACCTTTAATTTAATCACATCAAAAAGTTAAAGTACCCCTGTTTAGTATCTAGCTAACCATTAAGTAAGCAAGTTCACAAGTCACTTTCTCGAGAAAGCTCACACCTCCAAACACCTCCAAAGTCCTCCCCTGGGCAGTGCTAGGCAAATTGGGTGGCTGTGATTGGTTCTTGTGAAGTGGTGGAGTAACAGGAAGTGACCTAGAGAAAACTGCTTTAAAAAGGCCAGCCTGGGCATTCATTGACTCATTCTGCCTTGGTGAGCCAAGCTGAAGGGAGATTCTTCTTGGATTCATTCTGTGTTGGTGAGCCTGGCTGGAGGAAGACTCTTGGAAGCAGTCATGTTGTCCTAGACTCGCCCTTGACTGGAGCTTTCTATGCTGGAGAGGCTTGCTGTGTGAGTGACTCAGGCTGAAGGAAGAGGCTTGCTTTGGTGGATTTCTAACTAAAGATGCCACCGGGACTTCCACATGGAGATGGGGATTTGAATGAGCCTTTTGCGGGGGGCTGAGCCAGACTTCAATGAAGCAGCACTTAGGGCAATAGGCTAGACAAGGCTCTGTCTTCTTCCTACATTTCCCTCCTTCAATATCTCTAAAGCTGCTAACAATCATTTTTTACTTAAGGGCTAATATTTTATAAATGGCGACCACAATCTCACTTTTATAAGTCATATTGAGTCAATCCTAATTTTAAATCTTACATACCTCTCTGCTTATCTTTGCTCTCTCTCTCTCTCTCTCTCTCTCTCTCTCTCTCTCTCTCTCTCTCTGTCTCTTTCTGTCTCTGTTTCCATCTGTCTGTCTCTTTCTCTCTTTTACTTTTTTGCTCTCTTTCTCTCATCTATGAGCCATTTCCAGAGAGGACATAACTGATGACCCTGAAATTTTATATTATATTTATTATATTATATTATATTATATTATATTATATTAATTATATTATATTATATTTTATAGTAGCTGCATGACTCTTTTGCCCAGTTTCTTCAAATGTAAAATGTGGATAATAACAGTATCCACTTTGCAAGGTGGTTGTAAGGATGAGATAAAATTTATTTATTTATTTTTATATTTTTAAAATTTTATTTATTTTTATTTTATTTATTATTTATAAAGCTCTTAGCATAGAGTATGCATTTCATCTAATCAGTAGGAGCAGAATCATGTTAGTTTGAGCTTGAATCCCACATCTGCCATTTAACTGCTGTGTGACTATAGGCAAGTCCCATAATTGCTCCGAGCCTCACTTTACAAATAAGGAAAATGGAACTAACAATAACTTTAATACTTACCTCAAAGGGTCATAGGACAGCTCAAAGGAGATAATCTTTGTAAAGTGTTTTGCATAAGAGAAAACTTTATATAACTGTCAGTTATCATTATTTCTTTGAAGTACTTATGGATCTGGAATCTGGGATATATCGGGAGTATCCTGATATAAGACTTTGGAGAGGAGGGGAGATGGAATTCTCTCCAGATATAATAGGGAAACTCTAAACATAAATATATCTTATCACTGAAAACGGACTTTCTGTGCAAGTCAAAAGATTTGACCAGGAGGTTAGTTGTTATTTTCCAGCCACTCCCTTTCTCAATTGAAGAGTAGGCCAAAATTTTGTAATGTTATTGGACTGCCTACTACAAAATCCTAACTCCTTGCTATATGATCCCTAAAGGCACTATAAATAAAACTGAATTCTAACATTATTAACCTTAGAGCACCGTTCTACTATCTGGTCTACATATGCTCTGGGAATTCCATGAATGAACAACCTTTTAGACCCTGCATATAAGGCCCAAATATTTTTCAATTTTACAATAGTTTCTCCTAGTTTTGGAATTATTTCATGCAGTTTCTCTCTCTCTCTTTCTCTTTCTTTCTCTCTCTCTCTCACTTGGCTGGATCAGAACATTGTAATAAAACACAATCCTTTGGAGACCAACTAGAAGAAACTGGGAACATTAATAACTCTTTTTATTCTTGGCAAGTATATTGTGACTCTAAAAGAGAGCAAGAATCCAGAATGAGATTTTCAGAATAAGGACTTAGTTCTTGTTCATCTTAGTCTGTTTGGGGGTAGTATTGACTAGTGTAGTTCATTAGATGGCAGTTTTAAAGCTAGAGAGTCCCTTAGGAGGATATTTAGCCTCATCTTCTCATTTTACAGATGAAGGTGGATAATGAACCTAAGGTCCAGAGAGGTTAAGTGACAAATTAAGTTGCAGAGATTGTAGGGAATAACTTGGATTTGAACCTAATTCTAAGCCTGATTCCAATTTCAGCAACCTTTGTGGCTGCTCTTGTTAATTAGGGTTTTCATTTAAAAAATGCTCTTCCTTTGGAGCAGTTAGATTACTCAGTGGATTGAGAACCAGGTCTAGAGACAGGAGGTCCTGGGTTCAAATCTAACTTCAGACACTTCCTAGCTGTGTGACTGGCCAGGTCACAATTCCCATTATCTACCTCTTACCACTCTTCTGCCTTGAACCAAAAGGCAGTAATTGATTCCAAGTCAGAGGTAAGGGTTTTTTAAAAATTGTGCTTCTCAAGTAAGTTATAAACATTTTAAAAGCTAGTTCCACTTCTCCCCACCTCTGTCAGTTCTACATCAAAAAGTATTTTGAATAAATGAGAGGATAGTGTGACCACAAATATATGCTTATCCTAAATCTAAAAGAGCTATATAGATATAAATCATCATTAATCCTAAAATAATTGTTTTTTTAAATACAACTTTTATTAAAATTGTACAAGTTGATTTTTTACAAATAGTTTTGTAAGGTGATTCTATACATCCATGAAGTTTTTCTTTTGGTTCATATTTCTGATTTCCGCAAAATGGAGAACTCTTGGTGAGGAAATTCCCTCCACCTTTGCCAGTTTGGGCAACTGTTCTACTATTTATATAGTCTTAGAGAGTTACTTGAGACACTGAGAGATTAAGGGACTTTCCTAAAGGAACATAACCAGGAGATGTCTAAGGTGGTACAACTTTGAATCTCTACTTAGTTGTTTCCCATGTTGTTTCCCCAAAGAGTCCTTCTTTGAATAAGTGTATTTATATGTTAAGACTTAAAGAAATGCATAGCATATTGTTTTTGAGTTTTTTTCCTTGTTTACCAAGTAGATAAATCCATTTCTCTCATCCCATGGACCAAAATTAGTTCTATAATGCTTTATCTCCTCTTCTCCATTATAATGGTGAGCTTTGCATTCCATCTGGGTGTGTCATAAACACTCAATTGGAAAATTGACAAAGAACAACAATTCAGTTTTAAATTTAGTATCAAAAAATCTTTAAGATAATGTTTGAGTTGTGCCCTTTACATAAACTAGAGTAACAAAGGGAAATGGAACCTTTGAAGTTTGTATTTTTTTTCTTTTTTCTTAGAGAGCTTTTTTAAGCTAATATTGTCTTGGTCAAGTAATGGTAATATATACCCATGTTGGCAAACCTATGGCACATGTGCTAGAGGGAGCTGCTCCTCTCCCACTCTCCACCATGCCTGAGGACATTTTTCACTTCACCTGCCCCTCTGCTCAGCAGCTCAATGGAAGCATTTCCTCTCTCCCCTGTCTGGGTTAAGGAGCTGCTCACATGCAGCATAAGGATGCAATTTGAGTATTCAGTCTCTAAAACCTTTGCCATTATTGCTATATAGTTTCTATTATAGAAATTTTTTAAAACTTCTCAGAAGCATGTATGTGTATGTGTGTATGCCCATGCAGAAAAGATGGAGAATCCAAAGAAAATGTTCTTCCCAATTATATATAATATCATCTTAACTATGCAGGGATTGATTATTCAGTTTGTAGATTACTTAGTTATCTTTGTTTCCTTCTGCTGGCTCATAATACCATTACTACAGTGTTCTGAGAGAAGAAAAATCCAAGTTAGTTAAAATTGTTATTTCTTGATAGCATTGGGAGGAGGGTAAAATTGTTGATTGAGGAGAAATGTGTAGCCTAAAAGATTGTTTTGCTTTTGTGGTCCTTGAGTGTTTAGGAGAGGCAGGCATTGAATGCCTCATTAGACTCTGAGAAGAATGCTATGTTTAACCCCCTACAAAATTTTATTTAATTCCCTAGGAGCTTCAGTAGCTAACTACGTGCAAAAAGACCCCAATCTTCCTGCCAGAAATAATCCCCAGTAAATTTTGCTGCCATTATCTGGCCCTGAATTATACTTAAGAATTTTGCCTTACTCTTTCAGGGATTTAATGAAAATTAAGATATCCAGAAAGTGACCATTGGTACTACTACTAATTATTACCACTATTATTATCACCACTTTCAGGTTTGCAAAGCAGTTGGCATATGTTTGGATTTGATCCTCACAACAACCATATAAGGTAGGTGCTATTATTAACCCAATTTTAACAATCACAAAACTGAGGCTGAGAGAGATGAAGTAACTTGCACAGGGTCAATAGCTAGTAAATATTTGAGGCAGGATTTGAACTTGCCTTCCTTACTCCGAGTCCAACACTATCTACTGAGCTATCTAGTTGCCTCTTCAAATAAGACTTTTTGTCTTAGGGACTTCACCCCATTCCTTTACTTCCCTCCTTTTCATGCCCTCTTCCCATATAGGCAGTTAGGTCCTATAATTTCTATTTCAGTGATGCCTCTTGGATCAGTTCTCTTTTTCCATCTCTACTGTTGTAACTCTTGTTCAGACCATCATTACCTCTCTTTTGAACTATTAAAAAAGTCTTCAATCTCTCCCTATGCCAATCCATTTTACATATTAATAAGGCACAAGTCTGATTAAGTCACATCCTATTTCCCCTCCCCCCTCCCAAATAACCCTTGAATGGCTTCCCATTATCTACTGAAGAAAGTTCAATTTCCTTTACTCCCCATTTCTAAGACTTCCTCAATTTGTCTTCAGTTTACCTTTCTAATTATCTCCTTTGAATTTGTATTTTCATATTTTCCATGGCATATGAATATGCAAATGATCAGCATGGAAGTCCTAGATTGGGAGCTCTTTTATGACTTAATATTTAGATTTCAGAGAGTTGCCTGAAATCTAAGAGTTAAAGAACTTGTCCAGGGTTTACGATGCAGCAGGTAAGTCAGAAGCAAGATTTGAATCCAAGTTTTTCTGTCTCCAACCCAGATATTCTACCTATTCACCACCACATATTGCCTCAATTTTACTCTTAAAACTTTTATTAGTCATTACATATATTTTTTATTTGCTTTTCTAGTAAGAACCATCATGAGGAGAGCAAAGTCTTCTTGGTAGAGCCCTACATACTGGGTACCAAATAAGTATTTATCTAATGAATTGTTTCCATTCTCATCCTTTTTAAAAACACAACTCAGGTTTCCAAAATTCACCTATCTCCAAAATCTTCCTCAGTCAATGCTATTGTCACAGAATTAACAGAATTCTAGATTTGGATAAGTGAAGTCATTCCTCCTTCTTCCCAACCTCCAAACAAAACAAAACAAATTCCTACATTTTGTCATGTACAGAAATGTAAGTCTCATTCTGCATCTTGAATCCGTTATCCTTTTGTGTGTGTGTTTATCATCAGCCCATTGATCAAAGTTCCCAAGTCTTTTAAAGTTACTTACCTTTACAATGTTGTTGTCAAAGTATAAATTAGTCTCCTGGTTCTGTTCACTTTACTCTGCATCACTTCATACGTGTCTTCTCAAGTTTATTCAAAGCCATCTTTTCATCATTTCTTATGGCTCAATAATATTCTATCACATTCATATTCCTTAATTTGTTCAGCCATTCCCCAAGTGATGACTATTCCTTTATTGTTGTATTCTTTTCTATAGCAAGAAGAGTTGCTATAAATATTTTAGACCATTTAGGTTCTTTTCCTTTTTCTTTGAACTCTTTGAGGTATTGACCCTGTAACAATATCACTGGACCATATTGAATTATAGTTCATAGCTTTTAGGCATAATCTTTTTTTTACACAAAGTGAGGTGTTTGTTACTTTTTCATTTTTTCACTTATTAATGCAACAAAATATATAAAGTACATAAGAGCTGTTTGATATCTTTAGTTTTTTCTCTTAACATTTGTTTCCCTTTATTCTAATTGTGTCTTCATTTGTCCCTATACATATAGTTAATTTTTTAAATTAACATTTTATCCTTTACTCTAAAAAGTAGATGCTTCCTCTCCCACTTTTTTATGACTTTGCTGGTGAATTCTAATTATTATTTTGATTTCTGGGGTTGAAATGGTGATACAGTTGGATAGAATGTTGGACTTGGAGCCAAACAGATGAGTTCAAATCTGACCTCAGATATTAGACTTTTGGTCTTTTTGACAAGGTACTTAAACTGTCTGCTTCAGTTTCCTCATCTGTAAAAAGGGTATAATAATAGCACCTATTACTCTAGGTTGTTGTGAGGATCAAATGTGATAATCTGCAAAGCTTATGGCAAACTTTAGTGTTATATAAATGCCAGTTATGATTATTATTATACTTATAGGTTGAAATACTCTTTATCATCAGTGTCTTCTTATTTTTGTCACCAAAAACATCATCCTTCCATTTTTTAAAAACCTTTGCCTTCTTTATGCCCACAGGGCTTTAAAAGACCACCTGCCCTTTGATCCAGCCTGACCACTGCTGGGTTTGTACCCCAAAGAGATAATAAGGAAAAATGCATGTACAAAAATATTTATAGCTGTGCTCTTTGTATAGTAGCAAAAAATTGGAAAATGAGGAGATGCCCTTTGATTGGGGAATAGCCGAACAAATTGTGGTATCTCATGGTGATGGAATATTACTGTGCTCAAAGGAATAATGAATTGGTGTAATTCCATGTGAACTGGAACAAACTCCAGGAAGTGATGCAGAGTGAAAGGAGCAGAACCAGGAGAACATTGTACACAGAAACTGATACACTGTGGTACAATCGAACGTAATGGACTTCTCTACTAGCAATAATGCAATGATCCACAATGATTCGGAGGGACTTATGAGAAAGAACACTATCCATATTCAGAGAAAGAACTGTGGGAGTAGAAACACAAAAGTTAAACAACTGCTTGATCACATGGTGTTATGGGGATATGTTTGGGGATGTAGACGCTAAATCATCACTCTACTGTAAATATTAATAATGTGGAAATAAGTCTTGATCAATATAAAAAACCTTGAAATACTTGTTGGCTTTGGGAGGGGGGAAGGAAAAGGAGAGGGAAAGAACCTGAATCATATAACCATGGGAAAATATTTTAAATATTTTAAATTTAATTAATTAAAAAAACTTTTGCCTTCTGTCTTAGAATCAATACTATGTATTGGTTTCAAGGAAGAAGAGGTATGAGGGCTAGGTAATCAGGATTGAGTAACCTGCCTAGGATCATCACAGCTAAGGAATATCTGAAGTTAGATTTGAACCCAGAACCTCCTATCTCTCAACCTGGCTGGCTCTCCACCTTGAGCCACCTAGCTACCTCCCCTCCTTCTACTTTTGAAGGAAAAGAGAATGAATTTAACTGTCTGGAATATGTATAACTAAGCTGCTTGTTTTTAAACCCAAGAGACTTATGTAATTTTACATGGCAACATGTGCTAAAACTTTTGGAGGGCGGAGATAGAATGAAGAAACAAACATTTGTTCAAGCCTCAAAAGTGTGCTCTCCACTTTTCAAAAGAGCAATTTGTGAGGAAAACATATTCCAGGCCAATTTGGTCACTGTAGGATTCATAAGCTCACCCATTGGCCAGATTCTTCTCCACCCCAGACTTAAAGCTTATAAATATCTTTTTAAATCATTGATTTAAGCAGCTCATTTCTTTCCAATATGGCTCTCATAGATGACATCTTTATGTGGCTGAATTCTTCCCCTCTTCTATCCCCCCCAAAACCCCACACCCCCTACACTTTGGGCTTTCTTCCAACTCCTGATGTTTTATATTGTAAATAAGTCTTAAAAGAAGAAGAAATGGCTTGCCCCTGAATTCATGTTATTATGGAGACCAGTTTTTTAAAAACAGCTCTTGAGAACCTTTTACTTAAGGTTAATATAATGGTATGTGTGTATTTTCAATAAAATATCTGACTATCTAGAGTAGTGATGGTGAACTTTTTTAGAGATGGAGTGCCAGGCCCCTTCCTCCCCCACCCACCCAGTCCAAGTGTCATGCCCACCCCCCCAAAAGACTGCATGCCGTGCCCTTCTCCCCTTAAATCACACAGGGAAAGGAGAAAGCATTTCCATTAGACATCAGGGCAGAGGGGTGGATGAAGTAAGGAATGTCCTCAGTGAGTATAGACAGGGGGAGGGGATTGGCTCAAGCACTCTTTTCCCCTCCAGCTCTGCCACCTGTGAGCTACCCACCTTACCCTCTGTGCACGCCCATTGGACTGCTGAGCAGAGGGGTGGAAAAATGTCATCAGGCATGGTGGAGAGAGAGGAGGAGGGGAATAGTTCTGCCCAAGTCCCTCTGCCTTTCTAGTAAGGAACTCTGAGGTGGGGGTAGAGGGTAGAGGGTAGTCATATGCCCACAGAGAGTGCTCTACATGCCATTTTTGGCACCTGTGCCATAGGTTTGCCATTACTGATCTAGAGCTATAATAATATCTTAATGAAACAATAACTTAAAATTAGATTTACTGAATGAAATAAACATTATGCTTTCTTTTTTCCCCTCTACAATTGTGTTTCAGTGAAGAAGATGCAAAAATATCTACATGCTTACTAAAAATCACATTCAGTTGAACCATTGATTATAATAATATACATTTTCAGACTAGCTGTTAGAGTAGACCACAAAGTTAATTTCTGGTTATGTATATGAAATAAAGACCACTTATTAAACTGGCTTATTTTTCTACGTACTTATTAAGTAAGCCAGGTTATAGTTCTTGTAGATGATCTAGAATGCTACTAAAAATATTTATGAAATTTCTTAAGGTAAGAGTCATTCCTCTTCCAAACAGAAGCTTTTCCTTGGCTTTTGACTATCTAATGCCAGATCTCTAACTGCTATAGCAAGGTGCCTTTCATTATATACTTTATATTATTTATTATATTATTATTCATTATATAATTATATTACATATATGTATATATTTAAAGTTTCCTTAGATAAGCTTATCTAAAATAGCACATTTAGATTTCAGGATTAGCTTATCATAGCTATCCTTTCTTTTTCCTTTTTTTCCCCATAGCTATCCTTTCAAGGATACTAAGAAAGTAAAGACACTGATAAGCATAAACAGCATGATTAGTGAGAATGACACAGGGATGACTATAGCAATTGACTAACCAGCTAGCATTTCAGAGGAGAAAATGTACACACAGAAGAATAAATAAAATTTTAAAGAAAGATATTTTTCTTCCAGTCCTGGGCTGGAAATGTGTAAACTTGGACTTATTTACTAAGGCTGCCATTAGCTAACTGGGTTTCCTTGGGCAAATCACCCAATCATCCTGAGCCGTAATGATTACAGCTCCAAAATGAAAGATGATTTCCAAGGTCCCTTTCAATTCTTTGATTCTTTGTACAAGTGTACTCCACACCATGAGCTTGAAACATGAATTCTGAGGCAGCCTTGGGATTGTCTGAGTGCTTAATAAATGTTTATTAGACAATTGATGATATGGCCATCCATGTTTCATCAGTTTGAACTCATCTATGGTTAAACTTTGGGTCCTCATAGAGTAAAATAGTGCTGTAGAAACTCCAGGTACATTAATTAAACACTGCATGGCTAGCCAGATGTCTAAGTGTAACTGCTTTCTAATTTTTCTATTAAAGTTTAACTCAAGATGATTTCAAACCAATGAAACAAGCTATGACTGCATTAATCAATTGATAAGCATTGATGATTTTTGTTGATCTCTTCAGAACTTTGAAATCTAGCCATATAATAGTTAAACCAGCTAGACCCCAAACTAAATAATGATCTAACAAAATTCTAAGTGATGTGAAACAGAATTGTCCAGCCATGTTGTGGCTGTAGTATGTTATCTGTTATCCTCTGATTGCTGTCATCATCATCAAAGGTTTCAATGTTGTTCATAATTCTATTAAAAGTGATATGTTCAGACATCAGAATTTACATTATAAAATATATCCTGATTGTAATTTTTTCCTACAATGCAAATCTATTTTTATTTCATCTAGTATTTGTGTAGGATTTTTTTTTCCTCCTTTGGGTAAAAGTGCATATCACTCATGACTAATTGCAGCAGGAAAAATAGCATGGCATAGTGGAAAGATCACTGGCTTTAGAGTTCAAATCTGACCTTTGATCCTTAACTATGTGATTTGGGGCACATATCTTCCCTGAACCTTAATTTCCTTATCTGTAAAACAAAAGCACTAAATTAGATGACTTTTAAGGTCCTTTCAGCTCTAGATCTATGGTCCTAACCAAATCTTGGTTTTGAAGGTGTCAGTCATCCCCACTCAACTTGGTGACATTATTGATCTTCAGAACATTCTTGACAATTCTATTCAAGTATTTGGAATTCTCAAAAAGTGATTGGCCTTGGGTCCTAATTCTGTTTCATTTTGTGCAATATGATACTCCTTGAGTGAAAGGAGCAGAACCAGAAGAACATTGTACACAGTAAATGAAATATTGTGGGACCATCAAATGTAATAGACTTTGCTACTAATGGTAAAGCACTGATCCAGGACAATTCTGAAGACTTATGAGAAAGAACATTATCCACATTCAGGGGAAGAACTGTGGAAGCAAAAACACAGAAGAAAACATATGATTTATCACTTGTTTATATGGGTGTAGGATATGGATTTGGTTTTAAAAGATTACTCTCTTACAAAAATGAATAATATGGAAATAGGTATTGAGTGATAATACATGTATAATACAGTGGAATTGCTTGTTAGCTCCAGGAGCAGGGAGGAAAGTGGGGAAGGAGAGAACATGAACCATGGAAAAATATTTTAAAAATAGAATTATATTAAAAAATTTAAAAAATGATGCTCCTTGACCATATATTCCCCTCCTCTGACATTACATTATTACTAATTAGCTTTTTGCTGATGATGCTCTAATGTGTGACTAATGTGTGACATCAAATATGTGAGCTTATAGACTCCACATTGCCACTGACAAATTTCTGATAGTCTTTTCCATGTTTACTTGATGATTACTGAATTATAGTGCGGTTTGAGATTTGGTCTAGACAAACTTCCTTCACATTTTTTTCATTAATTTCCTTGACATTCTTGATGTTTTCTTCTTCCAGATGAATTTTGTTTTTATTTTTTCTAACTCTATGAAAGAATTTTTTGATAGTTTGGTATGCCACTGAATAAGTAAATTAATTTAAGTGAAATGATCATTTTTATCATATTGACTCAGCCTACCCATGTGCAATTAATGTCTTTCCAACATTTAGACCTGACTTTATTTGTATAGAAAATGTTTTGCAATTGTGTTCAGATAGTTCCTGGGTTTATCTTGACAGGTAAACCCCCCAGCTATTTTATTTTATTATTGTTAATCAAATTCCTTGAATATCTTTGTCTTCTCTTGTTGTTCTAGCTAACATTTCTAGTACAATACTGAGTAATAGTGGTGACAATGAGCAACCTTGCTTCACCTCTGATATTGGGAAGACTTCTAGCTTGCACCCAGTACAGATAATGCTTTTAGATGATTTCAGATACATACTACTTGATAAGCTCCATTTATTCCTGTGCCTAGTGTTTTTTAATAGGGATCATGTTTACCATCAGAGGAAATTTGGCAGCATCATAGATAAAGTAATGGACCTGGAAGAAGAAAGACTTGAATTCAAATCCAGTCTCAAATACTTAGCTATGTGACTCTGGGCAAGTCACTTAACCAATATCTATTGGAGTTTCTGCATCTGTAAAATGAAGAAAAAATAGTATCTACCCCCTGGGTTGTTTGTTTTTTTAAACCCTTACCTTCCATCTTAGAATTGATACTGCAATTAGTATGACTTCCAAGGCAGAAGAGCAGTAAAGGCTAGGTAATTGGGCTTAAGTGACTTTCCCAGGGTCACATAGCTAGGAAGTGTGTGAGGTCATATCTGAACCTGAGATCACTTGTCTCTAGGCCTGGCTCTCTGTCCATTGGGCTATCTAGATGCCCCTCCTGACTTGTTATATAGATTAAATATTTATAAAACACTGCAAACTTCAAATCAATATTTTAATACTAGCTAATTTTGCTAGTTATCAATGTTAATCTTCCTGTTCAGTTTTTCTAAAGCAAAATTTCTAGAGATCACTGTGGATCTTATGCAGAGCTTGAGCCAAAGTTGTAGGATAATTTTGTTTAAGTGATACATTGATGTAAGCTGTAGCTTCATAAGGCATATCTATTTGCTTTCTAATATTCTGGAGAAATTATAGACTAGTGATGGCAAATCTTTTAGAGATGGAGTGCTGGGACCTGCCCCCACCCTTGACCTTGTGCTATGCCCTTCCCCTCCACCTCACCCATAGTGCCTCACCCATTACCCCACCCAGGGGAGGGAGAAAGTGCTCCCATTGGGCTGCTGGACAGAAGGGTGGGAGATGTGATAAAATGTCATCAGGCACAGTGGAGAGGGGGAGAGGAGCAGCTCCACCTGAGTCCCTCTGCTTTCCTAGTACGGAACTGAGTGGTTGGGGGGAGGGTAGAGGGCAGCCACATGCCCACAGAGAGCACTCTGTGTACCATCTTTGGTACCTGTGCCATAGGTTTGCCATCACTGTTATAGACAGAGTGCAGGATAGAAAAAGGGACTGTATTTGTGGTTTCACGCCCACTATCATGTGAGAGAACTCTGTCTTGGAGAGTTGCCTAGAGCAGTGGTCTCAAATTTGAATAGGAACAGAGATTACTAAACATACATACTAAACATACATAAAAAATTACTAAACATACATAAATTGAGCTAGATCAGTGGTTCTCCACCTTTCTAATGCCGTGACCCTGCAATACAGTTCCTCATGTTGCAGTGACCCCAAACCAAAAAATTATTTTAGTGGCTACTTCAAAACTGTAATTTTGCTACAGTTATGATTCGGAATGTAAATACCTGATATGCATTGTGTATTCTCATTGCTACAAATTGAGAGGTTGAGAACCACTGATCTAGATAATGTTAATATGTGGTTTTCTATGTATTATTAAATTTTATTTAGCTAAATAGTTCTCAATTACATTTTTTAGTCTAGTTTGGGCTGCCCTCAGGAGCATTGTGGGCATGCAGTCTGCTAGTATATATGATACTTCTGGCCTAGAGCACAGAGAGATTTAGAGATTTGCTCAAGATCAAACATCCAGAATCAGAAACAGACTGGTGTCATTGTTATTCAGTCATTTTCAGTTGTATTCAGCTCTTTCTGACAGTTTTCTTGGCAAAGTACTGCAGAAGTTTGCCATTTCCTTCTCTAGCTCATTTTAAAGATGAAGAAACTGAGACAAACAAGATTAAGGAATTTGCCCAGGGTAAGACAGCTAGTCTAAGGATAGATTTGAACACAGGTCTTCCTAGCTGTAGTTCAATCGCTTTATCTATTCCACCACTTAGCTGTCCAATACATGGTTGCTTTTGTTGTTTTCTTTTTCTTTACTAAGTAGACAAAATAAAAAGCTCAGCTTGGAATATTACTTTACCATGAGAAATGATGAATAGGTTAATTTTAATATATTGTTTTTATTTTAATAACAAATTTCCATATAAGTCTTCCAAAGTCATATGATGGAAATTATCTCCCTCCATTCTCCCCCCCTTCCCCCAGCTGACAAGCAGTTCAATCTGGGTTATATATGTATTATCACGCAAAATATGTTTCCATATTATTAATTTTTGTAAGTGAATGATCTTATAGAACCAAAACCTCTAAACATATATCCAAATAACCAAGTGATAAATCATATGTTTTCATCTGCATTCCTGCTCCAACATTCTTTCTCCAGCATTCTTTTTCACAATTGTTCTGAACAGGTTAATTTTTTTGAAACTTGGAAAGACTTACATGAAGTAATGAAGAGTGAAATGACTATGACCAAAAGAACATTACATACAGTTATAGAATTAATATGTGAAGAATTGTGAATGTGTACCTCCAGAGGAAGAACTAATAAACAGAAACCTGAAAGGCAATTAATATATACATATTTTTTGTCAGATGATGCCTCCTATGGCATAGGAAGGTAAGAGAAGGGGGGAGATATCTTGGAAGTATAATGTAACCAACAAACAAGTTAATAAATAATAACAGTAATAAGAGCTCAGCATATTTAGCCTATAGGATTTGGGATAAAGAATTTTTGATGGGAATCTTAAATAGTAGAATAAATTTGGGGCAAGAGGGTGTGGGATGTGTTGGAGGGGATTGTAAAATATCTTTCCCTGTGCCACCTGAAGACAAGAGAATATATTAGAGATCCTGAGACTAACCTCCTCTGAACCCCTATTTTTCTATGCTTCTGATCTTAAAATATTCCAAATGCTCAGCTTGACCTACTTCTTTTTTGCTGTAATGTGGCATTACTGTTCATTTTCCCTCCCTTTAACTAATACTTGTTTTCTTTTAAAAAATGAAAGAGAGCATTGTTCCATTCAGAGAGAACAAACTAACTTGACTCTTCCAGCTATTCTTGTGTGGAAAAGGTAACACTTATGTGGTCATCGACATAAGCCAGCATACTTCGTGCTTTCCTGAAATGCTTTATGTCTTGAAATTTTCAGCAGTGGCTGAAGAAGTAAACATTTGACTTTTTCAGGGCAAGGTGAAGTTAGAGGAATTTTGTACCTTCCTAGAATTCTGGATTTACTATGAAATTAAGCAAAGAATTGAGTTATGTCCAGGCCTGATTTCCCTTCTAATTTTCCCAGCAGTATTTGGGGAGGGAACTGGAGATCTTTATGTCATTATCAGAGTGTACATGGAAGGGGTGTACTGGAGCCAGTTCATACCAGCTTGCAAGATGTAATTGTTATATGTTCAGGGTGAGCATAAGCATTTATACTGCAGATATGGACAAATAATACAAATCACTTCTTGATATATTGTATTATTGAAAAAATGATGGAGAAAATAATAATTCAGGTTAAACTCAAAATTGTATTGTGTGTAAATTTATTTTTTTCTCAGAGAGTTGGTTATTAAGTAGTTGCCAGTGTGGTTTTAGTAGTGATATTTGTGTTGGAGATGGGGCAGGCACATAACCATAAAAACGCTGGAAAAGACTGAAAGGACAAGATACTAAACAAAAATTTCACCTTTTGCATATATTTACTTCCCTTCTTGCTCACTAAAAACATGTATCCTTCCTTGACTAGTATCCATTCTTCCTCTGGTACTGTGAAAGGCAGTGTCAAACCTGGGCACAGGGAAAATCAGAGAGCTGGGATGGAGCAGAGGAGTTGGGGGGAGTTAGAATATTAAGATTCAAATCTTGACTTTTTTTTTTTTTACTAAGCAACTATCTGCCATTGGCAAATCACAACCTCTCTTGACCTACAGATCCCTTATCTGTAAAATGAGTGACTCAGACTAGGTGTGTGCCATAAATATCTGATTTAGTCAGTCAGTTAATAAGCATTTACAAAGAAAAGCAAAAGACATCTCCTACCCTTGAGGAACTCACATTTCAGTGGGGGAAATAATATGGAAAGAACTATGTATAAACAAGCTATGTACAGAATATATAGGAAATAATCAGCACAGGAAAAACACTACAATTTAGAGGGATTGGGAAAGGCTTCCTGTAGATTGTCAACTCCTTCATTTTGTGGAATTCCCTCTCTTCTCTTAGGATACCTCATAGTACCATATATGACAAGTGATCATATAAAAATATGGACTAAGTGAGGGAGAGGCTTTAATTTTTATATCTGATACTACTAAAGTTTAATTTCTTGTTTAAATAAAAATATAAAGGGGGCAGCTGGGTAGCTCAGTAGATTGAGAGCCAGGCCTAGAGATGGGAGGTCCTAGGTTCAAATCTGGCCTCAGACACTTCCCCGCTGTGTGACCCTGGGCAAGTCACTTGACCCCCATTGCCTAGCCCTTACCACTCTTCTGCCTTGGAGCCAATACACAGTATTGACTCCAAGACAGAAGGTAAGGGTTTAAAATATATATATATATATAAAGAGATCTAGCATTTTTTTTTTCTGTGCCCCTGAGGCACTTTGGAGGACACCAGTGTCAATGGATTACACGGATATTGTTGTGAGGGAATAGTGACCTTCAAAGTAGGAGGGAGAAAGGCAAGGAGATGGGAATAAGCAATATAATGCAAAGATGTGCCAGGCACTGTGTAGTATTTTTTTACAATAACTAATTTGATTTTCCAATAACTCATGTGAGGTAAGTGCTGTTATTATCTCCATTTTACATTTGAGGACACTGAGGCAAAGAGAGATCAAGCAAGTCACAGAGCACTTAGTAAGTGACTGAGGCCAAATTCAAACTCAAAATTTTCTTGATTTCAAGTTCAGAGTTCTATCCATTTGACCCCTGACACGTATGTGTGTGTATATGTACATGCATATACTACATGTATGCACACACATATAAATACATGCATGCATGTATATGTGATTGTATGTAAAATATTTATATACACACACACACAGAGGGAGGAGAGAAGCAAGCATGTGAAAGCTGTTTACTTGATATATAACGAGTAGGGTCATCATCCCTTTCTCTATCTGCTATTAGGTTATTTTCTTTATTCATTAGCATCCCAGATTCAAAGACAATCGAGGAACATGTTTTGATATTTCCTTCTTAATAAAATGGAAGCAACTTTTTAATTAGCTTGGAATCCTACACTGGTTTATTAAATATTATTTATTAAACTGGAAACTTTTCCCCCATGAAATTGTGCTCATTTTCACCCTCCTTTCCTCTTCCTCTTTATATCTCTATATAGCTATAATATGGGTATTTATATATGTTTATGTGTATATATATATATACATATATATATACCCACAAATATCTTAAGCTTAAACATCAAAGTTATTGACTATATACTTTATAAACAGTATAGCAAACAATAAAACATTTTTTTGAGGATGTATCATCCATGAGAGATCACAACCAGAGTCAAATCTGTCACTGTTGCTGTTGGCTTTTCAGTTCTGGAAACAGTGCAATCTTTCAGGTCTTTCAGGTTACCAGTTAAAGTCTCCTCACTGTACCTCAGTCCCCAAACCTGTTGGAATGAGACTCTCTTGCCAGTGGGATTTGAAATTGGGGTTCCATCAAAAATTCACTTTATGAATGAAATCCACATCCAGAGAAAGAACTGTGGGAGTAGAAGTGCAGAAGAGAAACATATGATTGATCATGGTTAGATGGAGATATGATTGGGGATGTAGACTTTGAATGATTACTCTAATGCAAATATTAATGATATGGAAATAGGTCTTGAACAATGATAAAAGTAAAACCCAGTGGAATTGTTGGTTTGGGGAGGGGGGAGGGAAGAAGGGAAGAATCATGGAATAATGGAAAAATATTCTAAATTAATTGATTAAATGAAAAAATGAAAAAATAATTCTTGTGTTTCTTCACAAAATAAGGGGTAAGGTGAGTTCTCTCAGGAGATAAGTTCTCTTAGTCTTTTTTCTCTGTTTTGCCCTCATCTTTCTTTATCCATTACAAATAACAGACTCTTCAGAATTACAGTTAAAGTTTGCCTCCTCATTGATTCCTCATAGAACAGCAGTTAAACTGTACTTGTTTGTAATTCTATTGCCTTTTCATTTCTGGGCTTCTTTTAGGAGGTAACTGACATATTCTTGCTATTTTCTCTTTAACTTTTGTTTCTAGTAGGTCTGACCAGTTCTCATTTATAATGTCTTGAAATATAGCCATTTTATGGTTGAAGTTTTCAGGTAAATCTGATGACCCTGAGGTTATATAATTCATTAACAAATGATAGTGGCTAACTGGCTAAATGATACTGGCAAATGATACTGAAAAAGAAAGCGAATTTACATTGCTAACACAGAATATTGAAATGTTATGCTTAGGAATTGTAAACACTCCACTCTCCTAATATATTTTAGATGACTGCTTCTGTTTGGGGAAGTTAATTACAAAAACTTGTTTTTTTCTATTACTATTAGTTTTTATTTGTGTATGGTAGATCTTTCAGTTGGTATTTTACTGCCTTTCATTAAAAAAGAATTCTGGAGAAGAATATAAGGGGATTTGAGGGACATGTGTTAGGTGGCAGAGAGTATAGTAAAAGCTAGCCAGATGCTTTTATTTTGGTCTGTTGTTCAATAGAAGAAGCAGGTCTATAAAAGAGAAAGAAGGTAGACTATTTTTATATTATGAGTGAGAAATAACATGTTTAAGGACATAGCTAATTTTCAGTTGATCTATATCAATGAGTAGCATCAAAGTGGCAGATAATGCTAAAAAACTGAATTAAAAAATGTCAAATATGGTAGTTCATTTCTAATAAAAGAAGTCCAAAGATATTGCTTTGAAATATATTGGAAAAAGTGAAAGGTTGTTCAGTAATTTCATCAGGACCATCATATATTGTTTAATAAATGCTTTTCTCTGCCATCACCCCTTTCCCTGCCCCACTATCCAATCCATGTTTAGATGGGTATAAGGAACTCTGAGTGAATAAATTCTCTCTTACCAATTCAGGTTGGCACTTAAGTGCTCTGCAACTTCTCATTTTAGAAAGTTGCCTGGGGGTTCTGAGAGGTTAAATATTTGAATCAGATGTCACAGCCAGTATGCATCAGAGGCAGGACATAAACCTAGGTTTTCCAGATTCTGTGGAATTGAATCCTTATTCTCCATTCAGCTTTTTTTCATGTGAACCTTTAGCTTTCATCTCCAAATACTGAGTATCAGATTCAGCAGAGGTGATCTCTGGAAAATTCCATAGAGGAGACTGTGGCAAAGTATTTAATTTCAAAGGACCTTAGTTCAAGGATGCAAGCTATATAAAAAGTAAGTAGAAAATCCAGATGTCAACAAAACAAGTAATTGGGGGGAAAGTATTGTCAATATAATTTTAAGCAATACTATCTTTCCCCCATTTTAAAAAATCAAATACACACTATTTGAATGATAAAGAAATAATCTTATTCATTTAGAATTTGAAAGATTTCTGAAAGGATATGTTTTCTTCTTTTAATTTTGGTGACAATTATTGAGAGAGGTTCATTGCTACAACCTTATTTTGGACTATTGTTAATGCTAGACCAGATCTAGTCAAGATCTATTGAAGGAATTCATTGCAAACTTTACAAAAAAACCAATTCTACTTTCTGTGATTTAAGAGTTCCCTAAAACTGAAAAGTTGGGGCAGATGGCATAGTTCTTCAACATAAATAGCAAAACCTTCAAAAGATGTTGACTTTGCAAAATGTAAGTCTCTGAACAAATGAGAGAGATCATGATGGTAAGAAGCAAATTTTTTTGATACTCCTACCCAATCATCAAATGTCTTAATCTTCAATGAAGCAGAAGGGAAAAGGATTCTATATCACAGTGATGGTGAACCTTTTAGGGGGAAGGCAATGTGAGAAATGTCTTCAGGCATGTGTGGAGAGGGGTGGGGAGCAGCCCAGCTGTGTATCCCTCTGGCTTTCTACTAATGAACTCTAGCAAACTCTGTGCTGGGGTGATGGTGCACATGCTCACAGAGGGGGCTCTGAGTGTCCCCCTCTGGCATGTGTGCCATAGATTCACCACCATGGCTATAGCATGTCCTTGCCATAGCATACTTTATTCAGGGTATCTGCAGTTCTGCCTGGTTTTAACTCCATGGCACAGGAAGCCCCTCCCAGGAAAATCTCATCACTTCTAATCTCATCACCATGCTTCTAATTCAAGCCCTGAATACCATCTCTCTCAGTCTCTTCTCTCTCCAGATTGGAAGGTTGGAGAGTAAAGTACTGAACTCCTAAAGCTCCCCCCACCCCCCGCCTTTTTTTAAATAGAGGGCAGAAATTGGACTTGCCTGGTTTCAACTCCGTAGAACAATGTTACCCCCTTCCCCTGCTACCTCCTTTTCCCTTACTTCCAGCTTCTAGTTTTTATAGTTCTAGCAGGTTAGATGGAATCTAGCACTCTTACCCCTATAGCTTTTCTTCTTTTTACATATTCTTTGTACAAAGGATAAACAAGGATATGATGAATTAGTAATAAATAAGGATATAAATTTGATACCATAGATATGCCTGAGTTTTGAAAGGGGATAATTTATGACTAGAATATAAGTATGGCAGAACATCCCTTATTCAAAAGAAATAGACAAGGTAAAAGTTTTAAAATGTAATATGTAGGCATTCAAATTCAGGAACTTTGGAAAGGGGAGATCTATGGACATCAGTGGAAAGATGAATAGACAGATATGCTTAACTCTTTTGCCCAAAAGGAGAAAGTAGATGATGAGTATGGAAAGCAGATCACAAATCTGAAACAAAAGAAAATGTAGTCATATTAGGACATTGACTAACCTGCTAGAATTATAATTTAATTCTTTGAAATAAAAGAAATAATAAGAGAAACTTTGAGATTGAATTTTATGCAACAAAGAAGAGCTGATAGATAAAATACAAATAATGACAACCTTGAGAGAAAGTAATGAATCTTAGTTTTTCAGATATATAAAGGGAGAAGGAATTAGGAATAATCTATGAATCTGGATGGAAGATCAAGTCTCAAAGAAATCAAATGGATCCTATGAGCCTAAAATTATTTTAAACATTTTGTTGATATATTTTGTTTTTATTCTTCTCCCTCAGAATGTATTCTCCCTTCTACTACCCAGTGGTTCACCTCCCCTTTTCTAACATTAGAATTATATAAAAAAGAAAAAAAAATCTAGCTCAGTGGAACTACTCAACACATGAACTGAAGTCTTTTCATTTAAAGACTAGTTTCTTTTTCATTATAATTGCAAATCAATCATTTAAGTAGGATTTCTTTTTTTGGTTATTTCCTCTTACATTGTGGTAATCATCCAGTATATTATTTTCTTTGTTCTACTTATATCACTATACAATAGTTCATTATGTTTTGATGATTCCTTGAATTCTTCATATTCACAATTTCATATCATATTATAATAACATTCCATTATATTAATATACCATCTTTTAAGCTAGTCCTCAGTCACTGACTATGACTTAAAATTCTATGGAGGAAGTCATTTCAAAAGAGAAACTAGAGACTCTCTAGAACAAAATTCTGATGGCATGGCTACAAAGTGAATGAAGAAAAGGAGATAGTTATCTAAAAGGACTGATATAGATGACAAGAAATATATCCACCTTAGATTTTTTCGAGAGGAATTTTGAGAGGATGAAAGGAAAGTCTTAAGTAAAAAATTAAAAATAGCATCATGTTCACCTAGAAGAGTAGTGTTGAGTCCAAAATCTCAATATGAACTAAGGCTAATAGTGAATTCTAAGAACAATAGCAACAACAAAAACATTTTTAAAAAGTTTTTCAGGCAATAACAACAAAAAGACCAAAGAAAAAATAAAACTAGAACCTGGAGTGACTGACTAGATCAGTGTTAACAACTGGAGAAAAGTAGTACTTATCATTGTTGTTCAGTCATTTTCAATCATATCATATAATTACTCTTTGTAATCCCATTTGGAGTTTTCTTGGCAAAGATTTTGGAGCAATTTGCTATTTCCTTTTTCAGCTCATTTTTTACAGATGAGGAACTGAGGCAGGGTTTAATGTGGCCCAGGGCCACACAGGTAGTAAGTATCTGAGGCTGGATTTGAAATCAGGACTTCCTGGCTCCAGGCCTGGCACTCTGTCCACTGTGCCACCTACTTGCTAGTCAACTCTTATATTCTGTTTTCAGTACCCAGAAAAATGATCTTCTATGGGAAAGAAGCATAGAGGGAAAATGTTTCAAGGGAGAATTCAAAACCAAGATAAGTGACAAAAAGTTAAGAATCTCTTATCTGCCATCAATGAGTTCATTTCACCAAGGGTACAAGAATTATATCCCCGAGTCTTAAAGAACTTGTGGATTCTATTGCTAAACTACTATTGATTACTGGGAATCTGAGAATGAGAAATATTGCAGGACTAGAGATGGGCAAATACTGTTTCAAGTTTTAAAAAAAGAGAAGAGCAAAAGTCTTCATAAATTGTAAATAAGGCAGTTTTGATGCCTGTTAGAATTCTGTAACATCTAAAAAGTTGTTTGGCTTGTGAATATGTCAAAAGGGAGGTTTGGTCATGTCAGACTACATTTTCTCTTTTGACGGGTAAATAAGAAGAACGTTGTAGACATTATACAGCCAAATTTCATTTAAGTGGTTGACAAAGTCTCTCATCATATTTGACGTCTTCTCGAGTTGGGCACTCTCTTATAGTTTAGGCTGATGTATTACTCCCTCTACTGTACAAACTGAGCTACTTTCTGTTCTCCCATAGTGTCCTATTTTTGACTGCTTCTATACTTGACACAATTCTCTATGTCCAAAATATCATTCTTCCTCGTCTTCATCTGTTATGAATTCCTTCCTATCCATCCTTTAAGGTCCAACTTGGATGCTGCCTCCTCCCCAAAACCTTCCCTGGTGCCTTCTCAGACATTGTCTAGCTTTGCTCTGTGACTTCATTGGGCTCGCCATGTAATATTCCAGTCAGTGTTTTTGATTTTTTTCTTATGCGATAACCAATTATATGCTATAATCTATAAGAGGATAGGGACATGTAATGCAATATTGGTGCCTGATTGATATTTAGCTATATAAAATATTTGTGTGTGTGTGTGTGTGTGTGTGTGTGTGTGTGTGTGTGTGTGCTTTTTGCTTGTAGCTTTTTTCTGCTTTTTCCTATATTCTTGGTCATTTCAGAAGGTTGAGGTTGATGGGGCTCTTATTACCAGACAAGTAGAATGTTTTAATTGTCGTGTTTGTCTGCAAGTGTACACTTCTTGTAAGATTCACCATTCTTGAGCATGGTCTAATAGAGATATCTTAATTAACCTGAAAAATTAAAGTCATACATTGAACATCAACAACTGTTAAGATTTGATCATCATGACATCAAGATTTCATAGTTTCAAATGTATAAATTTGAGGTCCTCCATCCAGGACTTCAGTAGGTGCTTAGCACAGTGCCTGGCATATAGCAAATGTTGAATAAATACTTGTTCACTTGATTTGTAGTTTACCTTTTTTTTTTTTGACCATCACTAATTTTTTAAATTGACCTAAAAAGTTTTACTTCCCTAAATGTTATTTCTTTTATGATACTGTTTCAAGTTTCAAAAAAGAGATGAGGGTTTGCCCTCATATATATATATATATATATATATATATATATATATATATATATATATATATGTCTTCAAACTATATATGAGGCAGTTATGATTTTGGTAAGAATTCTATAATATCTAAGAAGATGTTTGGTTTATAAGTATGTCAAAAGAGACATTTGATCATGCCAGATTACATTTTCTCTTTTGACAGATGGATAAGGAGAATATTGTTGACATCGTACATCCAAATTTTAGTAAAGCGGGTGACAAAATCTGGAAGTTTGAAAAATAAGCTTTATTTAAAAAAAAAATCCACAACTATGAACATATGACCAGATCATCTTGAAGGTATTCTTCAGATTAGGAAGGTCATATTTTAATATTGCTATTTTATAGTATATCAATATTACAACAACTATTTAAAGGTTAGTTTGTATTCTTGTGAGTGTTGTGGCCTTTTTGAGTGAAGTTTATGTTTCCATCCTTTTAAAAGTCCAACAATTATTTCTAAAGGGTTCAATATTAGAGAACAGAGATCAGGGAGTCAGCAGTAGAATTATAAAGGGAGGATACTTGAATGAGTGAATGAAAAAGCTTTTATGAAGTATTACTATGTTCAGAGCGCTGTGTTAAATGATGGGCATACAAATTGAAAAGGAAGACAATTCTTTCTCTCAAGGAATTCCCATTCTAAAAGGAAAGACCCCACACACATACAGAAAATTTCAATTGTAAGTCAGATTGAAAAGTCCCATGGGCTTTAAGGTACAGTGGCAAGGCAGAGAGTAATGCATATTCATTCATTATTCCCATAATCCAATCTTATAGATTTCTGATATTGAATAGATAGAGAATCCTTATGATTTTCTTTCCTGGATCTTGGGTAACTATGGCTGTAGCAATTCTTGAACTCTTCAGCTTCAAAGGAGTTGTTTCAATTAATGGCTCTGAGTGGTTGGTTGGAAATTCTGGTATTCTCATGGTTCTTGGGTTCAAGGTCTTTGGCTATCTCCATTAGGATCTTTGTTGAGGTAGTGGTGGTGATTTGACTTGCCTAGCATTGGTTGACAGAGAGCTGATAATGACATTCATGGCTATGAAGTTAGGAGCTAAAATGTCATCTTTGCTTGAATTTTAAAATGTTCTCTGAATTAGTTTCCTTGATAATCTATTTCCCCATGATTGTGGATCTCTTAGATTTGTATTCTGATTATTCTCTTAATCTCACAAGTAAGTAGAAATCTAAACGTTTTAAATCTATGATCATGATGTGATAAATAAAATGTTAGTCATGCAGTCATTAATACTTGGATTTATATCCCACTTCTAACATGATCTGTAATTACACTACCATTTTAACTCTCTATTAACTGAACTTTCTAGTTCCTTCCAACTTATTGTTTCTGTTCATGGAACCACCATTCTTCCAGATGGTCATGTTTGCCCTATAGGAGCAGTCATATATTACACTTTCCCTCACCTACCCACCTAAATATTCAATCAATTGCTAAATAGTGATGATTCTTCCCTCTACAACATCTTTCACACACTCCGCCATAATTCAGTGAGTCATTAAATATCTCTAAGTATTAATTTCCTAATTTGAAAAAGAGGGATAATAATACCTGTAGTAGCTTTCTCATAGGGGTGATTTACAGCTCAAATATATGTATAAAGTGATTTACAAAAACATAAAACAATCTATCATTGTCAGTTATTATTTCTTCATACCATGACTTTCTCATTGGTTACACCCAAATATCAGATGATATAATCACCTCTTCTTTTACAAAACATCTACTATTTCATATCTTTGCCTTTGTATAATATATTTCTTGCCTTGAAGAAACAGGTAAAATGGGACATTATTGATATTTTCCAGTTATTGTATAGGGTGTCCCAAACCTCATAGTGCAATTTAAGATTTCATAATCTAAAAAGTGCATTAAGACTTTTGGGACACTTTGTATGCAATACAGGTGACATTTATGGAGTGTTCCTCCACATGTTCCTACATGTGAACCTTGCAAAACATGGCAAATATATTAATCTTATTTCATAAGCAAAGAAAAGATTGAGAGTTTAAATGACCTGCTCAGTATTAATGTTATTAACTTTATAAGCTATGATTAGAATTTGACTCTTCTAACTCCCAGTCCAGTAGTGTTTCCATTATACACGGAAAAAGAATGAATTGGTAAGCCAGTAACAATATTACCTCTTCATGTGTTCTTACTTGTTGAGAAACCATGAGACTCATATTGTATCAGTACCTTTGGCTTCTGGATTCAGCATGAATAGAATAGAGGAAACTATGCCTTTAGGCCTAAAGAGAAAGATAAAGAAGTTTAGTTTAGTAGGATTTTTTTAAGCACCATGGAATTGGTGCCAAAGGCCTGGATTTAGACCAAAAAATGAGTAGTTGGATCAGCTTATTATAAATGAAGCAGTTGGATCTGAAGACAATCTGGCCTTAACATTTGTTCCCTCAGTGACTGCCAAGAGTAATTGGGCTTATTCGATGGGTTGTACAAATGTCCCTTCCTCCATCTCTACTCCATCTGTAATCTCTTCCATCTCCACTTCAAAGCTACTACAGTCCATCCAAAGCTATATACGTAGTGCAGAGATGCACCTTTCCTAAAGTGACAATGTTGTATTTGCCAAATTTGGTCAAAGGAAATCTTATTAGTTATACTTCCCCAGTACACAAAGTAATAATTGAAGTGGTAAGAAACATGACCCACCCTTCCTATCTACCAGTACCAGCTTTGAGGGCAAGGGGAAAAAAGACAAATGGAAGAGTAGAATCAAAGTCACCAGAAAAATTAGAAGGCTTTGTGGACCCATGGTCCTCTACCGTAAGAACATAGGAGGAAAATTTGTTTTGATTCATGGAATTCAGTCTTCAGCCAAGTTGACTGGCATGCTTTTATTGAACATATTGAAGATTATCTGCATTTCAATTTTGATCAAGAAGTTCCAGCCAACATTTTCCTGTCTTCCATTATGTAGAGCCTTATTTGGCATAAACACAGTGGACGTTCATCTTGTCCTTTCTTTTTTCTCTAAATGCTGTTCATCATACAAATAATAGTACCTTATATCCACATGTAAATAAATGTCACTATTTCAAAAATTTCTCATTCATATTCACAACATCACTTTTTAACTAGGTAGGGATTCTTGTGGAGGATTCATGAGTTATGTGATACATAACCAAGCCTACTGATTCTAAATTTGATTCAACACTAATTAAGCATCAATTAAGTGTAAGATACTTTTAACGGGGCTGGAGATAAGAGACAAGAATAAAATAGTCCTTGTCCTCAAGGAATTTATGTCCTATTAGGACAAGGATGTGTGTACAACATATATAGAGAAGTAAAGATAAGGTAATTTGAGGAAAGAGAGAACATTGATAACTAGAAGGATCAGGAAAGGCTACTTTGCAGGAGGGTAGCACCTGAATTTTAATGTCAGGAATCTGAAAAGCCAGAATAAGGAATTATATCCTAGTCAATGGGGACAACTTGAGTGAATGCAAGGAAATAGGATAACTAGTTAGTCCAGTTTGGCTGCAATAGAAAGTATGTGAAGGACAGTAATGTGAAATAGGGCTGAAAGGCTAGGCTTGAACCAAACTGTAAAAGGGCATAAGCACAAGTCTGAGGAGGTTAACCTAGAGGCTGTGGGAAGTCTTTAAAGGTTTTCAGAGTAGAAAGTAATAGTGAGAGCCACACTTTAGGAAGACTATTTTGACAGCTATATGAAAGATGAGTTGGAGAGCTGAGATCAATTTGGAACCTAATAAAATTGTTTTGGTGGTAATGAGGAACTGAGTTATGATACTGGCAATGTAAGTGGAGATGATGTATACAAGAAATGTTCTGGAGGTAGAATTGCCAGAATCTGACAAATGACTGGATAAAGGAAGTAATCATGAGGGAAGACTCTAAGATAGCTCTGAAATGATGAACCTAGTAACTAGAAGATTGGTGATATATTATATAGAAAAAGAGAAGCTTGTCTGCAAGAGAGGTAAGTTTAGGAAACAATGTGACAAGAGAGTTTTGGTTATGTTGAGTTTGAATGGTCAGTAGGACATTCAAGTGGAGATGTCCAGCAGTCAGATGTGGTCATTGGAAATGGAAATGGAGTTGAAAGTAATCATAGTTTCACTTAGAGATGATTATTGAACCAATGAGAATGATGAGCTCATCACATGAAAGCCCACAAAAAGGGTAGAATAGGATCTCCAAAAAAAGAGCTTCCAGTATTGGCAGGAGAAATAATGGGGAAATGACTCATCCAACAAAAGGACATGAGAAGCAATGGCTAGGTAGGGTAGGAACGAGTATTCAAGAAGAGAAAGTGGGGAATAGTAGAACACTAGAAAGTCAAGAAGGATAAGGATTAAGAAAAAGCCATTGAATTTAGTAACTAAGAAATAATTGGTAACCTTGAAGAGAGAAATTTCAGTAAGGTTAGAAACTAGATTACAAGGAATTACAAAGTGAGTAAGGGGTAAAAAAGCTAGGACAAGTGTCTATATGAGTAAAGAGGCTGGGGATGGAGAAAGAGAATATACAATGTGATAGTATAAGGAATATTTGATTCTTCCTCATAACCCAGTTTGTGTGATACATAGGGAGGGGGAAGGATATGAAAGGAGGAGGAACATTCAGCAACAGAGGGGAGCTAGGAATGACATCTTTTCTGGAGAGAGTTGGGTTTTTATAAGTATG
Source organism: Monodelphis domestica (assembly GCF_027887165.1). Taxonomy (NCBI): domain Eukaryota; kingdom Metazoa; phylum Chordata; class Mammalia; order Didelphimorphia; family Didelphidae; genus Monodelphis; species Monodelphis domestica. The sequence goes on along the minus strand of NC_077229.1, from coordinate 303,638,664 downwards.
AGATAATGGAAGAATATGAGACAATGATCAAGAAAATAGGGAAATTTGTTAATGGGTCAGCCAACAGAGAAGGATAGGGATTGAGTAAGGATAGAAGGGGACAAGTTTGAGGAGAAAGAAGGGAAAAAGTGATTGTAATTTTATGAAAGGTTCTCGATCACTAAGATGTACAGAGAAAAAAAGGTGTGGATTTTCTAACCTAGAATAGGAAAGGTGATCACAGTCCTCAGTCTTTCGGAAGAAAGGATGGTAGGGCTCATGGTAATGAAGGCTATTAGGAAGTTCATGTAATAGAAGAGGTCATTGATCCCAGGAATTCCACTCATGTCTTACTCTTTACTATGGTTCTTGTTAAGGATCCAGGCTAGAACAACAGTGGCAAATGGCAATAGAATTGAGGTGGTCTTTATCCTGTTAGGCTGTACACTCATAGGCCCCCAGGTTGTACACTCATAGGCCCCCACTGGTGGCTCATTGGATCCTGAGGTCTCCAACAGATTCATAGATATATTTTGGGCTGTTTGCTCTGGTTGTAAATATTTCAGGTTACATTTTTACACTTTGACTACTTTGTCTACATCTTTGTCTTCCAAGTAGGAACTTTCACAATCTGTAATAGTTTATGGATTTCTCATGTTATCATTATTCCAATAAAGTGCTTCACAGAAAACTAGAGCATTTTCTATTAGGTGAAATGGAAATTGACTTTGAGATAACCTCCCTCCATAGATCCAGCAGGCTGGCATAATAAGCTTTTTCTGTTTGCCAAGTTGTTGAATTGATACCATTTTTGTTCAAGGATTCTGCTTCCTAATTTTTTTGTTTTCAATTTTTTTTCTTATAGAATTTGTTAAAGGCAACTGAAGATCTGAAATCTGGATTAATTATAGAACGAAGAACAAACTGTATCTGAAATTTCAGATTTGTAAAGAGTTGTCAACAGCCATATATTAACAACTGCTGGGGACAGAGGAAACCTAGAGGTAAGGAGATGTAAAAATGACTCTGGTCCAAGTATATGTGCACTTAAAATGAAATGCACTATAATGGTGATTATCTAAATGTTTTTTTTTAAAGATATTAAATTCTCTCTCATAATCAGAGCAAACAATAACATACATTGAAAAGAGCTGGTGCTGCTTTGTAATGAAATTCTACATAAGTTCATTTGTTCCTTTTTGAAAAAACCCTTACCTTCTGTATTAGAAATACTACTAAGTATTGTTTACAAGGCAGAAGAACTGTTAAGAGTCAGGCAATTAGGACTAAGTGACTTGTCCAGGGTCTCACAGCTAGGAAGTATCTGAATTTGGATTTGGACCCAGGTTCTTCTGACTCCAGGCCTGGCTCTCTATTCACTGAGACACCTAGCTACCCCATTATTATTATTATTATTATTTGCTGTGAACTTTGACATTTCATTTTTTGACTGACCCAAAATATTTAGAAGTAGAGAGAAAGCTTAGCTTCTAAAATGTGATCGCTTACTTGTCTTTTTTGAGAGATTACAGTAAGGAATAGGTTGTAGTAGTAGAACCCTTTAAAATGCTTCATATCACTAGTTGCCTTCTGCCACTATTTCCTCCTATATTTCTATCTCACATGAAGAGGTGGCAACTTTTCCATGAAACTTTCCACTGGAGGATGTCCTACACTCATGATCAATGCAAGTATCCAATAATCATTTACTAAAGAGTACAAGAGTACAATTCATGATTCAAAATATTTAGGGTTAAGATAAATTGCAAAAAGAGTCCTAAATTACTCAGTGAGGCTCATTTAATTCTGTTCCAAATCTCCAAGCTCTTTTTGCCATGCATATCCTCAAACTGGACTGTGATCTTTGGGGACCTGGGTTGTTTCTCTTCTCCACTATCTCCAAAGTTGAGCTTAGCTTTCCTTCAATTCCCTACAACCGAAGAAACAAAATCTTTTTTCCTTTCTTCATGATGTTTTGGCTTTAATTCAAAATTTATCCATATAACCAAATGGCCCTCAACTTGGCTGGCATTTCCCAGAACTATGTTCACAGGAAATACCTGGTCTTTCTCTTGGCTATTAACACTCAGCACTTCACTCAGTTTCCCCACACTGCTCTTTCTCTTCTGACTCCTAGATTTTGAGGTGACTTGTAGTATGGCGTTTCCAGTAATAAGGAAGGTAGGAATGGGTGGGGGAAGTGGGAGACTGGAGGAGAGTGTGTAGGGTGAAAGATAATGAGTTCAGTTTGGGGGATGTTGAGTTTAAAACATCTACTGAATATTTAATTCTAAATGTCTGAAAGCTAGTTGGAGATATGAGACTGGACCTTAGAACAGGATGGGTAGATTTGAGAATCATCAGGCTTGTGAAGATTGGTTTTAGCTCTCCCCTTGGAGATCTCATTAGCTCCCATGGATTTCATTACCATCTCTATGCTGAAGATTCTCAAATTTACCTAGTCTGCTTCAAACTGCCTGCATATCTCCAATCTCTCATTTCCACCCGCCCTTCAGACATCTTGAACTGGATATGTAGTAGACATATTAAATGCAACATGTCCGAAACTGAACTCATTACCTTGCCCCCTAAACTCCATTCCTGCTTCCTACCTTTATACTATTACTGTAAGGGGCAACACCATTTCCTCAGTCTCTAAATTAAGGAGTCACCCTGAATTTCTCACTCCCCATATCCAATCTATTGTCAAGGTCTGGCAATTTTGCCTTTGCAACATCTCTCCTATATGCCCTCTTCTCTCTTCTGAACTATCTCTATGCTGGTTCATGCCCTCATGACAGACACTTGGATTATACAATAGCCTGTTGATGGATAGGTGTGCCTCAAGGCTCTCACTACTACAATCCATTGTCCATTCAGTCATCAAAGCAATTTTACTAAAGTACAGGATGGATTATGTCACTCCCCTACTTGGTAAATTCCATTGTTCATTTTCTTTCCAAGATCCAATACAAAAGGCTCTGGCATTCAAAGCCTTTATATCCTAGTCCCACTCCTACCTTTCCATTCTTAAACCTTGTTCCTCTACATTCTACTCTTTGATCCAGTGATACTGGTCAACTGGCTGCTCCTTGAACAAGACTATCTTTAACTTTGGACATTTTATCTGGGCTGCCCTTTTCCCCCACCCCCATGCCTGGAATGCTTTACTTCCTCTCATCCAACTACTAATCTCCTTGGCTTAAGTCCCAACTAAAATTCTACTTTCCTAATCCCTCCTAATTCCCAGGCCTTCACTGTTTTAATTATTTCCTATTTATTCTTTATATAATTCGTTTATATTTGTTTGCATGTTATTTCCTGGTACCCCAACATAAACACAATTAGATTATAAGCTCTTTGAGGGTAGGGACTGCCTTTTGCCTCTTTTTGTATCTTCAGTGCTTAGCAGAGTGCCTGGCACATAGTGAGGAAAAATGTTGACTTATTGATCGATGCTCTCACTCATGTTGTAATGCCAAGAAAAGTACACCTTAAACACCATTTTTTAACACTTCTGTGTCAATAGATCTTTTCAAGGTAAACCTGGGTCAGTTTTTTTAGATGTTTTATCTGTTGAGTGCTCTATATTTTGTAATGAAAACATTTCATGTTTTAAATTTGATGTAGTTTAATATTGAATATTCACCCATATTCTGATCAAGGATACATGTAATACCCAGTGGAGTTGTGCATGGGCTACAGGAAAGGTGGGGTTAGGGGATGGAGGGGTAGAATATGATTCTTGTAACCAAAGATAATGTTCTAAATTGACTAAATAAAATCAAATAAATTTTTTAAAATCCCCCATAATAGGCATAGGAAACCATTAAAATGGGTCAAAAAAAGAATGTGTTCTGAAATTTCATGAAGTGTTGCTTGTCAACAACTACTTTTAAAACAAGGTTGCTTGATTTTAAGAGACCCTCAAAGCATGAAACCCAAGAAAGGACTTTTGACAAACCTAAAATTACCCTGCTTGTTACCTTAGAGCTTTCTACTACCATAGTCTCAGTGAATTTGAAGAATCAGTAGCTGCTTCCAGGAAATGACTTGCTTCTAATTCAGTCCAAAATAATGTAGTTGGTGTGATGGAAGGAATTACCTTACCACCTAGTCAAATGTCATACTTGTAGAAAGGGAGAGACATCAAAGATTGGAGATGACCTGGACTGATTCTTCTGCCAAAGACCAGAGGGTTGTTGTTTTTCTTTTTCTTTTTTTTAGTATAAGTGTGGAAGGAATCATTTCAACCATCTCTAGATAACAAAAAATTGGCATTTTTGTAGTTCTTTGCATTCATTCCGATCCATGATATCAGCTATTTCCCTTTATTTTAATGGTGCATCTGAAAAATCATTCTGATTCGTCAAACATGTAGTAGGTAACTTTTTTCCAAAGTTCATGTCTGATCCTCTATGATTTCAATGTCTTATTCAGCTTTGTACTTGATCCTATGGAAAGTTTTTGTGTTCTGTGACAAAGGTTAAAAATGTAAATGAATATAATCTCATTATATAATAGTTTTTTCCCTCCAATATCAGATTATCAAATCTCTATGAGGTTCATGGTGGGTGGTACTAACCTTTGGAATATGAGATTAGTGGTTTTAAATGCCAAGATACCAAATTACCTCTTTTACTTTTTACAAGTGGTGGCTAATAATGCATTTTCCTTTGAGTTGCTATTCAAACAAAAGTTGCTTAATTTGTGATTTTTGGACTATAATTTAGAGAATATAGAATTTTTCACTTAGAATATTTTGCACAGAGGTGAAGAATTTTACCCTGATGTTTGCTGTCATTTGGGATGAATAAAAATTTGGAACAAAATGAATTCAGATCAGATGACTAACAGAGAGAAGCATGGAAACTCCTAACTACTGAAGGATTGAAAAGATTTTCATAAGTGTTTCCACTGCCGTTTTCTTTCCTTGCTTTAAAAAAGCATTTTAATTTTTTAAATTTTTATTTACGTATCTTTCCATGTTTACACGATTCATGTTCTTTTCCTCCTCATTCCCCTCCCTCCTCCCAGAGCCGATGAGCAATTCTGCTGGGTTAGACATAAAAAGCATTTTTAAAGTGTGTTCCCCTGACCATTCAGAATGAAGATGGCTAAAGCTAACCTTGTCATTTACTTGATAGAACACTAGGTGGCAAAGTTCTAGGAAGAAACAAAACTTCACACATCATTTTTTATTTTGGTCCTTGGTCCCTAGGCCAGCTATTGTTTTGGCCTTTTAAATTTTATATTGTCAAATGAAACTAGGCTTCCTCTTTTTAAATGATAGCTTTGTTGCAACTTTGGCGAGGTAGTCCAGTAAAAAATATTTAGCAATTTTTTCTTTGAGACTCAATGCACTTTTTGTTTATTTTTTAGTGGCTTCTAGTCTTTATGAGTAAGCAGCCTCACATCACATAATACATATCAGCGTCTCATGGGGTCACTAAAGGAAGGAGGAAGTAAAATATAACTCCAAACCCTATAAGTAACCATGAATTCATTCCTATAGGTCCTGAAAGACACAGTCCTTCTAAAACTCATGACTAAGGAAAGCCAGGCATAGTCTGACATCTACCACATTTGCAGAGAGCAGGAATCAAAGAGGTCAGAGGAGGGATAGCTGGGGTCTTGAGCATGTAGGGAAAATCAACTCAAGAATTCTGAAGACACAAAGAGAAACAATTTCAATGAAATGGGGAAAACAGGAGTTGTCTGAGCAGACTGATGTGGATGCTCAAGAAATTCGCCCAAATTGAATTTTTTAAGGATTTGTAAAGAAAACAGAAACAAGGGAAGAGGGGCAGCTAAGTGGCACAATGGATAGAATACCAGGAGAATCTGGATTCAAAACCGGTCTCAGATAAGTCCTAGCTGGGTTATCCTGGGCAAGTCACCTACCCACTTTTGCCTTGTCTTCGCACTTCTGACTTGGAGTTGTTATTAACGCAGAAAGTAAGGCTTTAAAAAAGAAAAAGAAACAAGGATAGAGAAGTGATAAGAACAATGTCACAGACCTGCAGAAAGTACTGTTAGGTATGTTAAATCTCAAAAAGCTGAGGCTGATGAAGAAAGCTAAAAATGATCATTTAAAAGAGTTGTTATATAAAGAGAAAGAAAGATCAAAGAAAGGCTAGGAGCAATTGGGGTATTTTCTGGATGGAATGATGACAAGCACTGAGACAAAAGAAAGCAGAGTGCCTTCATTCTTATTACGCTCTTCTTTTCTTTGCCAAGGAGAATGACTTTTGGACAGGACAGTACAGAACACGGTATTGGCAATACCCAAGACAAGTAATGAGTTAGTGAGAAAGTACTTAGTTGAAGCATGATCAGTCAACTAGTAAACAATTAGTAAGTTTCTACTACATCACAGGGACTGTGTGAAGTGCTTTGGATATGAAGACAAACCTGATGAAGTCAGGTCACCTGGAGCAGATGAACTAAATTCTTGGGAAGAGAAAGCGCTGGCAGATGTGACTTCTATGGGGATATCACTGATATTTTTTGTTGTTGTTACACTAAAACCCTTACTTTATGACTTAGAATCAATACTATGTACTTATTCCAAGGCAGAAGAGCAGAAAGGGCTAGGCAATGGGGGTTAAGTGACTTATCCAAGGTCACACAGCTAAGAAGTATCTGAGGTCCGATTTGAACCAGGATCTCCCATCTCTAGGCCTGACTCTCAATCCAGAGCCACCTACCTGCCACTTGTCACTGATCTTTGAAAGTGAAAGATACCATAAGACTGAAGAAGGGTAAATTTCCTGAGTCTCCAAAAAATAGAAGAGAACAGAGTCTCCAAGCTATTGGTCAGTGAATCTGACTTTTATTCCTGGAGAAATTCTAGAACTGATCATTAAAGGCATAGGGAACATCTGAATAAAAAAAGTAATTGCAAAGACCCAGCCTAGTTTCATCAGATACAGGTCATCCCTAATTATATTTCTTTATCTGACAGGGTTATATAGACTTCATAATAGGTCAGGAGAATGCCACATGCTTACACTTGAACAGAGAATTTGATGGAAAATATTGCATTCATTTTGTACTGAAGATGGAGAGATGAGAGCTAAAAAGTAATAGTTGGATTTAGAACTAGTTGTTTGTATAGACTCAGAGGAGTGATTAATGGTTCAATATCAATTTGAAAGATCTTTAGTGCTATTCCCTAGGGATTTATATCTATGATCCTGTGCTGTTTATAATTTTTTAAAACATCAAAAGCTTAAACAAATGTGTAGCTGGCATGACTCCAATTTTCAGATAACAGAAAGCTGAGAACAGATGATAGAATGAATGGATGAAAGAATCAAGTTCTAGGTTAGCATATTGGACTGGATATAAGAAGATGAGATTCATTCAGGATAAATATAAAACTGTATTCTTTAGTTCACACAAGTAGAAGATTGTTGAGTCATCATTGGAGAGCAGTTTGTCTGAAAAAAAATTCTTTGTTGATGTTAATGGAGTACAAGCTTAATTTGAGTCAACAGCATTCTCTGGCAATCAAGAAGGTTAATGTAATAAAGGCTGTTTTGAGAAGCTTAACTCATAGGAATTAGGAGGTCATCATTTACATTCTGTCCTGATCCAACTACATCTGGAATGGTCTCCAGTTCTTGGCCTCAGGTCAAGGTAGACATCGATAAACTGGAGGACAGAGATGATGATAAATGCCTTTCTTCATATCTCCAGGACTTAGTATCCAAAGTGTTAGTAGGGAAAACATTTTTAAATGTTGAAAATATTTTGGTGGTATATTATTCTTTTGGATCTACTTATTTCATTCTGCATTAGTTTATGTTTCTTGAGGTATATTTATGGATTCTTCATACTCATCATTTCTTACTCTAAAGCAATATTCCATCACAAATAGTTTTTCAATCATTCACAAATAGGAAGCACTCCTTTCTTTTGAGTGTTTTGTGATTAGAGGGCTGAATACATATCTTGGTTTATAATGGATTTATGTTTTTGTCTTTGACTTCCTTGGGATCAAAGTATTGGAATTCCCAGCAAAAGATAACTAGCTGAAAGCTCTGAACAGCATAATTCCAAATGAGTACTCAGGGTGGATAGATCAATTTGTAGCTCCACCAATGATGTCTTAGTTTCTAGCTTTTCCCAGAACTTCCAACACTGAATATTTTTTTTTCTTTTGCCATCCTTGGTATTTTGCCTAGTGTGGGATGAAGTCTCAAATTTGTTTTATATGGAATGCAACTTCTTTTAAGAGATAACATGGCATAGTGGATAAAGTTTTAGATAGGACATCAAGAAGGCCTGATTTGGGGGCAGCAGGGTGGCTCAGTGGATTGAGAGCCAGGCCTAGAGATGGGAGGTCCTAGGTTCAAATTTGACTTCAGACACTTCCCAGCTGTGTGATCCTGGGCAAGTCATTTAATCACCATAGCTTAGCCCTTACCAATCTTCTGCCTTGGAGTCAATATTGGCTCCAAGACAGAAGGTTAAGGGTTTAAGAAAAAAAAAAAGGAGTGAATTTAAATCTGATATTTAATAGTTTTGCAAAACTAGGCAGTGCTCTCAAATGCTAACAATACTATTTGTATATATGCTTCTCTGTTTATACAGGATAGAAGGAAAAGCATCACTTTTTACATTGCAGATATAATTTCTATTGTTCATTGGGCCTGACTCCTTTAAATGACTTTTGACCTAATCCTAGGGAAAAAAAATTGTTCTTCACCTCTAAGTTTAATCTTGGTCTTCTTTTATATTTCTGAGATTAATTTAAGTCTTTAGAAATGAGTCTGTATGCATTTCAGCATGTAAACTTTGGTCATTTCTGAAGCACCAGAAGAGGGTATATGAATGAGCTCACTTTCAAGACTCAGGGAGACAAAGAATAATGTTTTCCCTAAATCCTAGGATAGATTTCCCTTGTCAGACTCATCTGATCTTTTGAAGTCGGGAATTTTCAGATTTTTGTATTTTGTATTCTCCAAGAAAATGTGGAATTTCTGACTCCTTCCTCACATGCCCTCAGCTCCTCCTCACCCTCCTGCCCCATCAACCACTGAGTAAACTTGCTTGAGATGATTTTGATATTTTTAAACACGTTGACAGATGAAGAGCTGCTGTTTGGTGGGATAGGGGTTTGGGGGTGTGGTCTTTTGGGGGGGGTATTAAATTCATTTTCAATGGGCTGGATTTGGATGAATTAGCAGAACTAAATTCCCACAGTAGAAAGCTACTTCATAGAGGATACTTATAATTTCTTTCTCATAAAAGTTATTTAGGTACTTTTAAACATATTTTTCCATGCTTCTCTGTGTTCAATATATTGTTTCTTACATCATTATACCTTTTTGCTGGGTAAGGAAGTAAGGAGGGCTATATCTAGGAATGGATGTGATATATAAATGAAAGGACAAAAAAAATTTAAAAGATAAGCCCAATTTGGGGAAATATTGCTTTTGAAGTGCCAGTAGAATATTGTAATAGAAATGCCCTTAGTCAACTGGAGATGTGAAGATCTAACCATGTCATTCCTCTGTTTGAACACCAGTGACTCCTTATCATCCCCAAGATCAAATGTAAAATCCTATTCACGATTCAAAATTCTTTTTAACTTAGGCCCCTTGTGCCTTTCTAGTCTTCTTATGCCTTACTCCTAACCACATATTCTTCTATCCAGTGACACTGGCCCCCTTGCTGTTCTAGGAAGACACTCTGTCTCTGAGCTCCAGTAATTTTCTCTGGCTGTCTTTCATGCCTGGAATGTCTTCTCCTGGATACCTATTGATTTCTCTGGCTTCTTTCAAGCTCCATTTAAAATATAATCTTTTGGGGGCAGCTGGGTAGCTCAGTGGATTAAGAGCCAGGTCTAGAGATGGGAGGTTCTAGGTTCAAATCTAGCCTCAGACATTTCCCAGCTGTGTGACTCTGGGCAAGTCATTTAACCCTCATTGTCTAGCCTTACCACTCTTCTGCCTTGGAACCAATATCTAGTATTGATTCCAAGACAGAAGGTAAAGGTTTTAATAATATATAATCTTGTCTTACAGAAAGCTTTTCCTGGCTCCTTTTAAGTCTACTGTCTTCTCTCTAGTATTTCCTATTCATCCTGTATTTAACTTGTTTGTGTGTTATCTCCCCAATTAAATTATAGATTTCTTAAGGGCGAAGAGTATCTTTTGCCACTTTTTGTGCCCTCAGGGCTTAGCACAGGGCGAAACACATCGGAGGCACTTAAAGCTGGTTGATTGATTGAATCAGGAACTCAGATAAGCATTCATACCTACAGATATAAATTTGGGAGTCTGAACCTAAGTGATTATACTGAGGAAGACAAAGCAGAGGGAGAGGTTCAAGGATATTCACATTAAGGGATACAGAGAGGGGAAAGATAGAGAAGTTAGTAATTTAGAGGGGCTGAGGAAAGCCAAGGGAGGAGAGGACACTCCCAAGAGGCTATTCAGTCCTGCTGAATGCTCTAGAGGAGGTAAAGAGGACAGATTGGACCACTGGACTTCACAATTAGGAGTGACTGTGGAGAGATCAATTTACAAAACAGGGCTGAGATTACAAAGCATAGAAGAAAGAGTAGAAGCATCAGATGTTGACATTTTCTAAAAAAATTAGCCATAGAGAAGAGGGAAAGAAAGAAAGAAGTTGTAGCTCAGGAAAGGTCCTTGGAAGAATGGCTATGGGAAGGTTTTTATAATTAAAAAAGGCATGGAGGAGTGACCTATGAGAAGATTGGAGCAGACCGTGAGGGGGATGTGATCTTGACTTTAGGAATAGCTCCTTAGTAAATCATAGCAGGAAAGAGAAGAAAACAGGCATTGTGCTGAGAAGTTGAAGGATGTTGAAAGGGAAATAAAAGATTCCCCAAGTTTGTGCTTTGGTCTTTTTAAAAAAACTAAAAACAAAAAAACTTTTACTCTCTGCCTTAGTAACAACTATAAGACAGAAGGGTATGGGCTGGGCCAAAGGGATTAAGTGACTTGCCTAAGGTCACAAAGCTAGAACATCACAGTTCTCCCAACTCTAGGTCTGGCACTCTATCCACTGGGCCACCTAGCTGCCCCTGGACTTCAGTCTTTGGCGAAGTAGGAGACCAAGAAATTAGCTGTAAGTAGGGGACCTAGGAGGAGTTTGGCATTTTTGCTGTTAAAGTGAGTCCAAAGGAGTAGATTAGAAGACTGTTGAGTAAAATCCAAGAGTTCAGCTGAGATTATGTAGCACTTGACTTGGGGTCAGAAAGTTCTGAGTTTTAATCCTGCCTTAAAAGCTACATAGCCCAAACAATTTCACTTCTCTCAGACTTAGTTTACTAATCTATAAAATCCATATCTATAGAATCTCGTCTATAGATAATAATAGCACCTACCTCCCAAGGTTGTTATGAGGATCAAATAGAAAATAATTATAAACTACTTAGCACAGTGACTGGCACGCAGTATAGTACAGTAACATATATAAATCTTAGTTATCATTATTCACTGTGATTTTGATCTCCTCTTAGTGTAGGTCCTTCTATGCTGCAACCAAATGGCCCAAATATTCTATTTTAGGTTGAAAGAAGACTTCACAGTGGTCTCTGAAAATACATGAATTCTCTATTAGTGAATTTAAAAAGGAAATCTCTATTTCTATTCTTTTTCTACTTCCTCTTTTCTCTTAACCACTGAGGACAGTCAAGGTTGGTGCAAGAACTACACACAATTGATTTTTGAATGACTACAACCTAGTTTACTTCGGTTAGTGAAGGGGAAGTGGCAATGCAGCATTCCATCTACTCTCTTATGATATAGATTTAGAACTGAGAGGACCTTAGAGATCATCTAGTTGACCTCCTTCATTCTATTAAGGTCCATAGGAATGAAATGATTTATACAAACCCACAGGCAACTGACTTCAAATATTGCCTTCGTTCTTTTCTACAGTGTTCCCATGACCATCATGGAGTAGCATCAGATTTTTGTTAATTTCTTAAGGCTGCCATTTTCTCTCCTGATAGTGGCAAGAATCTAGGTATGGTGATGTTTTATGCTTTATAAAGGATTATCCAATAGACTCAGATATCACATTTTTGCCTGATGTTATAGCATAAAGCTACCCTGGGATAGTCAAATTGCTGCAAAATGTTGGTAATGCTGTACACCAGCTATTTCTGGCCAGAATCTTTCAGACAATAGAGAAAGCCAAGGGGCAATATCATCATTACTATCACCTTACTCTTTAAGAAGAAAAGGAAAATTTTGATTGTGGCAGCTTCAGAAAACTTGTGATGCTTCTTTGGTATGTCTAGTCTTTTTTTTTTTTAATTGATCAAGACCTATTTCCATATTATTAATATTTGCATTTGGCATGTCATCTTAAATAAGACTCAAATATACATAAGAATACAGAAAATTAAATCGAGAGTTTTTCCTCCTACCCCATGCCTCAGATGAAAATGCTTCTTGGGATAATATTGTATCAGTTCCCCAATTTTGTCGTGTATGGGTGAAACTCGAAACTGATGTTACCAAAACATTTTATTTGACAGTGTTAGTCTTCAATGGCACATGTAGAGGGGAGGGCAATACAATTCCCATTCCAGATTTTTAAGAACCTCATTCCCCAAATCATCAATCCCTTCGCTGTTCCAGATTTCTCTGTGATATTAGGTGGGTGATTTTGTTGGAGCAACATTTGAGGCTTGATTCATTACTATAGAATCTGTAGAACTAAGGAATTTTGGCTACAATTTCATATGCTTTACAGAGCTTTGCAAGGGGAAATTATCATAACCTCTTCTGTAGCCCTGCAGGTCTACTTCCTTAAATGCTCCATAAAAAGGAGTAAGAAAGACAGTAAAACTCATTGTTACTTTATCTATGATTAGAGCTCAAAAAAAGAATAAATTCAGAGATACTAAGTCTCATTTTATCCTATTTTGGGGGGATAGGCATGGGGAAGGGCAGCAAAGAATGGGGGATAATAGTGAAAGAAGAAACTGAGGACAGAGTGTGGTGTTGGAATTTCATAGGTACCTAGATTTAGAGCAGGGAAGAACCTTAAGAGTCTATCACCTTCATTTTATGGGTGAGAAAATTAAGGTTCAGTGAAGTTATATGACTTGTTCACAGTCATCGAGACAGCACAGAACTGAAGTTTGAACCCAGGACTTTTGATATAAATTCAACACTTGTTGTTTCTCCACCACTAAGAGCTGCTCATTCCTGAGAAAGTTGGCAGTTCATCTACTGCCACAAGGGTGGAGGCATAATGCCATAGAATTAAATTACATTTCATTCTTCCAGCCTTTGAACTTGTCAGATTTGGATGTCTAGGTGGCAAGTTTCTTCCAAACTATTTTTACCCTGAGTTAGATATATTTGATGAAGACAAAGGGCAGAGGAAAAGGAGAAGTCAAAGTACATGATATAGGCAGAATTTTGGACAAGTTTAAAAATTGTTAACATTTTATTAGGTGCCCATGATATGCTTTACCATGTAAAATACAAATACAATTATGTCATCAGTGATATACTTTGTTAGGATAGGGCTCATTTACTCCAGGAATATTAAAATAGAATACCAACAACATCCCAAATTGCTATTACTGTTGTAGTGTTTGCCATGGAACGGGTGCCAATCTATTTTTGGCTCTGGGGAAGAAGATGGTTATACCCTTGGAGTTTCTAAATTTCTGAACTACCTGGGGAAGTGGGTCACTATCAGAAAGCTGACTAAAGGAAACTGTCAAACCTTGTGTTTTCACCCTTGCGTGTTATGCCATCATTTTGTTCACTTGGGCAGGATCACCCTTTATTATTCAACACACCATCCTAAAGTGTCCACCCTCTCTGGAGCAAGTCAGAAATCTTAGTCCATTAGCTAGGACTCTCAACAAGACAAATGTTAAGGCAGAAGAATGTTACCAAAAGATTCCTCAGTGTATAATAATGATGTGTGTACATAAAAATTCTCAATAAGTCAGTGTAGATATCAACATATCACTCAACCATCTACTTCAATCCCTGATTTTGTCTGTCAGTCATGAGGTATCTGATTCAAGATGACATTCCCAGAAGCCTGGAAGAGTTTTTAAAGAGGAAGAAAACTGGGTTGTCACATGGGAAGCAGAATGTTACTCTAGCATATGGGTCAGCCAGAAGAGTTCTAGGCAAGATAGAAGGAAACAAAATGGAGAAAAAGAAAAGATTTCTTGACTGATCAGGTCTTGTGTTTTTAGGAAAAGACTTAAGAAAATGAAAGAAGAAGTAATAAACGAAAAAAGTTGAAAGATAATGGGACCATAGAGAAATATCAGGAAGCCACGGATTCTCTTTTAGAGGTTTAGTTGGGATTGTCTTCACATTGTGAACTCTCTCCTACCCCTAAATTGTTGTGCAGAAATATAATCATGCTAAGATGAAAATAACAGTATTTATGGACACAATCAAGTAGATGAAAAAGGTACTGGCTGTGCAGATGCTGCTTAAATATAATACTTTACCTGTGAATATGGAATATGTGAAGATATGGCATCTGGAGGTGGTAACCATAGAATGTCTTAGGACATATTTTATAAAAACCCTGAGAAAGAATGGAAGCATAGAGAAAAAAATTGATTGACTACCCTTTCCCATTAGTCCCCAAAATTTAACAATGGAGTTCAGCAATCTATTTTGAAATCTGTGGAAAAAAGAAATGGAGTATTTTGAACTCATGAAAAGATATTTAGGCCTCTAAGTAATCCATTTCCTTTTTACTTTATTTCTGAAGTTATCAAGTTCATAAGTAGAATTGGAAATTATTCATTTTTATCCAAATGCTCTAGGGAATCAATGCAATTGGTCTTTTCACCTGCCATCTGTCCTTAAAAAAAAAAAAAGTTGACACTAGTTGAGGAGGCAACACACAAGGGAATTAAAAAAAAATGTCATCAAACCAGTGCATGTTGAAATAAAAACAATCAAACATAGACATATTAGGTATTTACATGGTAATCTGAGTGAAATGTTACAAGGGTGAGGCTTTTAGAAAAATCAATAAATGCTTATTATAATAGAAAAGTTTAGTAACCAAAAATATGTCTTTTCCCACCTTACACCACAGACAGTAAGCATAGTAATTCCTTAGAGCCTCAACTGCTAGCTATAAAGAGTCCCATACAAATCTCCAATTACTTAGACATTATAGGTTTGAATCATTAAAAACAAATCAATCATCCATTAAGGCAAAGTCTACAATGCAGTTAAAATTCAGCATAAAAATGTCTCTCTGATCACTGGAAGTGGCTAAAGAAAAAGTTTTTCCATTTTTTTCCCCCACAATGCAGTACAAAAAGTTCTTGTGAACACCATAATCTTACTGCTGTTTCTAATGCCCAAAATAATCAAATGCTATTGACGATTTTCATACATTGGGAATTATGGTTTGTCATTGAAACATAGCTCTTCCTTAGGATATAACACTGACATTTAAAAAATGAAAAATCTTGGTCCCTTTCCACTGAGGAAAAGTCTGTGGCTGAGCTGTCCCTGCAGCAGAATGGTGTTTTGGGATTAGGTTTTAAGGGAGGAGAGGAGGTATTTCTAAGTCACTGATTTCACCGTTATCATAGTTAGTTTGATGACATTTCCCTTTCTTTTTTGAGTGAGTACAAATCTATGGAAGAGACAAAGAATTCCTGCAGTGTGTAATCATTGATGGTGACTTTATAAAGAGTACATTTGGTCTGAAAATAGTTGTGCCACAATTTGCTGACATGGATCACATTTGAAAGTAATTATCACATTTCCACCTAGAAATACAGTCAGAGCATACATGTTTTAATTGGATCTATTCTTTTCCTTCTAAGTTTGGATTCATATGTTGGCTTAGACAGATAAGGTTACCAGCAGATGAGTAGTTTATCCTCTGGGCCAGTCATCCCCCATTTATTCTTTTCCATTCTGTTCTATCAGTCAAGAAGTGGGCATCTCTTTCTGGGTAAAGTATACAGATTCTTCCTGAGTTATTTCAGCCTTTACTTTCAGGAACCAGGCTCAGTGGCTGATCCAGGCACATTGAAATAACTTGTGCAACCAGTTTGTGTGTGTGTGTGAGTGTGTTTGTGTGTATGTGTGTTTAATGTGGCATCTGTCTATGCCAATTGGGAAAAAAGTATTCCTTTGTTCTAAGGCTGTTGTTGATATTGTCCTTCTGTTGCTGTGTAGTAGTCTTCCAGCACACTCTGTAAATAATCAAATGTTGGCCTTTCTTCTGCTCTCTCTTTCCAGCACATGCTCATGATGTCATA
Organism: Monodelphis domestica; assembly: GCF_027887165.1. NCBI lineage: Eukaryota > Metazoa > Chordata > Mammalia > Didelphimorphia > Didelphidae > Monodelphis > Monodelphis domestica. The sequence goes on along the minus strand of NC_077229.1, from coordinate 303,622,415 downwards.
GAGCTCATTTGGACAGCTATCCATGCGTGGCATCCTGTATCCTTTCCCCAGAGCCATTATCACTTCAGCATTAGTTCTCCCTGAGGCAAACAAAACACACCGTTCAGATAACCAGTCTGAGTATGTCTGCTCTCGAGTACAGCAGTGTTCTCCAGCTACCCATGTCCTGCATCCATTAACATAAGCAAGTTTTAGAGGCTAAGGAGACTGCTCTGACAGACTAAAAATATACATTTTCACTCTTGGGTTTCCAAGGTAGTATTTAGCCTGCCAAATAATTCAGAATGAGGCACCAGGGAAATAAGACTGTGTGTGCCCCAAGAGCCGGCAAGGTTTATAGAAAGCAAGTCTTTTGTTCAGTCTCATACAATTTCCTTTAATGATTTGAGCTCATGTATACAGTAATTCATATATCTGGGGCATTTGTCCTCTCTCGTTCTCTCTCTCTCTCTCTCTCTCTCTCTCTTTCTCTCTCTCTCTCTCTCTCTCTCTCTCTCTCTTTCTCTCTCTCTCTCAGCCCACCCATTAGTTCTCAGCTGTAAAAACTCTTCTACTCTTCTCAATTCTCTTGGTCCTTTATCCTTCTTATTTACACTCTTAGGTTCTAGCAACATGGTCCAAGTCAAATCAAAGTTTGTAAAATTGCTTAGAAAAGTTAGGGGTGGCTAACTCACACAAACCAATCTAGGTCATTCAAACAAAGGTGGGTTCTTTTGATTGTTAGAATGAGTCCCAATTTACCAAATTTGGCAATGCTGGAGAGGACCTGAATTCACATCCTGGCTAGGTTACTTCCTACTTGTTTGACCTTAGGTAAACCATTTAACATCTCTAGTAAGTTTGGGCCTCTGGGCCTTGGTCTGATCATTTGTATAATGAGTACAGTTGGACTAGATGAACTCTCAGATCCTTTCCAGCTCAAAATTTATGATAGGTTTTCTTTTCTTTTTAAAATCTTTATTTTCCATCTCAGAATCAATACTGTGCACTGGTTCTAAGGCAGAAGGGTGGTAAGAGCTAGCAATGGTGGTTAGATGTCTTGCCTAGGGTCATACCACTTGGAAATGTCTTCTAAAGCATAGTCTCAGATCATCTTGGTGACATCAATTGTCTGTACATAATACGTTTCTATAAACTCATTGAGTCATCTTTTAACCAAAAAACCCCAACATCTGGAGATATGTGAGGTATGTGAGCTTGAATTCTGTTACATTATCTAAACTCAACCTTTTTCAAATTCAAAAAACTTCATACTCTGTCTGAAGTGTCTACTACTTGGATTTGGTGGTAAATGGCATAGCATGGCAAAGAGAGTTTCTCCAATAACCTTCTTACTAGAGCTATAAGAATTTAGGACAGACAGTCCAATCGCTAGGGATAACTGAAAAGCCATAATTGATTGGCTTTTGGCAGTGAGGTGACTCTTTACATTTCCACAATTTGGTTGTTTTTCCAAAATGGGTCATCCCTTACTTGAACAAGGGTCATGAGTATATGAGTGATAAGAGTGCTGAAGGGGAAGAAGTGAAAGGTATTTAGCAACTCAATTCAGCAAACCCTTATTAGAGGCCTACTATGTGCATGTCTATATATCTATATATACCTACAAAAGGTCTTTAAAAAATATATATGTACATACTTACAAATGGCATGTATTTTCAATTCATTTTTAAAAAGAAAAGCATATATGACAGCAATGGATTATTCCATAACTCATATTTTAACTCCATTTAATTTACAAAGTCTTGTGATACAAATATTATCATTCCCATTTTATAGATGAGGAAACTGTAGCTTTATAATGTTAAGTGGCTCATGTAGGCATACATGGCTGGGCACCAACTCAGGCTTCCTGACTAGAAATCCAGAGCAATTTCCAACATATCACAATACTCTAAAAATAAAAAAACCTGAATGTTGAGCACTGAGGAACTGGTCAATGGCCATGGCTCATATGTAGAAAGTCAATTGGGAGATCTCTCAAGGAGTAATTCATTTCTAAATATTTATCCTTCTTATCTCTCACCTTTCTAAATTTCATGCAGGTGACAAATGAATCTTCCTAATGTATAAATCTGACCTTGTCACACTTCTGTTAAAACAAAAAGCAACTTTCCTATTAGGAAAAGGTAATGACTGACATTTTCCTTAGGCTGATATTGAAGGCCTTTGGAATTTGGCATCATTTCAGTCTTCCTCATTCCCTCACACCATTTTCCTTTTTGCATTTTATATTCCAACCAAATTGGACTACCAGCTGTTTCCCAATCTCCTCCCTCCTGACTCAATGTATTTGCTCAGGTTATCTCCACTTGCTTAGAATTCATTCCCTCCTCACTGCCCACCTCTCTTCCTTCAAAGGCTCAGCTGAGGTATCATCTACTCTATGAAGAAGCCTTCCCTGAACTTTTCTACTCCATTAAAAGTTATCTCTTCCTCCTAGAGAGGGATTTTGTCCAGATCACTTGTCTGGATCACTTCTTTTCCCTCATCACATTCTATCTACCCTTATTAAATGACTACAAGTCCCTTGAGGGCAGGAATTGTGTCATTTTTTTATCCTCATATCTCATATATTCTTTTGCATATAGTTAAAATAAATTGTGGTTGATTTAAATCAAAGTGCTCAAGGGAAATCGTTTATAATTTGAAAGCTAGGGAAGTAAAAACAAAAACTTAGTATTTATATTTTCCCCACTTTTATAGTGCTTTATAAGAAATGTAGCTACAAAAGAGCTGGCAGAACTATTTCAGCTTCATTGGTGACGAGTTTTTGAAGCCCCCCCAGCCTCAATGTTTGCAACCATTGCTTCATTATTCAGATGTATTTGGTCAGTTGTGTTTCTCATTTTAAGCAGGCAATCCACCATCTACTTCTAGTGTTGGTGTTTGGTCCTTTGCTGGTTCCTATTCCATCTTAGCTGTTTTTTAAAATTGATTATGTAGCTTAAAAAAAAACAACTGTATACTGATGATGCATTTTTTCAGGACAAATGATGTGAAATGTTGGCTTAGAGTGTAAGCTTCTGAGGGTAAAGACAGTTCTACTCTGTATAAGGCCAGAATCAAATTAGAATGTTAGAACTGGAAAGGGCCTTAGAGATTATCATATCCAAACCCCTGCTTTTAGTACCTAGTCTGTGTAGCACTCAGCATGTGGTTAACAGCTCAGTTAACTAACGCCATCTCTTATCTCTTACACAGATTTGCCATCAGAGGTTCTTGGGTAAACTCTAAAAGCAGATTTGGGGGGGAGGGAAGTGTTTGAATAGTTTCTCACCCCAGTCTAATGCAGAATGTCATTGGGGATGTATGTACTCAAGCTAACTTCCTCTGGACACCACAAAAGTGATTAGGACCCTTGTAGGGAAGAAACCCCTGAGGGAGGCTACAGATATTTGTCTGGAAATGCCACGGGCTTTTAAATGTTATGATCCAAGAGACACTTTGAATAAATGTTTTAGATTTCTGGATAGTTGTTCTTATGGTGAAAGACTTTTGCCCACTCTTACCTCAGAGCTCATTCTGAATATTTACAGGATGGGAATTTACGAAGTGGAAAGCTTCACACAAATGTCAATGTAATGCCTGAAGCCCCTGGAGAAGGGGGGAACACTCACCACAGTGGTATTTTCAAGGCTTATGCTCTGCCCTGTCCTTTGTGTCTAGCTGATTCATTTGGACCAGCTTCAGAAGGAATGAATGCTTTTACTTCTGTTAAATTCTAGGTTTCCTGCTGTGGAGGTCTAATGTTCAATGTAATATGTGGATAACACCTGCATATTTGGTTGGGGTTTTCTCTTCCCCTTCTCTTCTAGGGTGTCTCTGGTTAAGAAAATAAGGTCGGGAGGCTCCCATGGAAGTTACTTCCTCCTAAGGGTTTTCTTCTCCACCTCCCCCCCCCCAAAAGCTCTTTCCTTCATCATTCATATGTGTCCTCCTACATCCATTTTTTGGAAGTTATTTCTTTCTTTGGCAGCAGCCTCTGAGTACTCGGACAGAGCAAACACAGCTGGGAGGTTGAAGTCCTGACATGCTGTCACAGCTGATTTGCCACATGGAAGGAAAGGAATATTCCAGCTGATTCTGTTTAAAGAGCATTTACTCTGGGATTAAAAGACTTGGGTTCAAATCCTACTATTGATCTTTTTTTTTTTTTAAGCCCTTACCTTCTTCTTAGAACCAATATGGTTTAGGAAGTGGGGAGTTAAGTGACTTGCCCAGGGTCACACAGCTAGGAAGTTGCCTGAGGCCAGATTTGAACCTGGGACCTTCCATCCTTTCATCTGGCTTTCAGCCCACTGAGTCATCCAGCTGCTCTCTACTATTGATCTTTACTAACCACATATTCAGTTTTCCTGGTCTCAGTCTTCTCATCTGTAAAATGAGTGGGTTAGACTTGATGGCCTCTGAGATCCCTTCTAGTTCAAGGCAGCTAGATGGCACAGTGGGTAAGAAGGTTCAACTTGGAGTGAGGAAGACAGTTCAAATCCCACCTAAGATACTAGTGGTATAATCCTGGGTAAGTCCTTTAACTTCCCTTAGCCTCAGTCTCTTCATAGGAAAAGTAGGGATACCTACCTCAAGGCTGTTGTGAAGATCAAATAAGATAACATTTGCTTTGAAAACAAAGTGCTCTATCAAGGCTAGCCATGATTAAATTTACTGCCCTAAATGTGCTTGTAGAAGGCCACCCTTTTCACATAAATCAGAAAAGCATGGAGCTTGCATACAGAGAAAAGAGACAGGAGGGAGAGGAAGAAGATGAACAAACATGACAGTGATAGTAACAGACTAAAGATGGAATAATGTAGAGATAGGACAGGAAACACTTCAACTGAGAAGTCTGACAAATAGGCTCCTAAGCTCAGGAACCTCTAAGTATTCATTTGAGTAACCTTTACTCCCAGTGTATATGTCCCAGAGCAGTACTATATCATGTTATAAGAGAAAAGACTTTAAGAGAAATGGGATCTCCCATGCAAGCACTGATCAGGACTTCTAATCCCATAATAATATTAAAGATTCCACTTTTAATATCACTGGTGCTTGGAATGTTGTTTAAAATAAATAGATGAAGGAAAACTCAGAGGAAATGGTGGTCTGGTGTTATGTTAGCAGAAATATTATTATTTTCTTCTCATGAAGCCTTTGAAAACTCGAGTAAGAATTTTCTCCCAAACCATCCCAGCATTGATCCTAGAGCTGGAAGGGATCTTGAGGTACCTCGAGTCCACATCCCTCATTTTATGGACAAAGAAAATGAGGCTTGTTGAGACTCAGTGATTTGACCAAGGTATCAGCAATGGTATTTAAGCCCAGTCCTCTAACTCTGGGGTTTGTGCTTTTCCCATTGTACCATTTTTTTTTTGGTGCACCATGTATAAAAATGTGAAATAGAACGTTAGGTGGAAGTTGACAAGGAGATGCCTGTCTGGGCCATTGTGACTGGTGCAGAAATCACAGAGCATGTTTTGAATGGTGTTGAGAAACTGAAAGACCCTGAGAGCAAGAATAAAGAAGTAGAAACCTTTGAGAAGCTGAAGGAGATTTGGCCTTTGACTTGCTAAACAGTCTTGCAGAAATGGAGTCATAGTCTGCTGTCCAAGAGATCACAAAGTTACATATTTTTCTTTCCCCTTAATAAAAAAGGCAAGTGTGCAGAGAAATTCCTTTTTCCCTGTTTTTTTTTTTAAGAAATCAAGTTTCAGGACTATTAATATCAGTGCCCATTCAACCCTCTTCTATCTATGTATGCATTTTACAATAAGATGATGACTCCAAATAATTAATTAAAGGTTAAGTAAGGCTCCATATTCTCTGCTTAAAAGGAAAGGAAGCCTGTAGCTCATTTTATTTTTTTTTTTTTTTTTGGACCTTTACAAGGGCTAGGCAAGCTAGGTAAAATGCCTTACCCAGGGTCACATAGCTAACAAGTGTCTGTGGTTAGATTTGAACCTTGGCCCTCCCAGTTCCAAGCCTGGTGCTCTATTGTGCCACCTAGTTTCTCCTATTTCTCATTTTATTTTTTTTTAAACCCTTACCTTTCAGTATTGGTTCCAAGGCAGAAGAGCAGCCAGCGGTAGGCCAACTAAGTTAAGTCTGGTTCTCTATCCACTGTGCCACCTAGCTACCCTATTTCTCATTGCAGAAAGATTTTCTACAATAATAAGGTACAAAATTATAACACTTAAAGAATTAGTCTTTAGCTAATTGGAAAAATTGGGTATCTAGAACAACTCAATACTTCCAAAGTTTCAGTTAATTCCTTCTTAGTGTTTGAGTCTTGTTGCTACAATTACAAGCCCAAGGTGTTGCCTTATTTATTTTAAACAGAATGGGAAGGATGCTGGTAGTCACTGAATCTCAGAGTCAGAAAGGTTTTCAAGGTCACCCAGGCCAACCTATGCCTGAACAAAAATTCCCTTCATAATAAGCCAATCCCCAATATACTTTTTGAATTCTGTTCTATTCCCTTGCTCCTTTAATTGATTTTTCCTTTCCCACACATTCCAGGAAGCAAAACAGCAGCTTATGAAAGAATGAATACAACTGGATGAATAATAAAGAGGCTTACAGTACCTGGATAGGGAACTTTCCCATAGGTTATAATTTCATATATGAGAATTCCAAAGGACCATACATCTGATTTAATAGAAAAGGATCCAAAGTTTATTGCCTCTGGAGCTGTCCACTTAATAGGGAATTTTGCACCTACAAAACAAGATGTTTAGTTATGAGCAACGGGAACATTTTTTTCACCCATATCTGGAAAATGCTTGTTTCAAAAATGTTTATATTTTTATAAATACCTTTTAAATGTATACCACTAGAGACATTAGCTCCCTTAAACTCTCACAAAAGACTGACCAACCCTTTTACCTTATAGGCAGGAAAACCAATTTGTGGATTAGTTAAGGGCTATTCTAGATATATTAGTTAAGAACTATACTTCTTGGCAAAGCTTAGGACTTCCATTGCCACAAATGACTTCTATGTAAGGAATAAAAACTAAAGAGTTAGGAGGAGGATGTTTTTATATCCATGAAGGTCAACATAGGTCAGAGTTAGCTTGGGTAGAACAGTTAATGTTTTTCTGCTGTCAGCAAATCAAAGGATTTAGTCTTGGACTATATAATCTAGAGCACTAGGGAAACACTGAAGATGATGGAGCTTCAGTAAATATATTTTGCAGAGAGCTAAGCCTTCAGAGAGAAGGGAGTTCTTATTTATATGATAGAACTCAATGAAATATGAAAGAATGAAACTTGAAAGATTCAGTGTGAGTCTAAAGCCTCTTTTGAAGGGCAGTCTTCATACTGAGTCTACTTCATCAGACTCCATTCAGCTACGATTTGTACCAGTTCCACCTTTCAAACTTGATTAAGTATAGGAGTGGAGAGTCAGACAAAGTATTTACAATGACCAGGTCTTGGTGTAGGCAAAGAATGCTCTTTCAACAAAACAGAGGCAGATATAGAGCAAATTATGACCGTATTTTGAAATTTTTCTTTATCAGTTCTTTAAGTAGGGCCAATTTTTCCAAATGGCATCAGAAACAAATACATATGGGAGACATGCTTTTAAATTATAAGAGAAACAATCTGAGCCAACTTAGATGACTATCAAATTAGTTTCTGTCCCTTTCAGTAGAGAAAAAGTAATGAAAAAAATCAATCCTTATATTGTTCATGGAGGGGAATGTCAGAATCCAAAGTATCATAGAAGATTACTGTTAAAACGAGAGTAATTTTGTCCTAAACATCACCTCCATCCTTATTTTTCTAACCTACATCTTATTGATAACAATAGAGAGCACTCAAAAACAGGACTGAGCAGAGCATGCTGTACAAACAAAGGATTACTCAAGTTTTGTTGTCAATTTTTTAATGTTAGAAATTGATTTCTAGTCTTTGATCCTTAATTATTTTCATAACCTGAAGCAGGCTATGAAAGCAGATTAATTCACAACATTATGCTGAATTAAATGAGCATTATGGTGATAACTTTACATTTTCCTTTCTAATATAAAAGCTGGTCTAAATTATGCTTCTGGAGATAGCCTTAATGTCACTAACATTTCCTCTGGTGTTGAAGAAAAGACTACTTTTCTATCTAATTAAGAAAAAGATTCACCATGTAATGCCAAAAAAAAAATCAAATTTTGTGAAGAACATTATTGTTGGTTTGTTTAATTAGAGAGAAAATTGGAGTTTGAATAAAGTTTCTAGTTAAAATCATCTGGAGTCAATCAGGATGGCAATGAAAAAGTAACTTATGACTTATCAGAATGGCAAATTAAACAATTGCAGTACATTAATATTTGATAAATTTGTTAAATATTTGATAAACCAAAAATTTGATAAACCAAAAATATTTGATAAACCAATACTTTAAAAAATGGTAGTCACAGGAAATCAGGAAAATCCTCACCATACCTTCCCTTGCTTTATATTCATCATCTCTAATTATTCGAGCAAGGCCAAAATCAGCAATCTTGCATATCAGTGACTCAGAGACGAGAACATTAGCTGCTCTTAGGTCTCGATGGATGTAGTTCTTCCTCTCAAGGAAGGCCATTCCTTCTGCTATCTGTAATGAAAAGAAGAGCTCTCATTTTCTGTCATTAGTCCATTATGCAGGACCAGAAGGGGGAAAAAATGTATCCACTTCAATGCCAGAATCTTATTGTCAATAGACAAACCAGAATTGATGTTTTAAGGGCTTTTTGAAATACTCTTTAACATTTTAATGAAGATAAATTTTTTCCCTCTTAATGGCAACACTGCCTTTTTGTTGTTTCAAAGAATTTCCAAAAACAAAGTGACAATCTTCAAGCTACCTCTTCAAAAGAAATGCTCGGATGACTCCATTTTGCAAATGAGATGGCGGAAGCAGAGATGTTGTGTGAGTAACCAATAGAAACAAATGAATGGACACAGGACCAAAATAGGTCCATCTCAGCACCATTTCCTTAATAGTATGGAGATTATATGTTTGATAGTATCTCCAGCTCTTTGTCTTTTAAAAACTATTATGGTGGGGACAACTGGGTGGCTCAGTGTATTGAGAGCCAGGCCTAGAGATGGGAGGTCCTGGGTTCAAATCTGGCATCAGACACTTCCTAGCTGTGTGACCCTGGGCAAGTCACTTCACCCCCATTGCCTAGCCCTTACTGCTCTTCTGCCTTGGAACCAATACTCAGTATTTATTATAAGACAGAAGGTAAGGGTTTATATTTTTTTAAAAAGATAAAAAAAATAAAAACTATTATGGTTCCCCTATTTGAATAGATTTTAGTTTGACAGAGAAAAGGAACAGAGACTGAGCATTTCAATAAAATTATAAGATTAGATATAGAATTGTTATTGCAGATTTACCTTATGGCAACAATAATATTTTTAAAAATCCCAAACCTCAGAACTCTGATCAAAGCAGTAACTTCAAATGGCATATAATAAAACACAACTTCCACTTGTTGAGAGGTAATGAATTTGAGATATACCCTCTCAGACATGGCTTATAAATTTATAAATTTTGCTATGTGAAAAGAAATATCTTAGAATATCAATAAAACCTATTTAAATAAAAAGTTTAGGAAAGTACAAAAAGGGAATCAGATAGAGTAATTTTAATTACCACCCTGTTAAATTTAATATGTATAAACTTTTTTAAAAACTATGCATAGTTTAGTGTCTTATCAAAACCTTTTAGTTCTTATATATATACATATATTTACACATATATACATATATCTTGAGATGTATGTGTTGAGGATTAAGTTTCTATTAAAAAACCCAATATTACAAAAAAAAAGGCTTCATTTCCAAAATATGATTTCCAAGAACAATGGTACTAATCTGAAAGTTAAATGGCTTTAAGCCTTAGAAGAATGTGTTGAGCTCACTGAGAGACAAACTACCAATTAGTTGGCTTACTGTAATTCAATTTAATGAAATACTTATTAAGAATCTGCTATAGGGGGCAACTAGGTAGTTCAGTGAATTGAGAGCCAGGTGTAGAGACAGGAGGTCCTGGGTTCAAATTTAACTTAAGATACTTCCTAGCAGTGTGACCCTGGACAAGTCATTTAACCCCCTTTGCCTAGCCCTTACTGCAATTCTATTTTGGAACCATGACACAGTATTGATTTTGAAAGTTAAAGGATTAAAAAAATACATTTGCTATAATATATGGTTTAGAAGTTCCTAATATTCTCTGAATTGCTTTTGTTTTGGTATTAGTAAGATCCATGATCCCCAACCCATAAAAGAAATCTACTGGGGCAAGTAGGTGGCTCAGTGGATTCAGAGCCAGGGCTAGAGATGGGAGGTACTGAGTTCAAATCTGGACACAGACACTTTCTAGTTATGTGACCACTTAACCCCCATTGCCTAACCTTTACCACTCTTCTGCCTTGGAACCAATACCCAGTATTGATTGAAAGAAAGAAAGAAAGAAAGAAAGAAAGAAAGAAAGAAAGAAAGGGAGGGAAGGAGAGAGGGAAGGAGGAAGGAATGGAAAGAAGGAATAAGGAAAGAAGGAAGGAAAAAAATCTACTCTATACAAGACATTAAGAATGTAAGTTTGAACGTGATATGAACCATTAAATATCCAATGGGTATATTCTGAGAGGGTATTGACTTAACATGTATAGAAATAAATAATATAGAGGATAAGGAAGATATCCCAAGTATTATAAAAAAATTGAGGAGAAAGAAAGATCACTTTTGTCTAGAGGATGGGGAGTGAGGATGGAGGTGGAAATGATACCTAAACTTGAAAGAAAAGTTTTAGGTGATGATTTTATCCATAATATACTATTTTTTGCGCGAATTCACCCCAATTAAATATATCTAAATGTCATATCTTAATACACAGTGCACAATTTAATTTATGAGCAACTGTTTGACAATTAAATTTATACATTTATTTTTAATACTTCCATAGAAATTATAGTTCCTATCTAAATGACCTTATTCTGCTTATCTAAGAAGAAAAGACAGAAAATAGGGTCACTGTGTATAATTAGAGGGCTCACCTATGCCTGGTACTTGCAACAACCTAACATAACTTTATGACCTCACGTGAGATCACTGACCACTTCTGATATATATAAAAATAGTTTAAAAGATTCCAAAAAGGAGACTATATTTATTTGTTTAGACACACACATAGCTATGTATATTTATTTATTTAGACACACATACAAAAACATATTGTCACACATATATGCTCTTGCAGTTCTTGTAATTTAGAGTTGGTGACTTTTTTTGTTCATGTGTCTGAACTTATTTTGAAAATTGAATTGTAACAAAAAATTACACTGGGTATGACCAAGCTGGAAAGACTTGGTTTTGGAATAGCTCTGACAGCAGACTGTGTCTTGCTACCTAAGCATCAATCTGGTTAATTATGGTCCTGGTAATGTATGTTAACTGAAAATCAGACAGGTTAAAGTGATCAAATTAAATGCCAATAGGAACATGGAGAAACAGGTCTAATGCTATATTGCCAGAGTAGCTGTGAAATTTTTTAGAAAAAAAGATGGAAATAGACATTTAAAAAGCTATAAAGCAGTGACCTAGGGATCCTATTACTAGAACTAGACACTAGGGGCATTACTGAGAAGACAAAATGCTCCGTATGTATGAAAATATTCACGGATGCTTTGTTGGTAATGACAAAATAACGGTAAACAACACAAATGCAATAATGGGAGAAATGGCTGAATAGATTGTGATATTTCAATTTAATGAATTGTATTGTGTTATTAGAAATGACAAATATTAGAAATATAAAGAAATAAGGGAAATATATGAAGAGATTTAAAGAGAATAAGAACAATACATACTCTGAGTACATTAAGAAACAACAACCACAAAATCAAGAGAAAAAAGTATCCATGTAGGGGGCAGCTGGGTAGCTCAGTGGATTGAGAGCCAGGCCTAGAGATGGGAGGTCCTAGGTTCAAATCTGGCCTCAGCCACTTCCTAGCTGTGTGACTCTGGGCAAGTCACTTGATTCCCATTGCCTAGCCCTTACCATCCTTCTGCCTTGGAGCCAATACACAGTATTGGCTCCAAGACAGAAGGCAAGGGTTTAAAAAAAAAAGTATCCATGTAAAAGAAATTCAAAGGGAACTCAAAAGCATAGGTTATTTGTACTAACAGACATATAATGTACATATTTTTAAGCAAATTGTAAACAATTTGGAATTTTTGGTTTTGCACAAAATTTTTTATGTACTTTAAACATTTTTGTTGTTGTTTTTGGTGGTGGTGGTCATTAAGTATATAATAAAAAAAGAAAATTGAACTTATCTTGTAATTTGATCATCCCCTTAAATAAAAGGAGAAGAAATGTATACTAACATTTGAAATCAGGTATATTTTAATTAATTAATAAAAACAATGGCTAACATTTAAATTTCACTTGAAGGTTTACAAAGTACTCTACACATATTATCTCATTAAATATCATAATACTTTGAGATAATTGCTATTATCATCCTCATTTTACAGATGAAGAATTTGGGCTCAAAGAACTTAAATGACTTGCCCAGAGTCACACAGTTCATCAGTATCTGATACAGTATGCAAACTCAGTACTTCCTAACTCCATGAATGGAAGTCTACTTACTCTGTGACCTAACCAATTTAAGAACTCAAATATTCCAGTAAGTTTGAGAATACCCTCCAGAAGAGGAAAAATAAATAAAACATCATTAAATAAGTCATTTAACCTCTATGTGCCTCAGGCAAAACTAGGACAAAAGTTATGAGTCACTGGCAAGTTGTGATCTGCTATGGAGAGACCTGCCAGGGATTTCCCCTCCTCTGGCTAATGAAATATATTTGTTGTTTTTTTTCCCCTTCAAATCAAGTGCATCTAATTAAAGAGGAAAGCATAGTGAAGAACCAGAAACCCTTCCCTTCCCCCTTCCCCTTTATAAAGAAGGATACATTCTTCAACAGATCTCTATGCTATAAGTAAAAGAGAAAAAAGAAGTGTATCTGGTGGGAGTAAGAGTAGTGCAGACAACTATTTCTGTTATAAAACTCTTTACATATCATCATCCTCATGACTATTCTTAGATGTAAGCATGATTTATAGTATGCATTTAATTTTTCAGACAAAAAACAACTGGCAGAGAGGTTAGGTGATTTGCCTGTGGTCATATAACCAGTAAGTTGCAGAGTGGAGAGTTGAACTTAACTTTTCTAGCTCCAGATCTAATGTTCTCATTATAACACAGAGCTACTTGAATGTTAGAGAAGATAGCCTTTCTCTTCCCCCTATTCTAATCAATAATAAACCATGGAAACTTTTGTATATCATCACAAACCCTCCCCTCAAGTACCATTTTAGAACAGCTATCATATAAGAAGTCTAATCAACATCTTTCATGAAGTTAGTCAATTCACTCTCAACTATTAATTGCCTTTAGCCTTATTCATCTGGTAGAGATTCTAGATATTCCTAATTAAACTTCCAAGTGTTCACACCTATTACAAAGTGAACAGCAATCATCACTTTATGGTTGGTGTGTCCTGGGTAAGAACAAAAATAGAAACAGCAGTTTGTGGATTTATGAATAGATTTTGTGAGTCAATTCCACTTAAATAACAATTATTTCTGCTTCTCTGAACTTTAAATGCTTTTTATTTGAAAAATTTTATTTAATTAATTGATTTAGAATATTCTCATGGTTTAATGATCACGTTCTTTCCTTCCCCTCCTCCTACTTCCCTCTTGTAGCCAATGAGCAATTCCACTGGGTTTTACATGTGACATTGATCAAAACCTATTTCCATATTATTAATATTTGCATTAGGGTGATTGTTTAGAGTCCACATCCCTAATCATATCGCCATTGACCCATGTGATCCAGCAGTTGTTTTTCTTCTGTTTCTCTACTCCCACAGTTCTTTCTCTGGATTTGGATCGCGTTCTTTCTCATAAGTCCCTCAGAATTGTCCAGGAGCACTGCGTTGCTTCTAGTAGAAAAGTCCATTACATTGCATTGTACCACAGTGCATCAGTCTCTGTGTATGTTGTTCTCCTGGTTCTGCTCCTTTCACTATGCATCAATTCCTGGAGGTCATTCCAGTTGACATGGAATTCCTCCAGCTTATTTCTTTTAGCACAATAGTATTCCATCACCAACAGTTTAAATGGTTTTAAATAAGGTTCCCAAAGAAACTAACCAAGAAAGTACAAAAGACATAGATCTCTTATTTCAGCAGGAAGTACAGATTAACTAAGTAGAAACTTCTTTGTCCAAGTGTGCTAGATGAAAAACTAGGGTGGTACTAATAGTGGAGAAAAAAACCAAGGAAGGGTAAAATGGGATAACCTGATTCTATTGACTGTAGGTAATGGCATTTCTTTGCCCTCCTATGACTTGGCCTTCTTTCAGTCCTCATGCCTATTTTGATTATACTCACATCTTCTTATATGGAAGACTGTCTTATACTGATCCTATGTTAGGGGCTCTTCAATTCTCAAAAATAGTAGGCAGTGGGTACCAAGCCTAGTAGGTAGCAGAGGCAACAACAGATTGGGGAAGAAGATGGACAACATCCGTTCCAATTTGTTTTCAATTTCCTAATTCTTCACCAGTATTCAATAGGCATTCTTGCCTTCCATATATCCTATATAGCTTTACTCTATCCTTCCCCCAACTTCCTGAATTTCCCTCATACTGCCATCTTCATTTAAAAAAGCAATACTTCACTACATAGTCTCAATCTCCTCAACTCCTGTGATCTTCATTATTTTGTTCAGTTCATATCTGCTCCCCTTCAGCTACTTATTGCCATAGATATCCTTGGAATCTAGTAATAAAATATTTTGCCTCCTCTTACTGGAGTTATATTTATTGCAGGGCAAAATATTCTTAGATATCCTTTAGAAAAAATGGATGCCTAGGGTAATGTAGCATGAATAAAAAGGTTAGGCACTATCCTGTAAAAATAGTATCAGGATCAAGATTTCCCCTGCATAACAGGCTAGAAAAGAAAAATATCTTTTTTTCAGAAGTGGGAAGCTATTGTGTGGAAGACTGCATATATCATCCGGTTCAGTAGCTGTGTCAGTTGATATCAATAAAAAAATTAAGCAAACAATACAGTCTGGAGTGTCAAAAGTTGGAATTGGCTGAGCTATCCAGGTAAGATAAGAATAAGAACTAGGAATTTCTTTTGGTATGGTATAGAAAAAAAGAAGATAAAAAATGAAAGAACTCTTCTTAGCATTCAGATAAAATTTGTAAAGCACTATGTAAACCTTAAAATGCTTTATATGCAGGGCCATCTTATTAAATAGAAGGAGGGATGGAAGAAAATAGAACTGACCAACTCTTAATTTGTTTCTGCTTTCTCTGCCAAGGAGAATGATGTTTAGGCTGGAAAAGACAGAACAAAAATAGTTAATTAAGAGTCAGTTCTCTAGAGTGCCAGGTCTGGGATAGGAAGACCTGGGTTCAAATCTGGCCTCAGATATTTCTTGGCTCTGGGACTGTGGGCAAGTCATTTTATCCAGATTGCCTAGCCCTTGTAGAAATAATACTAAGACAAAAAGTAAAGGTTTTTTTTTTTTAAGGTCTATTTTCAATATAATAAGGAGATAATGAGAGGACACCTAAGTTACAAGTCACCAAGTCCAGATTAACTCCATTCTCAAGCATTGAAAGCATTGGCAGATATAATTTTGAATTATCTTTGAAAGATCAAATGCTTCAATTTCTTTAAAGGAATAAAGTGGAAACAGTTGACTATAGGCTAGTGTTCATGATTTTGATTCCTGGCAAAATTCTAGAACATTATTAATATCAAAATGAAGATTAGCCACTATGTAGAACAGAAGCGTCAAACTCAGGGCCCTTCCAGCATGGCCTGGACAAGATTAATATATAATTGAAAAATATTGAACAAAATACCTAAAAATACAATAAAACAGAGATGTTAATTTGTGGTTTTCTAAGTCAGTCTGTGGTTTTCTAAATCAGGGCAGCTAGGTGCCACAATTGATAAGAGTGGTGGGTCTGAAGTCAGGAGGACTCATCTTCCTGTTTGCCTCAGTTCCTCATCTGTAAAATGAGCTGGAGAAGCAAATGGCAACCCATTCTAGTTTTGGCAAGAAAACTCCAAATGGGATCACGAATTGTCAGCTACAACTTAACAACAACAAAACAGTTGGCCTGCAGGGATAAATTTCCATTTGTGTTTGACATCACTAAACTAGAAAAGAAAGGGGCTGATTTCAAAGGGCCAACATTAAGGTCAACTCATGCAAGACTAACTTAAATGTATTTCCTTTGTTAACTGGGTTATCAAACTATTAGGTCAGTGAAATGCTGTGGATATAGTAACTGGTGTTCATATGGTCTCACCTCCATTAGATTTTGCACTCCTGATGGTCAAGAAATACCTTTGGTCTCTCTTTGCATTTCCAACCCAACTTAGCACAGTGCCTGCCATTTAGCAGGCACTTAATAATTGCTTATTGACTGACTGACCTAAATCTTAGCTTTTGACAAAGTATTTCACACTATTCTTGTGGAATAGTTGAAGAATAATTAGATTTGGCCAGACCAAAAGAACAGGAGTCATTACCGGTGTGAAATAGGGAATGTAAGTTACTATCCCCATTTTATAGAGGGGTGAAATGAGGCTCAACTAGGTTGAATGACTTGTCCACAATAGTTAACAAGTATATAATCACCTCTCAAGACTTCTTTTCTAGAAAACTCCATTAACTCACATTTATATGGTATTTCAAGGTTTACAAAGTCCTTTCCTAGCAATAGCTTTATAAGGTAAGTGATTGAAATATTAACCTAGTTTTAGGGACAAAGCTCCAAAAGGTTAAGTGACTCATCCAGAGTCTCACAACTACTAAATCTCTGAGTCTTGATGCAAATCTTGGTTCTTCTGATATGAACAACACAATGTCCCATTAATGTGTGCATCTAATGATTATAAACTCCTAATTGAAGGTAAGTATTGTATCTTTTTTTTTTCAATTTTGTATTATGTCATTGAGAAGTCTGATTAGCAAATAACAAATACTTATTATATATTTCT
The DNA here is from genome assembly GCF_027887165.1 of Monodelphis domestica. Lineage (NCBI taxonomy): Eukaryota > Metazoa > Chordata > Mammalia > Didelphimorphia > Didelphidae > Monodelphis > Monodelphis domestica. Next base: position 303,605,325 of record NC_077229.1, on the reverse strand, counting down.
GGAATTGATTAGGTTTTTACACTGCTTTTCTCACAGTAGTATCTAGACCTTTCTAGAAGGGTTACTAAGCTAAATTATTGACCTCTAAGGCAACAAAAGAGGACTGAAATGTAAAAAAAAAAAGTACAAAAATTCAAATGATAAGAACAACCCAGAACAGCAAAAGATTTAAAATAAAGATCATATCTTGCTACCTATTGAAGATTTAATCCTTTATTATCTCAAAAACAAGTTGTAACAATCACAGAAAAATATGGAAAGAAGTAGTAGTAGTAGTAGTAGTCTCTCGGTAACCGAGGATGACGATTGTCTTTGTGCGTTTTCATCTATGGTGTATAGATGAGTGTGCACAAAGACACTTGTGCGTGAAGGAGATTTAAGTGGAAAAGTCGATGCACAGAGACAGTCCCACTCTCTCGGCGTTGGAAGCCTGGGTCCAGTGGCACGAAAAGTCCTTACACCTGGAGACTTCCTCAGCTGCATTGGAGGGCTGTGTTGTCTTTTGTGCTCCAACAAGCCCTAAGCACTGCACAGTGCTTTGCTGATAGATAGGAAGTACTTAATAAAGGCTTATTTGTTGATATTATGTTGATTGAATCTCAAAATACAATTGAAAAGAGATTAGCCTCATGATCCAAATTGGAAATAATGTAGGCATAATTAAATCAATCCCTATTCAAGAAGTTTTAGGAGTTCTCTATAGTCACTAGGACAATATACAAACTTTTGTTGACATTGAAGGTCTTTCACAATCAGAATGATTATCTTTTATGCAGTCTTTCTTGTAGCATTTCCATCCCAGTCAGGCTGACTGCTTGTAGTATACACCATTTTCTACTTCTAAAAATGATTCCCCCAGGTTTTCCTAGAAAGAACTCCTTCCTCAACTTCACCTGTTGGAATTCTTGTTTCCCTTCAGGATTCAGCTCAAAGCCTCAACAATTAGAAGCAGCAAGGTGGTGCATGCTGAGCTTAGAGTCTGGGGAAAAGGAGCTCAAATCTTGCTGCATATTTACTATATGTGTGAGTGTATCTTCTAAGTCTCAGTATTCCTGTTGTAAAACGAGGCAGTTGGATTCAGATGTCTGATGCTCCTTCCAACTCTAAATCTAGACACACTTTAGGGGAAGATAAAGTTGTAATCTCCTGATTGAACAATGAAGCTACTTAACTCATTCCTTATAGTGAAGCTAGGACCTTAAGCTGTCTATTTTTAGATCTAATACAAAAAGGTGTTAAGTACCTATAAAGGGTTAAGTTAATCACAAAAAAGTCAAGTAACTCACAAAAGGCAAGCTTAAATAAAAAGTGTGAAGTACACAAAATACACAAAAAGATATTTTATATATATATATATATATATATATATATATATATATATATATATATATATGTAATATATAACCAAAGAAGGTGAGAACTAAAGAGTGGTGAGAACTAAAGAATGGGCAGTCCTGGCTAAAGCATCTACTGTGATTAGTAGACATGAAAATTTAGGGGAGGTGACATGAGAGAAAATTCTCTTTAAAAGGCTAAAATTCAGTTCAAGAGATTATTCTGAACTCAGTTCAGGAGATTGAGTACAGTGGAGGACTGGAACCCAGCTTGGAGATAGTCTCATGGGGAGTGATAAGACTGACTCCCTTACCCTTAGGCTCAGGGAGGTCACTTTGGCCAAGGCCTTTAACTACTGCCTGGCTCAACTTGAGCCAGAACAGTTTAAATTAATTCTCTCTCTGTGTGTCTGTCTGTCTGTCTGACTGTCTGTCTCTCTTTCCTAAATTCCTTCTCTCTCTATTAATTAAAATCTCCATAATTCCCAGCTGATTTGGGTATTTTATTATTTGAGAATTTTCCCTGGTGACCAATCATTTAGATTTAAGTCAAAACACTAAAATTATCCTTAGACTAGGTTACTATATTTGATCCAACACTGTCAGATGAGAATCCACATTATCTCTAATGACCCCCAAAAAAGAATACTTAAAATTATTTTTCAGTAATTTTTGCCCCCTAAAAAACCTGTATTTAACAACATCCTCAATTTGGAAATCTTTTTTTTTTAACCCTTACTTTCTGTCTTAGAAATAGCTCGATGACAGAAAGGGTAAGGAAAGAAGTGTTGCAAAGTAAAGTGACCAGAACAAAGGGAAGGTTGTAAACAGTAACAGCAATAATATATGAGGATCAACTGTGAATGACTTGGCTATTATCAACAAGGCAAGGATCCAGGACAACTCCAAGAATTCATGACAAAAAGGGGTTATCTATCACCATAGAAGGAACAGATGGAATCTGAATGCAAATTACATAAATTTTTCTACAGTGTAAGTAATATGTCTTTTACAATGTGACAAATATGGAAATATGTATTATATGATAATGTATGTACAACCTATATCATATTACCTGCCTTCTTGGGGAGGGGAGAGGAGATAGAGAGAAACAGAAAGAGAGAGAAGATAAATACGTATTCATTGCTAACTTAATATTAGATGCTGTAGTCCACATTTATGGCCTGAATGCTTTCAAGATTAAAGCAAAAAGGGTGGGGGCAGCTGGGTGGCTCAGTGGATTAAGAGTCAGACCTAGAGATGGGAGATCCTAGGTTCAAATCTGGCCTCAAACACTTCCCAGCTGTGTGACCCTGGGCAAGTCACTTGACCCCCATTGCCTAGCCCTTACCACTCTTCTGCCTTGGAGCCAATACACAGTATTGATTCCAAGATGGAAGGTAAGGGTTTTATTAAAAAAAAAAAAGAAAAAGATTAAAGCAAAAGGGTCATGCTTACAAGAGTCTTTTCATTTATTTCTTTAAGTTTTCAAGATTATTGCATTCTATAATCTAGTCTCTTATTCAAAGAATATAAAAGACTGTGGTTGCTTAAAATTACACCACATTTCTGCTGACTTTCAGAATTTTACTTCTGACTGTCTCCGTCAGATTAAGGCAGTATACCTAAGCTAACTACTAAAAATCTTCTATTGTTTGGAAGATTTTTATAAGTAAAATTAAAATTGAAAAATAGGGGGGAAATGAGAGAGAAGGGAACATGCTTTTCAAAAATACCAGAAAAAATGTTTTAAAATTGTGTTTGACATATAATCCAGAAAACAATTTTATTCTGAAAAAGCAAGTTGTATTTGAAAGTCCCCACATATCTTCTCCAGCTTTACTTAGGTAATGTCCTCTGCCCCAAACTAAGTCTACTTAGAATCTTAGTCAATTAACTCTGAAGTGAAAGACTGCCCAAAGAAATTGAATATGATGTAAATATTTTACTTCAGTTAATTTTTCAAAAACTTCATTCAGACTCATATAAGTAACTGGCTTGAATTAGAAGGAAAGTTTTGTTTTGATAAAAAGCAAAAACTAACCAATTGATAACAAGAAGGCTATATTTAACTAGCTAATCATTCAGATGAATTATACCACCTGACAGAAATCATATTAGTCACACATTCTATGTCTGATACATTTCTAACATACTCAAGAGCTACATGATCTTATTTTGCTTTATGACTAGTTTTGAGCCAGCTAAGAAAAATTAGTGGAATTACTGCAAGTAATATTTGAAGCATCTATGATCTCATCAGCACTGTAAACTTCTGGTGTAGAAAGGAGTTGGTGCAAATACAGCAGAATAAGCATTGGCTCTAAGAGTCAGAGCATATGGATTCAAATTTCACCAAAGGAACTTGCTGTCTGTGTGACCCAGGACAAGTCATTTAACCTCTCTTGGCTTCGGCTTCCTCATCTGTAAAATTAGAGGGTTGAACTAGGTGGTCTCTGAGGTGCCTTTTAGCTCTCCGTTTATGATCATACAACACCTTCCAAGCTACCAAGAGTCAGATGTGAGATCTGAATTCAGATCTTGCTAACTCCAAACCCAACATTGGATCTAATGGGTCGTACTGCTTTCAGAAAGGATCTCTGGTATAATTCGAAATTAATATTTTATATTGTAGGTTTTCCATTTTCAAGTTATTGATAGGGGCTTAGAGGTTAGGTAGTTCTAGAGTAAGATAATAAGAATGAACAGCTATAACCAGGAAAATTCATCAGCAAGTTTACTTCATAAATGCAGGTCAAATTGGTTTAGACAGCAGACTGGACAAATTGAATTTGGAATAACATTGAAAAAAAGAAAATCTTCAGTGAAACAGAGAAGGCAAAAGATGGTTTTGCCCTCTGAGTCAAAGAAAAAAACTAAGTGCTTTACCTCCTATTACTTCCTGTGGTAATGAGTCTGGTGCTCTGTCAGAGTGAAAACTATAATACTAAAAATAAAAAATAAAATCATACTGCTCCTTTCATCCAAAGAACACTGAGTACTTTGTAAAAACAAAAAAGAGAAAAACAACTTGCAGATGTGATTGCTAAGCTATTAATGATTTGGGGGTGGGGAGAGAATTATGGTAAAGGGGTTAAGGTCCACAGGATTGAGAATGAGTAAATATTCTCATTTTTAAAATAGGAAATAAAGTGGATTCTTCAAATTATTGAATTCCATTGATTACTGCCAATAATCTGGAACAGATTAAAAGGGATAATTTTATGAACTAGAAAAAGGAAAAAAAAAAGACTAGAAAGAAAAGTCGTGTTAGCTATTAAAAAGCACAGATAGGGATAGCAAAGAAATCAACACTTTGATTGCTTAGTTGATAAAGACAACTTACTGATTAGGAAACTGCTTCTGCCAGTGGATAGAGCACAGAGCCTGGAATAGGGAGGACCTAGATTCATATCTGACCTCAGATACTTCCTACCTGTGTGGCCCTGGGCAATTACTTACCTCTAATTGCATAGTCCTTACCACTCCTGTTTTAGAATTGATACTAAGACAGAGGGTAAGGGTTATTTACAAAGAGACAGAGACAGAGAGAATTGCTTAAAGTATTGAGAGATTAAATGATTCAACTCAGGTCAAGCAGCCAGTAAAATGTCAGAGGCAGAACTTGAAGCCAGTACTTAAGGTCATGTCTCTATTCACTGCACTTTGCTGCCATATTGGGAAGTATAGTTTATTAATGACAAATCATGTCAGACTAATCTCTTTCAGAGGGTTCTAGTGGGCAACATGGAAAAAATATGGACTTGATGGTAGTCCATTTGGTTGGTTATAGGATTGGCACAATGGCTAGAGGCAAAGATAAATGTTTAATCAACTGACTTCATCCTAGAGGTAGGTCTATAGTAAAAAGCATTTGGGCTTCATTATTGATCTGATTCTGTTCAACATTTTCTTCAATGTCTTAGAACAGTGATGGTGAACCTATAGCATGACTGTCAAAGATAGCATGCACAGTGCTCTCTGTGGGCACTTGGCTGTCCTCTCCCCCTCAAATTCATTATTAGAAAGGCAGAGGGACTAGAGAAAAGCTACTCTCTTCACCCTCTCCTTATGCCTAATGACATTTTTTTTTCATACCCCTCCACCCCGGTGCCCAGCAACCCAAAGGGAGAGCTTTCTCCTTCCCCTGTGTGGGGTAAGTGGGGGCAGGGCATGCCTGACACTATGGGGGGGGTAGGCATGGAACTCAGTCTGAGGGGGTGGGAGCAGAGCTTGGCACTCTGTCTCCAAAAGGTTCACCATCACTGTCTTAAAAGATGACAGTTAGCAAGCTTTTTTATTTACAGATAATTACAGACTGGTGACTTTTTTTTTTAAGCCCTTACCTTATCTTAGAATTGATATAAAATATCAATTCCAAGGCAGGTGGACTAATACTTTGATAGAAGTGGTGCCCCAAAGGATCTTAATGGATGGAAAAAATAGATTACAAATGACAAAATTGAATTAAATAGAGATAGAGGAGGACCTCTATCCTTGGGTTAGGAAAAAATAATTCATTAAATCCAGGGTGAAAGAATAATGGTAAGAAGGGAGTTATAGAAAAAAGACCAGAGAATTTCCATGGACTATCTATTCAATAAGTCAACCGTGTGATATGGTAGGCAAAAGAACTAATGGGATCTTGGGATCCATGAACAGAAGCACAGTCCCCAGGGACTTGAGTATTGCTGTATTATTTCCTGGTCTGACCATATCTGGAGTATCTAATCCAATTTTGGGTGACACATTTTAGGAAGTTTATTGGCTAGATGAAGTAGACATTTGCCCTTAGATCATCAGCCAAATGGATATACTCAATGAATCTGAGTTAATGCTTCAATAGGACTATCAGATACATGAACTTTGAAACATGTTAGAAATATTAAATGAATATACATAGGGAATAAAATGCCCACTATGTATATAAACATTCACAATGTATGTTCATGTAGATGTTTCCAGTGTATTTATAGTACATTTTTCTCTTATTCTTTAGTCTATGAGCCTTTGAGGGACAGGTACAATGTTTCCTGAATGTAGCAACCTGAATAACAGTTTCCTGAAAGTAGCAACCATGTATAGCTGCTGGGTAAGAATCTCAGAGGCACAAAAATTAACTGATTATGGTTGGAAATTCCCAAGAGAGTTTCTGTGAAGAAAAACAGTAGATACACTGTAAGATACCGCACCTAAACACATTTAGAGTGAATTGTCAATAATTCTCAAATGATGGATTTCTTAGAAATAGTTATTATATGCCTTGTACTAGCACTGCATAAGATTAAAAAGATAATAATAATAAAGCATAAGGCATGATCCCTACCTTCAAATAATGACTCTAACATACATGAAACAAAGAGGCCATAGGACTAAATTATACAATGGTAATTCAAATCATTGTGAGTGGAAATAATCAGATAAGACTTCTGAGAGTAAGAAGTAGACTTTGAGTTGGGAGTCAAAGGATGAGTCAAAGGATAAGGGCAGGGGTGCTGAGGCAGGAATGAAGGAACCTTCTGGGAGAGGGAGACAGAGAATTCAGGCTGACTAGAGCAGATCTGCTTTGGGAAGAAATAGGAAATACAATGGGATAGGTCAACTGAAGCCATGTTTTGGAAGGTTTTTAAAGATTTGTTGAGAGGGGGACTCTCTCTCTCTCTCTCTCTCTCTCTCTCTCTCTCTCTCTCTCTCTCTCTCTCTATTTCTCTCTCTCTCTCTCTCTCTCTCGTGGTTTATCACTACCTTCCTTCACAGAGATCTGAATCTAGTGTTTTGCTATGGCATGGAGGTGGTCCTGGCTTCCATCCTCACAATGGCAAGATCTACACTCAGCTCAGAAGGCTCCCCCCATCAAAAATAATGCTCTATAAGGCTGTGGATCCTTTGTAAAAAGTTCACTTTGATTAGTTAAGGATAAGAAAGCTAATCATCAGAATACTGTTTTATTTTGCCCACATTTAACTCACGAAGGTCATTCAAAGCATGAAGGAGTTACAGTCTAACCAAGGAAAGAATATTTGTAGCAATGAAGTCACACATTGTTTCAGCTATTTATCTTTTACTCAAGAACTTTGGAGGCCCAGACCCTTCCACTGAGCAAAATCATACAATTTAATTGGAAGGAACTTCAGTGGTCATCTAGTCCAACTCATACATGAACCAGAAGCTGATCTTCTCTGTTGACTAGGCCTACTAGAATGTAAACTTTTTGAGGACCAGACCTGTATATTAATAATTATAATAATCATCATTTATATAGGTTTTTTCTTTAAAAAAAAACTCTTATCTTCCATCAATTCTGTGTATTCCTTCAAAAGCAGAAGAGAGGTAAGGGCTGGGCAATGGGGTTTAGGTGACTTGCCCAGGGTCAAATAGCTAGGAAATATCTGAGGCAACATTTGAATCTAGGACCTCTGGTCTCTAGACCTGGATCTGAAGCCACTGAGCCATTTAGTTGCCCTTTGCTACTCACTATTTTTTTTAAACCCTTACCTTCTGTCTTGGATTGGCTCCAAGGCAGAAGAGTGGTAAGGGCTAGGCAATGGGGGTCAAGTGACTTGCCCAGGGTCACACAGCTGGGAAGTGTCTGAGGCCAGATTTGAACCTAGGACCTCCCATCTCTAGGACTGGCTCTCAATCCACTGAGCTACCCAGCTTCCCCGCTATTCACTATTTTTGTCATCCCAGGTAAGTCACAAACTCTCTAGGCCTCAGTTTCCTCATTTGTAAAATGAAGGGGAGGACAAAAGCTCTAAATCTATGATACTGGTTATTATACAAGAATAAGACAAACGTTCAGAATTATGCAATTTTAGAGCGAGAAGGAGCCTTGAACCTATATGTGGTATATGTTGGTGATGGAATACTATTGTGCTCAAAGGAATAATGAACTGGAGGAATTCCATGTGAACTGGAACAACCTCCAGGAATTGATGCAGAGTGAGAGGAGCAGAACCAGGAAAACATTCTACACAGAGGCTGATACACTGTGGTACAATCGAATGTAATGAACATCTCCATTAGTGGAAATGCAGTGATCCTGAACAACCTGGAGGGATCTATGAGAAAGAACACTATCCACATTCAGAGGAAGAACTGTGGGAGCAGAAACACAGAAGAAAAACTGCTTGATTACATGGGTTGATGGGGATATGGCTGCGGATGTAGACTCTAAATGTTCACCCTCGTGCAAACATCAACAATATGGAAATAGCTTCTGATCAAGGACACATAAAACCCAGTGGAATTGTACATCAGCTACAGGAAGGGGTTGGGGGAGGGGAGGGAAAGAAAATGATTTTTGTAACCAAGGAATAATGTCCTAAATTGACTAATTAAATAAAATTAAACAAAAAGAAGATAATCTACACTAATTCTCTCATTTTTTGCAGATGAGAAAAGAGAGGCCTAGGAAGATTAAAAGATTTACCTGAAGTCACACAGTTTTGTAATAGAGGCAGGACTACTAGCTCAATATAGGTTCTCTAACTTCCACACCAGGGCAATTTCTTTCTTTCTTTCTTTTTTTTTTAAACCCTTACCTTCTGTCTTGGAGTCAATACTGTGTATTGGCTCCAAAGCAGAAGAGTGGTAAGGGCTAGGCAATGGGGGTCAAGTGACTTGCCCAGGGTCACACAGCTGGGAAGTGTTTGAGGCCAGATTTGAACCTAGGATCTCCCATCTCTAGGCCTGGCTCTCAATCCACTGAGCTACCCAGCTGCCCCCACCAAGGCAATTTCTAATTTGACCTATTGTGAGTTTTTAACACAAGTTCACTAGAATTTTTTAAGTGAATATTCCATAGAAAAAGAAAACATCCTCCTGGTAAAAGAAATATTTACTACAAATATTTTGTACAGATAAAATTACCAGGTTTAGGTAAAATAACACATCCTGACTATTACATGCTAGTGCTTTTGTAAATGGTCATCTCCCTCCCCAAATATGGAATGGACTTTAATTTTTCTTTGAGGAAGTTTCATTTAAGGTCTTTTGCTTGGCAAGACGGCAAGATTTGGTGTTCTGAACAGAAAGAAAACAAGAAGCTAAAAAGGGGAAGAAACACCACACAGTTATTGAAGCATTGCTTATCAGAAATCATTTTCTATTGTACCTGGGAAACTGAATCACAAGAGAAGAGCCCCTCTCTTAGAGAACTGAGCAGAGTTGGAAGTAATTTACTTTGGTTTTTCTGTTTGGTATTCAGTCTGACAGAGGCAGAGTTTGTGTAAAGGTTAATGTTCTCCTTCCTTTGTCTCCACCCCTTTTTAGGTAAATAAGGATAGCAACATCATCCTATTTGAGGAGACAGAATTAATTTTTTTAACTTAAATTTTTTTTATTTTTAAAATATTTTTCCATGTTTAAATGACTCATTTCTTTGCCTCCCCGATCCTGGAGCCAGTAAGCAATTCCATGAAGTTATGCAAATATTATCACTTGATACCTATCTCCATATTATTCATTTTGGTAATAGAGCAATCGAGATAATTTAGTTCATTTCAGTAGGTATTTATTAATAGCCTACTATGTGTCAGGCACTGTGTTAAGTGTTGGAAATACCTAAAGAAGTAAAATACAGTCTCTGTTCTCTCTTCAGTCTCTGGAACCTAAAATCTAACAGGGGAGATGACAAGCAAGTTATAGAGAAGATGAATAGGAAATAATTAACAAAGGGAAGGCACTAGAATTCAGAGGGATTATGGAAGGATTCCTGTAATAAGTGGGATTTTAGCTCAGGCTTAAAGGAAGTCAAGGTGTTAGTAGTCAAGAGGAGGAAGAGTCTTTCAGGCATTGAGGACAGCTGGAGAAAATGCTCAAAGCCGAGAGATTGAGCATCGCATTCAATGAACAACAAGGAGCCCAATGCCACTAGATTAAAGAATATGTGTCATGGAGTAAAATGTAGGAAGCCTGGAAAGGTAGGAGGGAGCTAGGTTATGAAGGGTTTTGAAAGCCAAACAGAGCATTTTAAATTTACTTCTGGAGGCAACAGGGAGCCACTGAAGTTTATTGAGCAGGGAGTAGATATGATCAGACATATTTTAGGAAAATCATTTTAGTGTCTGAATGGAGGATGCATTAGAGCAGGAAAAGATTTGAAGCAGGCAGAATCACCACAAGGCTATTTCAGCAATCAAGGTGTGAAGTGATGCCTGTGTTAGAATAATGGCAGTGTCAAAAAAAGGGGTATTCAGGAGAAATTGCAAAGGTGAAGTCAATAAGCCTTGACAAGAGCTTATATATTAGGGTAAGATAGTGAAGAATCCAGGTGATTTCTGAGGTGAGTTTGAGGGACTGGGATGATGATATTACCCTCTGCAATAACACAAAGTATAAAGGGGTAAAGTTTAGGGGGAAAGATAATGAATTCCATATTGTACATATTGAATTTGAGGTACTTATTGGACATCCACTTTGAGATGTCTGAAAGGTAGTTGAAGATGTGAGATTGGAAGCCAGAAGAGAGATTGGAAAAGGAAAGATAGATTTGGGAATCATCAGTATGAAGATGGTATTAAAAATCCATGAGAACTGATAAAATCACCAAGTGAAGTAATGAGAGAGGGGGGTCCAGTATAGAACCTTTAGGCATACCTATTATTAGAGGGCATGATCAGCAAGTGGATCCAGAAAAGGAGACAGAGAAGAAGCAGTCAGATAGAAAGGAGGAAAATCAGGAGCAGGTGGTTTCCTGAAAACCTAGAGAAAAGAGAGTATCAAGAAGGAGAGAGTGATCATCAGTGTCAAAAGCTACCAAGAAGTCAAGGAGAATGATGACTAAGAAAAGGCTATTAGATTTGGCAACTAAGAGATAATTAGTAACTTTGGAGAGAACCATTTCAGTGGAATAATAAGATCAGAAGCCAGATCATAAGGAGTTAAGAAGAGAGTGAGAGAAGAGAAAGTGAAGTCACCGAGATGGCCTTTTTTGAGGAATTTAACTACAAAGGCCAGAAGAGATATAAGATGATAACAAGAATGGAAGGATCAAGTGAGGGGCTTTTTTTCTGATGATAGAGGAAACATGGACATGTTTGTAGGCAATAGGAAATGAGGCAGTAGAGAAGGAGAGGCTTTGAAAATAAGTGAGAGTAAGAATAATGGGTTCATAGAAGACTAAATACTAAAACATTTCAAAATAAAGTAAAAGCAAATTCTAATATAATACTAAATGACACCATAATAGTCATGAAAATATGAGAATGCAACAATGGTCTGAATGAAAAATAATCACACACACACACACACACACAAACAGACTACTTATAGGATGGGGGACCAGGGGAGAAAATTTGTTCTTAGTGTATCCAAGCTGTGGTGTGAAGATCCTATCCAGTCAAAGAAAGAAAGAGGAAAGGTCCAATCTCAATCTTATCTAATTTTAAAGCAACTGACATTTAACCTATGGCTTTTCCAATTAATTTAGTTTAGATGTGTAAGGAGAACATTTACTTACATGCAACAGAAATACTATTATAAAATGTCATCATTCATTTGCTTTCATCTATCAAAACTCTGGTTTTGTTAGTTTTTGAGAATCTCAGCAAAGTTTTTGTTAATGACTTTCAACACCAGTTTTTTGTGAAGCTACCTACCTGTTCTTTGTTGCTATGGTATCCCTACATCATACTTACAACTTCAGTAGCCAGCGTTGGTACAACAGCATTTAAATTAAACCTTATTTCTTATTGCCTACTTTGCTTTTCACTACTTCCTACAGTATCCTATCTGAATTAGAAGAATAAAACAACCTGTTAATAGTACAAAATGCAGAGAACACCCTGCTTTTTTTTGGAAGGGAGGAGGTAGAGATGGGGAAGAGGAAGGCATACTGGAGGAAGAAGCAGAAAGTCTCAGTAATTCAGAGTTAATAAGGAAACTCCATAGACTACTGGGAAAGAAAAGAAGGACTTACTAAATGGAATAAGAGAAAAAAGAAATAGATAGTACTCTCAGTACTGGTGGAATTTATAAACACTTAAACAAAACCTAAATTCTCAGATTGAGCAAAGAAACAACTTCACAATACAATTATCCCATCTACATTATAGGGGTTGGGGCACAGACCCTCTATAATCTGGAAAATCCACCCCAAATTTTTGCCTTCCCTTTGTGTCAGAAAAGAAATCTGATTTTTTTCTTTTTATTTTATGGGGTGTTTATAGCACACCTCAGGCATTTATGAGTTCCTAAACTTTTAAAGATACCTTGACATTTCAACCTAGGGTGTCATCTGCTGACTTTTACTTATTTTAACCTTAAAAAAGAAATCATTTATACTTATGGTATTAAAAGACAAATGTTTATATTTTATAATACTCTGCATATAGTTTATGCATTTCTGAGTTTCTGAGCATTTTATGTGTCATCTGCCGGCCTTTACATGTCATCTATAGCTTTTGCAAAACTAACAAATTCCCATTTAATTTCTTATGCCAACCCATGATATAGTGAAACCACAATAGGGAAAATTACATCATGGAAGGGACAGCAGTGTATTGTGAGATGAAGATCTGGGAAGGTTCAGAGTCTAATCTGATTTTCAATTAGTGATAAAACAGCAAACCCAAAGAGGTTATTGTTTTTAATACTTTTATCGCAATTAGGTGACTGACACTAGGTGGCAATATGGCTTTAATTCAGATGGTATGAACCAGTAGTGTCAAATGTAAATAGAAAAGGGGCCACTAAATCATAGATAAGGATCCCTAAAGGTCACATATCAACTTAGAAAACCATAGATTAACATTATTAACATATTAACAGCTATGTTTTACTGTATTTTTATTTATTTTTAAAATATTTCCCAATTATAATCAAGTTTCAGGCCATGCTCAGGAGTGTTGTGGCAATGTATATCTTGGATCACGTGTTTGACCCTTCTGAAATTATAAGGCATATAATATCATCCTCAAGCTAAGGTTACAACTAAAATATTATAGCTTTTTCTAATAAATAAAAACACTACTCAATTAAAACAGCTAATGACAAACATAAAGAAGCATGCTCATTCTAGAGCATACTTGTCAATGTTGCATCTTAAACCTCCATTTTCTAACCCTTATCACTCTTCTGCCTTAAAATCTATACACAGATTTGCTTCTAAGACAGAAGGTAATGTTTAAAAAAAAAAGAAAAGTAATTAAGCTGTATATACCATTTGATTCCATTGATACCACTATTGGTGATATACAGCAAGAGAGTTAAAGCTAAAAGGAAAGATCCTATATATTTACATACATGCACACATATAGACAAAAATGTTTATGGCAGGATTTTTTGATGAAAAAAAATCATAAATCAGAATTGAAGGTGCCCAATGGCTGGGAAAAGGTAAAATAAATTTCACTCTATCTACAAGAAGATATTATTTATTATGCAGTATGAAAATGTGTGGGCAGCTAGATGGTAGAGCAGATAGAGTGTCTCAGTCCTGAGGTGAAGAAGACTCATCGTCTCATGTTCAAATTTGGCTTGAGGCACTTGAAACTATGGATCCTAAGCAAATCACTTAACCTATTTACTTCAATTTCCTTATCTATACAAAAAGCAGGAGAAGGAAATGGCAAACGACTCCAATATATTTGCCAAGAAAAACCCAAATGATGTTAGGAAGGGTTGGACATGACTGAAAAATGACTGAATAACAAGAAGAAGATGTAAAGGTAGGAGAAATTAGTTCAGTTTTATGGCCTTTGTATCCCCAGCACTTAGGACATAGTAGGTACTTAATAAATTCTAGTCAGTTGTTAACTGATCTGATATCAGCTGAAGTATGCAGAACAAGAATAATTTACACAATGAACACAATAATATAAAAGAAAACATTTTTAAAAGACACTAGAACACTATGGAATAAACAATCTTTATTACAAAAAATGAGCAAAGCATAGCTCTTTCTTCTCAGCAAAGAGGAGGTAGACTATGATACAACAGAATGAGTAATAAATTTGGAGTTGTTTAACCTGAATCTGGGTCTCAAGTCTCCTCTTCTAATAAATTAGGGAGATGGACTGGATGTTCTCTCCTAGCTTTAAATAAAAATCCAACAGATAAAGTGTGAGGTTGGAAGTAGACTTCAAATCTGGCTTCACACACTTACTAGTTATGTGATTCTGGTCAAGTCATTTAATCCTGTTTGTCTCAGTTCTTCATCTATAAAATGAACTGGAGAAGAAAATGGCAAACCACTCTAGCATCTTTACCAAGAAAATCTCAAAGGTGGTCACAAAAAATCAGATAGGACTGAAATGAGTGATCAACAACAAGGTATTAAATAAGGTATACATTGCCAGTTGTATCCATGTAAACATGTATGCCATGTTTACATCTGACACATTGTAGAAACCTAATAAATGCTTATTGATAGAATGATTTGTTTTGCCTTATTGTATTTTTTTTTCAGCACAAGGGAGACAGTAGTGGTAAAGGAGAGAGGGTTTCAAGAAGTGATAGTGATGTAAAAAAGACATCAATAAAGCATCTATTTTTTTTAAAAAAGGAGAACCAGAAGGGAGAAGTACATATAGCATTTCTATTCCAAGAACATAAAACTCCCTCAGGGCTGGATCTCCCTAATAAGGAAATAATCTTCTTCACTGAAAGATTGAAAGTGCCCCATTTCTTTGCATTATAAGTGAGGCTTGATAGTAAATCTGATTAGAATTAGGAATGAACTAGTTAGTCTCATACTGGAAGGAGAAGAAAAGAAAGGAAAAGCAATTTAGCCAAAAGGGCTAGGAGTCAAGTTGGGAAGAGGTTACTCCTGAATATCAGAAAAGCTTTTCCTTCCCTAACTATTCAAAATCAGGAAGCGATGACATAATTGCTCACACAGTGTGATGTTGTAATGTGTATTCACCCAACTTCCTGTTTCCAGTGGGGAGGGGATGGGAAATTGTCAATTGAAGAATCTCAAATTTCTGGTTTAGAGGGAGGATGAGCAAAAGGGCCTTGGGGAATAGTTCTCTGCTCCTCATCCTATCCTGGACAATTCCATTAGAGTTGGACTGTTTATGAAAACTGTCCTCTTGCTGCTCATCTCTCTCTCAACTTGGTGTGTGTACACTTCTATTAGGAAATCTGAAAACATGCTGACTATAGCATCATGTACACTCTAGAATTTCCCAATTCTACATTGATGATTATTGTGGATGCAAAAAAAAAAAGGCCAGTAAGACATTATGTAATCCAAATTATTATGCATTAGCTACCCTCATCTTCCCCCCCACCCAGAACTCAAGCCCCATAATTTATCTAAGCATTTTTGTCTTTTTCCTGATACTCTAAGTAGGGAGGCTAGGGAAAGGTAATAAAGACAGAATTATGTAAACATTTGTGAACCTGTAAGTAAAGCATGAGTACCAGACAGGTAGTGTTTAAGGGAGTGGAGGAGTAAGTTCTGACTGGTTTTCCTCTCCCCTTATCCTATTCAAGAACAAGCAGCAAAATGTGGTGGCAGTCTAACCCTTTATATATTTAAACAAAATACATTCCCTTTAGAGAACTTCAACTAGCATTCACCCATTCATTCAGTAAGCATTTAAAAGCCTACTATGTATGGACCAGGAATTGTAGTAGGTGCCAGAGATTCAAAAGATAAAAAGAAAATAGTCTCTGTCTTTTGGGGATTTACATTCTATTGGAAGAAAATAACACATATGTAGGTAATTATAATAAATGCTTAATGCTTGTTGATTGAATTGAATTTGAGAGCAATCAGAAAAGGCCTTGTGTAGGGGGTAGCATTTGAGCTAAGCCTTGAGAGAAGCTAGGGCAGTGATGGAGAACCTTTTAGACATCAAATACCCAAATTGCAACCCTCATGCCCATGTGAGTCCCCTGCCTTACACCAGACAGGGGAGAGAGGAAGTGTTCCCATTGGACTGCTGGGCAGAAGTGTGGGTCATGTGATAAATGTCCTCTGGTGCTTTGGAGAAGGGGAAGGGAGCAGCCCCCTCTGGCATGAGCCTGTATGTGTGCCATAGGTTCACCAATACAGAACTAGAGATTCTAAGGTGCTGAGAAGAGAGGAGACATTATAGGTGAGATAGTCTGTGTAAAGGCTTAAAGGTAAGAAATGGAATTTAGTGTAAAGGGAATGCAAAATTTTGTCTAGAATGTAGAATACATGAAGGGAATTAATAGGCAATAAGTCTAGCTAAGTAGGCTAGAACTACATAATGGAGGGCTTTAATTGTTCAATTTCTTTTCAAAAGAATTTGTATTTTATCCTACATAGGAAACCCCTTAAGTAGTAGAGTGACATGATCAGGCCTATGAATGAGAAATATCATTTTGGAAGTTCTATACAGGAGAGAAGAGAGACTCAATACAGGAAGGTCAACTAAGAAACCATTAAAATAGTTTAGATGAGAAGTTTGTTGTTCAGTTGTTTTAGTCATGTTTGACTCTGTGATCTCATTTGTGGTTTTCTTGGCAAAAAGATTTGCCATTTCTCCGGCTTATTTTGCAGATGAGGAAACTGAGACAAACTGAGTTACATGAATAACCCAGGGTCATGTAAATAAAAAGTGTCTGGGGCCAGATTTGAACTCAGAAAGATGAGTCTTCCTGATTTCAGGCTCAGCACTCTATCCACTGCACCATCTAGCTTCCCACTTGGCCTATAGTAGTCATTTAACAAATGTCGATAGATTAATTGATATATAAAAAAGAAACTTGTAGGAGAGATTGAGAACAAAATAAAATTAGTCAAAAGGTAAAGCATTTTTTCCATGAAAGATTACATATAATCCCAATCTCCCATTTTGTTATGACATCACAAGGCCTTTCCACTTCTTCCTAATGATGGCATAGACATGTCCTCATAAGTCACCATCTTAGAATACCTACTTAGCTCCATGTACCCTCTGAATCCTGAAGCAAAGGTTTATCTTCTGGCATCTGACAAATCATTTAATTTCTCTTTTAGACCTAAAGCCAGGTACACTAGACTAGCCGTGGTAGGTGAGAACCAAGGTTTACTTCCTCAACTAAACCCTAAACTACACTAGTTGGGTGGGGGGGTGGGGGGGGGTGGAGAAACTACATTCATGAAGGCTTCTATTCCATGAATATCACTAATAGGTACAACTCCTCCCCAGTATTCTACTACATCTGTTGCTAAGCCAAAGACGTGGGTAAAACGCTCCTACATAAAACACCAGAAAGTATCACTTCCTCTGAATAGAATTTGTTATTTACAAAAGGCTCTTTACAAACTTTTCCTGTAAAACACTTTAAATCCATAAAAAGAAGCAAAGGGAGACAGGATAGGAGGTGAAAAAGAAAAAAAGAAAAACTTATTTCTCTCAGAACTTCCAACAATTCTCTTTTATGTTACATTATACTTTAATGTCATTAATTACAAAATGTAACACAAGAAAAATGACCTCCCCTTCATTCATCACCACATAAACCAATACAGAGGATTAAACAAATACAAAAATCTATATTCGTCTAATAGAAATAAGGAAATTGTCAGAAGTCAACAGTTAAGCAGGAAACCTTCAAAAATAGGATATGTCTACCGGAAGTCAGGTGGATTTCTTGGCAAATTGCCTCTGCTTTCACGTACACTCACTTAAATTATATATATGTAATATATATACATATATTACATATACATACATACATATATATATATATATATATATTTTTTTTAAAGAATTAAAACTAAAAGCACTACCTGGCCATCAATGAAAAGATTAAAGATCAATTAAAACTTCTCCAAAACATATGACTAGCTACTCTGGTACATAAGGAAAAAAATGAAAAAGAAACCCTTTATCACTGTTTTTATGAGAATTCTGAATGCTTGAATAAATGAACTAGTCAGCTTGGTAGTACCATTACTAAATATTTGTTTGTATAATTGATACTTTCCTTAACTAGCATTAAAATCAGTTCTCATAAATCCCTTTCAAGGAAGGAAATTTGATTCAATTTTTTTTTCATTTTCCAGGTGGGAAAATAACTAAAAGGAGGTTAATTGGCCTTTGAGGGGATAGCTAAAACTAGAAATATAAAAGCTCTTTATAAGAACATACAAAATAATGCTCATTTCCATAAAAACCAGAATGGAATCATAGATAATCAAGCCCTACTATTTTGAAGGGTAAGCACACTTTATACATCAGAATAATTCAGAAGCATCCATTCTTACTTCTCTCCCAAGGAAATGTATGTCGGACTGTGCATTTCCCCAAGGCTATTACATGGGGAAATACTGAAAGGAAATTTGGCTCCTGAGAATAGGATTTTACAATATCTAACATAAAATTCAAGATTAGAAAATATCCATAAAAGAGCACACGCTTAAATTTTTAGATGACTTACCTGTGCCGAAAAATCAATTAGCTTTGGAAGCAGCAGTTTCGTTCCTTCTCCACTCTTCAGGAAATCCAACAAACTCCCTGTTTGTAGAACAATAAGTCAGTGCAATTTCTCCCTGCCCTGGGGAAAATCCAGACTAAATCTAAATCATCATCACTTTTCTGTATTCAGAGGCTGTGTAAGTTTTTTATTAACAACAATTTTCCCTAAGATTAATCAAAGTCAACTACCATTCATACCTGTCACAACTGTAAAAATATATGTGAAAGTAGGAAAACATTTTCACACGTATATTGTAAAATATTCATAAATATATAAATACATATGAAAATAAGAATTGCTTCAAATAGGATAATGGGAGGGTGGTGTGTGTATATGTGTGTGTGTGTGTGTGTGTGTGTGTGCCTGTATGTATATTCTCTAACTTTATCTCTGTCTCTCTTTTTGTATCTGTATCTCCAACTTTATGTGTCTCTGACCCTTTGTTTTTCTGTCTCTGATTCTGTATGTTGGTGTTTCTCTATTTGCCACAATTAGTCTTGTCTAAAAGCAAAATGCCTGTGAATTAGCTACCCCATTTTCTGAATGCTCCAATAAAAACAATATAAAAATCATTGTGTTTCCCTTCTCCTCCCCTCCCACTTTCAATATTGGTGTTATTGCTACTATAATGCTAATTGTTGTTTTTAACTTAATAATAAATAACATATTTAATAATTATTGTTATTTATATTATTGCTAGGGAGATAAGCACAGTAAACAGTGCTGAATTTAAAATTAGAGGAGCTGGGTTCTGATCTTGGCTTGGCTAAGTTCCATGAGTGACTTGGACAAGTCACTTGACTCCTTCAAATTCCTCATCTGTAAAATGAGAGGGTTAGGTTAGATGGACTTTAAATTTCCAACGTGGTAGTTCTGCAAATCTATAGTTTTACCTTCTAAGTTTAGATTAAATTTCTATTGTTGAAGTAGAAATTGTCTGCCCTTAAACATTTTGGGAAGATTTCTCTCTACTGTCATAGAGCATTCACATTAATATTAAAGGGATTTTCTTAATCTCTCCCTCTGTCTCTTTAAGAGGCAGGAGAAGGGGATTTCTAGGTGAAGAAGGAGATTTCTAGGTGGAGAAGAGCTGACAGGGGTCAGTGTGCCAGAGCTGAACATTCCATTACCAAGGAGACGAGGGGAAAGGAATCAATTGGCAGTTAGGTCTTTTGCCTTTGGCTCTTGAGAGAGGAGGAGGTCTGTCTCTGAGGCAAGGGGCTTACTACTGACAGTTGGAGGATAAAACCTGATTTAAGGAGATCATGGGTGGAAGCTGTTGATTTATTAGTGTAATATAGGTAGTTAGTGAATCAATTTTAGATAGAGTAGGTTAGATAGGCCTGGTCTGGCCAGTCTAGAAACACCTGTCCTCAGAAGACAGAAGTAGGATTTTAGAAATTTTAGTTAGTATTAGGAATTTAGGTATAGTCATAGGGTATTAGAATAATAATCTTCTCTATACTCCTTTCCGTTTCTATCTGTACTTCTCAAATTAAACTTAAGTGTTTTATTAAACTGCTCTCCTCACTTTTGTCAAACTTTTACTGTTTAACCCTTACAATATTCAGAGCTAATATCAATCTGGTTTGGAGAGGATTAGGATCCTGTATCCCAAGGGTAAATAAAGCTTGCTTGCTTGCTCTCTCTCTCTCTCTCTCTCTCTCTCTCTCTCTCTCTCTCTCTCTCTCTCTCTCTCTCTCACTCTCTCTCACCATAGACTTCTTAAAACTAGGCTGTCTTGGTTGTCTGATCTCTAGTATTATTAACATGAATGATAACATTTCAGATTAGCTCTGAAGCAACGATATAGTCATTCTTCCATTATTCACAGGACTTCTCAATTTCTAATTATCTTGATACCCTTCTCTCTTGCTTTTTTCCTCTCCATTTACTTTCTTTTTCATTTGACCATTTATTAATGATTTCATTCCATGGTAGACACATGAAGAAAGCAGATTTTGGTGACTGCTTGAAAGCTTTTCCAACCATTTAAAAATTTTCAAAAGAATGTGACTTTGCTGGATGAATTTTTAAATCTTGATTTTGTAAAGTATTACAATTGCTACTTATTGCCTCCAAAACCTGTTTCTTAAAACACTGACAATTTTCCAATAATGTATTATGGCAATGAGTCAGAAAAGCCTCACGCATTCAGAGGCATCACAGTAGGAGGTAATCCAAAGGTCAATGGAAACTTATAGCATAAGCTTTAGTAGATTACCAACTATGATTTCAGTGTCAATGTGGCATAAAAATCAGCAAGGGCTTGGAAAGGATGGTGGTTGGTCACATTACAAGAACTGGGCATAATAAGCATAAAACATGAGTGTTTCACTGATATCTGCAAGATACCTTACCTTGTATGTAGGAATGGCAGAAGAAAATAAACAAGGGTTGCATAGAATGAGAAGGCATTCATAGGTTGTTATCTGGACAAATGAATGGAATGACTACACTAAAATGGCCGATCCAATGAATTTTCTACACATATAGGTGATTCAAAAAGTTATAACGTTAATTAGTTTGGGGAGTTAAAGTTCACATTTTAAAACTACAAAACAAAAGATTCTTATTTGAAAGTTAATTTAAGAAAATGAGCATCATCAGATAAGTCAGTATTTCCAACTATCCATGACTTTATATGTTTTGCTACTTTGTCACTTAATAGTCTTCATCAGTTCCCATAGCCAAGAAAACATTCATGACTTGGTGGAACAAATGGGTATCCCCCACCTAGTGGTCCACTGACAGAAACACAAAGCCCACCCTCAAAACTGATCCAGCTTGTTCGTGAACCCCTTTTGAAGTCTGTGCAAGAGTATCAAGCCTCTGAGAACTCATGAAGAGCAATTGACATAGGACTTTGATGGAATTGTTTAACTCTATTTAAAGTACGGTTATAAGAAAAATAATAGATGCTTACCTTTTGCCATGAATTCGGTTACAATATAAATGGGCTCTTCTTTGGTAACCACAGCATAGAGCCTCACTAACTTTTCATGCTGAAGTGTTTTCATAAGGTTAGCTTCTTCTATAAATGATTGCACAGACATAGTTCCTGGCTTCAGAGTTTTCACAGCCACTTTGGTACTACCATTATAGTAGCCTAAAAAGAAAAAAGAGTGTAGAGGAGCAAGAGAAGAAAAATAATGGAATTGTGCATTATGAACTGCAGCTGGGTTAAAGACTTTTAAACAATAACATACACTTATTGCACCTTACCATTTATAGAGCACTTCCATGAACCTCACAACAATTCATTATTATTATCCCAAATATTATCTACTTTTTATAAATGAAGAAACTGAGGCTGAGAGGTTAAGTGATTTTTCAAGGTCACACAGCTACATGACAACTAAAACTTCAAACCAGTACCTTTCTGACTTCAAGAAAAGTGTCCTTATATGCTCTACCATACATGCCAATAAGGTAGATATGACAAGTATATGGAATATTGACTAGCTACTGTGACCACTAAAATGTGATTTGCAATACTGTGAATGTTAAAAACTTGTAATGCCAAAACTGTAAAGGGTTTTTGCCAAACTGTAAAGATAATTTTTAGTGTTTTGACTTAATAAGTGGTTGCCATGGGAAAATTCCCAAATATGAAAATACCCAAGTCAGCTGGGATTTATGGAGATTTTAATTAATATAAATGAAGGAATTAAGGGAAGGGGGGGAGGGGGGGGAGAGAGAGAGAGAGAGAGAGAGAGAGAGAGAGAGAGAGAGAGAGAGAGAGAGAGAGAGAGAGAGAGAGAGAGAGAGAGAGAGAGAGAGAATAGCCAAGTAGTAGAAAAGGGCCTAGGCCATTTGGGAGAGCTAGTCAGTCTTTATCACTCACCACAAGATCATCTCCAAGTAAGCTCCAGTTCTCACTTCAACTAACTCCAACTTTGTACTCCAACAAAAAAAACTAAATTACCTGAAGTGCCTTCTCCTTTTAAAGAAAATTTCTCTTATGTTACCTCCCCTAAATCTTCACGTCTACCAATCACAGTAGATGCTTTTTCCCAGGACGGCCCATTCTTAGTTCACATCTTCTTTGGTTCTCACCTTCTCTGATTAAATTAAATCCTCAGAGTACTTCACACCTCTTTGTTAAGCTTGCCTTTTGTAAGTTGCTTGAACTTTTAGTGATTAATTTAACCTTTATAGATACTGAGCACCTTTTTGTATTAGATATAAAAATAGACCTAGCTTAAGGTTCTAGCTTTACTATAAGTATGAGTTGGGGATTTTTCATTGTTCAATCAGGAGTTTTCAACTTTATCTTCTCCTAAGGCACTGTCTGAGTAGGGTGGAGTAATTTTTAAAGTTCTCAATACATTCCTGATCAAATACCTCCATTGTTAAAAATGGGGAATAGCTTAATCAAATCTTCTGAAGTAGAGTCTGAGTAGTTTTAAGATTCACACTACATTCTACTTGAGCTATTTTTTTACAATTATATTTCATATGGACACTGAATAAAGAAGCTACTGAAGTTGAATAAATAAGCTGCAGTTGGCTTTTATTTTTTAAACCCAAAATTTGAAAAAAAAATCAACAGAAACAATATCCCTTTACAACCCTATTATATGAATAATTCAACACTGAAAATTTTGAATTTTAGAGGTGGTTAAGAAATAGATGTTATCTATTATAACTAGGAAAAAATTACAATGTCCATATCTTCTTTACTATTTCATTTAGTTTCTGTTTATATTATAATATTAAACATTTAAATAATATTCAAATTGTGTATCATAGTTCTTGTTGGCAGCTTAATGATATTTCAAGGAGAGGCATTATTAGAAACCTCCTCAGAAAATGAACAGCATAACCTCCTTATTTATGTGGTACTTCTGAGTTTATTTGCTTTCTAATATGCAGTAACTGTGGCTAAGGCTAACTAAGGCTTTCTCCTAGGAGATTTATTTTTCTCACATTTCTGGAATTTTCTCCAAATACTTTTGGGATGTTTTGGTGGCTAAATACCAGTAATGTAGCTCTTCCACCACACTGAAAATAAACAGAGCACACTCAGGCTCTTGGTACCTATGACCTCCTTCTCTATTAACATACATTTTATGTTCCTCTCTTGTTTCTGCTTGGCAGCTGATGACTGTCTACATAGAAGAGACGATTCCCTATGAAGACAATTCACAAGTATTCAGGGAGGTAAATATAGCTCTGGCTTTTATCTAATAGTATTTGGCTCAGAAACATTACATGGGAAATAGATTACAAAGTCTGCCTGACTACACCGCTTGGAGTTTTCATGACCATTTGTTCTAGTCATATCTCAAATGGAGGAGGAAGGGAGGCAGATTTAGAAGGAATTTTAGAAAAGAAGTCACAAGATTATAATAAGTGTTGTATATTGAAAATTGGTTCAAACCCCTGATAGTGTCATTTGGTGTATTCATTTCTCTTTTTCCAAAGAATAGTTCATAAATGCCAAGACGGCATAGATTCTCATTTATCAACTCAATAATTATAATTATCTAGCAGTATTTTATCAGAAATAAAAAATATAATAAGTATATCTTCCAGTTATTTTTTATATTTCTTAATCCTTGCCTCTTTGAGATGACTAACTCAATAGCTAATATTTATATTTTTTTCTGAAGTTTTACCATCACTTGATACACATTATCTCATTTGATCCTCATAATAGCACAGAGATAAGTGCTATTATCTCCACTTCATAGATGAGAAAACTGAGGCTGAAAGAGGTTAAATGATTTACTTAGTGTCATACAGTATCTATTATGTATACATCACTGTACTAGGTGTTGATGATAATACTAAGATAGATAAGGAAGTTTCTGACTTTATATAACTAATAGTCTTGGAGAGGCAAAGAACTTATATATGGAAACATTCTATGTTAAATCATCTTCATAGTTACAAAACTGACAAAATTGTAGATAATGAAATATTAAATAATTTGTTTGCTGATTATATTTATAAATGGAATCAAAAGAGCGAAATGCAGGCTTAAAAAAAAAAAACAACACACCTCACCAACTATCTTAGAATCAATACTGTGTATTGGTTCCAAGGCAGAAAAAGTGGCAAGGGCTAGGTAATTAATTGGGTTTAAGTGACTGGCCCAGGGAGTCTGCTAGGTAGTGTCTGTCAGATTTGAACTCAGAAGACCTCCTGTCTCTAGGTCTGACCATCAATCCACTAGGCCACCTAGCTACCCCCTAAAATGCAGTCTTATGGTTCTATTTAAAAAAACAAATAAACAACCCTTAACTTCTGTTTTAGAATTAGTACCAAAAATCAGTTGTAAGGCAGACAAGTGGTAAGGGATAAGAAATTGGGATTAAGTGACTTATACAAGGTCACACAACTAGTAAGTGTCTAAGGTAAAATTTTAACTCAGGTCCTCCCGACTCTGGTCTAGATCATTAGGTCACACAACTAGAAATGCTTAAGGACTTGAACTCAAATCTTACTGATTCCAGGCCTGGTGGTCTATGCAGTATATCCTCTAGCTCTCCCAATTTGAACTTTACTCACTAGGAAATAAATATGCATAGACCTCAGTTGAATTGCAATGAAGCAAAATAAGAGACCATTTAAAGATTCTGGACAGAGGAATGAACATAAGTATGAGAAGTCTGTCTGATTTGAGCATAAGAAAGACAAGTCTAGTGGCAAGTGAGGACAGTTTGAATGAGGGAGAGAAAGGAGGTGGAAAAACCTGTTAGAATACCATTGTCTTAGTCCAAGTGAGTTACAAATAAGCCATGTACTAGCATGACAGCAAAAGGAATGGAGAGCATGGAGTGGATATGATTCAGCATATGAAAATGAAAATTAACAGGGCTTGAAAACTGATTAGATAAGAAAGATGACAGAGAAGGAAGAATAAGAGATAACAGTAAGGCTTCAAATATAGGGGTCTATGTGAATAATAGTACTAGTGACAGAAATTGTGAAGTCAACAGAGGAAGAGATTGAAGGGAGGGAGATAAGAAGTTCAATTTGAGGTCTGTTGTGTTTGTGGTATCAGCAAAATATCCATGTAGGGATGCCTGGAGGCAGTTGAAGACATGAGTTTGGTGCCTAAGAGAGAAATAAGAATTGAAGACAAAGATTTAGGAGTCAACTATGTAGAAATTATAATTAAGATCATGGAAATAAATGAGATTGCTAAGACAGAAAATGTAGAAAGAAACAATAGGGTTTGGGAAGAAGAAAAGGAGTCACAGAAGTGGGAGGAAGAACCAGCTGTTTTGAAATAAATGGAAGAGAGTATCTCAAAAAACTGTCACCAGCTTCAGAACGTTTAAGAATGAGGACTGAATAAAGAAAGGCTTTTAGAATTCAAAATTGGAAAGAAAATGGTAACTTTTGAAGAATAGTGTCAATAGGATGATTGGAGTACAGGAACTGACTTCAAGAATTTGAAAAGAGACAAGAAATAGAGAACATTACAAAATGTAAAATGAATAATTTTGATTATATTAAAATAAAAAGGTTTTTTACAAACAAAACCAATGCAATCAAAATTAGAAGGGAAGCAACAAACTACGAAAAAAATTTTATGACAAAATTCTCCAACAAAGGTCCTGGTGGCCACACCCCTTTAGCCCGTGAGCTAAAGGGTACAGTTGACCCAGGGCTGGTAACCTGGTCCCACCCCCCACCCACAAAAGGGAAGTGTATGGGGCACTGGAACCTCTCAGCAGAGCTTGTCCCCTCCTCCTGGCCTCTCCCCCATGCACAGGTGTAGGTGGGGCACTACATACAGTCAGGGGGCACAGTCTGGGGGGGAGGGAAGGGGGAAAATGGCACAGGGTCTCTAAAAAGTCCAAAAAGGTTCTCCATCACTGGTATAGGATGTGGGGTTTTGGTTTTTAAAAGATTATTCTATTATAAAAATGAATAATATGGAAATAGGTATTGAATGATAATATATGTATGAACCAGTGGATTTGCTGGTTGGCTCTGGGAGGAGGAAGGGAAAAGGGGAGGGAAAGAACATGAATCATGTTACCATAGAAAAATATTTAAATTAAAAAAAAGAATTTGAAAAGAGTGGATAGCTTTTTAAAGATATTTAGCAATAGAAAGGAAGAGAAAGATGAGACTACAGGTTGCTGGAAAATAGCATAGCAGAGTAGAATATTAGGAATAGAGAATCAGGATGATCAGAGTTTAAATCCAAACAAGATAGTGAAGCCAAGATGGTAGAGTAGCAGCATGGAAAGCTACTCTGAGAATCCACTCTTAAAATAGCAATCAAAAACAAATACTGGAGTCACAGAACCAACAAGGGGACAGAGTAAAGTAACTCTCTTGCTGAAAACAATTTGAAAGTGTAAATGAAGATACGGACATACAAAATGGATCTGCAGAAAAAGCAAGAAGCTCAGAACTCTTGGAATGCCAATCATTGGAGGAGGGGTGGAGGTGAGGTGGAGGAGGAGAGACTGTGTTCCAATGGAATCTTGAAGGGAGCCATTAGGAAAGTCCAGCTGCTTGAGTTTCATCTTGCTTCTCTGGCTGTTGGACAAGAAGGTGGGAGACAAACTCTCTTTCTAGTCATTGCTTATCCATAAGACTGTGTGTTGAAAAGACTTTTGGGTTTTAGCTTAGAAGAAACCTGTCAACATTGCTGTCAACATCTTCTCTTAAGAAAAATAATTTTGTTTCCTGAATTTGAATATATCTTGAAAACTTCAATCAACAGGGATAACTTAGAAATTCAGGGAGACCTAATTTTCTCTCACCCTTCCTTCCCCTCTCCTTCCCTCCTTTACCCAAAGAATAAAAGACCTTTTAGTTGAAGTATTTGATTGTGGAATTTGGTTATTAGGGGAAATCCTTAAGCTCACTGACAGTGAAGGAGAATATTTCTGAGTCAGTTGAAAGGGAACAGGAAGTAGTGTAGGAGGAGGGGCTCAAGATCCAGTCTTTCCCTGGCTTGCTTCTTGGTGTTACATCTCTGATATTTCCCCATTACCATAATTACCCTAGTAGCAATATCTACTATAAAAGGTAGGCATAGCGGTTAATTTCATGGAGTTAAGGGGGAACTGTAAATAAAACTGCACACAGAGAAGTGCAAGTTGTACATCCTCTACCTACTTCACTGGGTTCCAAACCTGGGCACAAGTCAACTTCAAGACCCTGGGATCCTGCCTAAGCCAATAGCAAAGCATCCTATGGCAACCCCTTGAAGCTCTAAACTCTGGAATAAGCCTGATTTGAGGCCCTAAATCCATGGTACTTGGCCCATTCAAGTCTTCAGTGAAGCTCCTAACCCTAAGGCAAAGTAGTTCACAGTGCTCTGAGCCATTCAGGCCATCAATACTCCCTAGAGGAGACTGAATCAGCACTAGGAGGTGGTTTTCAGAGCTCCCAGCCCACAGGCCATCATACCCTCTAGGAAGAAATGAAATTTGCAGAAAACCAGAACTAGAGTTGAGGGTAAAAAGAAGGAAAAACTGAAATTTAAGAAAGTATACTTTCTAACCTGAAAACAAAACCCATCCTTAAGATAAAAAAGGTAAAAATAATGGGGTGGGGACCTGGCAAAATGAACAAACAACAAAAGAAACACCTAACCATAGAAAAATTTTATGGTGATAAAGAAGTGTAAGGCACAGAGTCAGTGTGGACAGTAAGATCAAAGCAGTCACATGCAAAACTTCAACGAAAAATGAGAAAGGAGCTGGAAGAACTCAAAAAGGAATTAAAAATCAAATCATAGAGACAAAAGAATGTGGAAAAGAAGTGAAAGTAATGCAAAAAGGAAATAATAGCTTAAAGAGCAGAATTGATCAAATGGAAAAAGAGGCACAAAGATCTAATGAATAAAAGAGTTCCATGAAAAGTAGAGTTGACCAAATAGAAAAGGAGGTTCAAAATTTTGGTCATGGAAGAAAATCAATCTCTAATAAAATTGGAATTGGGCAAACAGAAGCTAATGACTTAATGAAACATCAAGAAAAAATAAAACAAAATCAAAAGAATGAAAAAATAGGAGAGAATATGAAATATGTCATTGAAAAATAAACTGAGCCACAAAATGGATCCAGGAGAGACAATCCAAGTATTATTGGACTAC
This sequence comes from Monodelphis domestica, assembly GCF_027887165.1. Lineage (NCBI taxonomy): Eukaryota > Metazoa > Chordata > Mammalia > Didelphimorphia > Didelphidae > Monodelphis > Monodelphis domestica. Next base: position 303,576,528 of record NC_077229.1, on the reverse strand, counting down.
ATAAAAGTTATGTTTAAAAAAAACATATTATTATTAAAATCATATTAAAAGAAATTATCAAGGACAACTGATCTAATACTCTTTTTTGTTTGTTTGTTTAGTGATCTTATTTAATTCAGGAATCTCTAGGGGTCCCTGGATTTTGTCCAAATTCCTGTGAGTGACTGCTTACCTTATATAGCAACCTGCCAAAGATGAACTGATCTGATATTCTTGAACAAGAAGGTTAAATAGAAACTAAAAGAATCCACCAATCACTTCCTGAAAAAAATTCCTAAATGACAATTCCCAGGAATATTATAGCTAAATTCACAAACTCCCAGGCCCAGGAGAAAATACTTAAAGTAGCCAGAAAGAAACAATTTAGATATCAAGGAACCATAGTCAGGATTACACAATATTTAGCATCTTATACATTAAAGGTCTAGAAGACTTGGAATGATATTCCAGAAAACAAAGGAAGTGGGTTTAAAATCAAGAAATACCTATCCATCAAAACTAACTATATTTTTTCTGGGGAAAAATGGCAATGTAATCAATTAGAAGATTTATAAGCTATCCTGATAAAAAGACCAGATCTAAACAGAAAACCTGATGTCCAAATACAAGATTCAAGAGAAGGATAAAAAGACAAAAAAGAAAGAGAAGATTTAAAGGATTCAATACGGTTGAATTGTTATATTCCTATATGGAAAAATCATATTTGTATCTCTTAAATTTTTTATCAATATCATAGTAGTTAGAAGAAATATATAAAGAATGAGTATGAGAGTAAACTGTTTAGGATGATATGCAAAAAAAAAAATCAAGGGGTGAAAAAGAGGACTACAGTGAAAGAAAATGGAAGAGAGAGGTAAAATAGAGTAAATTATATCACCTAAAAGCAGAAAGGGGGAGGGGGGGAACCAAACTATTACCACAGAGGAGAGGATGAGGGTGGTAACTAGCAATGATTAAATTTTACTCTCATTGGAATTGGCTCAGAGTGGGAATATCAACCAAGTAGAGAATCTTCTCTTGTCCTATGGAGAAGTAGAAGAGAAATAAGAAAGGTGTGGGAGAAAGAATTTAGGGGGCAGTGATTAAAAGCAAAATTCTTGTGTGGAGGGATAGGGTGAAAGAAGAAAGTGCAGGATTAAAAGGAGAAAACAAGATGGAGAGGAATATGCAGATGGTAATCATAACTGTGAATGTAAGTGGGATGAACTTACTCATAAAATGGAAATAGATAGCAGAGTGGATTAAAAACCAGAATCTTATATATGTTGTTTACAAGAAATATTCTTTGAGGTAGGTAGACACACACAGTGTAAAGGTAAGGTGATAGAACAGAATCTATTGGGTTTCAACTGAGATTTTAAAAAAGCAGGAGGAGAAATAATAATCTCACACACAAGTCGAAAGCAAAAATAGATCTAATTAAGAGATAAGAAAGGCAATTACATCTTGATAAAACATACACTAAATAAATAAATATATATTTTAAAAAGTATTGATATTACTAGAATATTTTGCCATGGCTTCATAATATACTTTCTTTTCAGCAGCACATGCTACATACACAAAAATTAACCATGTAATAGGACAAAAAACCCTTCACAAATACAGAAAAGCAGAAATAATAAATGCTTCCTTTTCAGATCATAATGCAGTAAAAATATAATCAATAAGTTTTCATGGAAGAAGAAATTAAAAATTAATTGGAAACTAAATAATCTAATTCTTCAAAAGGGGTGAGTCAAAGAACAAATTATAGAAACAATTATTGATTTCATTGAAAAGAATGACAACGAGAAGACAACATATCAAAATTTATTTGATACAGCTAAAGTAGCACTCGGGAAAATCTATCTCCCTGAATGCTTATATCAATAAAATAGAGAAAAAACATCAATGAATTGGGCATACAACTAAAAAAAAACAAGAACAAGAACAAATTTTAAGACCTCAAAGACTAAATTGGAAGTCCTACAACTTAAAGGAGAAATTGAAAGTAAAAGAACTATTGAACTAATAAATAAGAGTAGGAGTTGGTTTTATGAAAAACAACAACAACAAAAAGAGCACTGGTTAATTTGATTAAAAAAATAGGAAAGAAGAAAATCAAATTACCAATATCAAAAATAAAAAAGGTGAATTCACTCTCAATCAAGAAAAAATTAACTCAATCATTAGTAACTATTTTGCCCAGTTATATGACAACAAATCTGACAATCTAGGTGAAATGGGTGAATATTTACAAAAATATAAATTGCCTAGATTAACAAAAGAGGAAAAAGAATACTTCAATTATCCCACCTTAGGAAAAGAAATGGAAGAAGCCATCCATGAACTCCCTGAGAAAAAATTTCCAGCGGCAGATAGATTCACAAGTGAATTCTCTCAAATATTTAAAAAACAATGAATCCCAACATGATAGAAATTATTTGGCAAAATAAGCAAAGAAGGTGTCCAATCAAATTCTTTTTGTGACATAAAAATCTTAAAATACAAACAAAGAGACTACAACAATGTATCAGAAAGATGAATCCCATTAGGTGGGATTAATACCAGGAATGCAAGACTGGTTTAATATTAGGGAATTTATCAGTATAATTGACCATAACAATAACCAGACTAGCAGAAATCACATGATTATCTCAATAGATATAAAAAAGTCTTTGAAACAATACAAAACCCATTCCTATTTAAAACACTAGTATGCATAGGAATAAAAGGGCCTTTCCTCAAAATAAGTATTATCTATCTAAAAAACATCAGCAAGTATCATTTGCAATGGGGATAAGTTAGGAGCTTTCCCAATAAGATCAGGAGTAAAGCAAAGATGCCCATTATCCCCACTATTATTTAATATTGTACTAGAAATGCTAGTGGTAGGGGGCAGCTGGGTGGCTCAGTGGATTGAGAGCCAGGCCTTGAAATGGGAGGTCTTGGGTTCAAATCTGACTGCAGACACTTCCAAGCTGTGTGACCCTGGGCAAGTCACTTGACCCCCATTGCCTAAACCTTTCGACTCTTCTGCCTTAGAATCAATATAAGGCAGAAGGTAAGGGTTTAAAAAAAAAGAAATGATAGTGGTAGCAGTTAGACAAGAAAAGGAAACTGAAGAAGGAATTAAAGTAGGAAACTAAACTATCACTCTTTGTAGATGATATGATGGTACACTTCAGAGAACCCAATGAAATCAACTAAAAAACTAGTGGAAATAATAACTTTAGAAAAGTTGCAGGATACAAAATAAACCCACATAAATCATCAGCATTTCTATATATTTCCAACAAAGTCCAGCAGCAAAAGAAAGAGAAATTCCATATAAAATAACTTCTGACAATATAAAATACTTGAGAATCTATTTGCCAAGACAAACATAGGAAATAAATGAACACAATTACAAAACACTTTTCACACAAATAAAGTTAGATGTAAATAACAGGAAAAACAGTAATTGCTCATGAGTAGGCCACACTAATATAACAAAAATATAAATATAAATCCTCCCCTAAATTAATTTATTTACTCAGTGCCATACCAATTAAACTATCAAAAATCTATTTTATGGAACTAGAAAAATAATATCAAAATTAATCTGGAAGAACAAAAGATCAAGAATATCAAGGGAATTAATGAATATAAAATGTGAAAGATGGTTACCTAGCAGTACCAGGTGTTATACTGTACTATAAAACAGAAATCATCAAAACAATCTGTTATTCGCTAAGAAATAGAATGGTGGGTCAATGGAATAGACTAGGTAAGTGACCTTAGCAATCTAGAATTTGAAAAACCCAAAGATCCCAGTTTGAGGATAAGAACTCACTATGAAAAAAATGGATAGGAAAATTGGAAAAGAATATGGCAAAAATTAGGTTTAGATCATTATCTCACACCCTATACCAATATAGGGTCAAACTATAAGTAAATTAGGGGAACATTGTATAGTTTATCTGTCAGATCTATGGAGAAGGGAATAATTTTTGACCAAACAAAAGATAGAGAATACTACAAGGTATAAAATGAATAATTTTGACTACATTAAATTAAAAAGATTTTGTGTAAACAAAACCAATGTAACCAAAATTAGAAGGGAAACAAGAAACTGGGAAACAATTTTTATAACAAATTTCTCCAATAAAGAATAAAGAAAAAATATCTAATTTCTCAAATTTATAGAGAATGAAGTCAGATTTCTAAGAATTCAAGTCATTCCTCAGTTGACAAGTGGTCAAAAGGAAATCAATAAGCAGTTTTCAGATGAAGAAATCAAAGCTATCAATAATCATATGAAAAAAATGTCCTAAGTCTCTACTGATTAGAGAATTGCAAAATAAAACAATTCTGAGGTACCACCCGATACTTATTAGATTAGTCCATCTTGCAGTAAAAAAGTGATGATTGTTGGAGGGGATGTGGCAAAATTGGGCCACTAATGCATTGCTGGTGGAATTGTGAACTGATCCAACTATTCTGGAGGGCAATTTGCAATTATGCCCAAAGGGCTATAAAACAATGCATACTCTTTGATCCAATAATAGTAAGATTAGGTCTGTATTCAAAAGAGATTTTTTTTGGGGGGGGAAAGGAACTACTTTTCAAAAAATTTATAGCTGTTCTTTTTGTAGTGACAAATGGGAAACTGAAGGAATATCTATCAATTGGAGAATGGCTAAACAAATTATGGTATATGACAGTGATGGAATACTATTATGCTTTAAGAAATGATGAACAGGATGATTTCAGAAAGACCTACCTGAACTGATGCAGAGTGAAATAAGCAGAACCAAGAGAACATTGTACACAGTAACTGAAATATTGTGGAATGATAAACTGTGATAGACAGCTACTATCAGCAATACAACAATCCAGGACAATTCTGAGGGACTTACGACAAAGAAACTATCCATATCCAGAGAAAGAATTGTTAGTTGGAATGCAGATGAAAGCATGGAATTTTTCACTTTAGTTTATTTGGGTTTTTGTTTTGGGGTTCTTAATTATTCTCTTACAAAAATGATCAATCTGGGAATGTTTTACATGATAATATATGAATAATCCAATTTGAAGTGCTTGCCAGTTCCAGGAAATGGGAGGAGAAGGGGGAGGGGGAGGAAGATGATTTGGATCATATAACTTTGGAAAACTTATGTGGAAATTTGTTATTATATGTAATTGCTAAAACAAAATCTCTTTATGATTAAAAAAATCAATAAAAAATACAAATTCTGATACTTTAGTTGTGTGACCATGGAGGAATAAATAATTAGACCTTTTCTCACCTATAAAATGGAGGTGTCTAGAATACCTACCTCATAGGTAATATGAAAGTTAAATGAGTAAGTTTTATGAACTACAAACTTCAAAATGCTGCATAAGTATCAGTTATGATTAAAAGGGTTTTTTTTTTTAAATAAGGAATGGAGAGGCTAATACTATTAGAAGGATCCAGTAGAGGAGGGGGAGGAAATTGAAGATGCATGAGAGAAATGCAATCACTTCTATTAAAAAGTCACCAAAGGAAGTAGGAGTAGATAAGAATAAGATTACAGTTAGATGAATTGGGTGATGATTCTAGAGTCCCATTCATGTATTCCAAGATGTTAATTAATTTGCTATTATGTGTAAGACAATATATTAGATCACTCTGAAGAAGAAAAAAGAAAAGATCCCTGACATTTGGGGGATGATTACTTTTAATTAATTAATAAGCATTTATTAATACCTACTATGTGTTTCCTAGGCTCTGAAAATCTAGTAATAAATATAGGAAATGAACAGAAAGAGATAAAATATAAATAAAAATGTGAAAAGTAACTGAGAGAGACAACTCCTCTCCCCCAACAATTCCAAGGTAATTTAAGAGGGAGAGTTCATTTCCATTATGGGTTTATAAGGGTAATCTTGATGGAGGAAGCAACATTTGAGCTAATCCATGAATAATTTCAGCAGATGGATGAGATATTTTAGATATCAAGAATTCAGCAAAAACATTTAGATAACTACCATATACAAAACACTGTGTTAAATGCTGGGGATAATGCATGGATTATAAAAATGACACAGGCTCTCCCCTCAAAAGAACTTACAATTGGTATGATTGTATGGAATAGGCAAATTAAGCAGAAAAGTGATTAAAAATAATAATACAAATAACTGGTGATTGTCTTATTTGGTAGGTGTATACAGGGGAGCAGAGGAGACAACTAGAAAATGAAGATGAGAGAGGGAGAGAACAAGACCTGAGAAAGAGTCTTCAACCTTGATAGGGACCGAGAAAGAGGGAGAGAACATGATTATAGCCAACCACGAAGGCATTTTCAACAGTGATGAAGAACAATACAAATACACAGAATATACAGAAAGAGGCCAAAAGTGTCATAGAGCAAGTAGAAGAAAAGAAGAGACAAGACACAAGTCATCTTGAAGCAATAGCAGAAGATACCATGAAAGTGAACAAGGGGACAGTCAGAGGAGACATAAACAAAAAATAAAGAAGAGCAAAGAAGGAAAAGAAGCTGGCAGTGAAACTGCCCCGTAGCAGATAACTGAAGCTGCTTCTGCTAAATAGGTCTGTTTTGCTTGCATCAATGCCAGAAACTGGCTTCTTTAAATCTTGTCGTTTTTCTGGATAACGTTTAGGAAATTTTTCTTTTCATATTATTCTGTTAGTATACAAAGAAAAGCTTTTTTTTTTTTTCAAAATAGTGAATTTTTCATGTAAAAAAAAGTCAGTCTGTGGAAGACACGGATTGCCAGATTATGGGGTTTACAATGTTATTCCACAGGCAGTGGGTAGGCAGTACAGATTTTCAACCAGTAAAATGATTGACATTATACATGAAGAATATACATATATTAGAAAGAAGAAGATTTTGCAAGTAATAATCATTATATTGTGCATCGATGATTGCAAAGTATATTTTTCACAACCTTATAACATAAGTAGTATAAATGTTATTAACATCATTTTATAGATGAGAAAACTGAGACTCAGAGAAATTAGATGATTATCCCATAGCCACATAGTTAATATCTGAGTTGGGATTCTAATCCAAAAATCTTGATTTCAAGTCCAACACTAGAGACCAATGTAAAAGTCCAGAGTTCTTCCTGATAACCTCTCCCCCTTGGCTTCAAGTTATGCTTCCTTTTCATGTTTTTCTTCCTCTCTGTGTATTTCCTATCCCCAATCTAGTTTTTTAATTAAAACATTAAAAAATGTTAATATAGAAAAATTTTAAATATTGAAAAAAGATGTAAGTTTTCCATCAAAGTTTACAGGGCTCCTGAAAATCTATCCATAGACCCCAGGTTAAGAATCCCTAATTTAGGGGGGCAATTTCTTATTTAAGTTTTTGATTACCATTTATTTTTATTTTACATATATAACAATATAATCTGTAACAGAACAATAATGTTATACATATGATTTGTTACAAATATGCAGTAAATTTTAATAATAAGCATAACCAAGGGAAACAAATTCTCACATTTACTATAACCAAAAATCTATATCTCAGGGGGCAGCTGGGTAGCTTGGTGGATTGAGAATCAGGCCTAGAGACGGGAGGTCCTAAATTCAAATTTGGCCTCAGCCACTTCCTAGCTGTGTGACCCTGGGCAAGTCACTTGACCCCCATTGCCTAGCCCTTACCACTCTTCTGCCTTGGAGCCAATACACAGCATTGGTGGATGGTAAGGGTTTAAAAAAAATCTATATCTCATTCTTTTTTTTCCCTTCCTCTCCCATTCCTCACCCTTTCCCAAAAAGGCAACTCTGGCATGGTCAGCAGAGGGGGAAATCACTTCTCTTTTTTGTGACTCATTTTCTTCCTCTTCCTTTTATATGGTTTTATCCTATGACCCTTTTCAGTTTGAAACTTGTTATTTAAATTCAATTTTATTTTACTTTTAGCTCTTCTCTCCTCCCTGCCCTTGCCTCTATTAAGAAATCAAGAAAAACAAATCTCATTACAAACATATATAGTTAAGTGAAACAAATTACCCTGTTATCCATGGCAAAAAAACAAAAACAAAAACAAAAAAATCCACCACATTCCTTAATATGCACAAATGTCAGAGATGGGATCTGTAGACAATCTTCTATTTTATCACTTTCTTAAACAGAGAGATAAAACTGGATATTCATTTTTTAAAGTGAAATCTACTACATTTCACTATAATGTTTAACCTCTCTATCCTTAGGATGAAAGGATAGTACTCTACATAATTTTTACCTACTTTTCAAACTGTCTTGGGTTTTAGTGCCATCATAAGCTCAATGCTACAGAAAAATAGCTTCTAGGGCAACTCTTTCTTTAAGCATTCCATATATTTAAGTGTTAATACTTTCACTTAAAATGGGCTTGACTGAACCAGAAAAAAACAATGTGCACACTGATATATTTGTATTTTTATTGTAATGTTATTCAGTTCTGGAACAACCTGCCCTCTGTAATATAGTTCCACCTAATTTATTTTCAAGGAAACAATTATATTAGATGGGAGTATGTCTATATTGTCACCTTGATATTTTATTTTCTACTCATTAGCAAGTGGTCTAAATTATTTTTCTATTGAAAAAATATGATCTACATTGAGAGAAAGAACTGTGGGAGTAGAAATGCAGAAGAAAAACATGATTTATCACTTTTTTATATGGGTATAGGATTTGGGTAAAAATTATACTATTACAAAACTGAATAATATTAAGATAGATTTTGAGTGATAATACAAGTATAACCCAGTGGAATTGCTTGTCAGCACCAGGACAGGGGAGGGATAGAACACGAATCATTTAACCATGGAAAAATATTTAAAATTTAAAATAAGATAAAAATAAATAAAAACCAAATAAATTATTTCTCTATTAAAAGAGTTCCTTTTATATTCTATTTTGAGTTAGTGTGTAGTTTGCTACTATAAAAAGTCATTTATATTATGCAACACAAGCCAAAACATATAGGAAAGACAGAAAATAGAAAGCCAATAAAAACATACCCAAGATCATTTACTACCTAAACAAAATAAATTATACAGTTATGAAGCTGATTTGTATTACAGAAAGAAAACCCATAAAATCTAAAAGTATAGTCTTTTCCCTAAGAAACAAATTTCCCACCACCAAAATTATATTAAAGGAAGACAAAAGCAATCTACCAAAGAATCTTATGTTGTTATTTTTCTAAATCAAACTACAAATCTTTAAAAAATTTTAAAAATGCCAAATAACCCAGAGTTGCATAACTTCAGTTAACAAAAAAAAAATAGCTGCAGCTAGAAAATGTGATTTTTCTTCCCTTTGAAAAGGCAACACAGACCATTGGTATATATGTACCATAAAAAAAACAACAGGCGTATTAGCTACTACAGGGCAATTCAGGTTTCCAGGGAGATAAAAACTATACTCCCCAAGGTCAGAAAAACGTTTTCAGGAAACACTGTAGCTGTTAAAGACATTAAAATATACTAATAAGGCCTGTAGTAGGAACAATCAGTAAAATAGAATCTTCAAGTACAAATAAATTACCAACATCATTTACTTATTTCTCAGAGGTGTTGCTACCATAAAAATAATAATTCAGAATGATGGGATAATCATATCTCTAGTACTCATTTATGTAGCATTAAGAATCAAATCTTAATTTCAATAAGTTTATTTATTGGAGGCTTCCAGCTTCAAAAATTGTAGTTACTAGGCTTTCAGCTGTCACCATGAATGGAAAATTGATTTTTTTGATCATTGTAAGAGGTGATAAAAACATTCTTTGTTGAGTGACATTGGATGATAGTCGAAGAAGGCAGAAGGCCACATTAGGGAAAAGCCTGAACTGCATCTTGGATGTGCTTGCTATAAAAAATGGCTTATTTTTTTTAACTTGTTAACCACTGAAAAATAGGTGGTTTTCTTTTTATGTATGTAGTTAATTTTTAAAATTGGTTCACTTTCTAGGTGTAATTGGGACAAGATTTGTAATTTTATTGGCATAGGAAACTTCTGAGTTGAGGAAAACTCCTTCATGGAAGGTGAACACCTTCTCTTAAAAGTAGAGTTTTAGGGAACTAACTGGCAAGCACTGAAGAGTGAAGAGATTTGCCAAACTAGCCACACACAGCTAGTATGTGTTAGAGGTAAGTCTTGAACCAGGTCTTCCTGGTTCTGAGGCTTGTTCTCTATTGTGATATACTGCCTCTCTATATAATTTCAAAAAATTTTTTTAAGTAAGGATTAGCCATATGAGGTAGGCATTCTTCACATGACAAGGATTTAGTTAGGGTGACAATACATTTTTCCCCCTTCACAGAAACTTTACCTCTAAGAATTTCTCTTTCTTCAGCAAAGAAGCCTCAAAACCAAAGAGTGAGAGGAAATGTGGTACTTTGCTGCACAATAATTTTCCCCACAATGTAGCAATCCACAAAGGAAAACATTTCACCCCAGTTAGCCATCAAGAGGATCACATAAACAAGAGGAAACACCTTGCAGAGAAGCCCCTGAACTGGCCACTTCCTAGTATTTATTAATTACCTTTTCAGGCAAAAATATTATAAACCATAACAAACTACTCTTATTCCAGGCATAATTTAATAATTTAATTACTTTTAAACCCTGGAAGGGCCCTTGAAAACCATCAAGTCTAAAGTCTTCATTTTAACAGATTAGGACACTAAAACCCAGAGAGATTAAGTGATTTTTCCAAAGTCATATAGCTCATAAATATCTGAGATAATATTTGAATTCAAGTATTCCTGTCTTTAAGTCCAGTACCAGCTAGCTGCTTCTAAGTTCTCAAAAAACATCCCATCTATCATTTACTGTTGAAATGGAGAAAAGAATATTGAGAACTACAATCCATTCAGGGATAAAAGGAGTCTTTATCTCAAAGGCAATGATGCAAAATGGGAATCACACAAGGCTAAGAGTCTAGAAAGACCTGGATTTACAAGCAAGAGACAAAGGTTCATGGGAGGTAAAATGGATGATTTTTTATTGTATAAAAGGAAAAAAATTTTGCAGAAACAAAACCAATGTAGCCAAAATTAGGAGGGAAAGCAGATTTCTTTGATAAATTCTGAAGTATATAGAGAATTGAGCCAAATTTATAAAAAAAAATAAGAGCTATTCACCAGATAATAAATGGTCAAAGGCTATGAATAGGCAATTTTCAAAGGAAGAAACAAAAAATTTCCATATAATATAAAATGCTCTAAGTAACTAATAATGAAAGAAATGCAAGTTAAAATACCTTAGAGATAATTAGCTCAAACATGTCAGATTGACTAAGATGACAGAAAATGTAAATAATAAATTCTGAAGTGTATATATTGTGGGGAAAATATTGCACAGAAAGGGTTTGAAATGTTGGAGTGAAGATTGATTGACAGTGAAGGTAGTTGGAGAGGGGAGGGGAGAGTAGGAGAGTGATGGTTGTTTTCAAAAGAACTCTTTCCTGAACCTGGGGATGGGGAGGTCTCTTTGACTATCTGGATAGAAGTACCTCTATTCCTGAATTTTTTCCAACTGTGTGCTCTACCTGAATTCCTGGGGATTATGTTATCAAAGAAAAGGATTTAAGGGAAGTGACTTGAACTGTAAAGGCTGGTCTTGAGGGGGCGTTAGCCTGAACAGACAAGCCCAACCAGCTCAGAAGGTCAGATTCTCTTCTTCCTCTTGCTGTCTACTGCTAAAGACTTTGAACTTAACAAAGCTAGCATAGATATAGTATAGAAAGGAATAAAAGAAACCCTCCACAAGCCTGTGAGGCCAGGCTCAGCTCAAAAGCTGAGAGATGTGAAACCCAATCTGTACCCTGATACCTCCCCAGTTTGAACTTGTTATTAAATCATCTTTAGTTGAATAAGCACACTCAGATAATCTTTGAAAGGGTGAGGGGAGCCTGAAAGAGTTTCTTAGGGGAGAAGGTTCTCTGTAACCTCAAGTATGCTAAATCTTGAGGTGCCCATCTGTGCCTCCACCCCTTTTCACCCTGGTATATTATCTGTAAGAATAATATTTTCTTACAATATATACTGTTGGTGGAGTTGTGAACCAGCCCAATCATTAGAATTCTGCCCTATGGGGCTATAAAGCTGTTTTATATCCTTTGAAGCAGCAATACCATTATTAGGTGTATGCCACAAAGGGATCAAAAAAAAGGAAAAGGAACCACATACCCACAAATCTCTATGGTGGCTCTTTTTGTATTGGAAACAAATTAGAAATTGAGGGGATGCAACTGGGGAATGGCTGAACAAGTTGTTGTATATGAATGTGAAAGAATACTATTGTGCTATAAAAAATTATTAAAAGGGATGTTTTCCCAAAAACCAGGGAAGAAGTTTTATGAACCAATGCAAAATGAAGTTAGGAGAACCAGAACAATGTACACAGAATCAGTAACATTGTAAAGAGAATTAACTGTGAAAGACTTACTGACCAATTCAATGACCTACCACAGCTCTGAAGGAGTTGATGAAAAATGCTATCCACTTCCATTTAGAGAAGTAATGGTATTAGGATGCAGACTAAAGTGCACACACACATAATACACACATATTCCCTTTTTAAATTTTTCTTGCTGTGGGGAGGGGGAATATGAGTAATGTAGAAACATATTTCAATAGTTGAGGAAGAGAGAGAGGGGGGGGAGAGTAAGGGAGGGAAGGAAGGAAGGAAGGAAGGAAGGAAGGAAGGAAGGAAGGAAGGAAGGAAGGAAGGAAGGAAGGAAGGAAGGAAGGAAGGAAGGAAGGAAGGAAGGAAGGAAGGAAGGAAGGAAGGAAGGAAGGAAGGAAGGAAGGAAGGAAGGAAGGAAGGAAGGAAGGAAGGAAGGAAGGAAGGAAGGAAGGAAGGAAGGAAGGAAGGAAGGAAGGAAGGAAGGGGAATTGAAAGTAACAAGAAAATATTAAAAAAGAGAGAAGGCCCCGAGTTTGAATTTTGCCTCTAATACTCTCTAAATACATAATCAAGAGCAAGTCACTCAGCTTCTCTTTTCTCTGCTTTCAGTTCCTTCATCTGTGAAATAAGCATACTAGCTGTAGAATCTGGTTGTGAGAATCAAACAACCATCTACATAAATCACAAGCTCTCTCTATATATACATATATATGTTAACTATTTTTATTACTACTGCTTCTTCTAAGAATCTTAGAGAAAGATAGTAAATAAATGGGGGGGGGTACTGAAAAGAAAGCCCAAATAATCTCAAGATTATCTGCTGACTACCAGGAGAGATAAAATTGGGAATGCCTGGAAGAGAGTAACACTTTAAGCCTTTACCAAACCTAAAGCAACTTTCTTTTATCACTTTTTTTATTTTCACCTATTCTAGTTCATTGGAGTTAACTGGATATGGTGAGATTGTATGTTTGTAAATTCCCTTCAGTCTAGCAAATATTAGATTAATTACAGGCAAATCACTATCTGCTATTTATAAACCTTATATTCTAACCATCATCATTCTCTAAGTATCCTCTCTGCTTTTCCCAGTTCAATGCCTTTACCTTACCAATGAGAAACAATTTCCCTATTCCTTAATGTTTCCTTAGGACTTTGTATGTCTCAAAGTATGCATTACATTCTGCCTTGTCAATTCAAAATTGTAGTGATTGTGAATATAACTTATATTCTCTGCTTGACAGTAAGCCTTGCAAAGAGAAGGATAATGACCAATTCATCTCTTTAGCCCCCACAGTGTCTTGCTCAATGATTTATACAAAGTAGGTACTTAATAAATGGTTCTTGAATTAAACTTATTTAAATCAGTTCTGTACTACAGGCTCTGGGTTATGGTGCAATGGGCACAGTAGGAAAGAGAAGGGAAAAATGGCCAAACTGATCTTAGGGGATCAGTCAATGGAGGAGAAATCAGACCTTACAGATCCCCTTGGTTGGAGGCAATATAACTACTTAAAATAAAGTGGTAGTGATCTAGAAGATCCTTATTTTAGAACTGGCCCCATTGTTTCCTAAAGAAAATCTTCAAGTAGGTAAAAATTTTCTTTGGGACTCCCTACCCTCCTTTTTTTGTTTCATGTCCCTTTTCTGTAGCTTTCCAGGGCATCATACTCCCCAAAGCCTCTTTTCTTAACAAGCCTATAGTGATAAAAAAAATGCATGAAGTTTTAATTTTGTGTATGAATGTTGTATTCCTACAGTATTTTTATTTTGTAAAACTAAAAGGATCTAGAAATAATGAAGGCAGAATAATGAAGTCTGCTAATAGTAGAATTCTATTTCCACCATTCACTCCCATAGGCAAATCACTTTGTCTCTGAGTCGTAGTGCTCCTCAAATATTCTATGTACTCCTACTTTACTTACACATAAGACCACATTACTTTACCCATGATATAGAAATACATTTCCTGACTTATTCATATTTGTCCAATTCATCTAGCTTAGGAGAAAGAGGTCATTCAAGACCAGTAGCACAACAATCAAAAATAAAATTCCCTATTTCTCTCTTTTAGATGGCTATTCAAAAAAGGAAAATCATTTAAAGGGGAAATAGAAATAATATAGGACTCATTCTTGTCCCTGAAATTTCTGAATTAAAGAAGGAAAAGAAAGTCATTTGCCAGACTATTCCTTATCTGCACTGGGTAAAGGGAAGGCAACTGAATATTGCCATTTAAATTAATTAATATTTTGTATTGTAGCACATGCTAACACACACACACACACACACACACACACAAAAACCCAACTCTGCTCTTATTTTTATTCTTCAGTTACATTCTTAACATTCCAGATAATTTAATCTACAGTGGGGGATTATATATTATCCCGTGACCACTCACCCATCCAGACTTCTCCAAATTGTCCCGCACCAAGCTTCTTCACTAATTTAATTGATTCACGTGGAATTTCCCAAGCATCTTTGTCCCACGGCTTTTGTGGTTGTGTACTAATACATGCCTTATCAAGCCTTCTGCACAAACCATCGGGCTGCCCTAAATTTAAAGAAAAAACACTATTAAAATAGTTTTTCATATTGCTTCATTTACGTAAATTCTATGTTCTAGAAGCATTTTCCTCAGATCTGCCTTGTCTATAAATAATCATAGGATGTCCCTTAAAACAGGTATTAATTGGGGCATATCTATGGGAAAAGCAGGGTTATTCTTGTTATTGTTTTAAGATATTTTTATTTTATAGGCCAATTTTATTTTGTTTTGCACTGTGTGTGTGTGCTGCAGGGTAGGTACCTTCAAGCATGTATGCAAACACCATGGGTTACTATAAATGTGTAAATATATAAAAATGAAATGAGGAATCATTCAAAAAGGCAGAGAATGATTTAGTTTAAGCATCCATAGAGAAAAAATGAAGAATGTTTCTTGTTTAGAATATGACAAGTAGTTACATGAAATATTTATAGAAATTGATTCATTTGTATGTGAGTGTGTGTGTGTGTGTGTGTGTGTGTGTGTGTGTGTGTGTGTAATCACTGCAAGAAGACAATAACTTAAGCCCAGAACTAAAGAGGAGGAGGAGGAAAGCAAGTTGATTGATTACTGTGGGAAAGTATGAGCTATCTTTAAAAACATCAAACTTCTTCCTGAAACAAAGGTCCATCTTTTTAAATAACATTTCATTGATGTTATATGTGTATAGCTTGTGGAAAATATAGTTTCTGGAGAATTAAAACTGTGTACCAATTAGGGAAAAATGGAAAGGTTTGTGGTGGGTATCAGAAGGTTGCAATATATAAATAAGAGAATTGAAATAAGTTGGGGGTGAGGAGGGAGTACATTCTAGTCCAACGGAAGAGTCTGCACAGAGGAAGAGACATGGGAAATGGAATGTTGTATGTGAGGATGTGGGAGGCAGCCAACTTGGCTAGACTGCAGAATGAGTGAAGGAGAATATTATGTAGTAAATCTGAGAAAGAACAGGCTGAAACATAATTGTGATAGGCTTTCAATGCCAAGCTGAAGAGTTTGTGTTTTATCCTTTAGGCAATAGGGAAATGACATGGTCAAAACTATGCCAAAGAACTT
Organism: Monodelphis domestica; assembly: GCF_027887165.1. NCBI lineage: Eukaryota > Metazoa > Chordata > Mammalia > Didelphimorphia > Didelphidae > Monodelphis > Monodelphis domestica. The sequence goes on along the minus strand of NC_077229.1, from coordinate 303,560,533 downwards.
TGGCAGCTATGGCAAGAATGAACTGGAGAAAAGAGAGGTTGACTATAAGGAACCCAATTAGGAGGCTATGATAATAATTCAGCAGGGAAGAGATGAAGCTCTGAAGCAGGATGATGGTTAATTGAATAGAATCAAGAAGACAGATGCAAGAGATGTGGTAGAATTAGAAAAGGCAAGACTTGGCAACTGAAAGGATATGTGGAATGAGGAAGAGCCTGGAATCAGGGCAATATCTGAGACTATGAAGCTGAGTGGTTAGTTGTGTCCTCAACAGAAATAGGTACAGTAGGTACCATAATGATGAATACTAATCATACACAATGTTTGTTTCTATTTCTTTCTTTCAAAAGAGAATCTTTAAATTTTTTTTCTGATGTCTCCCAGGAAAAGAATCCTTTAGGTAAAAATCAACTTCAGCATTTCCTTCTGATCACTCAACTAATATGACATTCCACTTAGCAGGAGTAGAGAAATACATAAACGGTATTTATTCTTGACAATAGTAATGAGTAGTATTCAAGAAAATAACTGATGGGCACTTGGATCATAAGGTACTTCTAAATCATCAAGATCATTAGAGTTGAAGAAGTATATGCATAAAGATTTAAATATAAAAAAGCATTTTGTTTTATTACTAAACATCAAAAATGCATGTTGTAGTATTTGCTGTCTCTACTTACTTTGGTAATGCTTAATTAGGTCAGTGATAGTGGGAAAAGTAATTCTTGGAGATATATAATAACCTCCATTGTCCAAACTTCTAATTTTGTAGTGCTTAATAACATCACCATGCAGTGGGTCATAATCGCGAACAGATAGAGAGAAACTTCCTATGGAAAAATAAAGACTTTTAGTTGGGTTTTTAAAAGTTACAGATTTTAATTTTATTTTACATTATAGAAAATTAATATTGTTAAATATAAAAAATGTAAATTAAGTTTAAACCTTTCCCAGTGGTCTTTTAAAAAGAAAATTTTATTGATCTTTTATTTTTACATCATATATGTTCCCCAATATACTCCTCTTTCCTTCCCTCCTAGAAGACAGTACATTATACCAACAAAATTTTAAAAATCCAGTTCACTAAAAAAAACAGCAAGACAAAAAAAGTCTGATATTTTCAGACATAGTTGGCCCTGTCTGCAAAGAAGTTGAGTGCTTTCTCTTATATGTTTTGGGGGGTAAATCTTGGGTTATCACAATTCTACAAGATTCAGTTTTGATTATTTGATGGTTGTTCATTCCAATTGCACTGTTGAGGTCATTGTGCACTTTGTTTTCCTGGTTCTCCTTAATTCACTCAAGCCCATTCATAGGTCTTTCCATACTTTTCTATAGATGTCATAATCATCCTTTCTTATGGAAAAGTAATATTGCATTATATTTATGTTTTAAGATATGTCTTGCTATTACTTAGGCTGCTTTGCTTCAAGTTTTTTTCCTATTAAAAAGTTCTGTATAATATTTTCATGTATATGGGACTTTTAAAAAAGGACCTATTTAGGGTATTTATCTAGCAATGGGCTCCCTAGGTCAAAGGGTATGGACATTTTAGTCACTTTCTTTTTTCTACCAATGATAAATGTTAAGGTGTAGATATGTCTTTAAGTCATACAGTATTAATTCCTTTAAGAAACTTACCTAACATCCTTTTCCAATTCTCTCATAATGGTTTTTTTTTTCATTTAAAAAAGTCTTTGTTTCAAAACAAATGGAAACAATTTTAATTTCTTTCCTTTCAATAATAACAACAACAATAATTGGGGGCAGCTGGGTAGCTCTGTGGACTGAGAGCCAGGCCTAGAGATGGGAGGTCCTGGATTCAAATATGGCCCCAGACATTTCCCAGCTGTGCGACCCTGGATAAGTCATTGTGTGACCCTGGACAAGTCACTTAACCCCCATTGCCTAGCCCTTACAGCTCTTCTGCCTTGGAACCAATACACAGTATTTAAAAAAAAGTTTAAAAAAACAATAGTTAATATTTATACAGTGCTTACTATGTGACAGGCAATTATTACCTCAATTTTTTCCTCCGACCAAACATGAGAGGTAGGTGCTATTATCATCTCTATTTTACATGAGGAAAATGAGGCAAACAGGTTAAGTGATTTGTTCAGAGTCATACAGTTAGACTAATGTTGGATTTGAATTTAGGTCTTCCTGATTTCCAGGTCCAGCACTCTGTTCTTTGTGCCACCTCGCTACCTTTATTAAAAAATTTTTTTGAAAAATATTCAAAGCCTTGTACATTGTAAGAAATGATAATCTTTATAAAAATGGGCTTCATTGTAGTAGTATAAATAATTATTTTAAAGCAAAAGTAATAATTTTTAAAATAAATGTCTTATTTTTTTGTAATTCTGGAGGTAATGCTAACAAATATAAGCATTTCTTCCTACAAGAAGAGAAGTCAAAGAGGACTCTATCTTCAAGTTTTCACCATTTACAGCTTGTTTTTAAATTATAGAATAAATTCAGCACATTAATTCTCCTGCTTTTCTTCTCTTGTCTCCTTGTTTTCCTTCTGAACCTCTTTCTCTTCTCTTCTGTGCATCTTTCAACATTTTAATTTTAAATTTAAATTTAATATTAAAATATTAATTTTTTATATCACTATCACCAGTCCTCTTCTCCATCCCAACTTTTCATTCCCCCTTCTTCCCCTATTTGAAATATTTTCTTGGAACCATTAAGGGCAGTTAAGCAAAGCAAAGCCCCCCCCCCCCCCAAAGTGTATATCTCTTCTCAAAGAAATCATTTAAAAGCTGACTGTGTCTATAATACCCTGAATTTTAAAACATTAAATTTTTGCTATATGTTGGCTAATTCTTCATTAAATTGAATTCTTTTTTTCAATAAAATACTTTAAGAATAATATTTCGTAAAATAAAATAAATGTGACCCACCTTTTAATGTTTCACTTTCTCGGATAAGATATGCTCCTACTCTATTTCCTGGGAGCAGAAGTTGTCTTTCAGCATCTTTCCGGGTTATATCCTTAAAAAACCAACTGAAAAGGGAATTTGAAGCAGTTTACATATGTATTTCCTTGGGAAGGAATAGCATAGAGTAAAAATCAATGATAGGCAGTGCACCAGTTAAAAGAAATTATAGAAGAACTTACTCTTCTGTTTCTAGGGAGTTGAGTTTTGCTACATAATTGCTGGGAATGTAGCCTTCTTTCTTGGTTGAAAGAGACTTGGCTTTCCACCATTCTCCATACCTGGAACAAAAAAAATATGTATTAGAGATTCATGTCAATGAGTAAAGAGCTAGTTATAACTATTTTTTTGGCCAATTGAACCTAGAACTCCTGAATTTGAATAAAAATGTCACTCTCCTTTTTCTTGAGTTGAGTATGGCCCATGTCCTGAACCCACAACTCCAAATGTGGGTCACTTTGGTTTTTGTTAAAAAAGCAGTTTTAATAGATTATATTACATGATATAGGGGCAGCTAGGTGGCTCAGTGGACAGATAGCCAAGTCTGGAAATGGGAGGTCCTGGGTTCAGGCTTGCCTCTGTGAACTTTAGATTACTCCACCCTACTTAGTCTAACAAAATCAGGAATGTCTACACCCATACTAAAGGATTAAGTATGTAGGAGGATGGCCTATGACAGACATGTGCTAGCAAATGACAAATCAGAAACAACTGGCAGACCCCTGGGCTGTCCTAAGTCAAGTCTAAGATATCATTGGTACATGTGAGACACAGGAAAGTGATGTAAAACCGTCTATATATTTCGTGTCATTTCCTCTCTTTGGCCTCTTTGATGGTGGAGAGGTGGCTGGCAGCAGCTTGCTGAGCCTGTCAGCATTTTGGCGTGGCAGCTGCTATTGTCCAGGTTTAGTGGTGAGTTTTCCTTGATACCGTACTAGAGGAAGCCTAGTAACCTAGTTCAGGTGAGGCTCTTCTCTGAGCTCTCTCAGGGTTTAGGCTGATTTTCCTCCTTTACCTTGTAAACACTATCCTCTTAGAGAAAGCCTCTAATCTTCAAAGACCTTGTGGCGGAGGACTTTGAACTCACCTGGCTCAGGCCAGGCAGGAGAAATCCTATACCTTTCCCTCTCTCTTCTCTTTGATTTCTTCCCTATATATTGATTAAACCATCATAGATTTCCAAACTGACTTGGGTATTTTATTTGGGATATTCCCTGGCAACCAAAAATCAAACTTAGATGAGGTCACAACCCTAAATTATCCTTACACCTCAGATACTTTTTAGCTGTGTGGCCCTGGGTAAGTCACTTATCCCTAGTTGCCTAGCTCTTACCACTCGTCTGCTTTAGAATCAATACTTCTAAAGTAAAAGGTGAGAGTTTAAAAAAATGAATTCATAAAATTTCAATTCAGCTAAGAGATGTATCATTATTATTGTGCCCCTTTCCCAAAAAATGAAAATGAGACAAGTGAACAAAGGTCACTCTTCCATGTTATATTTACTCCCTACCTGGTTGGTATAGCTGTATTCATTATGGAAAACTCTGAATAAAGAAAAATTCCAATGTAATGAGTCATTTGCTCATTCTTCAGTTTTTACAAAGTTATGTATAGAGTTAATCATATGTTATGTGTGTCTGTGTGAGAGGAGATAAATAAAAAGGAGAGGCGAATTAACTTTGGTCATTTGTCTGTTCTCTAAAATTGTTGATAAGTATGAAGTGTCTATTCCCCAAATTCTTTGATGCTGGTGCAGATAAGGACAAGGTGTCTTTAGCCACAAAAGTCAGGTTGGTATGTGCTAAAAGTAGCTAAGAATAAGACATGTGGATTGTCCTTTCTAAGCTCAGCACCTACCAAGTCTTCCAGCTCCTGAAAATAAATGAGATGGAGTAGAAGGAGTTGGGGAAATAATGTGGAAAATGGAGATACCGTGCTGATAACAAAGATATGATATTAATGCTAAGTATGGGCTTCCCAAATAAGAAGGGCTGGTTTTATAGTCTTATTTACTTTAGGCTCACAAGACCAAATCAAGTTTTTTAAGTAAAAAGCAATAGTGCTGAGAGTCTCCTCAGTAATAAAAACTTTACTTAAAGTTGCACAACAGGAGAAAAAAAAGAAAATTACATTTTTCCCCACAAAGCAAAACTAGCTAGAAAGTTCTAGCAGCAACACTTGAAAATCAAAAGTTATTTTGACCTTGCCATATCTAATCACCAAACTGTACCAGCAGCAAGGATGTGAAGTTTCATTTTCACATGACAAAGATCAGGTTAACAGCGGGTTATTAGAAGATAAAGCCTATAGATAAAATGCATGGGACTATAAGACTTCAATGGGACTGGGAATTAAAGGCCAGAAGTTGCAATGTTGATATACTTACTCTTCAAGGACTTTCATTTTTTCTCCTTTCTTGAAGGATAAGTCATCAGGGTGAAGGCCTTCATAGGGATATATGGCTATTACCATTTCTTCTTCTGAATCTGTTAATGAATAAGTGAGGTGAAAACACCTAAAAGATAAACCCTCAAAAATATTGATCAAGTGCCCATTCTGTGTAGAACATTGTGTCAGAACTATAGACAGGTTATCTTAAAGGGAGTAAGACACATGACCCCTTCACTTGGAGGATCAAGGAGTGGACAGTCAGTAAGGATGTACAGAACAAAGAGAAATGAAAACACAAAAAATACATATGAAGAAACAAATCTAATTGATTACAACAGTACAGGGTATATACAAAAACTACTGGTAAATTTTATAAAGGATCTAAAAGTATTTCTTTTTAAAAAATATGGATGTGCAGATGAAAACATACCATTGCTCTGAAACCTTTGTCCTGGTAAAAGATCAGAGTCTACATTGTGTACCTACAAAGAAAATATGTGTTAAACATTTCTTCACAGTAATGGTTTTTCTTGGTCATATTTACATTGAACATAATGCTTTTATGCTAACAATGGCACCTGGGGTGTCAGTTTGATCCTTCTATTAGTGAGAAAGGAGAGAAAAATACAAGTGGAAATTTTGAAAAAAAAATGCTTTAAAGAGCTCATAAGATTGGACAGGACCAGTAAGAGAGATATATGGAAAATTGGGAGAGGGGATAAAGTGCCAAATAGAGGCTCTCAACAACATGAAACTATCTGCTTCTGGTGTCTGGAACTCAAAGAAAAATTCTAAATGACCAACTCTGACCACATCCCTGGTAGCAGTGTTATATTCTCTAGACTGTCTTGGTTTAATTTTGTTGTGGTTTTCTTTGGATTGGGGTGAAAGGGGTAAAGAACAGTGAGGGGAAGGAAATGCAAGTAGTCACTATAAATTACAAGAATGTATTATGTTATCCCACAAAGGTGGTACTCAGAAAGCTCCTAGGTACATCTTGAAAGCTGGAAGAATGAATATAAAATGATTGCAAATCCTGATCATTTGATTAAAATAATTTAATATAAATGGCACAAAATGTAGACTCATGAAATGTAAAAAAAAAAACATCACTAGGCTGATGGAATTCTATCATGAAAGCTAGGTTTTCTTTAACCTCCTATGCTACTGACTTGGAGAAAATAATACAAAGATTTTTAAAAATGACTAAATTCTGAGAGAAGCAAATCATAATTATAAGGTCATTATTGAGTTTGACTTGCGGAATGATTTTCAAATCAATGATTAATTTACACTTTAAAAATGAAACATCCTTCATGCACTATGCATTATAAATTGTTAAACTATTATTAGTAATCACAGCATAACATGTATATTTAGTACTTACATTTTATTAAGTATTTACATTTATCACTTCTCTTGATTCTCTCAATAACTTTGTAAAGTAGATCTCCAGTTCTTATTGCTTTTTTATAATTCAAGAAACCAAGACTCAGAGAGGTTAGGTAATTTGTGCTAGTGGTACAGTAAATATCAGAGGTTAGATTCAAACCCAGAATCCCAAGTCTGGCACTCTTCCTTTGATACTACACTGTCTCATCTTTCCATGATATAATGTCCTTTTAAAAAAATGTTCTTCCAGTTATAGCTATTGATTTTTAACATTTACTGATACTTTTGTCCATTTCTCCTTGGTACCAGTGGCATGTACTTTCATGATATTTGGTGTAACTTCTAAGTAATTACTCTGACCATCAACCTGAGCAAAGTCAATTGAACAATACAGACCTAGAAGACACCATCTTTATCCACACAGCCAAAGAGCCAACTGAAATACAATACTCTATTGTACATCATAGATATATTGTACATATATACAACAATATTTTGGCACATATGATTTCTAAATTAAGTAAATTCTTCCCAACTCTTTATTATTCAAAATAAGACTTATAATAATGTAAAACATTTCTCCCTATTTAAAAATTAAATCTACCATACTTTTAACATTTTCTTTCACCTAGTACTTACTAGCTAAAACCAAAAAAAGTTCCTATTTTTCTCTATTGATTGTATAAGTCAGGAAACTATAGAAATGATATAGCACTTCAAAATATTTTGGATAATAAAGGTATTGTTAAAAATGTTTTCAGATGCCAGGTACATAATGATCTCATTAAGCCATACTACAAAAGAATTTGTGATTGATTTTTCAGTGGGGAAATGAGATGAAGGGAAGGACATAGGAGGTTTATTTAATATCATGTACTTTTAAGGCCACTGTTATTTTTTTCCTTCCTAAAAATGTAGTTTAACTTCTTTGTTAGCCAAGGATTCCCTTTAATGTATCAAAATGAAACATCGCTGGTTTTATTGTTTTAAAAGATTGCCTAGGACTTCCAATACCAAAGACTGTATAGATTTAAATTTTTTGAATTTCATTATAAAAAAAAGGATCTACAGTGCCCTATACTAAAAACCAAGGGATTCCTTTCATTGATTATCTTGGGTGAGTGGGAAAATACAAGGAAAAGATAAGAAGGGAAGAAGAGCTGGAAAGGAATATTTTAGATGTATTCTTTGTTTTAGTTTGCACATAAGGGCATTGTGCTAACTTTGCTAACTATTCTGATATAAAACTTTTCCCTTAATAGAGTAGGAGGTTTCTTCTCTTGGGTTTGAAGTTTTTCTTACCACTAGCAATATAAAATTTTATTTTCTCAATATACACAAAAGAAGAATGGAATAGTCATCGCACAATAAATGGCCAGTTATCTATCAAGTTTTTAATATGCCTTTAGAATGCTTGACTTACAAAACACATTATTTGAGAACCAATCAATTGTGATGCCATCTACATGCATATATTCTTGATTGAATTTTAATTATGCCAGCCATGCTTGGATCTTGCTCTTGGAATTCTCCCCTGAGACTATCTACTTACTGGCCTTTGCTGTTTATTGGACGTTGGATCTCTCACATAAATAGTTCGGTCAGTATTACGTACTGGTTGCGTCTTCAAATCTATTCCATCATGAGTTGAACTGTGTTTCCTTTTTGATTTTATACATCCCATATTTCCTGTTGAAACACACAAGTATTTAACTTTTAACATGTAATAACTGAGTTCTTGTTCAATCATCACCTATGCAATTAATAATGCTATTGATTTACAATTCTCTATATCATACCTGATCAATAAGTTTGTATATAGACTCTATCAATCACATTGGTAAAAATGTAATTACTTTATCTGTAGAAGGTTATTAAATAAGTGGAAAAGGAATTTACTTGAGAAGTAAATAACAAAAATTTCAAAGTAATTTCATTTTACAATAATTATAGCTTTACCAGGAGCTTATTAAGAGGCAAGATGACTTAGTGAACAGTGTACTGTGGGCTAGAAACACCTAGATTCAAATCCCATATACTTATTAAATGTATGACTCTGGGCAAATCACTTAAAATCTGCTTGCTTTCATTTCCATATCTGTCAAATGGTGACAGTAAAAACACCTACCTCCCAGGACTGTTGTGAGGATAAAATGAGATGCTCTTCGTAGAGTGTTTTAGAAATCCTAAAGCATCATATGAAAACTAATTATTATTATTGGAGGAAAGTATTCCTATACCAGGAGTTGCCTAGTTGCTAAAATCACAGATCTCTGTATGTTCCAATGAAAAGGGTTATTTTGAAAAAGATATTTTAATCTTTTCATAATGGTGGTAGCTATAGATGTTTTAACTCTAGAGAATGACTAATATACATTAAAATTCATATTCTCACTACTCTTGGGGTTCATTTAGTCTAATTCCTCATTTTATAGATGAAAAAATCAAGAGTCAGAGAGCTGAAGTAAGTTATAGGAAGTCATGCAGACTTAGCAAAATTAGGATTCGAATTTAGCTCTACCAATTTTTCAGTAAGTGCACTTTCTACTATATAATCCTGCCTCACTCCCTGAATTTGCATTGAACTTTTATCCAGAAATGATTTTTTAAAAATGAGAATTTCCCCTCCTCCATATTAGAGATTGCTAAGCTTTATTAAGGTTATAATCATTTTAAAAGTCACCTTTAAAGCCAACCAGAAGGCATTAGGAAAAAAAAGTGTGAAGGTAAGCATTTGATTTAATTCCTCTTCAATCAATTCACACACACATGTACACATGCATTCATGAATGACTTGTTCTAAGTGCTTATCTGTTCAATGACGAAACCTTTCCATTGCAGAAAGAAAGAGATATGATATCTCTGGAATTTTGATTAGAAAATATATTTTTGGATCATCAATCCATCAATAAATATTCAGTGCCTATTATGTGCCAGGCATTGAACTTAGCACTGGGGATACAAAGAAAACTAAAAAACAAAAACAAAACAATTCCTGCTCTCTAGAAGCTTATAGTATAATATGCAAACAACTATGTGCAAACAAATTCTGCATAAGATAAACTGGAAATAATCAACTGAGGAAAGGCATAATTATTAACATAAGAAAGAGCAGGAAATTTTCTAGAAAGCAGAATTTTAGCTGGAACTTGAAGGAAATCAAGAAGACTGGAGATAGACTGGTTTGAAGAATAGCAAGGAGTCCAGTGTCATCAGAGTATATAGCAAAATGTGAAAAGTTTTAAGAAGAGTAGGAAGATGGGGAAGGAGTCTAGATTATAAAAGGCTTTAATTTTAACAACAGAGAATTTTATATTTGATCTTAAATGTGATGGGAATCTCTAGAGTTTTTTAGTAGATAGGATGATATGGTTAGACTTCTGCTTTAGGAACATTACATTGATAGCTAAGTGGAAAATGGACTGTTGTAGGTAGACTTGTGTTGGGCAAGCCAATGAGAAGGCTATTGCTGTAGTCTGTGCCAAAGGTAAAGCACCAAGGTAGCAATGTTGGAGAAGAGTGGAGAACATATAAGAGATGATATGAAGGGGAAATAGACAGAATT